>NC_060130.1:18794985-19447485 GCF_021461395.2 Schistocerca americana | reverse complement strand
GCATCGGTATCTGTAACTAGTGTCAAATGAGTGGTTCAAACATAGACAGTAAGAAGAGTCAGTTTTCTTGTACATAAGTCGGCATTGTGCCTCTTGTATTTAATTCCGATGCAATTTCTGTGTTTAATCGTAATAAGAAGGTCAGAGGGATACAGTAAACCTGAAGTAAAGCATCAGATTCTATAACTAGTGTCACATGAATGGTTCAAAACAGACGGTAAGATGAGTCAGTTTTCTTGTACTTAAGTCGGCATTGTGCCTTTTGGATTGATTCCGATGCAATTTCTGTGTTTCATCGTCAATAAGATGGTCAGAGGGATACAGTAAACCTGAAGTGATGCATCGGAATCTATAACTAGTGTCACAGGAATGGTTCAAAACGTAGACAGTAAGAAGTGTCAGTTTACTTGTAGTTAAGTCGGCATTGTGCCTTCTGTATTTAATTCCGTTGCAATTTCTGTGTTTCATCGTCAATAAGAAGGTGAGAGGGATACAGTAAAACTGAGGTGAAGCATCGGAATCTATAGCTAGTGTCACAGGAATGGTTCAAATCATCGACAGTAAGATGAGTCAGTTTTCTTGTACTTAAGTCGGCATTGTGCCTTTTCTATTTAATTCCCATGCAATTTCTGTGTTTCATCGTCAATAAGAAGGTCAGTGGGATACAGTGAACCTGAAGTGAAGCATCGTGATCTATAACTAGTGTCACAGGAATGGTACAAAACATAGACAGTAAGTAGAGTCAGTTTTCTTGTACTTAAGTCGGCATTGTGGCTTTTGAATTTAATTCCGATACAATTTCTGTGTTTCATTGTCAATAAGAAGGTCAGAGGGATACAGTAAACTTGAAGTGAAGCTTCGGAATCTATAACTAGTGTCACATGAATGATTCAAACATAGACAGTAAGAAGAGTCAGTTTTCTTGTACTTAAGTCGGCATTGTGCCTTCTGTATTTAATTCCGTTGCAATTTCTGTGTTTCATCGTCAATAAGAAGGTGAGAGGGATACAGTAAAACTGAGGTGAAGCATCGGAATCTATAACTAGTGTCACAGGAATGGTTCAAAACATAGACAGTAAGATGAGTCAGTTTTCTTGTACTTAAGTCGGCATTGTGCCTTTTCTTTTTAATTCCGATGGAATTTCTGTGTTTCATCGACAATATGAAGGTCAGAGGGATACAGTGAACCTGAAGTAAAGCATCGGAATCTATAACTAGTGTCACAGGAATGGTTCAAAACATAGACAGTAAGAAGAGTCAGTTTTCATGTACCTAAGTCGGCATTGTGCCTTTTCTATTTATTTCCGATGCGATTTCTGTGTTTCATCGCCAATAAGAAGGTCAGAGGGAAACAGTAAACCTGAAGTGACGCATCGGAGTCTATAAATAGTGTCACAGGAATGGTTCAAAACATAGACAGTAAGAAGAGTCAGTTTTCTTGTACTTATGTCGGCATTGTGCCTTTTGTATTTAATTCCGATGCAATTTCAGTGTTGCATCGTCAAGAAGAAGGTCAGAGGGATACAGTGAACCGGAAGGGAAGCATCGGAATCTATTACTAGTGTCACAGGAATGTTTCAAAACATAGACAGTAAGAAGAGCCAGTCTTCTTGTAAATGAGTCGGAATTTTGCCTTTTGTATTTAATTCCGTTGCAATTTCTGTGTTTCATCGTCAATAAGAAGGTCAGAGGGATACAGTAAACCTCAAGTAAAGCATCGGAATCTGTAACTAGTGTCACAGGAATGGTTCAATACATGGACATTAAGAAGAGTCAGTTTTCTTGTACTTATGTCGGCATTGTGCCTTTTGTATTTAATTCCGATGCAATTTCTGTGTTTCATCGTCAATAAGGTGGTCAGAGAGATACAGTAAACCTGAAGTGAATCATCGGAATCTATAACTAGTGTCACGTGAATGGTTCAAAACATAGACAGTAAGAAGAGTCAGTTATCTTGTACTTAAGTCGGCATTGTCCCTTTTGTATTTAATTCCGTTGCAATTTCTGTGTTTCATCGTCAATAAGAAGGTGAGAGGGATACAGTAAAACTGAGGTGAAGCATCGGAATCTATAACTAGTGTCACAGGAATGGTTCAAATCATCGACAGTAAGAAGAGGCAGTTTTCTTGTACTTAAGTCGGCATTGTGCCTTTTGTATTTTATTCCGATGCAATTTCTGTGTTTCATCGTGAATAAGAAGGTCAGAGGGATACAGTAAACCTGAAGTGAAGCATCGGTATCTGTAACTAGTGTCACATGAGTGGTTCAAACATAGACAGTAAGAAGAGTCAGTTTTCTTGTACATAAGTCGGCATTGTGCCTTTTGTATTTAATTCCGATGCACGTTCTGTGTTTCATCGTAATAAGAAGGTCAGAGGGATACAGTAAACCTGAAGTAACGCATCGGATTCTATAACTAGTGTCACATGAATGGTTCAAAACAGACGGTAAGATGAGTCAGTTTTCTTGTACTTAAGTCGGCATTGTGCCTTTTGGATTAATTCCGATGCAATTTCTGTGTTTCATCGTCAATAAGATGGTCAGAGGGATACAGTAAACCTGAAGTGATGCATCGGAATCTATAACTAGTGTCACAGGAATGGTTCAAAACATAGACAGTAAGAAGAGTCAGTTTTCTTGTACTTAAGTCGGCATTGTGCCTTCTGTATTTAATTCCGTTGCAATTTCTGTGTTTCATCGTCAATAAGAAGGTGAGAGGGATACAGTAAAACTGAGGTGAAGCATCAGAATCTATAACTAGTGTCACAGGAATGGTTCAAAACATCGACAGTAAGATGAGTCAGTTTTCTTGTACTTAAGTCGGCATTGTGCCTTTTCTATTTAATTCCGATGCAATTTCTGTGTTTCATCGTCAATAAGAAGGTCAGTGGGATACAGTGAACCAGAAGTGAAGCATCGGCATCTATAACTAGTGTCACAGGAATGGTTCAAAACATAGACAGTAAGTAGAGTCAGTTTTCTTGTACTTAAGTCGGCATTGTGGCTTTTGAATTAAATTCCGATACAATTTCTGTGTTTCATTGCCAATAAGAAGGTCAGAGGAATACAGTAAACCTGAAGTGAAGCTTCGGAATCTATAACTAGTGTCACATGAATGATTCAAACATAGACAGTTAGAAGAGTCAGTTTTCTTGTACATAAGTCGGCATTGTGCCTTTTGTATTTAATTCCGATGCAATTTCTGTGTTTCATCGTCAATAAGAAGGTCAGAGGGTAACAGTAAACCTGAAGTGAAGCATCGGAATCTATAACTAGGGTCACAGGAATGGTTCAAATCTTAGACAGTAAGAAGAGTCAGTTTTCTTGTACTTAAGTCGGCATTGCGCCTTTTGTATTTAATTCCGTTGCAATTTCTGTGTTTCATCGTCAATAAGAAGGTGAGAGGGATACAGTAAAACTAAGGTGAAGCATCGGAATCTATAACTAGTGTCACAGGAATGGTTCAAATCATCGACAGTAAGAAGAGTCAGTTTTCTTGTACTTAAGTCGGCATTGTGCCTTTTGTATTTAATTCCGATGCAATTTCTGTGTTTCATCGTAATAAGAAGGTCAGAGGGATACAGCAAACCTGAAGTAAAGCATCGGATTCTATTACTAGTGTCACATGTATGGTTCAAAACAGACGGTAAGATGAGTCAGTTTTCTTGTTCTTAAGTCGGCATTGTGCCTTTTGGATTAATTCCGATGCAATTTCTGTGTTTGATCGTCAATAAGATGGTCAGAGGGATACAGTAAACCTGAAGTGATGCATCGGAATCTATAACTAGTGTCACAGGAATGGTTCAAAACATAGACAGTAAGAAGAGTCAGTTTTCTTGTACTTAAGTCGGCATTGTGCCTTCTCCATTTAATTCCGTTGCAATTTCTGTGTTTCATCGTCATTAAGAAGGTGAGAGGGATACAGTAAAACTGAGGTGAAGCATCGGAATCTATAACTAGTGTCACAGGAATGATTCAAAACATCGACAGTAAGATGAGTCAGTTTTCTTGTACTTAACGCGGCATTGTGCCTTTTCTATTTAATTCCGATGCAATTTCTGTGTTTCATCGTCAATAAGAAGGTCAGTGGGATACAGTGAACCTGAAGTGAAGCATCGGAATCTACAACTAGTGTCACAGGAATGGTTCAAAACATAGACAGTAAGTAGAGTCAGTTTTCTTGTACTTAAGTCGGCATTGTGGCTTTTGAATTCAATTCCGATTCAATTTCTGTGTTTCATTGTCAATAAGACAGTCAGAGGGATACAGTAAACCTGAAGTGAAGCTTCGGAATCTATAACTAGTGTCACATGAATGATTCCAACATAGACAGTAAGAAGAGTCAGTTTTCTTGTACATAAGTCGGCATTGTGCCTTTTGTATTTAATTCCGATGCAATTTCTGTGTTTCATCGTCAATAAGAAGGTCAGAGGGTAACAGTAAACCTGAAGTGAAGCATCGGAATCTATAACTAGGGTCACAGGAATGGTTCAAATCTTAGACAGTAAGAAGAGTCAGTTTTCTTGTACTTAAGTCGGCATTGCGCCTTTTGTATTTAATTCCGTTGCAATTTCTGTGTTTCATCGTCAATAAGAAGGTGAGAGGGATACAGTAAAACTGAGGTGAAGCATCGGAATCTATAACTAGTGTCACAGGAATGGTTCAAATCATCGACAGTAAGAAGAGTCAGTTTTCTTGTACTTAAGTCGGCATTGTGCCTTTTGTATTTTATTCCGATGCAATTTCTGTGTTTCATCGTGAATAAGAAGGTCAGAGGGATACAGTAAACCTGAAGTGAAGCATCGGTATCTGTAACTAGTGTCACATGAGTGGTTCAAACATAGACAGTAAGAAGAGTCAGTTTTCTTGTACATAAGTCGGCATTGTGCCTTTTGTATTTAATTCCGATGCAATTTCTGTGTTTCATCGTCAATAAGAAGGTCAGAGGGATACAGTAAACCTGAAGTGAAGCTTCGGAATCTATAACTAGTGTCACATGAATGATTCAAACATAGACAGTAAGAAGAGTCAGTTTTCTTGTACATAAGTCGGCATTGTGCCTTTTGTATTTAATTCCGATGCAATATCTGTGTTTCATCGTCAATAAGAAGGTCAGAGGGTAACAGTAAACCTGAAGTGAAGCATCGGAATCTATAACTAGTGTCACAGGAATGGTTCAAATCATAGACAGTAAGAAGAGTCAGTTTTCTTGTACTTAAGTCGGCATTGTGCCTTTTGTATTTTACTCCGATGCAATTTCTGTGTTTCATCGTGAATAAGAAGGTCAGAGGGATACAATAAACCTGAAGTGAAGCATCGGAATCTGAAACTAGTGTCACATGAGTGGTTCAAACATAGAGAGTAAGAAGAGTCAGTTTTCTTGTATATAAGTCGGCATTGTGCCTTTTGTATTTAATTCCGATGCAATTTCTGTGTTTCATCGTTAATAAGAAGGTCAGAGGGATACAGTAAACCTGAAGTGAAGCTTCGGAATCTATAACTAGTGTCACATGAATGATTCAAACATAGACAGTAAGAAGAGTCAGTTTTCTTGTACATAAGTCGGCATTGTGCCTTTTGTCTTTAATTCCGATGCAATATCTGTGTTTCATCGTCAATAAGAAGGTCAGAGGGTAACAGTAAACCTGAAGTGAAGCATCGGAATCTATAACTAGTGTCACAGGAATGGTTCAAATCATTGACAGTAAGAAGAGTCAGTTTTCTTGTACTTAAGTCGGCATTGTGCCTTTTGTATTTTACTCCGATGCAGTTTCTGTGTTTCATCGTGAATAAGAAGGTCAGAGGGATACAATAAACCTGAAGTGAAGCATCGGAATCTGTAACTAGTGTCACATGAGTGGTTCAAACATAGAGAGTAAGAAGAGTCAGTTTTCTTGTATATAAGTCGGCATTGTGCCTTTTGTATTTAATTCCGATGCAATTTCTGTGTTTCATCGTTAATAAGAAGGTCAGAGGGATACAGTAAACCTGAAGTGAAGCATCGGAATCTATAACTAGTGTCACATGAATGGTTCAAAACAGACGGTAAGATGAGTCAGTTTTCTTGTACTTAAGTCGGCATTGTGCCTTTTGGATTAATTCCGATGCAATTTCTGTGTTTCATCGTCAATAAGATGGTCAGAGAGATACAGCAAACCTGAAGTGAATCATCGGAATCTATAACTAGTGTCACGTGAATGGTTCAAAACATAGACAGTAAGAAGAGTCAGTTATCTTGTACTTAAGTCGGCATTGTGCCTTTAGTATTTTATTCCGATGCAATTTCTGTGTTTCATCGTGAATAAGAAGGTCAGAGGGATACAGTAAACCTGAAGTGAAGCATCGGTATCTGTAACTAGTGTCACATGAGTGGTTCAAACATAGACAGTAAGAAGAGTCAGTTTTCTTGTACATAAGTCGGCATTGTGCCTTTTGTATTTAATTCCGATGCAATTTCTGTGTTTCATCGTAATGAGAAGGTCAGAGGGATACAGTAAACCTGAAGTAAAGCATCGGATTCTATAACTAGTGTCACATGACTGGTTCAAAACAGACGGTAAGATGAGTCACTTTTCTTGTACTTAAGTCGGCATTGTGCCTTTTGGATTAATTCCGATGCAATTTCTGTGTTTCATCGTCATTCCGATGGTCAGAGGGATACAGTAAACCTGAAGTGATGCATCGGAATCTATAACTAGTGTCACAGGAAAGGTTCAAAACATAGACAGTAAGAAAAGTCAGTTTTCTTGTACTTAAGTCGGCATTGTGCCTTCTGTATTCAATTCCGTTGCAATTTCTGTGTTTCATCGTCAATAAGAAGGTGAGAGGGATACAGTAAAACTGAGGTGAAGCATCGGAGTCTATAACTAGTGTCACAGGAATGGTTCAAAACATCGGCAGTAAGATGAGTCAGTTTTCTTGTACTTAAGTCGGCATTGTGCCTTTTCTATTTAATTCCGATGCAATTTCTGTGTTTCATCGTCAATAAGAAGGTCAGTGGGATACAGTGAACCTGAAGTGAAGCATCGGAATCTATAACTAGTGTCACAGGAATGGTTCAAAACATAGACAGTAAGTACAGTCAGTTTTCTTGTACTTAAGTCGGCATTGTGGCTTTTGAATTTAATTCCGATACAATTTCTGTGTTTCATTGTCAATAAGAAGGTCAGAGGGATACAGTAAACCTGAAGTGAAGCTTCGGAATCTATAACTAGTGTCACATGAATGATTCAAACATAGACAGTAAGAAGAGTCAGTTTTCTTGTACATAAGTCGGCATTGTGCCTTCTGTATTTAATTCCGTTGCAATTTATGTGTTTCATCGTCAATAAGAAGGTGAGAGGGATACAGTAAACCTGAAGTGATGCATCGGAATCTATAACTAGTGTCACAGGAATGGTTCAAAACTTAGACAGTTAGAAGAGTCAGTTTTCTTAGACTTAAGTCGGCTTTGTGCCTTTTGTACTTAATTCCGATGCAATTTCTGTGTATCATCGTCAATAAGAAGGTCAGAGGGATACAGTAAACCTGAAGTGCTGCATCGGAATCTATAACTAGTGTCACAGGAATGGTTCAAAACATAGACAGTAAGAAGAGTCAGTTTTCTTGTACTTAAGTCGGCATTGTGCCTTCTGTATTTAATTCCGTTGCAATTTCTGTGTTTCATCGTCAATAAGAAGGTGAGAGGGATACAGTAAAACTGAGGTGAAGCATCGGAATCTATAACTAGTGTCACAGGAATGGTTCAAAACATCGATAGTAAGATGAGTCAGTTTTTTTGTACTTAAGTCGGCATTGTGCCTTTTCTATTTAATTCCGCTGCAATTTCTGTGTTTCATCGTCAATAAGAAGGTAAGTGGGATACAGTAAACCTGAAGTGTAGCATTGGAATCTATAACTAGTGTCACAGGAATGTTTAAAAGCATAGACAGTAAGAAGAGTCAGTTTTCTTGTACTTAAGTCGGCATTGTGCCTTTTGTATTTAATTCCGATGAAATTTCTGTGTTTCATCGTCAATAAGAAGGTCAGAGGGATACACTAAACCAGAAGTGAAGCATCGGAATCTATAACTAGTGTCACGTGAATGGTTCAAAACATAGACAGTAAGAAGAGACAGTTATCTTGTACTTAAGTCGGCATTGTGCTTTTTGTATTTAATTCCGTTGCAATTTCTGTGTTTCATCGTCAATAAGAAGGTGAGAGGGATACAGTAAAACTGAGGTGAAGCATCGGAATCTATATCTAGTGTCACAGGAATGGTTCAAATCATCGACAGTAACAAGAGTAAGTTTTCTTGCACTTAAGTCGGCATAGTGCCTTTTGTATTTTATTCCGATGCAATTTCTGTGTTTCATCGTGAATAAGAAGGTCAGAGGGATACAGTAAACCTGAAGTGAAGCATCGGTATCTGTAACTAGTGTCACATGAGTGGTTCAAACATAGACAGTAAGAAGAGTCAGTTTTCTTGAACATAAGTCGGCATTGTGCCTTTTTTTATTTAATTGCGATGCAATTTCTGTGTTTCATCGTATTAAGAAGGTCAGAGGGATACAGTAAACCTAAAGGAAAGCATCGGATTCTATAACTAGTGTCACATGAATGGTTCAAAACAGACGGTTGGATGAGTCAGTTTTCTTGTACTTAAGTCGGCATTGTGCCTTTTGGATTAATTCCGATGCAATTTCTGTGTTTCATCGTCAATAAGATGGTCAGAGGGATACAGTAAACCTGAAGTGATGCATCGGAATCTATAACTAGTGTCACAGGAATGGTTCAAAACATAGACAGTAAGAAGAGTCAGTTTTCTTTACTTAAGTCGGCATTGTGCCTTCTGTATTTAATTCCGTTGCAATTTCTGTGTTTCATCGTCAATAAGAAGGTGAGAGGGATACAGTAAAACTAAGGTGATGCATCGGAATCTATAACTAGTGTCACAGGAATGATTCAAAACATCGACTCTAAGATGAGTCAGTTTTCTTGTACTTAAGTCGGCATTGTGCCTTTTCTATTTAATTCCGATGCGATTTCTGTGTTTCATCTTCAATAAGAAGGTCAGTGGGATACAGTGAACCTGAAGTGAAGCATCGGAATCTATAACTAGTGTCACATGAATGGTTCAAAACAGACGGTAAGATGAGTCAGTTTTCTTGTACATAAGTCGGCATTGTGCCTTTTGTATTTAATTCCGATGCAATTTCTGTGTTTCATCGTCAATAAGAAGGTCAGAGGGTAACAGTAAACCTGAAGTGAAGCATCGGAATCAATAACTAGTGTCACAGGAATGGTTCAAATCATCGACAGTAAGAAGAGTCAGTTTTCTTGTACTTAAGTCGGCATTTTGCCTTTTGTATTTTATTCCGATGCAATTTCTGTGTTTCATCGTGAATAAGAAGGTCAGAGGGATACAGTAAACCTGAAGTGAAGCATCGGTATCTGTAACTAGTGTCACATGAGTGGTTCAAACATAGACAGTAAGAATAGTCAGTTTTCTTGTACATAAGTCGGCATTGTGCCTTTTGTATTTAATTCCGATGCAATTTCTGTGTTTCATCGTCAATAAGAAGGTCAGAGGGATACAGTAAACCTGAAGTGAAGCTTCGGAATCTATAACTAGTGTCACATGAATGATTCAAACATATACAGTAAGAAGAGTCAGTTTTCTTGTACATAAGTTGGCATTGTGCCTTTTGTATTTAATTCCGATGCAATATCTGTGTTTCATCGTCAATAAGAAGGTCAGAGATTAACAGTAAACCTGAAGTGAAGCATCGGAATCTATAACTAGTGTCACAGGAATGGTTCAAATCATAGACAGTAAGAAGAGTCAGTTTTCTTGTACTTAAGTCGGCATTGTGCCTTTTGTATTTTACTCCGATGCAATTTCTGTGTTTCATCGTGAATAAGAAGGACAGAGGGATACAATAAACCTGAAGTGATGCATCGGAATCTGTAACTAGTGTCACATGAGTGGTTAAAACATAGACAGTAAGAAGAGTCAGTTTCCTTGTATATAAGTCGGCATTGTGCCTTTTGTATTTTATTCCGATGCAATTTCTGTGTTTCATCGTTAATAAGAAGGTCAGAGGTATACAGTAAACCTGAAGTGAAGCATCGGAATCTATAACTAGTGTCACAAGAATGGTTCAAAACAGACGGTAAGATGAGTCAGTTTTCTTGTACTTAAGTCGGCATTGTGCCTTTTGGATTAATTCCGATGCAATTTCTGTGTTTCATCGTCAATAAGATGGTCAGAGAGATACAGTAAACCTGAAGTGAATCATCGGAATCTATAACTAGTGTCACGTGAATGGTTCAAAACATAGACAATAAGAAGAGTCAGTTATCTTGTACTTAAGTCGGCATTGTGCCTTTTGTATTTGATTCCCTTGCAATTTCTGTGTTTCATCGTCAATAAGAAGGTGAGAGGGATACAGTAGAACTGAGGTGAAGCATCGGAATCTATAACTAGTGTCACAGGAATGGTTCAAATCATCGACAGTAAGAAGAGTCAGTTTTCTTGTACTTAAGTCGGCATTGTGCCTTTAGTATTTTATTCCGATGCAATTTCTGTGTTTCATCGTGAATAAGAAGGTCAGAGGGATACAGTAAACAGGAAGTGAAGCATCGGTATCTGTAACTAGTGTCACATGAGTGGTTCAAACATAGACAATAAGAAGAGTCAGTTTTCTTGTACATAAGTCGGCATTGTGCCTTTTGTATTTAATTCCGATGCAATTTCTGCGTTTCATCGTAATAAGAAGGTCAGAGGGATACAGTAAACCTGAAGTAAAGCATCGGATTCTATAACTAGTGTCAGATGAATGGTTCAAAACAGACGGTAAGATGAGTCAGTTTTCTTGTACTTAAATCGGCATTGTGCCTTTTGGATAAATTCCGATGCAATTTCTGTGTTTTATCGTCAATAAGATGGTCAGAGGGATACAGTAAACCTGAAGTGATGCATCGGAATCTATAACTAGTGTCACAGGAATGGTTCAAAACATAGACAGTAAGAAGAGTCAGTTTTCTTGTACTTAAGTCGGCATTGTGCCTTCTGTATTTAATTCCGTTGCAATTTCTGTGTTTCATCGTCAATAAGAAGGTGAGAGGGATACAGTAAAACTGAGGTGAAGCATCGGAATCTATAACTAGTGTCACAGGAATAGTTCAAAACATCGACAGTAAGATGAGTCAGTTTTCTTGTACTTAAGTCGGCATTGTGCCTTTTCTATTTAATTCCGATGCAATTTCTGTGTTTCATCGTCAATAAGAAGGTCAGTGGGATACAGTGAACCTGAAGTGAAGCATCGGAATCTATAACTAGTGTCACAGGAATGGTTCAAAACATAGACAGTAAGTAGAGTCAGTTTTCTTGCACTGAAGTCGGCATTGTGGCTTTTGAATTTAATTCCGATACAATTTCTGTGTTTCATTGTCAATAAGAAGGTCAGAGGGATACAGTAAACCTGAAGTGAAGCTACGAAATCTGTAACTAGTATCACATGAATGATTCAAACATAGACAGTAAGAAGAGTCAGTTTTCTTGTACATAAGTCGGCATTGTGCCTTTTGTATTTAATTCCGATGCAATTTCTGTGTTTCATCGTCAATAAGAAGGTCAGAGGGTAACAGTAAACCTGAAGTGAAGCATCGGAATCTATAACTAGTGTCACAGGAATGGTTCAAAACTTAGACAGTTAGAAGAGTCAGTTTTCTTAGACTTAAGTCGGCTTTGTGCCTTTTGTACTTAATTCCGATGCAATTTCTGTGTTTCATCGTCAATAACAAGGTCAGAGGGATACAGTAAACCTGTAGTGATGCATCGGAATCTATAACTAGTGTCACAGGAATGGTTCAAAACATAGACAGTAAGAAGAGTCAGTTTTTCTTGTACTTAAGTCGGCATTGTGCCTTCTGTATTTAATTCCGTTGCAATTTCTGTGTTTCATCGTCAATAAGAAGGTGAGAGGGATACAGTAAAACTGAGGTGAAGCATCGGAATCTATAACTAGTGTCACAGGAATGGTTCAAAACATCGACAGTGAGATGAGTCAGTTTTCTTGTACTTAAGTCGGCATTGTGCCTTTTCTATTTATTTCCGTTGCAATTTCTGTGTTTCATCGTCAATAAGAAGGTAAGTGGGATACAGTGAACCTGAAGAGAAGCATCGGAATCTATAACTAGCGTCACAGGAATGTTTAAAAGCATAGACAGTAAGAAGAGTCAGTTTTCTTGTACTTAAGTCGGCATTGTGCCTTTTGTATTTAATTCCGATGAAATTTATGTGTTTAATCGTCAATAAGAAGGTCAGAGGGATACACTAAACCAGAAGTGAAGCATCGGAATCTATAACTAGTGTCACGTGAATGGTTCAAAACATAGACAGTAAGAAGAGTCAGTTATCTTGTACTTAAGTCGGCATTGTGCCTTTTGTATTTAAATCCGTTGCAATTTCTGTGTTTTATCGTCAATAAGAAGGTGAGAGGGATACATTAAAACTGAGGTGAAGCATCGGAATCTATAACTAGTGTCACAGGAATGGTTCAAATCATCGACAGTAAGAAGAGTCAGCTTTCTTGTACTTAAGTCGGCATTGTGCCTTTTGTATTTTATTCCGATGCAATTTCTGTGTTTCATCGTGAATAAGAAGGTCAGAGGGATACAGTAAACCTGAAGTGAAGCATCGGTATCTGTAACTAGTGTCACATGAGTGGTTCAAACATAGACAGTAAGAAGAGTCAGTTTTCTTGTACATAAGTCGGCATTGTGCCTTCTGTATTTAATTCCGATGCAATTTCTGTGTTTCATCGTAATAAGAAGGTCAGAGGGATACAGTAAACCTGAAGTAAAGCATCGGATTCTATAACTAGTGTCACATGAATGGTTCAAAACCGACGGTAAGATGAGTCAGTTTTCTTGTACTTAAGTCGGCATTGTGCCTTTTGGATTAATTCCGATGCAATTTCTGTGTTTCATCGTGAATAAGATGGTCAGAGGGATACAGTAAACCTGAAGTGATGCATCGGAATCTATAACTAGTGTCACAGGAATGGTTCAAAACATAAATAGTAAGAAGAGTCAGTTTTCTTGTACTTATGTCGGCATTGTGGCTTTTGAATTTAATTCCGATACAATTTCTGTGTTTCATTGTCAATAAGAAGGTCAGAGGGATACAGTAAACCTGAAGTGAAGCTTCGGAATCTATAACTAGTGTCACATGAGTGATTCAAACATAGACAGTAAGAAGAGTCAGTTTTCTTGTACATAAGTCGGCATTGTGCCTTTTGTATTTAATTCCGATGCAATTTCTGTGTTTCATCGTCAATAAGAAGGTCAGAGGGTAACAGTTAACCTGAAGTGAAGCATCGGAATCTATAACTAGTGTCACAGGAATGGTTCAAAACTTAGACAGTTAGAAGAGTCAGTTTTCTTAGACTTAAGTCGGCATTGTGCCTTTTGTACTTAATTCCGATGCAATTTCTGTGTTTCATCGTCAATAAGATGGTCAGAGGGATACAGTAAACCTGAAGTGATGCATCAGAATCTATAACTAGTGTCACAGGAATGGTTCAAAACATAGACAGTAAGAAAAGTCAGTTTTCTTGTACTTAAGTCGGCATTGTGCCTTCTGTATTCAATTCCGTTGCAATTTCTGTGTTTCATCGTCAATAAGAAGGTGAGAGGGATACAGTAAAACTGAGGTGAAGCATCAGAATCTATAACTAGTGTCACAGGAATGGTTCAAACCATCGGCAGTAAGATGAGTCAGTTTTCTTGTACTTAAGTCGGCATTGTGCCTTTTCTATTTAATTCCGATGCAATTTCTGTGTTTCATCGTCAATAAGAAGGTCAGTGGGATACAGTGAACCTGAAGTGAAGCATCGGAATCTATAACTAGTGTCACAGGAATGGTTCAAAACATAGACAGTAAGTACAGTCAGTTTTCTTGTACTTAAGTCGGCATTGTGGCTTTTGAATTTAATTCCGATACAATTTCTGTGTTTCATTGTCAATAAGAAGGTCAGAGGGATACAGTAAACCTGAAGTGAAGCTTCGGAATCTATAACTAGTGTCACATGAATGATTCAAACATAGACAGTAAGAAGAGTCAGTTTTCTCGTACATAAGTCGGCATTGTGCCTTCTGTATTTAATTCCGTTGCAATTTCTGTGTTTCATCGTCAATAAGAAGGTGAGAGGGATACAGTAAACCTGAAGTGATGCATCGGAATCTATAACTAGTGTCACAGGAATGGTTCAAAACTTAGACAGTTAGAAGAGTCAGTTTTCTTAGACTTAAGTCGGCTTTGTGCTTTTTGTACTTAATTCCGATGCAATTTCTGTGTATCATCGTCAATAAGAAGGTCAGAGGGATACAGTAAACCTGAAGTGATGCATCGGAATCTATAACTAGTGACACAGGAATGGTTCAAAACATAGACAGTAAGAAGAGTCAGTTTTCTTGTACTTAAGTCGGCATTGTGCCTTCTGTATTTAATTCCGTTGCAATTTCTGTGTTTCATCGTCAATAAGAAGGTGAGAGGGATACAGTAAAACTGAGGTGAAGCATCGGAATCTATAACTAGTGTCACATGAATGGTTCAAAACAGACGGTAAGATGAGTCAGTTTTCTTGTACATAAGTCGGCATTGCGCCTTTTGTATTTAATTCCGATGCAATTTCTGTGTTTCATCGTCAATAAGAAGGTCAGAGGGTAACAGTAAACCGGAAGTGAAGCATCGGAATCAATAACTAGTGTCACAGGAATGGTTCAAATCATCGACAGTAAGAAGAGTCAGTTTTCTTGTACTTAAGTCGGCATTTTGCCTTTTGTATTTTATTCCGATGCAATTTCTGTGTTTCATCGTGAATAAGAAGGTCAGAGGGATACAGTAAACCTGAAGTGAAGCATCGGTATCTGTAACTAGTGTCACATGAGTGGTTCAAACATAGACAGTAAGAAGAGTCAGTTTTCTTGTACATAAGTCGGCATTGTGCCTTTTGTATTTAATTCCGATGCAATTTCTGTGTTTCATCGTCAATAAGAAGGTCAGAGGGATACAGGATACAGTAAGCCTGAAGTGAAGCTTCGGAATCTATAACTAGTGTCACATGAATGATTCAAACATAGACAGTAAGAAGAGTCAGTTTTCTTGTACATAAGTCGGCATTGTGCCTTTTGTATTTAATTCCGATGCAATATCTGTGTTTCATCGTCAATAAGAAGGTCAGAGGGTAACAGTAAACCTGAAGTGAAGCATCGGAATCTATAACTAGTGTCACATGAATGGTTCAAAACAGACGGTAAGATGAGTCAGTTTTCTTGTACTTAAGTCGGCATTGTGCCTTTTGGATTAATTCCGATGCAATATCTGTGTTTCATCGTCAATAAGATGGTCAGAGAGATACAGTAAACCTGAAGTGAATCATCGGAATCTATAACTAGTGTCACGTGAATGGTTCAAAACATAGACAGTAAGAAGAGTCAGTTATCTAGTACTTAAGTCGGCATTGTGCCTTTTGTATTTGATTCCGTTGCAATTTCTGTGTTTCATCGTCAATAAGAAGGTGAGAGGGATACAGTAAAACTGAGGTGAAGCATCGGAATCTATAACTAGTGTCACAGGAATGGTTCAAATCATCGACAGTAAGAAGAGTCAGTTTTCTTGTACTTAAGTCGGCATTGTGCCTTTAGTATTTTATTCCGATGCAATTTCTGTGTTTCATCGTGAATAAGAAGGTCAGAGGGATACAGTAAACCTGAAGTGAAGCATCGGTATCTGTAACTAGTGTCACATGAGTGGTTCAAACATAGACAATAAGAAGAGTCAGTTTTCTTGTACATAAGTCGGCATTGTGCCTTGTGTATTTAATTCCGATGCAATTTCTGTGTTTCATCGTAATAAGAAGGTCAGAGGGATACAGTAAACCTGAAGTAAAGCATCGGATTCTATAACTAGTGTCAGATGAATGGTTCAAAACAGACGGTAAGATGAGTCAGTTTTCTTGTACTTAAGTCGGCATTGTGCCTTTTGGATAAATTCCGATGCAATTTCTGTGTTTCATCGTCAATAAGATGGTCAGAGGGATACAGTAAACCTGAAGTGATGCATCGGAATCTATAACTAGTGTCACAGGAATGGTTCAAAACATAGACAGTAAGAAGAGTCAGTTTTCTTGTACTTAAGTCGGCATTGTGCCTTCTGTATTTAATTCCGTTGCAATTTCTGTGTTTCATCGTCAATAAGAAGGTGAGAGGGATACAGTAAAACTGAGGTGAAGCATCGGAATCTATAACTAGTGTCACAGGAATAGTTCAAAACATCGACAGTAAGATGAGTCAGTTTTCTTGTACTTAAGTCGGCATTGTGCCTTTTCTATTTAATTCCGATGCAGTTTCTGTGTTTCATCGTCAATAAGAAGGTCAGTGGGATACAGTGAACCTGAAGTGAAGCATCGGAATCTATAACTAGTGTCACAGGAATGGTTCAAAACATAGACAGTAAGTAGAGTCAGTTTTCTTGCACTTAAGTCGGCATTGTGGCTTTTGAATTTAATTCCGATACAATTTCTGTGTTTCATTGTCAATAAGAAGGTCAGAGGGATACAGTAAACCTGAAGTGAAGCTTCGGGATCTGTAACTAGTGTCACATGAATGATTCAAACATAGACAGTAAGAAGAGTCAGTTTTCTTGTACATAAGTCGGCATTGTGCCTTTTGTATTTAATTCCGATGCAATTTCTGTGTTTCATCGTCAATAAGAAGGTCAGAGGGTAACAGTAAACCTGAAGTGAAGCATCGGAATCTATAACTAGTGTCACAGGAATGGTTCAAAACTTAGACAGTTAGAAGAGTCAGTTTTCTTAGACTTAAGTCGGCTTTGTGCCTTTTGTACTTAATTCCGATGCAATTTCTGTGTTTCATCGTCAATAACAAGGTCAGAGGGATACAGTAAACCTGTAGTGATGCATCGGAATCTATAACCAGTGTCACAGGAATGGTTCAAAACATAGACAGTAAGAAGAGTCAGTTTTCTTGTACTTAAGTCGGCATTGTGCCTTCTGTATTTAATTCCGTTGCAATTTCTGTGTTTCATCGTCAATAAGAAGGTGAGAGGGATACAGTAAAACTGAGGTGAAGCATCGGAATCTATAACTAGTGTCACAGGAATGGTTCAAAACATCGACAGTGAGATGAGTCAGTTTTTTTGTACTTAAGTTGGCATTGTGCCTTTTGTATTTAATTCCGTTGCAATTTCTGTGTTTCATCGTCAATAAGAAGGTGAGAGGGATACATTAAAACTGAGGTGAAGCATCGGAATCTATAACTAGTGTCACATGAGTGGTTCAAACATAGACAGTAAGAAGAGTCAGTTTTCTTGTACATAAGTCGGCATTGTGCCTTTTGTATTTAATTCCGATGCAATTTCTGTGTTTCATCGTAATAAGAAGGTCAGAGGGATACAGTAAACCTGAAGTAAAGCATCGGATTCTATAACTAGTGTCACATGAATGGTTCAAAACAGACGGTAAGATGAGTCAGTTTTCTTGTACTTAAGTCGGCATTGTGCCTTTTGGATTAATTCCGATGCAATTTCTGTGTTTCATCGTGAATAAGATGGTCAGAGGGATACAGTAAACCTGAAGTGATGCATCGGAATCTATAACTAGTGTCACAGGAATGGTTCAAAACGGAGACAGTAAGAAGAGTCAGTTTTCTTGTACTTATGTCGGCATTGTGCCTTCTGTATTTAATTCCGTTGCAATTTCTGTGTTTCATCGTCAATAAGAAGGTGAGAGGGATACAGTAAAACTGAGGTGAAGCATCGGAATCTATAACTAGTGTCACAGGAATGATTCAAAACATCGACCTTAAGATGAGTCAGTTTTCTTGTACTTAAGTCGGCATTGTGCCTTTTCCATTTAATTCCGATGCAATTTCTGTGTTTCATCGTCAATTAGAAGGTCAGTGGGGTACAGTGAACCTGAAGTGAAGCATCGGAATCTATAACTAGTGTCACAGGAATGGTTCAAAACATAGACAGTAAGTAGAGTCAGTTTTATTGTACTTATGTCGGCATTGTGGCTTTTGAATTTAATTCCGATACAATTTCTGTGTTTCATTGTCAATAAGAAGGTCAGAGGGATACAGTAAACCTGAAGTGAAGCTTCGGAATCTATAACTAGTGTCACATGAGTGATTCAAACATAGACAGTAAGAAGAGTCAGTTTTATTGTACATAAGTCGGCATTGTGCCTTTTGTATTTAATTCCGATGCAATTTCTGTGTTTCATCGTCAATAAGAAGGTCAGAGGGTAACAGTTAACCTGAAGTGAAGCATCGGAATCTATAACTAGTGTCACAGGAATGGTTCAAAACTTAGACAGTTAGAAGAGTCAGTTTTCTTAGACTTAAGTCGGCATTGTGCCTTTTGTACTTAATTCCGATGCAATTTCTGTGTTTCATCGTCAATAAGAAGGTCAGAGGGATACAGTAAACCTGAAGTGATGCATCGGAATCTAAACTAGTGTCACAGGAATGGTTCAAAACATAGACAGTAAGAAGAGTCAGTTTTCTTGTACTTAAGTCGGCATTGTGCCTTCTGTATTTAATTCCGTTGCAATTTCTGTGTTTCATCGTCAATAAGAAGGTGAGAGGGATACAGTAAAACTGAGGTGAAGCATCGGAATCTATAACTAGTGTCACAGGAATGATTCAAAACATCGACCGTAAGATGAGTCAGTTTTCTTGTACTTAAGTCGGCATTGTGCCTTTTCCATTTAATTCCGATGCAATTTCTGTGTTTCATCGTCAATAAGAAGGTCAGTGGGATACAGTGAACCTGAAGTGAAGCATCGGAATCTATAACTAGTGTCACAGGAATGGTTCAAAACATAGACAGTAAGTAGAGTCAGTTTTATTGTACTTATGTCGGCATTGTGGCTTTTGAATTTAATTCCGATACAATTTCTGTGTTTCATTGTCAATAAGAAGGTCAGAGGGATACAGTAAACCTGAAGTGAAGCTTCGGAATCTATAACTAGTGTCACATGAATGATTCAAACATAGACAGTAAGAAGAGTCAGTTTTCTTGTACATAAGTCGGCATTGTGCCTTTTGTATTTAATTCCGATGCAATTTCTGTGTTTCATCGTCAATAAGAAGGTCAGAGGGTAACAGTAAACCTGAAGTGAAGCATAGGAATCTATAACTAGTGTCACAGGAATGGTTCAAAACTTAGACAGTTAGAAGAGTCAGTTTTCTTAGACTTAAGTCGGCATTGTGCCTTTTGTACTTAATTCCGATGCAATTTCTGTGTTTCATCGTCAATAAGAAGGTCAGAGGGATACAGTAAACCTGAAGTGATGCATCGGAATCTATAACTAGTGTCACAGGAATGGTTCAAAACATAGACAGTAAGAAGAGTCAGTTTTAATGTACTTAAGTCGGCATTGTGCCTTCTGTATTTAATTCCGTTGCAATTTCTGTGTTACATCGTCAATAAGAAGGTGAGAGGGATACAGTAAAACTGAGGTGAAGCATCGGAATCTATAACTAGTGTCACAGGAATGATTCAAAACATCGACCGTAAGATGAGTCAGTTTTCTTGTACTTAAGTCGGCATTGTGCCTTTTCCACTTAATTCCGATGCAATTTCTGTGTTTCATCGTCAATAAGAAGGTCAGTGGGATACAGTGAACCTGAAGTGAAGCATCGGAATCTATAACTAGTGTCACAGGAATGGTTCAAAACATAGACAGTAAGTAGAGTCAGTTTTATTGTACTTAAGTCGGCATTGTGGCTTTTGAATTTAATTCCGATACAATTTCTGTGTTTCATCGTCAATAAGAAGGTGAGAGGGATACAGTAAAACTGAGGTGAAGCATCGGAATCTATAACTAGTGTCACAGGATGGTTCAAAACATCGAAAGTAAGATGAGTCAGTTTTCTTGTACTTAAGTCGGCATTGTGCCTTTTGTATTTAATTCCGTTGCAATTTCTGTGTTTCATCGTCAATGAGAAGGTAAGTGGGATACAGTGAACCTGAAGTGAAGCATCAGAATCTATAACTAGTGTCACAGGAATGTTTAAAAGCATAGACAGTAAGAAGAGTCAGTTTTATTGTTCTTAAGTCGGCATTGTGCCTTTTGTATTTAATTCCGATAAAATTTCTCTGTTTCATCGTCAATAAGAAGGTCAGAGGGATACACTAAACCAGAAGTGAAGCATCGGAATCTCTAACTAGTGTAACCGGAATGGTTCAAGGCATAGACAGTAAGAAGAGTCAGTTTTCTTGTACTTAAGTCTGCATTGTGCCTTTTGTATTTAATTCCGTTGCAATTTCTGTGTTTCATCGTCAATAAGAAGGTCAGAGGGATACAGTAAACCTGAAGTGAAGCATCGGAATCACTAACTGGTGTCACAGGAATGGTTCAAACATAGACAGTAAGAAGAGTCAGTTTTCTCGTACTCAAGTCGGCATTGTGCCTTTTGTATTTAATTCCGATGCATTTTCTGTGTTTCATCGTCAATAAGAAGGTCACAGAGATACAGTAAACCAGGAGTGAAGCATCGGAATCTATAACTAGTGTCACATGAATGTTTCAAACATAGACAGTAAGAAGAGTCAGTTTTCTTGTACATAAGTCGGCATTGTGCCTTTTGTATTTAATTCCGATGCAATTTCTGTGTTTCATCGTCAATACGAAGGTCAGAGGGAT
Organism: Schistocerca americana; assembly: GCF_021461395.2. NCBI lineage: Eukaryota > Metazoa > Arthropoda > Insecta > Orthoptera > Acrididae > Schistocerca > Schistocerca americana. Next base: position 19,426,765 of record NC_060130.1, on the reverse strand, counting down.
TCAGTAAACCTGAAGTAAGGCATCCGAATCTATAACTAGTGTCACATGAATGGTTCAAAACATATGCAGTAAGAAGGGTAAGATTTCTTGTACTTAAAACGGCATTGTGCCTTTTGTATTTAATTCCGATGATATTTCTGTCTTTCATCGTCAATTAGAACGTCAGAGGGTAACCGTCAACCTGAAGCGAAGCATCGAAATCTATGACTAGTGTCACAGGAATGGTTCAAAACATAGACAGTAAGAAGAGTCAGTTTTCTTGTACTTAAGTCGGCATTGTGCATTTTGTATTTAATTCCGATGCAATTTCTGTAATTAATCGTCAATAAGAAGGTCAGAGGGATACAGTAAACCAGAAGTGTAGCATCGGAATCTGTAACTAGTGTCACATGAATGGTTCAAAACATGGACAGTAAGTAGAGTCAGTTTTCTTGCACTTAAGTCGGCATTGTGCCTTTTGTATTTAATTCCGATGCAATTTCTGTGTTTCATCGTCAATAAGAAGTTCAGAGGGATACAGTAAACCTTAAGTGAAGCATTGAATTCTATAACTACTGTCAAAGGAATGGTCAAAACATAGACAGTAAGAAGAGTCAGTTTTCTTGTAAATAAGTCGAAATTGTGCCTTTTGTATTTAATTATGATGCAATTTCTGTGATTCATCATCAACAAGAAAGTCAGAGGGATACAGTAAACCTGAAGTGAAGCATCGGAATCTATAACTAGTGTCACAGGAATGGTTCAAAACATAGACAGTAACAAGAGTCAATTTTCTTGTACTTAAGTCGGCATTGTGCCTTATGTATTTAATTCCGATGCAATTTCTGTGTTTCATCGTCAATAAGAAGGACAGAGGGATACAGCAAAGCTGAAGTGAAGCATCGCAATCTATAACTAGTGTCACAGGAATGGTTCAAAACTTAGACAGTAAGAAGAGTCAGTTTTCTTGTACTTAAGTCGGAATTGTGCTTTTTGTATTTAATTCCGTTGCAATTTCTGTGTTTCATCGTCAATAAGAAGGTCAGAGGGATACAGTAATCCTCAAGTAAAGCATCGGAATCTATAACTAGTGTCACAGGAATGGTTCAAAACAAAGACAGTAAGAAGAGTCAGTTTTCTTGTACTTAATTCGGCATTGTGCCTTTTGTATTTAATTCCGATGCAATTTCTGTGCTTCATCGCCAATAAGAAGGTCAGAGGGATACAGTAAACCTGAAGTGAAGCATGGGAATCTATAACTGGTGTCACAGGAATGGTTCGAACATAGACAGTGAGAAGAGTCTGTTTTCTCGTACTCAAGTCGGCATTGTGCCTTTTGTATTTAATTCCGATGGAATTTATGTGTTTCAATGTCAATAGGAAGGTCGGAGGGATACAGTAAACCTGAAGTGAAGCATGCGAATCTATAACTAGTGTCACATGAATGGTTCAAACATAGACAGTAAGAAGAGTCAGTTTTCTTGTACATAAGTCGGCATTGTGCCTTTTGTATTTAATTCCGATGCAATTTCTGTGTTTCATCGTCAATACGAAGGTCAGAGGGATACAGTAAACCTGAAGTGAAGCATCGGAATCTATAACTAGTGTCACATGAATGGTTCAAAACATAGGCAGTAAGAAGAGTAAGTTTCCTTGTACTTAAAACGGCATTGTGCCTTTTGTATTTAATTCCGATGCAATTTCTGTGTTTCATCGTCAATAAGAACGTCAGAGGGTAACCGTAAACCTGAAGTGAAGCATCGGAATCTATAACTAGTGTCACAGGAATGGTTCAAAACATAGACAGTAAGAAGAGTCAGTTTTCTTGTACTTAAGTCGGCATTGTGCATTTTGTATTTAATTCCGATGCAATTTCTGTGTTTCATCGTCAATAAGAAGGTCAGAGGGATACAGTAAACCTGAAGTGAAGCATCGGAATCTATAACTAGTGTCACATGAATGGTTAAAAACATAGACAGTAAGAAGAGTCAGTTTTCTTGTACTTAAGTCGGCATTGTGCCTTTTGTATTTAATTCCGTTGCAATTTCTGTGTTTCATCGTCAATAAGAAGGTCAGAGGGGGACTGTAAACCTGATGTGAAGCATCAGAATCTATAACTAGTGTCACAGGAATGGTTCAAAACATAGACGGTAAGAAGAGTCAGTGTTCTTGTACTTAAGTCAGCATTGTGCCTTTTGTATTTAATTACGATGCAATTTCTGTATTTCATCGTCAATAAGAAGGACCGGGGGATATAGTAAACATGAAGATAAGCATCGGAATCGATAACTAGTGTCACAGGAATGGTTCAAAACATAGACAGTAACAAGAGTCAATTTTCTTGTACTTAAGTCGGCATTGTGCCTTATGTATTTAATTCCGATGCAATTTCTGTGTTTCATCGTCAATATGAAGGTCAGAGGGATACAGTAAACCTGAAGTGAAGCATCGCAATCTATAACTAGTGTCACAGGAACGGTTCAAAGCATAGACAATAAGAAGAGTCAGTTATCTTGTGCTTAAGTCGGCATTGTGCCTTTTGTATTTAATTCAGATGCAATTTCTGTGTTTCGACGTCAATAAGTAGGTCCATGGGATACAGTAAACCTGAAGTGAAGCATCGGAATCTAAAACCGGTCTCACAGGAAAGGTTCAAAACATAGACAGTAAGAAGAGTTAGCCTCATTGTACTTGAGTCGGCATTGTGCCTTTTGTATTTCATTCCGATGCAATTTCTATGTTTCATCGTCAGTAAGAAGGTCAGAGGGATACAGTAAACCTGAAGTGAAGCATCGGAATCTATAACTAGTGTCACAGGAATGGTTCAAAACAGAGACAGCAAGAAGAGTCAGGTTTCTTGTACTTAAGTCGGCATTGTGAATTTTTAATTTAAATCCGATGCAATTCCTGTGTTTCATCGTCAATAAGAAGGTCAGAGGGATACAGTAAACCTGAAGTAAAGCATCGGAATCTATATCTAGTGTCAAAGGAATGGTTCAAAACATAGAGAGTAAGAAGAGTCAGTTTCCTTGTACTTAAGTTGGCATTGTGCCTTTTGTATTTAATTCTGATGCAATTTCTGTGTTTCATAGTCAATAAGAAGGTCAGAGGGATACAGTAAACCTGAAGTGAAGCATCGGAATCTATAACTAGTGTCACATGAATGGTTCAAAACAGACGGTAAGATGAGTCACTTTTCTTGTACTTATGTCGGCATTGTGCCTTTTGTTTTTAATTCCGATGCAATTTCTGTGTTTCATCGTCAATAAGAAGGTCAGAGGGATACAGTTAACCTGAAGTGAAGCATTGGAATCCATAAGTAGTGTCACATGAATGGTTCAAAACATAGATAGTGAGAAGAGTCAGTTATCTTGTACTTAAGTCGGCATTGTGCCTTTTGTATTTAATTCCGATGCAATTTCTGTGTTTCAGCGTCAATACGAAGGTTAGGGCGATACAGTAAACTGAAGTGAAGCATCGGAATCTATAACTAGTGTCACAGGAATGGTTCAAATCTTAGACAGTAAGAAGAGTCAGTTTTCTTGTACTTAAGTCGGCATTGTGCCTTTTGTATTTAATTCCGATGAAATTTCTGTGTTTCATCGTCAATAAGAAGGTAAGAGGGATACAGTAAACCTGACGTGAAGCATCGGAACCTATAACTAGTGTCACAGGAATGGTTCAAAACATAGACAGTAAGAAGAGTCAATTTACTTGTACTTAAGTCAGCATTGTGCCTTTTATATTTAGTTCCGATGCAATATCTGTGTTTCATCTTCAATACGAAGGTCAGAGGGAAACAGTTAACCTGAAGTGAAGCACCAGAATCTATAACTAGTGTCACCGGAATGGTTCAAAACATAGAAAGTAAGAAGAATCTGTTTTCTTGTACTTAAGTCGGCATTGTTCCTTTTCTATTTATTTAGAATGCAATTTCTATGTTTCATCGTCAATAAGAAGGTCAGAGAGATACCGTAAACCTGAAGTGAAGCATGGGAATCTATAACTACTGTCACAGGAATGGATCAAAACATAGACAATAAGTAGAGTCAGTTTTCTTGTACTTATGTCGGCATTGTGCCTTTTGTAATAATTTCCGAAGCAATTTCTGTGTTTCATTGTCAATAAGAAGGTCAGATGGATACAGTGAACCTGTAGTAAAGCATCGAAATCAATAACTAGTGTCACAGGAATGGTTCAAAACACAGACAGTAAGAAGAGTCAGTTTTATTGTTCTTAAGTCGGCGTTGTGCCTTTTCTATTTAATTCCGATGCTATTTCTGTGTTTTCATAGTCAATAAGAAGGTCTGAGGGATACAGTAAACCTGAAGTGAAGCATCGGAGTCTATAACTAGTGTCAGAGGAAGGGTTCAATACATAGACAGTAAGAAGAGTCAGTTTTCTTGTACTTAAGTCGGCATTGTGCCTCTTGTATTTAATTCCGATGCAATTTCAGTGTTTCATCGTCAATAAGAAGGACAGAGGGATACGGTGAACCGGATGGGAAGAATCGGAATCTATAACTAGTGTCACAGGAATGGTTCAAAGCATAGACAGTAAGAAGAGTCAGTATTCTTGTACTTATGTCGGCATTGTGCCTTTTGTATTTCATTACGATGCTATTTCTGTGTTTCATTGTCAATAGGAATGTCAGAGGGATACAGTAAACCTAAAGTGAACCATCGGAATCTATAACTAGTTTCACAGGAATGTTTCAAATCAAAGACAGTAAGAAGAGTCGGTTTTCTTGTACTCAAGTCGGCATTGTGCCTTTTGTATTTAATTCCGATGCAATTTCTGTGTTTCTTCGTCAATAGGAAGGTCAGAGGATACAGTAAACTTCAAGTAAAGCATCTGAATCTATAACTAGTAGCACAGGAATGGTTCAAAACATAGACAGTAACAAGAGTCAGTTTTCTTGTACTTAATTCGGCATTGTGCCTTTTGTATTTAATTCCGATGCAATTTCTGTGTTTCATCGCCAATAAGAAGGTCAGAGGGATACAGTAAACCTGAAGTGAAGCATCGGAATCTCTAACTAGTGTCACAGGAATGGTTCAAACATAGACAGTAAGAGAGCCAGTTTTCTCGTACTCAAGTCGGCATTGTGCCTTTGTATTTAATTCCGATGCATTTTCTGTGTTTCATCGTGAATAAGAAGGTCAGAGAGATACAGTAAACCAGGAGTGAAGCATCGGAATCTATAACTAGTGTCACATGAATGTTTCAAACATAGACAGTAAGAAGAGTCAGTTTTCTTGTACATAAGTCGGCATTGTGCCTTTTGTATTTAATTCCGATGCAATTTCTGTGTTTCATCGTCAATTCGAAGGTCAGAGGGATACAGTAAACCGGAAGTGAAGCATCCGAATCTATAACTAGTGTCACATGAATGGTTCAAAACATAGGCAGTAAGAAGAGTAAGATTTCTTGTACTTAAAACGGCACTGTGCCTTTTGTATTTAATTCCGATGCAATTTCTGTCTTTCATCGTCAATTAGAACGTCAAAGGGTAACCGTCAACCTGAATTGAAGCATCGGAATCTATGACTAGTGTCACAGGAATGGTTCAAAACATAGACAGTAAGAAGAGTCAGTTTTCTTGTACTTAAGTCGGCATTGTACCTTTTGTATTTAATTCCGATGCAATTTCTGTAATTAATCGTCAATAAGAAGGTCAGAGGGATACAGTAAACCAGAAGTGAAGCATCGGAATCTGTAACTAGTGACACATGAATGGTTCAAAACATGGACAGTAAGAAGAGTCAGTTATCTTGCACTTAAGGCGGCATTGTGCCTTTTGTATTTAATTCTGATGCAATTTCTGTGTTTCATCGTCAACAAGAAGTTCAGAAGGATACAGTAAACCTTAAGTGAAGCATTGAATTCTATAACTACTGTCAAAGGAATGGTTCAAAACATAGACAGTAAGAAGAGTCAGTTTTCTCGTAAATAAGTCGAAATTGTGCCTTTTGTATTTAATTATGATGCAATTTCTGTGATTCATCATCAACAAGAAAGTCAGAGGGATACAGTAAACCTGAAGTGAAGCATCGGAGTCTATAACTAGTGTCAGAGGAATGGTTCAAAACATAGACAGTAAGAAGAGTCAGTTTTCTTGTACTTAAGTCGGCATTGTAGCTTTTGTATTTAATTCCGATGCAATTTCTGTAATTAATCGTCAATAAGAAGGTCAGAGGGATACAGTAAACCAGAAGTGAAGCATCGGAATCTGTAACTAGTGACACATGAATGGTTCAAAACATAGACAGTAACAAGAGTCAATTTTCTTGTACTTAATTCGGCATTGTGCCTTATGTATTTAATTCCGATGCAATTTCTGTGCTTCATCGTCAATAAGAAGGTCAGAGGGATACAGCAAAGCTGAAGTGAAGCATCGGAATCTATAACTAGTGTCACAGGAATGGTTCAAAACTTAGACAGTAAGAAGAGTCAGTTTTCTTGTACTTAAGTCGGAATTGTGCCTTTTGTATTTAATTCCGTTGCAATTTCTGTGTTTCATCGTCAATAAGAAGGTCAGAGGGATACAGTAATCCTCAAGTAAAGCATCGGAATCAATAACTAGTGTCACAGGAATGGTTCAAAACAAAGACAGTAAGAAGAGTCAGTTTTCTTGTACTTAATTCGGCATTGTGCCTTTTGTATTTAATTCCGATGCAATTTCTGTGCTTCATCGCCAATAAGAAGGTCAGAGGGATACAGTAAACCTGAAGTGAAGCACGGGAATCGATAACTGGTGTCACAGGAATGGTTCGAACATAGACAGTAAGAAGAGTCTGTTTTCTCGTACTCAAGTCGGCATTGTGCCTTTTGCATTTCATTCCGATGGAATTTATGTGTTTCAATGTCAATAAGAAGGTCAGAGAGATACAGTAAATCTGATGTGAAGCATCGGAATCTATAACTAGTGTCACATGAATGGTTCTAACATAGACAGTAAGAAGAGTCAGTTTTCTTGTACATAAGTCGGCATTGTGCCTTTTGTATTTAATTCCGATGCAATTTCTGTGTTTCATCGTCAATAAGAAGGTCAGAGGGATACAGAAACCTGAAGTGAAGCATCGGAATCTATAACTAGTGTCACATGAATGGTTCAAAACATAGACAGTAAGAAGAGTCAGTTTTCTTGTACTTAAGTCGGCATTGTGCCTTTTGTATTTAATTCCGTTGCAATTTCTGTGTTTCATCGTCAATAAGAAGGTCAGAGGGGACTGTAAACCTGATGTGAAGCATCAGAATCTATAACTAGTGTCACAGGAATGGTTCAAAACATAGACGGTAAGAAGAGTCAGTTTTCTTGTACTTAAGTCAGCATTGTGCCTTTTGTATTTAATTACGATGCAATTTCTGTATTTCATCGTCAATAAGAAGGACCGGGGGATATAGTAAACATGAAGATAAGCATCGGAATCCATAACTAGTGTCACAGGAATAGTTCAAAGCATAGACAATAAGAAGAGTCAGTTATCTTGTACTTGAGTCGGCATTGTGCCTTTTGCATTTAATTCAGATGCAATTTCTGTGTTTCATCGTCAATAAGAAGGTCAGAGGGATACAGTAAAAATGAAGTGAAGCATCGTAAGTTGTAACTAGTGTCACAGGAATGATTCAAAACATAGACAGTAAAAAGAGTCAGTTTTCTAGGACTTAAGTCGGCATTGTGCCTTTTGTATTTAACTCCGATGCAATTTCTGTGTTTCATCGTCAATAGGAAGGTCAGAGGGATACAGTAAACCTGAAGTAAAGCATCGGAATTTATAACTAGTGTCACAGGAATGGTTCAAAACATAGACAGTAAGAAGAGTCAGTTTTCTTGAACTTAAGTCGGCATTGTGCCTTTTGTATTTAATTCCGACGCAATTTCTGTGTTTCATTGTCAATAAGAAGGTCAGATGGATACAGTAAACCTGTAGTAAGGCATCGAAATCAATAACTAGTGTCACAGGAATGGTTCAAAACATAGACAGTAAGAAGAGTCAGTTTTATTGTTCTTAAGTCGGCGTTGTGCCTTTTGTATTTAATTCCGATGCAATTTCTGTGTTTTCATAGTCAATAAGAAGGTCAGAGGGATACAGTAAACCTGAAGTGAAGCATCGGAATCAATAACTAGTGTCAGAGGAAGGGTTCAATACATAGACAGTAAGAAGAGTCAGTATTCTTGTACTTAAGTCGGCATTGTGCCTCTTGTATTCAATTCCGATGCAATTTCAGTGTTTCATCGTCAATACGAAGGACAGAGGGACACGGTGAACTGAAAGGGAAGCATCGGAATCTATAACTAGTGTCACAGGAATGGTTCAAAGCATAGACAGTAAGAAGAGTCAGTATTCTTGTACTTATGTCGGCATTGTGCATTTTGTATTTCATTCCGATGCGATTTCTGTGTTTCATTGTCAATAGGAAGGTCAGAGGGATACAGTAAACCTAAAGTGAAGCATCGGAATCTATAACTAGTTTCACAGGAATGTTTCAAAACATAGACAGTAAGAAGAGTCGGTTTTCTTGTACTCAAGTCGGCATTGTGCCTTTTGTATTTAATTCCGATGCAATTTCTGTGTTTCTTCGTCAATAACAAGGTCAGAGGGATACAGTAAACCTCAAGTAAAGCATCTGAATCTATAACTAGTGTCACAGGAATGGTTCAAAACATAGACAGTAAGAAGAGTCAGTTTTCTTGTACTTAATTCGGCATTGTGCCTTTTGTATTTAATTCCGATGCAATTTCTGTGTTTCATCGCCAATAAGAAGGTCAGAGGGATACAGTAAACCTGAAGTGAAGCATCGGAATCTATAACTAGTGTCACAGGAATGCTTCAAACATAGACAGTAAGAAGAGTCAGTTTTCTCGTACTCAAGTCGGCATTGTGCCTTTTGTATTTAATTACGATGCATTTTCTGTGTTTCATCGTCAATAAGAAAGTCAGAGAGATACAGTAAACCAGGAGTGAAGCATCGGAATCTATAACTAGTGTCACATGAATGTTTCAAACATAGACAGTAAGAAAAGTCAGTTTTCTTGTACATAAGTCGGCATTGTGCCTTTTGTATTTATTTCCGATGCAATTTCTGTGTTTCATCGTCAATACGAAGGTCAGAGGGATACAGTAAACCTGAAATGAAGCATCCGAATCTATAACTAGTGTCACATGAATGGTTCAAAACTGAGGCAGTAAGAAGAGTAAGATTTCTTGTACTTAAAACGGCATTGTGCCTTTTGTATTTAATTCCGATGCAATTTCTGTCTTTCATCGTCAATAAGAACGTCAGAGGGTAACCGTAAACCTGAAGTGAAGCATCGGAATCTATGACTAGTGTCACAGGAATGGTTCAAATCATAGACAGTAAGAAGAGACAGTTTTCTTGTACTTAAGTCGGCATTGTGCCTTTTGTATTTAATTCCGATGCAATTTCTGTAATTAATCGTCAATAAGAAGGTCAGAGGGATACAGTAAACCAGAAGTGAAGCATCGGAATCTGTAACTAGTGTCACATGAATGGTTCAAAACATAGACAGTAAGAAGAGTCAGTTATCTTGCACTTAAGTCGGCATTGTGCCTTTTGTATTTAATTCCGATGCAATTTCTGTGTTTCATCGTCAATAAGAAGTTCAGAGGGATACAATAAACCTTAAGTGAAGCATTGAATTCTATAACTACTGTCAAAGGAATGGTTCAAAACATAGACAGTAAGAAGAGTCAGTTTTCTTGTATATAAGTCGGAATTGTGCCTTTTGTATTTAATTATGATGCAATTTCTGTGTTTCATCATCAACAAGAAAGTCAGAGGGATACAGTAAACCTGAAGTGAAGCATCGGAATCTATAACTAGTGTCACAGGAATGGTTCAAAACATAGACAGTAACATGAGTCAATTTTCTAGTACTTAAGTCGGCATTGTGCCTTATGTATTTAATTCCGAAGCAATTTCTGTGTTTCATCGTCAATAAGAAGCTCAGAAGGATACAGCAAAGCTGAAGTGAAGCATCGGAATCTATAACTAGTGTCACAGGAATGGTTCAAAACTTAGACAGTAAGAAGAGTCAGTTTTCTTGTACTTAAGTCGGAATTGTGCCTTTTGTATTTAATTCCGTTGCAATTTCTGTGTTTCATCGTCAATAAGAAGGTCAGAGGGATACAGTAATCCTCAAGTAAAGCATCGGAATCTATAACTAGTGTCACAGGAATGGTTCAAAGCAAAGACAGTAAGAAGAGTCAGTTTTCTTGTACTTCATTCGGCATTGCGCCTTTTGTATTTAATTCCGATGCAATTTCTGTGCTTCATCGCCAATAAGAAGGTCAGAGGGATACAGTAAACCTGAAGTGAAGAATGAAAATCTATAACTGGTGTCACAGGAATGGTTCGAACGTAGACAGTAAGAAGAGTCAGTTTTCTCGTACTCAAGTCGGCATTGTGCCTTTTGTATTTAAATCCGATGGAATTTCTGTGTTTCATCGTCAATAAGAACGACAGAGGGATACAGTAAACCTGAAGTGAAGCATCGGAATCTATAACTAGTGTCACATGAATGGTTCAAACATAGACAGTAAGAAGAGTCAGTTTTCTTGTACATAAGTCGGCATTGTGCCTTTTGTATTTAATTCCGGTGCAATTTCTGTGTTTCTTTGTCAATACGAAGGTCAGAGGGATACAGTAAACCTGAAGTGAAGCATCGGAATCTATAACTAGTGTCACATGAATGGTTCAAAACATAGGCAGTAAGAAGAGTAAGTTTTCTTGTACTTAAAACGGCATTGTGCCTTTTGTATTTAATTCCGATGCAATTTCTGTGTTTCATCGTCAATAAGAACGTCAGAGGGTAACCGTAAACCTGAAGTGAAGCATCGGAATCTATAACTAGTGTCACAGGAATGGTTCAAAACATAGACAGTAAGAAGAGTCAGGTTTCTTGTACTTAAGTCGGCAATGTGCATTTTGTATTTAATTCCGATGCAATTTCTGTGTTTCACCGTCAATAAGAAGGTCAGAGGGATACAGTAAACCTGAAGTGAAGCATCGGAATCTATAACTAGTGCCACATGAATGGTTCAAAACATAGACAGTAAGAAGAGTCAGTTTTCTTGTACTTAAGTCGGCATTGTGCCTTTTGTATTTAATTCCGTTGCAATTTCTGCGTTTCATCGTCAATAAGAAGGTCAGAGGGGGACTGTAAACCTGATGTGAAGCATCAGAATCTATAACTAGTGTCACAGGAATGGTTCAAAACATAGACAGTAAGAAGAGTCAGTTTTCTTGTACTTAAGTCAGCATTGTGCCTTTTGTATTTAATTCCGATGCAATTTCTGTATTTCATCGTCAATAAGAAGGACCGAGGGATATAGTAAACATGAAGATAAGCATCGGAATCGATAACTAGTGTCACAGGAATGGTTCAAAACATAGACAGTAAGAAGAGTCAATTTTCTTGTACTTTAGTCGGCATTGTGCCTTTTGTATTTAATTCCAATGCAATATCTGTGTTTCATTGTCAATCAGAAGGTGAGAGGGATACAGTAAACCTGAAGTGAAGCATCGCAATCTATAACTAGTGTCACAGGAATGGTTCAAAGCATAGACAATAAGAAGAGTCAGTTATCTGGTACTTATGTCGGCATTGTGCCTTTTGTATTTAATTCAGATGCAATTTCTGTGTTTCATCGTCAATAAGAAGGTCAGAGGGATACAGTAAAAATGAAGTGAAGCATCGTAATCTGTAACTAGTGTCACAGGAATGATTCAAAACATGGACAGTAAAAAGAGTCAGTTTTGTAGGACTTAAGTTGGCATTGTGCCTTTTGTATTTAACTCCGATGCAATTTCTGTGTTTCATCGTCAATAGGAAGGTCAGAGGGAAACAGTAAACCTGAAGTAAAGCATCGGAATCTATAACTAGTGTCACAGGAATGGTTCAGAACATAGACAGTAAGAAGAGTCAGTTTTCTTGTACTTAAGTCGGCATTGTGCCTTTTGTAACTAATTCCGATTCAATTTCTGTGTTTCATCGTCAATACGAAGGTCAGAGGGATACAGTAAACCTGCAGTAAAGCATCGGAATCTACAACTAGTGTCACAGGAATGGTTCAAAACATAGACAGTAAGAAGAGTCAGTCTTCTTGTACTTAAGTTGGCATTGTGCTTTTTCTATTTAACTCCGATGCAATTTCTGTGTTTCATCGTCAATACGAAGGTCAGAGGGATACATTAAACCTGAAATGAAGCATCGGAATCTTTATCTAGTGTCACAGGAATGGTTCAAAACATAGACAGTAAGAAGAGTCAGATTTCTTGTACCTATGTTTGTGATTTTTGTACTTAAGTCCGATGCAATTTCTGTGTTTCAACGTCAATAAGAAGGTCAGAGGGATACAGTAAACCTGAAGTGAAGCATCGGAATCTATAACTAGTGTCACAGGAATGGTTCAAAGCATTGACAGTAAGAAGAGTCAGTTTTCTTGTACTTAAGTCGGCATAGTGCCTTTTGTACTTAATCTCGATGCAATTTCTGTGTTTCATCGTCAATAAGAAGGTCAGAGGGATACAGTAAACCTGAAGTGAAGCATCGGAATCTATAACTAGTGTCACATGAATGGTTCAAAAAATAGACAGTTAGAAGAGTCAGTTATCTTGTACTTAAGTCGGCATTGTGCCTTTTGTATTTAATTCCGATGAAATTTCTGTGCTTCATCGTCAATAAGAAGGTCAGAGGGATACAGTAAAAATGAAGTGAAGCATCGGAATCTATAACTAGTGTCACAGGAATGGTTCAAAACATAGACATTAAGAAGAGTCAGTTTTCTTGTACTTAAGTCGGCATTGTGCCTTTTGTATTTAACTCCGATGCAATTCCTGTGTTTCATCGTCAATAAGAAGGTCAGATGGATACAGTGATCATGAAGTGAAGCATCGAAAACTATAACTAGAGTCACAGGAATGGTTCAAACATAGACAGTAAGAAGAGTCAGTTTTCTTGTACTTAAGTCGGCATTGTGCCTTTTGTATTTAATTCCAATGCAATTTCTGTGTCTCATCGTCGATAAGAAGCTCAGAGGGATACAGTAAAGCTGATGTGAAGCATCGGAATCTATAACTAGTGTCACAGGAATGGTTCAAAACTTAGACAGGAAGGAGAGTCAGTTCTCTTGTACATAAGTTGGCATTGTGACATTTGTATTTAATTCCGTTGCAATTTCTGTGTTTCATCGTCAATAAGAATGTCAGAGGGATACAGTAAACCTGAGGTGAAGCATCGGAATCTATAACTAGTGTCACTAGGAATGGTTCAAAACATAGACAGTAAGAAGAGTCAGTTTTCTTGTACTTATGTCGGCATTGTGCTTCTTGTATGTAACTCCGATGCAATTTCTGTGTTTCATCGTCAATAAGAAGGACCGAGGGATATAGTAAACATGAAGATAAGCATCGGAATCGATAACTAGTGTCACAGGAATGGTTCAAAACATAGACAGTAAGAAGAGTCAATTTTCTTGTACTTTAGTCGGCATTGTGCCTTTTGTATTTAATGCCGATGCAATATCTGTGTTTCATTGTCAATCAGAAGGTGAGAGGGATACAGTAAACCTGAAGTGAAGCATCGCAATCTATAACTAGTGTCACAGGAATGGTTCAAAACTTAGACAGTAAGAAGAGTCAGTTCTCTTGTACATAAGTCGGCATTGTGCCTTTTGTATTTAGTTCCGATGCAATTTCTGTGTCTCATCGTCGATAAGAAGCTCAGAGGGATACAGTAAAGCTGATGTGAAGCATCGGAATATATAACTAGTGTCACAGGAATGGTTCAAAACTTAGACAGGAAGGAGAGTCAGTTCTCTTGTACATAAGTTGGCATTGTGACATTTGTATTTAATTCCGTTGCAATTTCTGTGTTTCATCGTCAATAAGAATGTCAGAGGGATACAGTAAACCTGAGGTGAAGCATCGGAATCTATAACTAGTGTCACTAGGAATGGTTCAAAACATAGACAGTAAGAAGAGTCAGTTTTCTTGTACTTATGTCGGCATTGTGCTTCTTGTATTTAACTCCGATGCAATTTCTGTGTTTCATCGTCAATAAGAAGGACCGAGGGATATAGTAAACATGAAGATAAGCATCGGAATCGATAACTAGTGTCACAGGAATGGTTCAAAACATAGACAATAAGAAGAGTCAGTTATCTTGTACTTAAGTCGGCATTGTGCATTTTGTATTTAATTCAGATGCAATTTATGTGTTTCATCGTCAATAAGAAGGTCAGAGGGATACAGTAAAAATGAAGTGAAGCATCGAAATCTGTAACTAGTGTCACAGGAATGATTCAAAGCATAGACAGTAAAAAGAGTCAGGTTTCTAGGACTTAAGTCGGCATTGTGCCTTTTGTGTTTAACTCCGATGCAATTTCTGTGTTTCATCGTCAATAGGAAGGTCAGAGGGACACAGTAAACCTGAAGTAAAGCATCGGAATCTATAACTAGTGACACAGGAATGGTTAAAACATAGACAGTAAGAAGAGTCAGTTTTCTTGTACTTAAGTGTGCATTGTGCCTTGTTATTTAATTCCGATGCAATTTCTGTTTTTCATCGTCATTAAGAAAGTCAGAGGGATACAGTAAACCTGAAGTGAAGCATCGGAATCTATAACTATTGTCACAGGAATGGTTCAAAACTTAGACAGTAAGGAGAGACAGTTTTCTTGTACTTAAGTCGGCATTGTGCCTTTTGTATATAATTCCGATGCAATTTCTGTGTTTCATCGTCAATAAGAAGCTCAGAGGGATACAGTAAAGCTGATGTGAAGCATCGGAATCTATAACTAGTGTCACAGGAATGGTTCAAAAATTAGACAGGAAGAAGAGTCAGTTCTCTTGTACATAAGTCGGCATTGTGACTTTTGTATTTAATTCCGTTGCAATTTCTGTGTTTCATCGTCAATATGACTGTCAGAGGGATACAGTAAACCTGAGGTGAAGCATCGGAATCTATAACTAGTGTCACTAGGAATGGTTCAAAACATAGACAGTAAGAAGAGTCAGTTTTCCTGCACTTATGTCGGCATTGTGCTTTTTGTATTTAACTCCGATGCAATTTCTGTGTTTCATCGTCAATAAGAAGGTCAGAGGGATACAGTAAACCTGAAGTGAAGCATCGGAATCTATAACTAGTGTCACAGGAATGGTTCAAAACATAGACAGTAAGAAGAGTCAGTTTTCTTGTACTTAAGTCGGCATTGTGCCTTTTGTATTTATGTCCGATGATATTTCTGTGTTTTATCGTCAATAAGAAGGTCAGAAAGATACAATGGAGCTGAAGTGAAGCATCGGAATCTATAAATAGTGTGACAGGAATGGATCAAATAATAGACAGCTATAAGAGTCAGTTTTCTTGTACTTAAGTCGGCATTGTGCCTTTTCTATTTAATTCCGATGTAATTTCTGTGTTTCATCGTCAATAAGAAGGTCAGAGGGATACAGTAAGAATGAAGTGAAGCATCGGATTCTATAACTGGTGTCACAGGAATGATTCAAAACATAGACAGTAAGAAGAGTCAGTTTTCTTGTACTTAAATCGGCATTGTGCCTTTTGTATTTAACTCCGATGCAATTTCTGTGTTTCATCGTCAATAAGAAGGTCAGAGGGATACAGTGATCCTGAAGTGAAGCATCGGAATCTATAACTAGTGTCACAGGAATGGTTCAAATCATAGACTGTATGAAGAGTCAGTTTTCTTGTACTTAAGTCGGCATTGTGCCCTTTGTATTTAATTCCGATGCAATTTCTGTGTTTCATCGTCAATAAGAAGGTCAGAGGGATACCGTAAACCTGAAGTGAAGCATCGGAGTCTATAACTAATGTCACAGGAATGGTTCAAACATAGACAGTAAGAAGAGTCAGTTTACTTGTACTTAAGTTGGCATTGTGCCTTTTGTATTTAATTTCGATGCAATTTCTGTGTTTCATCGTCAATAAGAAGGTCAGAGGGTTACAGTAAACCTGAAGTGAAGCATCGGAATCTATAACTAGTGTCACATGAATGGTTCAAAACATAGGCAGTAAGAAGTGTCAGTTTTCTTGTACTTAAGTCGGCATTGTGCCTTTTGTATTTAATTCCGATGCAACTTCAGTGTTTCATCGTCAATAAGAAGGTCAGAGGGATACAGTGAACGTGAAGTGAAGCATCGGAATCTATAACTAGTGTCACAGGAATGGTTCAAAACATAGACAGTAAGAAGAGTCAGTTTTCTTGTACTTAAGTCGGCATTGGGCCTTTTCTATTTAATTCCGATGCAATTTCTGTGTTTCATCGTCAATAAGAAGGTCAGAGGGATACAGTAAAAATTAAGTGAAGCATCGGAATCTATAACTAGTGACACAGGAGTGGTTCAAAACATAGACAGTAAGAAGAGTCAGTTTTCTTGTACTTAAGTCGGCATTGTGCTTTTTGTATTTAACTCCGATGCAATTTCTGTGTTTCATCGTCAATAAGAAGATCAAAGGGATACAGTAAACCTGAAGTGGAGCATCGGAATCTATATCTAGTGTCACAGAAATGGTTCAAAACATAGACAGTAAGAAGAGTCAGTTTTCTTGTACTTAAGTCGGCATTGTGCCTTTTGTGTTTAATTTCGATGCAATTTCTGTGTTTCATCGACAATAAGATGGTTAGAGGGATACAGTAAACCTGAAGTGAAGCATCGCAATCTATAACTAGTGTCACATGAATGGTTCAAAACATAGACAGTAAGAAGTGTCAGTTTTCTTGTACTTAAGTCGGCATTGTGCCTTTTGTATTTAATTCCGATGCAATTACAGTGTTTCATCGTCAATAAGAAGGTCAGAGGGATACAGTAAACCTGAAGTGAAGCATCGGAATCTATAACTAGTGTCCCAGGAATGGTTCAAAACTTAGACAGTAAGAAGAGTCAGTTTTCTTGTACTTAAGTCGGCATTGTGCCTTTTGTATTTAATTCCGATGCAATGGCTGTGTTTCATCGTCAATAAGAAGGTCAGTGGGATACAGTAAGCCTGAAGTGAAGCATCGGAAACTATAACTAGTGTCACAGGAATGGTTCAAATCATAGACAGTAAGAAGCGTCAGTTTTCTTGTACTTACGACGGTATTGTGCTTTTGTATTCAATTCCGATGCAATTTCTGTGATTCATCGCCAATAAGAAGGTCAGAGGGATACAGTCAACCTGAAGTGAAGCATCGGAATCTATATCTAGTGTCACAGGAATGGTTCAAAACATAGACAGTAAGAAGGGACAGTTTTCTTGTACTTAAGTCGGCATTGTGCCTTTTGTATTTAATTCCGATGCAATTTCTGTGTTTCATCGTCAATAAGAAGGTCAGAGGGATACAGCAAACCTGAAGTGAAGCATCGGAATCCATAACTAGTGTCACATGAACGGTTCAAACCATAGACTGTATGAAGAGTCAGTTTTCCTGTACTTAAGTTGGCATTGTGCCTTATGTATAAATTTCCGATGCAATATCTGTGTTTCATCGTCAATAAGAAGGTCAGAAGGATACAGTAAACCTGAAGTGAAGCATCGGAATCTATAACTAATGTCACATGAATGGTTCAAAGCATAGAGAGTAAGAAGAGTCAGTTATCTTGTACTTAAGTCGGCATTGTGCCTTTTGTATTGAATCCCGATGCAATTTCTGTGTTTCATCGTCAATAAGAAGGTCAGAGGGATACAGTAAAGCTAACGTGAGGCTTCGGAATCTATTACTAGGGTCACAGGAATTGTTCAAAACTTAGACATTAAGAAGAGTCAGTTTCCTTGTACTTAAGTCGGCATTGTGCCTTTTGTATTTAATTCCGTTGCAATTTCTGTGTTTCATCGTCAATAAGAGGGTCAGAGGGATACAGTAAACCTGAGGTAAAGCATCGCAATCTACAACTAGTGTCACAGGAATGGTACAAAACATAGACAATAAGAAGAGTCAGTTTTCTTGTACTTAAGTCGGCATTGTGCCTTTTCTATTTAATTCCGATGCATTTTCTGTGTTTCATCGTCAATAAGAAGCACAGAGGGATACAGTAAAAATGAAGTGAAGCATCGGAATCTATAAGTAGTGTAACATGAATGGTTCAAATAATAGACAGTTACAAGAGTCAGTTTTCTTGTACTTAAGTCGGCATTGGGCTTTTTCTATTTAATTCCGATGCAATTTCTGTGTTTCATCGTCAATAAGAAGGTCAGAGGGATACAGTAAAAATGAAGTGAAGCATCGGAATCTATAACTAGTGTCACAGGAAAGGTTCAAAACATAGACAGTAAGAAGAGTCAGTTTTCTTGTACTTAAGTCGGCATTGTGCTTTTTGTATTTAACTCCGATGCAATTTCTGTGTTTCATCGTCAATAAGAAGACCAAAGGGATACAGTAAACCTGAAGTGGAGCATCGGAATCTATAATTAGTGTCTTAGGAATGGTTCAAAACATAGACAGTAAGAAGAGTCAGTTTTCTTGTACTTAAGTCGGCATTGTGCCTTTTGTATTTAATTCCGATGCAATTTCTGTGTCTCATCGTCAATAAGAAGCTCAGAGGGATACAGTAAAGCTGATGTGAAGCATCGGACTCTATAACTAGTGTCACAGGAATGGTTCAAAACTTAGACAGGAAGGAGAGTCAGTTCTCTTGTACATAAGTTGGCATTGTGACATTTGTATTTAATTCCGTTGCAATTTCTGTGTTTCATCGTCAATAAGAATGTCAGAGGGATACAGTAAACCTGAGGTGAAGCATCGGAATCTATAACTAGTGTCACTAGGAATGGTTCAAAACATAGACAGTAAGAGGAGTCAGTTTTCTTGTACTTATGTCGGCATTGTGCTTCTTGTATTTAACTCCGATGCAATTTCTGTGTTTCATCGTCAATAAGAAGGACCGAGGGATATAGTAAACATGAAGATAAGCATCGGAATCGATAACTAGTGTCACAGGAATGGTTCAAGACATAGACAGTAAGAAGAGTAAATTTTCTTGTACTTTAGTCGGCATTGTGCCTTTTGTATTTAATTCCGATGCAATATCTGTGTTTCATTATCAATCAGAAGGTGAGAGGGATACAGTAAACCTGAAGTGAAGCATCGCAATCTATAACTAGTGTCACAGGAATGGTTCAAAGCATAGACAGTAAAAAGAGTCAGTTTTCTAGGACTTAAGTCGGAATTGTGCCTTTTGTATTTAACTCCGATGCAATTTCTGTGTTTCATCGTCAATAGGAAGGTCAGAGGGATACAGTAAACCTGAAGTAAAGCATCGGAATCTATAGCTAGTGACACAGGAATGGTTCAAAACATAGACAGTAAGAAGAGTCAGTTTTCTTGTACTTAAGTCGGCATTGTGCCTTTTGTATTTAATTCCGATGCAATTTCTGTGTTTCATCGTCATTAAGAAGGTCAGAGGGATACAGTAAACCTGAAGTGAAGCATCGGAATCTATAACTAGTGTCACAGGAATGGTTCAAAACTTAGACAGTAAGAAGAGTCAGTTTTCTTGTACTTAAGTCTGCATTGTGCCTTTTGTATTTAATTCCGATGCAATTTCTGTGTTTCATCGTCAATAAGAAGGTCAGTGGGATACAGTAAACCTGAAGTGAAGCATCGGAATCTATAACTAATGACACATGAACGGTTCAAACATAGACAGTAAGAAGAGTCAGTTATCTTGTACTTAAATCAGCATTCTGCATTTTGTATTTAATTCCGATGTAATTTCTGTGTTTCATCGTCAATAAGAAGGTCAGAGGGATACAGTAAAAATGAAGTGAAGCATCGGATTCTATAACTAGTGTCACAGGAATGATTCAAAACATAGACAGTAAGAAGAGTCAGTTTTCTTGTACTTAAATCGGCATTGTGCCTTTTGTATTTAACTCCGATGCAATTTCTGTGTTTCATCGTCAATAAGAAGGTCAGAGGGATACAGTGATCCTGAAGTGAAGCATCGGAATCTATAACTAGTGTCACAGGAATGGTTCAAATCATAGACTGTAAGAAGAGTCAGTTTTCTTGTACTTAAGTCGGCATTGTGCCCTTTGTATTTAATTCCGATGCAATTTCTGTGTTTCATCGTCAATAAGAAGGTCAGAGGGATACCGTAAACCAGAAGTGAAGCATCGGAGTCTATAACTAATGTCACAGGAATGGTTCAAACATAGACAGTAAGAAGAGTCAGTTTACTTGTACTTAAGTTGGCATTGTGCCTTTTGTATTTAATTTCGATGCAATTTCTGTGTTTCATCGTCAATAAGAAGGTCAGAGGGTTACAGTAAACCTGAAGTGAAGCATCGGAATCTATAACTAGTGTCACATGAATGGTTCAAAACATAGACAGTAAGAAGTGTCAGTTTTCTTGTACTTAAGTCGGCATTGTGCCTTTTGTATTTAATTCCGATGCAACTTCAGTGTTTCATCGTCAATAAGAAGGTCAGAGGGATACAGTAAACGTGAAGTGAAGCATCGGAATCTATAAGTAGTGTCACAGGAATGGTTTAAAACATAGACAGTAAGAAGAGTCAGTTTTCTTGTACTTAAGTCGGCATTGGGCCTTTTCTATTTAATTCCGATGCAATTTCTGTGTTTCATCGTCAATAAGAAGGTCAGAGGGATACAGTAAAAATTAAGTGAAGCATCGGAATCTATAACTAGTGACACAGGAGTGGTTCAAAACATAGACAGTAAGAAGAGTCAGTTTTCTTGTACTTAAGTCGGCATTGTGCTTTTTGTATTTAACTCCGATGCAATTTCTGTGTTTCATCGTCAATAAGAAGATCAAAGGGATACAGTAAACCTGAAGTGGAGCATCGGAATCTATATCTAGTGTCACAGAAATGGTTCAAAACATAGACAGTAAGAAGAGTCAGTTTTCTTGTACTTAAGTCGGCATTGTGCCTTTTGTGTTTAATGTCGATGCAATTTCTGTGTTTCATCGTCAATAAGATGGTTAGAGGGATACAGTAAACATGAAGTGAAGCATCGCAATCTATAACTAGTGTCACATGAATGGTTCAAAACATAGACAGTAAGAAGAGTCAGTTTTCTTGTACTTAAGTCGGCATTGTGCTTTTTGTATTTAACTCCGATGCAATTTCTGTGTTTCATCGTCAATAAGAAGACCAAAGGGATACAGTAAACCTGAAGTGGAGCATCGGAATCTATAATTAGTGTCTTAGGAATGGTTCAAAACATAGACAGTAAGAAGAGTCAGATTTCTTGTACTTAAGTCGGCATTGTGCCTTTTGTATTTAATTCCGATGCAATTTCTGTGTCTCATCGTCAATAAGAAGCTCAGAGGGATACAGTAAAGCTGATGTGAAGCATCGGACTCTATAACTAGTGTCACAGGAATGGTTCAAAACTTAGACAGGAAGGAGAGTCAGTTCTCTTGTACATAAGTTGGCATTGTGACATTTGTATTTAATTTCGTTGCAATTTCTGTGTTTCATCGTAAATAAGAATGTCAGAGGGATACAGTAAACCTGAGGTGAAGCATCGGAATCTATAACTAGTGTCACTAGGAATGGTTCAAAACATAGACAGTAAGAAGAGTCAGTTTTCTTGTACTTATGTCGGCATTGTGCTTCTTGTATTTAACTCCGATGCAATTTCTGTGTTTCATCGTCAATAAGAAGGACCGAGGGATATAGTAAACATGAAGATAAGCATCGGAATCGATAACTAGTGTCACAGGAATGGTTCAAGACATAGACAGTAAGAAGAGTAAATTTTCTTGTACTTTAGTCGGCATTGTGCCTTTTGTATTTAATTCCGATGCAATATCTGTGTTTCATTATCAATCAGAAGGTGAGAGGGATACAGTAAATCTGAAGTGAAGCATCGCAATCTATAACTAGTGTCACAGGAATGGTTCAAAGCATAGACAGTAAAAAGAGTCAGTTTTCTAGGACTTAAGTCGGCATTGTGCCTTTTGTATTTAACTCCGATGCAATTTCTGTGTTTCATCGTCAATAGGAAGGTCAGAGGGATACAGTAAACCTGAAGTAAAGCATCGGAATCTATAGCTAGTGACACAGGAATGGTTCAAAACATAGACAGTAAGAAGAGTCAGTTTTCTTGTACTTAAGTCGGCATTGTGCCTTTTGTATTTAATTCCGATGCAATTTCTGTGTTTCATCGTCATTAAGAAGGTCAGAGGGATACAGTAAACCTGAAGTGAAGCATTGGAATCTATAACTAGTGTCACAGGAATGGTTCAAAACTTAGACAGTAAGAAGAGTCAGTTTTCTTGTACTTAAGTCTGCATTGTGCCTTTTGTATTTAATTCCGATGCAATTTCTGTGTTTCATCGTCAATAAGATGGTCAGTGGGATACAGTAAACCTGAAGTGAAGCATCGGAAACTATAACTAATGACACATGAACGGTTCAAACATAGACAGTAAGAAGAGTCAGTTATCTTGTACTTAAATCAGCATTCTGCATTTTATATTTAATTCCGATGCTATTTCTGTGTTTCATCATCAGTAGGAACGTTAGAGAGTTGCAGTAAACCTGAAGTGAAGCATCGGAATCTATAACTAGTGTCAGATGAATGATTCAAAACATAGACAGTAAGAAGAGTCAGTTTCCTTGTACTTAAGTCGGCATTGTGCCTTTTGTATATAATTCCGATGCAATTTCTGTGTTTCATCGTCAATAAGAAGCTCAGAGGGATACAGTAAAGCTGATGTGAAGCATCGGAATCTATAACTAGTGTCACAGGAATGGTTCAAAAATTAGACAGGAAGAAGAGTCAGTTCTCTTGTACATAAGTCGGCATTGTGCCTTTTGTATTTATGTCCGATGATATTTCTGTGTTTTATCGTCAAAAAGAAGGTCAGAAAGATACAATGGAGCTGAAGTGAAGCATCGGAATCTATAACTAGTGTCACAGGAATGGATCAAATAATAGACAGCTATAAGAGTCAGTTTTCTTGTACTTAAGTCGGCATTGTGCCTTTTCTATTTAATTTCGATGGAATTTCTGTGTTTCATCGTCATTAAGAAGGTCAGAGGGATACAGTAAACGTGAAGTGAAGCATCGGAATCTATAACTAGTGTCACTGGAATGGTTCAAAACATAGACAGTAAGAAGAGTCAGTTTTCTTGTACTTAAGTCGGCATTGGGCCTTTTCTATTTAATTCCGATGCAATTTCTGTGTTTCATCGTCAATAAGAAGGTCAGAGGGATACACTAAAAATTAAGTGAAGCATCGGAATCTATAACTAGTGACACAGGAATGGTTCAAAACATAGACAGTAAGAAGAGTCAGTTTTCTTGTACTTAAGTCGGCATTGTGCTTTTTGTATTTAACTCCGATGCAATTTCTGTGTTTCATCGTCAATAAGAAGATCAAAGGGATACAGTAAACCTGAAGTGGAGCATCGGAATCTATATCTAGTGTCACAGGAATGGTTCAAAACATAGACAGTAAGAAGAGTCGGTTTTCTTGTACTTAAGTCGGCATTGTGCCTTTTGTGTTTAATTTCGATGCAATTTCTGTGTTTCATCGTCAATAAGATGGTTAGAGGGATACAGTAAACCTGAAGTGAAGCATCGCAATCTATAACTAGTGTCACATGAATGGTTCAAAACATAGACAGTAAGAAGTGTCAGTTTTCTTGTACTTAAGTCGGCATTGTGCCTTTTGTATTTAATTCCGATGCAATTACAGTGTATCATCGTCAATAAGAAGGTCAGAGGGATACAGTAAACCTGAAGTGAAGCATCGGAATCTATAACTAGTGTCCCAGGAATGGTTCAAAACTTAGACAGTAAGAAGAGTCAGTTTTCTTGTACTTAAGTCAGCATTGTGCCTTTTGTATTTAATTCCGATGCAATGGCTGTGTTTCATCGTCAATAAGAAGGTCAGTGGGATACAGTAAGCCTGAAGTGAAGCATCGGAAACTATAACTAGTGTCACAGGAATGGTTCAAATCATAGACAGTAAGAAGAGTCACTTTTCTTGTACTTACGACGGTATTGTGCTTTTGTATTCAATTCCGATGCAATTTCTGTGATTCATCGCCAATAAGAAGGTCAGAGGGATACAGTCAACCTGAAGTGAAGCATCGGAATCTATATCTAGTGTCACAGGAATGGTTCAAAACATAGACAGTAAGAAGGGACAGTTTTCTTGTACTTAAGTCGGCATTGTGCCTTTTGTATTCAATTCCGATGCAATTTCTGTGTTTCATCGTCAATAAGAAGGTCAGTGGGATACAGTAAACCTGAAGTGAAGCATCGGAATCTATAACTAATGACACATGAACGGTTCAAACATAGACAGTAAGAAGAGTCAGTTATCTTGTACTTAAATCAGCATTCTGCATTTTGTATTTAATTCCGATGCTATTTCTGTGTTTCATCATCAGTAAGAACGTTAGAGAGTTGCAGTAAACCTGAAGTGAAGCATCGGAATCTATAACTAGTGTCAGATGAATGATTCAAAACATAGACAGTAAGAAGAGTCAGTTTCCTTGTACTTAAGTCGGCATTGTGCCTTTTGTATATAATTCCGATGCAATTTCTGTGTTTCATCGTCAATAAGAAGCTCAGAGGGATACAGTAAAGCTGATGTGAAGCATCGGAATCTATAACTAGTGTCACAGGAATGGTTCAAAAATTAGACAGGAAGAAGAGTCAGTTCTCTTGTACATAAGTCGGCATTGTGCCTTTTGTATTTATGTCCGATGATATTTCTGTGTTTTATCGTCAAAAAGAAGGTCAGAAAGATACAATGGAGCTGAAGTGAAGCATCGGAATCTATAACTAGTGTCACAGGAATGGATCAAATAATAGACAGCTATAAGAGTCAGTTTTCTTGTACTTAAGTCGGCATTGTGCCTTTTCTATTTAATTCCGATGTAATTTCTGTGTTTCATCGTCAATAAGAAGGTCAGAAGGGATACAGTAAAAATGAAGTGAAGCATCGGAACCTATAACTAGTGTCACAGGAATGGTTCAAATCATAGACTGTAAGAAGAGTCAGTTTTCTTGCACTTTAGTCGGCATTGTGCCCTTTGTATTTAATTCCGATGCAATTTCTGTGTTTCATCGTCAATAAGAAGGTCAGAGGGATACAGTAAACCTGAAGTGAAGCATCGGAGTCTATAACTAGTGTCACAGGAATGTTTCAAACATAGACAGTAAGAAGAGTCAGTTTACTTGTACTTAAGTTGGCATTGTGCCTTTTGTATTTAATTTCGATGGAATTTCTGTGTTTCATCGTCAATAAGAAGCTCAGAGGGTTACAGTAAACCTGAAGTGAAGCATCGGAATCTATAACTAGTGTCACATGAATGGTTCAAAACATAGACAGTAAGAAGTGTCAGTTTTCTTGTACTTAAGTCGGCATGGTGCCTTTTGTATTTAATTCCGATGCAACTTCAGTGTTTCATCGTCAATAAGAAGGTCAGAGGGATACAGTAAACGTGAAGTGAAGCATCGGAATCTATAACTAGTGTCACAGGAATGGTTCAAAACATAGACAGTAAGAAGAGTCAGTTTTCTTGTACTTAAGTCGGCATTGGGCCTTTTCTATTTAATTCCGATGCAATTTCTGTGTTTCATCGTCAATAAGAAGGTCAGAGGGATACACTAAAAATTAAGTGAAGCATCGGAATCTATAACTAGTGACACAGGAATGGTTCAAAACATAGACAGTAAGAAGAGTCAGTTTTCTTGTACTTAAGTCGGCATTGTGCTTTTTGTATTTAACTCCGATGCAATTTCTGTGTTTCATCGTCAATAAGAAGATCAAAGGGATACAGTAAACCTGAAGTGGAGCATCGGAATCTATATCTAGTGTCACAGGAATGGTTCAAAACATAGACAGTAAGAAGAGTCAGTTTTCTTGTACTTAAGTCGGCATTGTGCCTTTTGTGTTTAATTTCGATGCAATTTCTGTGTTTCATCGTCAATAAGATGGTTAGAGGGATACAGTAAACCTGAAGTGAAGCATCGCAATCTATAACTAGTGTCACATGAATGGTTCAAAACATAGACAGTAAGAAGTGTCAGTTTTCTTGTACTTAAGTCGGCATTGTGCCTTTTCTATTTAATTCCGATGTAATTTCTGTGTTTCATCGTCAATAAGAAGGTCAGAAGGGATACAGTAAAAATGAAGTGAAGCATCGGAACCTATAACTAGTGTCACAGGAATGGTTCAAATCATAGACTGTAAGAAGAGTCAGTTTTCTTGCACTTTAGTCGGCATTGTGCCCTTTGTATTTAATTCCGATGCAATTTCTGTGTTTCATCGTCAATAAGAAGGTCAGAGGGATACAGTAAACCTGAAGTGAAGCATCGGAGTCTATAACTAGTGTCACAGGAATGTTTCAAACATAGACAGTAAGAAGAGTCAGTTTACTTGTACTTAAGTTGGCATTGTGCCTTTTGTATTTAATTTCGATGGAATTTCTGTGTTTCATCGTCAATAAGAAGGTCAGAGGGTTACAGTAAACCTGAAGTGAAGCATCGGAATCTATAACTAGTGTCACATGAATGGTTCAAAACATAGACAGTAAGAAGTGTCAGTTTTCTTGTACTTAAGTCGGCATGGTGCCTTTTGTATTTAATTCCGATGCAACTTCAGTGTTTCATCGTCAATAAGAAGGTCAGAGGGATACAGTAAACGTGAAGTGAAGCATCGGAATCTATAACTAGTGTCACAGGAATGGTTCAAAACATAGACAGTAAGAAGAGTCAGTTTTCTTGTACTTAAGTCGGCATTGGGCCTTTTCTATTTAATTCCGATGCAATTTCTGTGTTTCATCGTCAATAAGAAGGTCAGAGGGATACACTAAAAATTAAGTGAAGCATCGGAATCTATAACTAGTGACACAGGAATGGTTCAAAACATAGACAGTAAGAAGAGTCAGTTTTCTTGTACTTAAGTCGGCATTGTGCTTTTTGTATTTAACTCCGATGCAATTTCTGTGTTTCATCGTCAATAAGAAGATCAAAGGGATACAGTAAACCTGAAGTGGAGCATCGGAATCTATATCTAGTGTCACAGGAATGGTTCAAAACATAGACAGTAAGAAGAGTCAGTTTTCTTGTACTTAAGTCGGCATTGTGCCTTTTGTGTTTAATTTCGATGCAATTTCTGTGTTTCATCGTCAATAAGATGGTTAGAGGGATACAGTAAACCTGAAGTGAAGCATCGCAATCTATAACTAGTGTCACATGAATGGTTCAAAACATAGACAGTAAGAAGTGTCAGTTTTCTTGTACTTAAGTCGGCATTGTGCCTTTTGTATTTAATTCCGATGCAATTACAGTGTTTCATCGTCAATAAGAAGGTCAGAGGGATACAGTAAACCTGAAGTGAAGCATCGGAATCTATAACTAGTGTCCCAGGAATGGTTCAAAACTTAGACAGTAAGAAGAGTCAGTTTTCTTGTACTTAAGTCGGCATTGTGCCTTTTGTATTTAATTCCGATGCAATGGCTGTGTTTCATCGTCAATAAGAAGGTCAGTGGGATACAGTAAGCCTGAAGTGAAGCATCGGAAACTATAACTAGTGTCACAGGAATGGTTCAAATCATAGACAGTAAGAAGAGTCACTTTTCTTGTACTTACGACGGTATTGTGCTTTTGTATTCAATTCCGATGCAATTTCTGTGATTCATCGCCAATAAGAAGGTCAGAGGAATACAGTCAACCTGAAGTGAAGCATCGGAATCTATATCTAGTGTCACAGGAATGGTTCAAAACATAGACAGTAAGAAGGGACAGTTTTCTTGTACTTAAGTCGGCATTGTGCCTTTTGTATTTAATTCCGTTGCAATTTCTGTGTTTCATCGTCAATAAGAAGGTCAGAGGGATACAGCAAACCTGAAGTGAAGCATCGGAATCCATAACTAGTGTCACATGAACGGTTCAAACCATAGACTGTATGAAGAGTCAGTTTTCCTGTACTTAAGTTGGCATTGTGCCTTATGTATAAATTTCCGATGCAATATCTGTGTTTCATCGTCAATAAGAAGGTCAGAAGGATACAGTAAACCTGATGTGAAGCATCGGAATCTATAACTAATGTCACATGAATGGTTCAAAACATAGAGAGTAAGAAGAGTCAGTTATCTTGTACTTAAGTCGGCATTGTGCCTTTTGTATTGAATCCCGATGCAATATCTTTGTTTCATCGTCAATAAGAAGGTCAGAGGGATACAGTAAAGCTGACGTGAAGCTTCGGAATCTATTACTAGGGTCACAGGAATTGTTCAAATTTTAGACATTAAGAAGAGTCAGTTTCCTTGTACTTAAGTCGGCATTGTGCCTTTTGTATTTAATTCCGTTGCAATTTCTGTGTTTCATCGTCAATAAGAAGGTCAGAGGGATACAGTAAACGTGAAGTGAAGCATCGGAATCTATAACTAGTGTCACAGGAATGGTTCAAAACATAGACAGTAAGAAGAGTCAGTTTTCTTGTACTTAAGTCGGCATTGTGCCTTTTGTGTTTAATTTCGATGCAATTTCTGTGTTTCATCGTCAATAAGATGGTTAGAGGGATACAGTAAACCTGAAGTGAAGCATCGCAATCTATAACTAGTGTCACATGAATGGTTCAAAACATAGACAGTAAGAAGTGTCAGTTTTCTTGTACTTAAGTCGGCATTGTGCCTTTTGTATTTAATTCCGATGCAATTACAGTGTTTCATCGTCAATAAGAAGGTCAGAGGGATACAGTAAACCTGAAGTGAAGCATCGGAATCTATAACTAGTGTCCCAGGAATGGTTCAAAACTTAGACAGTAAGAAGAGTCAGTTTTCTTGTACTTAAGTCGGCATTGTGCCTTTTGTATTTAATTCCGATGCAATGGCTGTGTTTCATCGTCAATAAGAAGGTCAGTGGGATACAGTAAGCCTGAAGTGAAGCATCGGAAACTATAACTAGTGTCACAGGAATGGTTCAAATCATAGACAGTAAGAAGAGTCACTTTTCTTGTACTTACGACGGTATTGTGCTTTTGTATTCAATTCCGATGCAATTTCTGTGATTCATCGCCAATAAGAAGGTCAGAGGGATACAGTCAACCTGAAGTGAAGCATCGGAGTCTATATCTAGTGTCACAGGAATGGTTCAAAACATAGACAGTAAGAAGGGACAGTTTTCTTGTACTTAAGTCGGCATTGTGCCTTTTGTATTCAATTCCGATGCAATTTCTGTGTTTTATCGTCAATAAGAAGGTCAGAGGGATACAGTAAAGCTGACGTGAAGCTTCGGAATCTATTACTGGGGTCACAGGAATTGTTCAAATTTTAGACATTAAGAAGAGTCAGTTTCCTTGTACTTAAGTCGGCATTGTGCCTTTTGTATTTAATTCCGTTGCAATTTCTGTGTTTCATCGTCAATAAGAGGGTCAGAGGGATACAGTAAACCTGAGGTAAAGCATCGCAATCTACAACTAGTGTCACAGGAATGGTACAAAACATAGACAATAAGAAGAGTCAGTTTTCTTGTACTTAAGTCGGCATTGTGCCTTTTCTATTTAATTCCGATGCAATTTCTATGTTTCATCGTCAATAAGAAGCACAGAGGGATACAGTAAAAATGAAGTGAAGCATCGGAATCTATAAGTAGTGTAACATGAATGGTTCAAATAATAGACAGTTACAAGAGTCAGTTTTCTTGTACTTAAGTCGGCATTGGTTTTTTCTATTTAATTCCGATGCAATTTCTGTGTTTCATCGTCAATAAGAAGGTCAGAGGAATACAGTAAAAATGAAGTGAAGCATCGGAATCTATAACTAGTGTCACAGGAAAGGTTCAAAACATAGACAGTAAGAAGAGTCAGTTTTCTTGTACTTAAATCGGCATTGTGCCTTTTGTATTTAATTCTGCTGCAATTCCTGTGTTTCATCGTCAATAAGAAGGTCAGAGGGATACAGTAAACCTGAAGTGAAGCATCGGAGTCTATAACTAGTGTCACAGGAATGTTTCAAACATAGACAGTAAGAAGAGTCAGTTTACTTGTACTTAAGTTGGCATTGTGCCTTTTGTATTTAATTTCGATGGAATTTCTGTGTTTCATCGTCAATAAGAAGGTCAGAGGGTTACAGTAAACCTGAAGTGAAGCATCGGAATCTATAACTAGTGTCACATGAATGGTTCAAAACATAGACAGTAAGAAGTGTCAGTTTTCTTGTACTTAAGTCGGCATGGTGCCTTTTGTATTTAATTCCGATGCAACTTCAGTGTTTCATCGTCAATAAGAAGGTCAGAGGGATACAGTAAACGTGAAGTGAAGCATCGGAATCTATAACTAGTGTCACAGGAATGGTTCAAAACATAGACAGTAAGAAGAGTCAGTTTTCTTGTACTTAAGTCGGCATTGGGCCTTTGCTATTTAATTCCGATGCAATTTCTGTGTTTCATCGTCAATAAGAAGGTCAGAGGGATACACTAAAAATTAAGTGAAGCATCGGAATCTATCACTAGTGACACAGGAATGGTTCAAAACATAGACAGTAAGAAGAGTCAGTTTTCTTGTACTTAAGTCGGCATTGTGCTTTTTGTATTTAACTCCGATGCAATTTCTGTGTTTCATCGTCAATAAGAAGATCAAAGGGATACAGTAAACCTGAAGTGGAGCATCGGAATCTATATCTAGTGTCACAGGAATGGTTCAAAACATAGACAGTAAGAAGAGTCAGTTTTCTTGTACTTAAGTCGGCATTGTGCCTTTTGTGTTTAATTTCGATGCAATTTCTGTGTTTCATCGTCAATAAGATGGTTAGAGGGATACAGTAAACCTGAAGTGAAGCATCGCAATCTATAACTAGTGTCACATGAATGGTTCAAAACATAGACAGTAAGAAGTGTCAGTTTTCTTGTACTTAAGTCGGCATTGTGCCTTTTGTATTTAATTCCGATGCAATTACAGTGTTTCATCGTCAATAAGAAGGTCAGAGGGATACAGTAAACCTGAAGTGAAGCATCGGAATCTATAACTAGTGTCCCAGGAATGGTTCAAAACTTAGACAGTAAGAAGAGTCAGTTTTCTTGTACTTAAGTCGGCATTGTGCCTTTTGTATTTAATTCCAATGCAATGGCTGTGTTTCATCGTCAATAAGAAGGTCAGTGGGATACAGTAAGCCTGAAGTGAAGCATCGGAAACTATAACTAGTGTCACAGGAATGGTTCAAATCATAGACAGTAAGAAGAGTCACTTTTCTTGTACTTACGACGGTATTGTGCTTTTGTATTCAATTCCGATGCAATTTCTGTGATTCATCGCCAATAAGAAGGTCAGAGGGATACAGTCAACCTGAAGTGAAGCATCGGAATCTATATCTAGTGTCACAGGAATGGTTCAAAACATAGACAGTAAGAAGGGACAGTTTTCTTGTACTTAAGTCGGCATTGTGCCTTTTGTATTCAATTCCGATGCAATTTCTGTGTTTCATCGTCAATAAGAAGGTCAGAGGGATACAGCAAACCTGAAGTGAAGCATCGGAATCCATAACTAGTGTCACATGAACGGTTCAAACCATAGACTGTATGAAGAGTCAGTTTTCCTGTACTTAAGTTGGCATTGTGCCTTATGTATAAATTTCCGATGCAATATCTGTGTTTCATCGTCAATAAGAAGGTCAGAAGGATACAGTAAACCTGAAGTGAAGCATCGGAATCTATAACTAATGTCACATGAATGGTTCAAAACATAGAGAGTACGAAGAGTCAGTTATCTTGTACTTAAGTCGGCATTGTGCCTTTTGTATTGAATCCCGATGCAATATCTTTGTTTCATCGTCAATAAGAAGGTCAGAGGGATACAGTAAAGCTGACGTGAAGCTTCGGAATCTATTACTAGGGTCACAGGAATTGTTCAAATTTTAGACATTAAGAAGAGTCAGTTTCCTTGTACTTAAGTCGGCATTGTGCCTTTTGTATTTAATTCCGTTGCAATATCTGTGTTTCATCGTCAATAAGAGGGTCAGAGGGATACAGTAAACCTGAGGTAAAGCATCGCAATCTACAACTAGTGTCACAGGAATGGTACAAAACGTAGACAATAAGAAGAGTCAGTTTTCTTGTACTTAAGTCGGCATTGTGCCTTTTCTATTTAATTCCGATGCAATTTCTATGTTTCATCGTTAATAAGAAGCACAGAGGGATACAGTAAAAATGAAGTGAAGCATCGGAATCTATAAGTAGTGTAACATGAATGGTTCAAATAAGAGACAGTTACAAGAGTCAGTTTTCTTGTACTTAAGTCGGCATTGGTTTTTTCTATTTAATTCCGATGCAATTTCTGTGTTTCATCGTCAATAAGAAGGTCAGAGGGATACAGTAAAAATGAAGTGAAGCATCGGAATCTATAACTAGTGTCACAGGAAAGGTTCAAAACATAGACAGTAAGAAGAGTCAGTTTTCTTGTACTTAAGTCGGCATTGTGCCTTTTGTATTTAATTCTGCTGCAATTCCTGTGTTTCATCGTCAATAAGAAGGTCAGAGGGATACAGTAAACCTGAGGTGAAGCATCGGAATCTATAGCTAGTGTCACTTGGAATGGTTCAAAACATAGACAGTAAGAAGAGTCAGTTTTCTTGTACTTATGTCGGCAGTGTGCCTTTTGTATTTAATTCCGATGAAATTTCTGTGTTTCATCGTCAATAAGAAGGTCGGAGGTATACAGTAAACCTGAAGTGAAGCATCGCAATCTATAACTAGTGTCACAGGAATGATTCAAAGCATAGACAATAAGAAGGGTCAGTTTTCTTGTACTTAAGTCGGCATTGTGCCTTTTCCATTTAATTCCGATGCAATTTCAGTGTTCCATCGTCAATACGAAGCACAGAGGGATACAGTAAAAATGAAGTGAAGCATCGGAATCTATAACTAGTGTCACAGGAATGGTTCAAAACACAGACAGTAAGAAGAGTCAATTTTCTTGTACTTATGTCGGCATTGTGCTTTTTGTATTTAACTCCGATGCAATATCAGTGTTTCATCGTCAATAAGAAGGTCAGAGGGATACAGTAAACCTGAAGTGAAGCATCGGAATCTATAACTAGTGTCACAGGAATGGTACAAAACATAGACAGTAAGAAGAGTCAGTTTTCTTGTACTTAAGTCGGCATTGTGCCTTTTGTATTTAATTCTGCTGCAATTTCTGTGTTTCATCGTCAATAAGAAGGTCAGAGGGATACAGTACCCCTGAAGTGAAGCATCGGAATCTATAACTAATGTCACATGAATGGTTCAAAACATAGACAGTAAGAAGAGTCAGTTACCTTGTACATAAGTCGGCATTGTGCCTTTTGTATTTATGTCCGATGATATTTCTGTGTTTTATCGTCAATAAGAAGGTCAGAAGGATACAGTGGAGCTGAAGTGAAGCATCGGAATCTATAACTAGTGTCACAGGAATGGATCAAATAATAGACAGCTATAAGAGTCAGTTTTCTTGTACTTAAGTCGGCATTGTGCCTTTTCTATTTAATTCCGATGTAATTTCTGTGTTTCATCGTCAATAAGAAGGTCAGAGGGATACAGTAAAAATGAAGTGAAGCATCGGAATCTATAACTAGTGTCACAGGAATGATTCAAAACATAGACAGTAAGAAGAATCAGTTTTCTTGTACTTAAATCGGCATTGTGCCTTTTGTATTTAACTCCGATGCAATTTCTGTGTTTCATCGTCAATAAGAAGGTCAGAGGGATACAGTGATCCTGAAGTGAAGCATCGGAATCTATAACTAGTGTCACAGGAATGGTTCAAATCATAGACTGTAAGAAGAGTCAGTTTTTTTGTACTTAAGTCGACATTGTGCCCTTTGTATTTAATTCCGATGCAATTTCTGTGTTTCATCGTCAATAAGAAGGTCTGAGGGATACAGTAAACCTGAAGTGAAGCATCGGAGTCTATAACTAGTGTCACAGGAATGGTTCAAACATAGACAGTAAGAAGAGTCAGTTTACTTGTACTTAAGTTGGCATTGTGCGTTTTGTATTTAATTTCGATGCAATTTCTGTGTTTCATCGGCAACAAGAAGGTCAGAGGGTTACAGTAAACCTGAAGTGAAGCATCGGAATCTATAACTAGTGTCACATGAATGGTTCAAACATAGACAGTAAGAAGTGTCAGTTTTCTTGTACTTAAGTCGGCATTGTGCCTTTTGTATTTAATTCCAATGCAACTTCAGTGTTTCATCGTCAATAAGTAGGTCAGAGGGATACAGTAAACATGAAGTGAAGCATCGGAACCTATAACTAGTGGCACTGGAATGGTTCGAACATAGACAGTAAGAAGAGTCAGTTTTCTTGTACTTAAGTCGGCATTGTGCCTTTTGTATTTAATTCCGATGCCATTTCTGTGTTTTATCGTCAATAAGAATGTCAGAGAGATACATTAAACCTGAAGTGATGCATTGGAATCTATAACTAGTGTCACATGAATGGTTCAAACATAGACAGTAAGAATATTCAGTTATCTTGTACTTAAGCCGGCATTGTGCCTTTTGTATTTAATATCGATGAAATTTCTGTGTTTCATCGTCAATAAGAATGTCAGAGGGATACAGTAAACCTGAAGTGAAACATCGGAATCTATAACTAGTGTCACAGGAATGGTTCAAATCATAGACAGTAAGAGGAGTCGGTTTTCTTGTACTTAAGTCGGCGTTGTGACTTTTGTATTTAATTCCGATGAAATTTCTGTGTTTCATCGTCAATAAGAGGGTCAGAGGGCTAAAATAAACCTGAAGTGAAGCATCGCATTCAGTATCTAGTGTCACAGGAATGGTTCAAAACATAGACACTAATCAGAGTCAGTTTTCTTGTACTTAAGTCGGCATTGTGCCTTTTGTATTTACGTCCGATGCAATTTCTGTGTTTCATTGTCAATAAGAAGGTCAGAGGGATACAGTAAACCTTAAGTGAAGCATCGGAACCTATAACTAGTGGCACAGGAATGGTTCAAACATAGACTGTAAGAAGAGTCAGTTTTCTTGTACTTAAGTCGGCATTGTGCCTTTTGTATTTAATTCCGATGCAATTTTTGTGTTCCATCGTCAATTAGAAATTCAGAGGGATACAGTAAAGCTGAAGTGAAGCATTGGAATCTATAACTAGTGTCACAGGAATGGTTCAAAACTTAACCAGGAAGAAGAGTCAGTTTTCTTGTACTTAAGTCGGCATTGTGCGTTTTGTATTTAATTCCGTTGCAATTTCTGTGTTTCATCGTAAATAAGAAGGTCAGAGCGATACAGTAAACCTGAGGTGAGGCATCGGAATCTATAACTAGTGTCACAGGAAAGGTTCAAATCATAGACAGTAAGAAGAGTCAGTTTTCTTGCACTTAAGTCGGCGTTGTGACTTTTGTATTTAATTACGATGAAATTTCTGTGTTTCATCGTCAATAAGAAGGTCAGAGGGATACAGTAAACCTGAAGTGAGCTGAAGTGAAGCATCGGAATCTATAACTAGTGTCACAGGAATGGATCAAATAATAGACAGCTATAAGAGTCAGTTTTCTTGTACTTAAGTCGGCATTGTGCCTTTTCTATTTAATTCCGATGTAATTTCTGTGTTTCATCGTCAATAAGAAGGTCAGAGGGATACAGTAAAAATGAAGTGAAGCATCGGAATCTATAACTAGTGTCACAGGAATGATTCAAAACATAGACAGTAAGAAGAATCAGTTTTCTTGTACTTAAATCGGCATTGTGCCTTTTGTATTTAACTCCGATGCAATTTCTGTGTTTCATCGTCAATAAGAATGTCAGAGGGATACAGTGATCCTGAAGTGAAGCGTCGGAATCTATAACTAGTGTCACAGGAATGGTTCAAATCATAGACTGTAAGAAGAGTCAGTTTTTTTGTACTTAAGTCGGCATTGTGCCCTTTGTATTTAATTCCGATGCAATTTCTGTGTTTCATCGTCAATAAGAAGGTCTGAGGGATACAGTAAACCTGAAGTGAAGCATCGGAGTCTATAACTAGTGTCACAGGAATGGTTCAAACATAGACAGTAAGAAGAGTCAGTTTACTTGTACTTAAGTTGGCATTGTGCGTTTTGTATTTAATTTCGATGCAATTTCTGTGTTTCATCGGCAACAAGAAGGTCAGAGGGTTACAGTAAACCTGAAGTGAAGCATCGGAATCTATAACTAGTGTCACATGAATGGTTCAAACATAGACAGTAAGAAGTGTCAGTTTTCTTGTACTTAAGTCGGCATTGTGCCTTTTGTATTTAATTCCAATGCAACTTCAGTGTTTCATCGTCAATAAGTAGGTCAGAGGGATACAGTAAACATGAAGTGAAGCATCGGAACCTGTAACTAGTGGCACAGGAATGGTTCGAACATAGACAGTAAGAAGAGTCAGTTTTCTTGTACTTAAGTCGGCATTGTGCCTTTTGTATTTAATTCCGATGCCATTTCTGTGTTTTATCGTCAATAAGAATGTCAGAGAGATACATTAAACCTGAAGTGATGCATTGGAATCTATAACTAGTGTCACATGAATGGTTCAAACATAGACAGTAAGAATATTCAGTTATCTTGTACTTAAGCCGGCATTGTGCCTTTTGTATTTAATATCGATGAAATTTCTGTGTTTCATCGTCAATAAGAATGTCAGAGGGATACAGTAAACCTGAAGTGAAACATCGGAATCTATAACTAGTGTCACAGGAATGGTTCAAATCATAGACAGTAAGAGGAGTCGGTTTTCTTGTACTTAAGTCGGCGTTGTGACTTTTGTATTTAATTCCGATGAAATTTCTGTGTTTCATCGTCAATAAGAGGGTCAGAGGGCTAAAATAAACCTGAAGTGAAGCATCGCATTCAGTATCTAGTGTCACAGGAATGGTTCAAAACATAGACACTAATCAGAGTCAGTTTTCTTGTACTTAAGTCGGCATTGTGCCTTTTGTATTTACGTCCGATGCAATTTCTGTGTTTCATTGTCAATAAGAAGGTCAGAGGGATACAGTAAACCTTAAGTGAAGCATCGGAACCTATAACTAGTGGCACAGGAATGGTTCAAACATAGACTGTAAGAAGAGTCAGTTTTCTTGTACTTAAGTCGGCATTGTGCCTTTTGTATTTAATTCCGATGCAATTTTTGTGTTCCATCGTCAATTAGAAATTCAGAGGGATACAGTAAAGCTGAAGTGAAGCATTGGAATCTATAACTAGTGTCACAGGAATGGTTCAAAACTTAACCAGGAAGAAGAGTCAGTTTTCTTGTACTTAAGTCGGCATTGTGCGTTTTGTATTTAATTCCGTTGCAATTTCTGTGTTTCATCGTCAATAAGAAGGTCAGAGCGATACAGTAAACCTGAGGTGAGGCATCGGAATCTATAACTAGTGTCACAGGAAAGGTTCAAATCATAGACAGTAAGAAGAGTCAGTTTTCTTGCACTTAAGTCGGCGTTGTGACTTTTGTATTTAATTACGATGAAATTTCTGTGTTTCATCGTCAATAAGAAGGTCAGAGGGATACAGTAAACCTGAAGTGAAGCATCGCAATCTATAACTAGTGTCACAGGAATAGTTCAAAGCATAGACAATAAGAAGAGTCAGTTTTCTTGTACTTAAGTCGGCATTGTGAATTTTCTATTTAATTCCGATGCAATTTCTGTGTTTCATCGTCAATAAGAAGCACAGAGGGATACAGTAAACCTGAAGTGAAGCGTCGGAATCTATAACTAGTGTCACAGGATTGGTTCAAAACATAGACAGTAAGAAGAGTCAGTTTTCTTGTACTTAAGCAGGCATTGTGCCTTTTGTATTTAATTCTGCTGCAATTTCTGTGTTTCATCGTCAATAAGAAGGTCAGAGGGATACAGTACACCTGAAGTGAATCATCGGAATCTATAACTAATGTCACATGAATGGTTCAAAACATAGACAGTAAGAAGAGTCAGTTATCTTGTACTTAAGTCGGCATTGTGCCTTTTGTATTTATGTCCGATGATATTTCTGTGTTTTATCGTCAAGAAGAAGGTCAGAAGGATACAGTGGAGCTGAAGTGAAGCATCGGAATCTATAACTAGTGTCACAGGAATGGATCAAATAATAGACAGCTATAAGAGTCAGTTTTGTTGTACTTAAGTCGGCATTGTGCCTTTTCTATTTAATTCCGATGTAATTTCTGTGTTTCATCGTCAATAAGAAGGTCAGAGGGATACAGTAAAAATGAAGTGAAGCATCGGAATCTATAACTAGTGTCACAGGAATGATTCAAAACATAGACAGTAAGAAGAGTCAGTTTTCTTGTACTTAAATCGGCATTGTGCCTTTTGTATTTAACTCCGATGCAATTTCTGTGTTTCATCGTCAATAAGAAGGTCAGAGGGATACAGTGATCCTGAAGTGAAGCATCGGAATCTATACCTAGTGTCACAGGAATGGTTCAAATCATAGACTGTAAGAAGAGTCAGTTTTCTTGTAGTTAAGTCGGCATTGTGCCCTTTGTATTTAATTCCGATGCAATTTCTGTGTTTCATCGTCAATAAGAAGGTCAGAGGGATACAGTAAACCTGAAGTGAAGCATCGGAGTCTATAACTAGTGTCACAGGAATGGTTCAAACATAGACAGTAAGAAGAGTCAGTTTACTTGTACTTAAGTTGGCATTGTGCCTTTTGTATTTAATTTCGATGCAATTTCTGTGTTTCATCGTCAATAAGAAAGTCAGAGGGTTACAGTAAACCTGAAGTGAAGCATCGGAATCTATAACTAGTGTCACATGAATGGTTCAAAACATAGACAGTAAGAAGTGTCAGTTTTCTTGTACTTAAGTCGGCATTGTGCCTTTTGTATTTAATTCCAATGCAACTTCAGTGTTTCATCGTCATTAAGAAGGTCAGAGGGATACAGTAAACATGAAGTGAAGCATCGGAACCTATAACTAGTGGCACAGGAATGGTTCAAACATAGACTGTAAGAAGAGTCAGTTTTCTTGTACTTAAGTCGGCAACGTGCCTTTTGTATTTAATTCCGATGCAATTTTTGTGTTTCATCGTCAATTAGAAATTCAGAGGGATACAGTAAAGCTGAAGTGAAGCATTGGAATCTATAACTAGTGTCACAGGAATGGTTCAAATCTTAACCAGGAAGAAGAGTCAGTTTTCTTGTACTTAAGTCGGCATTGTGCCTTTTGTATTTAATTCCGTTGCAATTTCTGTGTTTCATCGTCAATAAGAAGGTCAGAGCGATACAGTAAACCTGAGGTAAGGCATCGGAATCTATAACTAGTGTCACAGGAAAGGTTCAAATCATAGACAGTAAGAAGAGTCAGTTTTCTTGCACTTAAGTCGGCGTTGTAACTTTTGTATTTAATTACGATGAAATTTCTGTGTTTCATCGTCAATAAGAAGGTCAGAGGGATACAGTAAACCTGAAGTGAAGCATCGCAATCTATAACTAGTGTCACAGGAATAGTTCAAAGCATAGACAATAAGAAGAGTCAGTTTTCTTGTACTCAAGTCGGCATTGCGCCTTTTCTATTTAATTCCGATGCAATTTCTGTGTTTCATCGTCAATAAGAAGCACAGAGGGATACAGTAAAAATGGAGTGAAGCATCGGAATCTATAAGTAGTGTCACAGGAATGGTTCAAATAATAGACAGTTATAAGAGTCAGTTTTCTTGTACTTAAGTCGGCATTGGGCCTTTTCTATTTAATTCCGATGCAATTTCTCTGTTTCATCGTCAATAAGAAGGTCAGAGGGATACAGTAAAAATTAAGTGAAGCATCGGAATCTATAACTAGTGACACAGGAATGGTTCAAAACATAGACAGTAAGAAGAGTCATTTTCCTTGTACTTAAGTCGGCATTGTGCTTTTTGTATTTAACTCCGATGCAATTTCTGTGTTTCATCGTCAATAAGAAGTTCAAAGGGATACAGTAAACCTGAAGTGGAGCATCGGAATCTATAACTAGTGTCACAGGAATGGTTCAAAACATAGACAGTAAGAAGAGTCAGTTTTCTTGAACTTAAGTCGGCATTGTGCCTTTTGTGTTTAATTCCGATTCAATTTCTGTGTTTCATCGTCAATATTTAGGTCAGAGGGATACAGTAAACCTGAAGTGAAGCATCGGAATCTATAACTAGTGTCACAGGAATGATTCAAAACATAGACAGTAAGAAGAGTCAGTTTTCTTGTACTTAAATCGGCATTGTGCCTTTTGTATTTAACTCCGATGCAATTTCTGTGTTTCATCGTCAATAAGAAGGTCAGAGGGATACAGTGATCCTGAAGTGAAGCATCGGAATCTATACCTAGTGTCACAGGAATGGTTCAAATCATAGACTGTAAGAAGAGTCAGTTTTCTTGTAGTTAAGTCGGCATTGTGCCCTTTGTATTTAATTCCGATGCAATTTCTGTGTTTCATCGTCAATAAGAAGGTCAGAGGGATACAGTAAACCTGAAGTGAAGCATCGGAGTCTATAACTAGTGTCACAGGAATGGTTCAAACATAGACAGTAAGAAGAGTCAGTTTACTTGTACTTAAGTTGGCATTGTGCCTTTTGTATTTAATTTCGATGCAATTTCTGTGTTTCATCGTCAATAAGAAAGTCAGAGGGTTACAGTAAACCTGAAGTGAAGCATCGGAATCTATAACTAGTGTCACATGAATGGTTCAAAACATAGACAGTAAGAAGAGTCAGTTTACTTGTACTTAAGTCGGCATTGTGCCTTTTATGTTTAATTTCGATGCAATTTCTGTGTTTCATCGTCAATAAGATGGTCAGAGGGATACAGTAAACCTGAAGTGAAGCATCGGAATCTATAACTAGTGTCACATGATTGGTTCAAAACATAGACAGTAAGAAGTGTCAGTTTTCTTGTACTTAAGTCGGCATTGTGCCTTTTGTATTTAATTCCGATGCAATTTACAGTGTTTCATCGGCAATAAGAAGGTCAGAGTGATACAGTAAACCTGAAGTGAAGCATCGGAATCTATAACTAGTGTCACAGGAATTGTTCAAAACTTAGACAGTAAGAAGAGTCAGTTTTCTTGTACTTAAGTCGGCATTGTGCCTTTTGTATTTAATTCCGATGCAATGTCTGTGTTTCATCGTCAATAAGAAGGTCAGTGGGATACAGTAAGCCTGAAGTGAAGCATCGGAAACTATAACTAGTGTCACAAGAATGGTTCAAATCATAGACAGTAAGAAGAGTCAGTTTTCTTGTACTTACGACGGTATTGTGCTTTTGTATTTAATTGCGATGCACATTCTGTGATTCATCGTCAATAAGAAGGTCAGAGGGATACAGTAAACCTGAAGTGAAGCATCGCATTCTGTATCTAGTGTCACAGGAATGGTTCAAAACATAGACACTAAGAAGAGTCAGTTTTCTTGTACTTAAGTCGGCATTGTGCCTTTTGTATTTACGTCCGATGCAATATCTGTGTTTCATTGTCAATAAGAAGGTCAGAGGGATACAGTAAACTTTAAGTGAAGCATCGGAACCTATAACTAGTGGCACAGGAATGGTTCATACATAGACTGTAAGAAGAGTCAGTTTTCTTGTACTTAAGTCGGCATTGTGCCTTTTGTATTTAATTCCGATGCAATTTTTGTGTTTCATCGTCAATTAGAAATTCAGAGGGATACAGTAAAGCTGAAGTTAAGCATTGGAATCTATAACTAGTGTCACAGGAATTGTTCAAAACTTAACCAGGAAGAAGAGTCAGTTATCTTGTACTTAAGTGGGTATTGTGCCTTTTGTATTTAATTCCGTTGCAATTTCTGTGTTTCTTCGTCAATAAGAAGGTCAGAGCGATACAGTAAACCTGAGGTGAGGCATCGGAAACTATAACTAGTGTCACAGGAATGGTTCAAAACATAGACAGTAAGAAGAGTCAGTTTTCTCGTACTTAAGTCGGTATTGTGCTTTTTGTGTTTAATTCCGATGCTAATTCTGTGTTTCATCGTCAATAATTAGGTCAGATGGATACAGTAAACCTAAAGTGAAGCATCGGAATCTATAACTAGTGTCACAGGAATGGTTCAAACATAGACAGTAAGAAGAGTCAGTTTACTTGTACTTAAGTCGGCATTGTGCCTTTTGTGTTTAATTTCGATGATATTTCTGTGTTTCATCGTCAATAAGATGGTCAGAGGGATACAGTAAACCCGAAGTGAAGCATTGGAATCTATAACTAGTGTCACATGAATGGTTCAAAACATAGACAGTAAGAAGTGTCAGTTTTCTTGTACTTAAGTCGGCATTGTGCCTTTTGTATTTAATTCCGATGCAATTACAGTGTTTCATCGTCAATAAGAAGGTCAGAGGGATACAGTAAACCTGAAGTGAAGCATCGGAATCTATAACTAGTGTCACAGGAATGGTTCAAAACTTAGACAGTAAGAAGAGTCAGTTTTTTTGTACTTAAGTCGGCATTGTGCCTTTTGTATTTAATTCCGATGCAATGTCTGTGTTTCATCGTCAATAAGAAGGTCAGTGGGATACAGTAAGCCTGAAGTGAAGCATCGGAAACTATAACTAGTGTCACAGGAATGGTTCAAATCATAGGCAGTAAGAAGAGTCAGTTTTCTTGTACTTACGACGGTATTGTGCTTTTGTATTTAATTCCGATGCAATTTCTGTGATTCATCGTCAATAAGAAGGTCAGAGGGATACAGTAAACCTGAAGTGAAGCATCGGAATCTATAACTAGTGTCACAGGAATGGTTCAAAACATAGACAGTAAGAAGGGACAGTTTTCTTGTACTTAAGTCGGCATTGTGCCTTTTGTATTTAATTCCGATGCAATTTCTGTGTTTCATCGTCAATAAGAAGGTCAGAGGGATACAGTAAACCTGAAGTGAAGCATCGGAATCTATAACTAGTGTCACATGAACGGTTCAAACCATAGACTGTATGAAGAGTCAGTTTTCCTGTACTTAAGTCGGCATTGTGCCTTATGTATAAATTTCCGATGCAATATCTGTGTTTCATCGTCAATAAGAAGGTCAGAAGGATACAGTAAACCTGAAGTGAAGCATCGGAATCTATAACTAATGTCACATGAATGGTTTATAAACATAGACAGTAAGAAGAGTCAGTTTTCTTGTACTTAAGTCGGCATTGTGCTTTTTGTATTTAACTCCAATGCAATTTCTGTGTTTCATCGTCAATAAGAAGATCAAAGGAATACAGTAAACCTGAAGTGGAGCATCGGAATCTATAACTAGTGTCATAGGAATGGTTCAAAACATAGACAGTAAGAAGAGTCAGTTTTCTTGTACTTAAGTCGGCATTGTGCCTTTTGTGTTTAATTCCGATGCAATTTCTGTGTTTCATCGTCAATAATTAGGTCAGAGGGATACAGTAAACCTGAAGTGAAGCATCGGAATCTATAACTAGTGTCACAGGAATGGTTCAAACATAGACAGTAAGAAGAGTCAGTTTACTTGTACTTAAGTCGGCATTGTGCCTTTTGTGTTTAATTTCGATGCGATGTCTGTGTTTCATCGTCAATAACATGGTCAGAGGGATACAGTAAACGTGAAGTGAAGCATCGGAATATATAACTAGTGTCACATGAATGGTTCAAAACATAGACAGTAAGAAGTGTCAGTTTTCTTGTATTTAAGTCGGCATTGTGCCTTTTGTATTTAATTCCCGATGCAATTTCAGTGTTTCATCGTCAATAAGAACGTCAGAGGGATACAGTAAACCTGAAGTGAAGCATCGGAATCTATAACTAGTGTCACAGGAATGGTTCAAACATAGACAGTAAGAAGAGTCAGTTTACTTATCCTTAAGTCGGCATTGTGCCTTTTGTGTTTCATTTCGATGCAATTTCTGGGTTTCATCGTCAATAAGATGGTCGGAGGGTCACAGTAAACCTGAAGTAAAGCATCGGAATCTATAACTAGTGTCACAGGAATGGTTCAAATCATAGACAGTAAGAAGAGTCAGTTTTCTTGTACTTAAGACGGTATTGTGCTTTTGTATTTAATTCCGATGCAATTTCTGTGATTCATCGTAAATAAGAAGGTCAGTGGGATACAGTCAACCTGAAGTGAAGCATCGGAATCTATATCTAGTGTCACAGGAATGGTTCAAAACATAGACAGTAAGAAGGGACAGTTTTCTTGTACTTAAGTCGGCATTGTATCTTTTGTATTTAATTCCGATGCAATTTCTGTGTTTCATCGTCAATAAGAAGGTCAGAGGGATACAGTAAACCTGAAGTGAAGCATCGGAATCTATAACTAGTGTCACATGAACGGTTCAAACCATAGACTGTATGAAGAGTCAGTTTTCCTGTACTTAAGTCGGCATTGTGCCTTATGTATAAATTTCCGATGCAATATCTGTGTTTCATCGTCAATAAGAAGGTCAGAAGGATACAGTAAACCTGAAGTGAAGCATCGGAATCTATAACTAATGTCACATGAATGATTCAAATCATAGAGAGTAAGAAGAGACAGTTATCTTGTACTTAAGTCGGCATTGTGCCTTTTGTATTGAATCCCGAAGCAATTTCTGTGTTTCAACGTCAATAAGAAGGTCAGAGGGATACAGTAAAGCTGACGCGAAGCTTCGGAATCTATAACTAGGGTCACAGGAATTATTCAAAACTTAGACAGTAAGAAGAGTCAGTTTTCTTGTACGTACGTCGGCTTTGTGCCTTTTGTATTTAATTCCGTTGCAATTTCAGTGTTTCATCGTCAATAAGAGGGTCAGAGGGATACAGTAAACCTG
The DNA here is from genome assembly GCF_021461395.2 of Schistocerca americana. Lineage (NCBI taxonomy): Eukaryota > Metazoa > Arthropoda > Insecta > Orthoptera > Acrididae > Schistocerca > Schistocerca americana. Next base: position 19,382,072 of record NC_060130.1, on the reverse strand, counting down.
AGGTGAAGCATCGCAATCTACAACTAGTGTCACAGGAATGGTACAAAACATAGACAATAAGAAGAGTCAGTTTTCTTGTACTTAAGTCGGCATTGTGCCTTTTCTATTTAATTCCGTTGCAATTTCTGTGTTTCATCGTCAATAAGAAGCACAGAGGGATACAGTAAAAATGAAGTGAAGCATCGGAATCTATAAGTAGTGTCACAGGAATGGTTCAAATAATAGACAGTTATAAGAGTCAGTTTTCTTGTACTTAAGTCGGCATTGGGCCTTTTCCATTTAATTCCGATGCAATTTCTGTGTTTCATTGTCAATAAGAAGGTCAGAGGGATACAGTAAAAATGAAGTGAAGCATCGGAATCTATAACTAGTGTCACAGGAATGGTTCAAAACATAGACAGTAAGAAGAGTCAGTTATCTTGTACGTAAATCGGCATTGTGCTTTTTGTATTTAACTCCGATGCAATTTCTGTGTTTCATCGTCGATAAGAAGATCAAATGGATACAGTAAACCTGAAGTGGAGCATCGGAATCTATAACTAGTGTCATACGAATGGTTCAAAACATAGACAGTAAGAAGAGTCAGTTTTCTTGTACTTAAGTCGGCATTGTGCCTTTTGTGTTTAATTCCGATGCAATTTCTGTGTTTCATCGTCAATAATTAGGTCAGAGGGATACAGTAAACCTGAAGTGAAGCATCGGAATCTATAACTAGTGTCACAGGAATGGTTCAAATCAAAGACAGTAAGAAGAGTCAGTTTTCTTGTACTTGAGACGGTATTGTGCTTTTGTATTTAATTCCGATGCAATTTCTGTGATTCATCGTCAATAAGAAGGTCAGAGGGATACAGTCAACCTGAAGTGAAGCATCGGAATCTATATCTAGTGTCACAGGAATGGTTCAAAACATAGACAGTAAGAAGGGTCAGTTTTCTTGTACTTAAGTCGGCATTGTGCCTTTTGTATTTAATTCCGATGCAATTTCTGAGTTTCATCGTCAATAAGAAGGTCTGAGGGATACAGTCAACCTGACGTGAAGCATCGGAATCTATAACTTGTGTCACATGAACGGTTCAAACCATAGACTGTATGAAGAGTCAGTTTTCCTGTACTTAAGTCGGCATTGTGCCTTATGTATAAATTTCCGATGCAGTATCTGTGTTTCATCGTCAATAAGAAGGTCAGAAGGATACAGTAAACCTGAAGTGAAGCATCGGAATCTATAACTAATGTCGCATAATTGGTTCAAAACATAGAGAGTAAGAAGAGTTAGTTATATTGTACTTAAGTCGGCATTGTGCCTTTTGTATTTAATCCCGATGCAATATCTGTGTTTCATCGTCAATAAGAAGGTCAGAGTGATACAGTAAAGCTGACGTGAAGCTTCGGAATCTATAAATTGGGTCACAGGAATTGTTCAAAACTTAGACAGTGAGAAGAGTCAGTTTTCTTGTACTTAAGTCGGCATTGTGCCTTTTGTATTTAATTCCGATGCAATTTCGGTGTTTCATCGCCAATAAGAAGGTCTGAGGGATACAGTCAACCTGACGTGAAGCATCGGAATCTATAACTAGTGTCACAGGAATGGTTCAAAACAAAGACAGTAAGAAGAGTCAGTTTTCTTGTACTTAAGTCGGCATTGTGCCTTTTGTATTTATTTCCGTTGCAATTTCTGTGTTTCATCGTCAATAAGTGGGACAGAGGGATACAGTAAACCTGAGGTGAAACATCGCAATCTATAACTAGTGTCACAGGAATGGTTCAAAGCATAGACAGTAAGAAGAGTCAGTTTTCTTGTACTTAAGTCGGCATTGTGCCTTTTGTATTTAATTCCGATGCAATTTTCTGATTTTCATCGCCAATAAGAAGGTCGGAGGTATACAGTAAACCTGAAGTGAAGCATCGGAATCTATAACTAGTGTCACAGGAGTGGTTCAAAGCATAGGCAGTAAGAAGATACAGTTTTCTTGTACTTAAGTCGGCATTGTGCCTTTTGTATTAAATTCCGATGAAATTTCTGTGTTTCATCGTCGATAAGAGGGTCAGAGGGATTTAGTAAACCTGAAGTGAAGCATGGGAATCTATGACTAGTGCCACAGGAATGGTTCAAAACATAGACAGTTATAAGAGTTAGTTTTCTTGTACTTAAGTCGGCATTGTGCCTTTTCTATTTAATTCCGATGCAATTTCTGTGTTTCATCGTCAATAAGAAGGACAGAGGGATACAGTAAACCTGAAGTGAAGCATCGGAATCTATAACTAGTGTCATAGGTATGGTTCAAAACTTAGACAGTAAGAAGAGTCAGTTTTCTTGTACTTAAGTCGGCATTGTGCTTTTTGTATTTAATTCCGATGCAATATCTGTGTTTCATCGTCAATAAGAAGGTCAGTGGGATGCAGTAAACCTGAAGTGAAGCATCGGAATCTATAACTAGTATCACATGAATGGTTCAAAACATAGACAGTATGAAGAGTCAGTTTTCCTCTACTTGAGTCGGCATTGTGCCTTATGTATTAATTTCAGATTCAATTTCTGTGTTTCATCGTCAATAAGAAGGTAGGAGGGATACAGTAAACCTGAAGTGAAGCATCGGTATCTATAACTAATGTAACATGAATGGTTCAAAACATAGAGAGTAAGAAGAGTCAGTCATCTTGTTCTTAAGTCGGCATTGTGCTTTTTGTATTTAATTCCGATGCAATTTCTGTGTTTGATTGTCAATAAGAAAGTCAGAGGGATACAGTAAACCTGAAGTGTGGCATCGGAATCTATAACTAATGTCATAGGAATGGTTAAAAACATAGAAAGTAAGAAGAGTCAGTATTCTTGTACTTAAGTCGGTATTGTGCCTTTTGTATTTAATTCTGATGCAATATCCGTGTTTCATCGTCAATAAGAAGGTCAGTAGGATAGAGTAAACCTGAAGTGAAACATCGGAATCTATAACTAGTGTCACAGGAGTGGATCAAAACATAGACAGTAAGAAGAGTCTGTTTTCTTGTACTTAAGTCGGCATTGTGCTTTTTGTATTTAATTGCGTAGCTATATCTGTGTTTCATCGACAATAAGAAGGTCCGAGGGATACAGTAAACCTGGAGTAAAGCATCGGAATCTATAACTAGAGTCACGTGAATGGTTCAAATCATAGACAGTAAGAAGAGTCAGTTTTCTTGTACTTAAGTCGGTGTTGTGCGTTTTGTATTTAATTCTGATGCAATTTCTGTGTTTCATCGTCAATAGGAAGGTCAGAGGGATACAGTAAACCATTAGTGAAGCATCGGAATCTATAACTAGTTTCACATGAATGGTTCAAAGCATAGACAGTAAGAAGTGTCAGTTATCTTGTACTAAAGTCGGCATTGTGCCTTTTGTATTTAATTCCGATGCAATTTCTGTGTTTCATCATCAATAAGAAGGTCAGAGGGATAGAGTAAACCTGAAGTGAAACATAGGAATCTATAACTAGTGTCACAGGAATGGTTCAAAACATAGACAGTAAGATGAGTCAGTTTTCTTGTACTTAAGTCGGCATTGTGCTTTTTGTATTTAACTCCGATGCATTTTCTGTGTTTCATCGTCAATAAGAAGATCAAAGGGATACAGTAAACCTCAAGTGGAGCATCGGAATCTATAACTAGTGTCATAGGAATGGTTCAAAACATAGACAGTAAGAAGAATCAGTTTTCTTGTACTTAAGTCGGCATTGTGCCTTTTGTGTTTAATTCCGATGCAATTTCTGTGTTTCATCGTCAATAATTAGGTCAGAGGGATACAGTAAACCTGAAGTGAAGCATCGGAATCTGTAACTAGTGTCACAGGAATGGTTCAAACATAGACAGTAAGAAGAGTCAGTTTACTTGTACTTAAGTCGGCATTGTGCCTTTTGTATTTATCTCCGATGCAATTTCTGTGTTTCATCGTCAATAAGAAGGTCAGAGGGATACAGTAAACCTGAAGTGAAGCATCGGAATCTATAACTAGTGTCACATGAATGGTTCAAAGCATAGACACTAAGAAGTGTCAGTTATCTTGTACTTAAGTCGGCATTGTGCCTTTTGTATTTAATTCCGATGCAATTTTCTGATTTTCATCGTCAATAAGAAGGTCGAATTTATACAGTAAACCTGAAGTGAAGCATCGGAATCTATAACTAGTGTCACAGGAGTGGTTCAAAGCATAGACAGTAAGAAGAGACAGTTTTCTTGTACTTAAGTTGGCATTGTGCATTTTGTATTTAATTCTGATGCAATTTCTGTGATTCATCGTCAATAAGAAGGTCAGAGGGATACAGGCAACCTGAAGTGAAGCATCGGAATTTATATCTAGTGTCACAGGAATGGTTCAAATCATAGACAGTAAGAAGGGTCAGTTTTCTTGTACTTAAGTCGGCATTGTGCCTTTTGTATTTAATTCCGATGCAATTTCTGTGTTTCATCGTCAATAAGAAGGTCAGAGGGATACAGTAAACCTGAAGTGAAGCATCGGAATCTATAACTAGAGTCACATGAACGGTTCAAACCATAGACTGTATGAAGAGTCAGTTTTCCTGTACTTAAGTCGGCATTGTGCCGTATGTATAAATTTCCGATTCAGTATCTGTGTTTCATCGTCAATAAGAAGGTCAGAAGGATACAGTAAACCTGAAGTGAAGCATCGGAATCTATAACTAATGTCGCATGAATGGTTCAAAACATAGAGAGTAAGAAGAGTTAGTTATCTTGTACTTAAGTCGGCATTGTGCCTTTTGTATTTAATCCCGATGCAATTTCTGTGTTTCATCGTCAATAAGAAGGTCAGAGGGATACAGTAAACCTGAAGTGAAGCATCGGAATCTATAACTAGTGTCACATCAATGGTTCAAACATAGGCAGTAAGAAGAGTCAGTTTTCTTGTACTTAAGTCGGCATTGTGCCTTTAGCATTTAATCCCGATGCAATTTCTGTGTTTCATCGTCAATAAGAAGGTCAGAGGGATACAGTAAACCTGAAGTGAAGCATCGGAATCTATAACTAGTGTCACATCAATGGTTCAAACATAGGCAGTAAGAAGAGTCAGTTTTCTTGTACTTAAGTCGGCATTGTGCCTTTTGTATTTAATCCCGATGCAATTTCTGTGTTTCATCGTCAATAAGAAGGTCAGAGGGATACAGTAAACCTGAAGTGAAGCATCGGAATCTATAACTAGTGTCACATCAATGGTTCAAACATAGGCAGTAAGAAGAGTCAGTTTTCTTGTACTTAAGTCGGCATTGTGCCTTTTGTATTTAATTCCGATGCAATTTCTGTGTTTCATCGTCAATAAGAGGGTCAGAGGAATACAGTAAACGTGAAGTGAATCATCGGAATCTACAACTAGTGTCGCAGGAATGGGTCAAAACATAGACAGTAAGAAGAGTCTGTTTTCTTGTACTTCAGTCGACAATGTGTCTTTTGCATTTAATTCCGAAGCAATGTCAGTGTTTCATCAACAAGCAAAAGGTCAGAGGGATACAGTAAACACGAAGTGAAGCTTCGGAATCTATAACTAGTGTCATAGGTATGGTTCAAAACTTAGACAGTAAGAAGAGTCAGTTTTCTTCTACTTAAGTCGGCATTGTGCCTTTTGTATTTAATTCCGATGCAATATCTGTGTTTCATCGTCAATAAGAAGGTCAGTGGGATGCAGTAAACCTGAAGTGAAGCATCGGAATCTATAACTAGTATCACATGAATGGTTCAAAACATAGACAGTATGAAGAGTCAGTTTTCCTGTACTTGAGTCGGCATTGTGCCTTATGTATTAATTTCAGATTCAATGTCTGTGTTTCATCGTCAATAAGAAGGTAGGAGGGATACAGTAAACCTGAAGTGAAGCATCGGTATCTATAACTAATGTAACATGAATGGTTCAAAACATAGAGAGTAAGAAGAGTCAGTCATCTTGTTCTTAAGTCGGCATTGTGCTTTTTGTATTTAATTGCGTAGCTATATCTGTGTTTCATCGACAATAAGAAGGTCCGAGGGATACAGTAAACCTGGAGTAAAGCATCGGAATCTATAACTAGAGTCACGTGAATGGTTCAAATCATAGACAGTAAGAAGAGTCAGTTTTCTTGTACTTAAGTCGGTGTTGTGCGTTTTGTATTTAATTCTGATGCAATTTCTGTGTTTCATCGTCAATAGGAAGGTCAGAGGGATACAGTAAACCATTAGTGAAGCATCGGAATCTATAACTAGTTTCACATGAATGGTTCAAAGCATAGACAGTAAGAAGTGTCAGTTATCTTGTACTAAAGTCGGCATTGTGCCTTTTGTATTTAATTCCGATGCAATTTCTGTGTTTCATCATCAATAAGAAGGTCAGAGGGATAGAGTAAACCTGAAGTGAAACATAGGAATCTATAACTAGTGTCACAGGAATGGTTCAAAACATAGACAGTAAGAAGAGTCAGTTTTCTTGTACTTAAGTCGGCATTGTGCTTTTTGTATTTAACTCCGATGCATTTTCTGTGTTTCATCGTCAATAAGAAGATCAAAGGGATACAGTAAACCTCAAGTGGAGCATCGGAATCTATAACTAGTGTCATAGGAATGGCTCAAAACATAGACAGTAAGAAGAATCAGTTTTCTTGTACTTAAGTCGGCATTGTGCCTTTTGTGTTTAATTCCGATGCAATTTTCTGATTTTCATCGTCAATAAGAAGGTCGAATTTATACAGTAAACCTGAAGTGAAGCATCGGAATCTATAACTAGTGTCACAGGAGTGGTTTAAAGGATAGACAGTAAGAAGAGACAGTTTTCTTGTACTTAAGTTGGCATTGTGCATTTTGTATTTAATTCTGATGCAATTTCTGTGATTCATCGTCAATAAGAAGGTCAGAGGGATACAGTCAACCTGAAGTGAAGCATCGGAATTTATATCTAGTGTCACAGGAATGGTTCAAATCATAGACAGTAAGAAGGGTCAGTTTTCCTGTACTTAAGTCGGCATTGTGCCTTTTGTATTTAATTCCGATGCAATTTCTGTGTTTCATCGTCAATAAGAAGGTCGGAGGGATACAGTAAACCTGAAGTGAAGCATCGGAATCTATAACTAGAGTCACATGAACGGTTCAAACCATAGACTGTATGAAGAGTCAGTTTTCCTGTACTTAAGTCGGCATTGTGCCGTATGTATAAATTTCCGATTCAGTATCTGTGTTTCATCGTCAATAAGAAGGTCAGAAGGATACAGTAAACCTGAAGTGAAGCATCGCAATCTATAACTAATGTCGCATGAATGGTTCAAAACATAGAGAGTAAGAAGAGTTAGTTATCTTGTACTTAAGTCGGCATTGTGCCTTTTGTATTTAATCCCGATGCAATTTCTGTGTTTCATCGTCAATAAGAAGGTCAGAGGGATACAGTAAACCTGAAGTGAAGCATCGGAATCTATAACTAGTGTCACATCAATGGTTCAAAGCATAGACACTAAGAAGTGTCAGTTATCTTGTACTTAAGTCGGCATTGTGCATTTTGTATTTAATTCCGATGCAATTTTCTGATTTTCATCGTCAATAAGAAGGTCGAATTTATACAGTAAACCTGAAGTGAAGCATCGGAATCTATAACTAGTGTCACAGGAGTGGTTTAAAGCATAGACAGTAAGAAGAGACAGTTTTCTTGTACTTAAGTTGGCATTGTGCATTTTGTATTTAATTCTGATGCAATTTCTGTGATTCATCGTCAATAAGAAGGTCAGAGGGATACAGTCAACCTGAAGTGAAGCATCGGAATTTATATCTAGTGTCACAGGAATGGTTCAAATCATAGACAGTAAGAAGGGTCAGTTTTCCTGTACTTAAGTCGGCATTGTGCCTTTTGTATTTTATTCCGATGCAATTTCTGTGTTTCATCGTCAATAAGAAGGTCGGAGGGATACAGTAAACCTGAAGTGAAGCATCGGAATCTATAACTAGAGTCACATGAACGGTTCAAACCATAGACTGTATGAAGAGTCAGTTTTCCTGTACTTAAGTCGGCATTGTGCCGTATGTATAAATTTCCGATTCAGTATCTGTGTTTCATCGTCAATAAGAAGGTCAGAAGGATACAGTAAACCTGAAGTGAAGCATCGGAATCTATAACTAATGTCGCATGAATGGTTCAAAACATAGAGAGTAAGAAGAGTTAGTTATCTTGTACTTAAGTCGGCATTGTGCCTTTTGTATTTAATCCCGATGCAATTTCTGTGTTTCATCGTCAATAAGAAGGTCAGAGGGATACAGTAAACCTGAAGTGAAGCATCGGAATCTATAACTAGTGTCACATCAATGGTTCAAACATAGGCAGTAAGAAGAGTCAGTTTTCTTGTACATAAGTCGGCATTGTGCCTTTTGTATTTAATCCCGATGCAATTTCTGTGTTTCATCGTCAATAAGAAGGTCAGAGGGATACAGTAAACCTGAAGTGAAGCATCGGAATCTATAACTAGTGTCACATCAATGGTTCAATCATAGGCAGTAAGAAGAGTCAGTTTTCTTGTACTTAAGTCGGCATTGTGCCTTTTGTATTTAATTCCGATGCAATTTCTGTGTTTCATCGTCAATAAGAGGGTCAGAGGAATACAGTAAACGTGAAGTGAATCATCGGAATCTACAACTAGTGTCGCAGGAATGGGTCAAAACATAGACAGTAAGAAGAGTCTGTTTTCTTGTACTTCAGTCGACAATGTGTCTTTTGCATTTAATTCCGAAGCAATTTCAGTGTTTCATCAACAAGCAAAAGGTCAGAGGGATACAGTAAACACGAAGTGAAGCATCGGAATCTATAACTAGTGTCATAGGTATGGTTCAAAACTTAGACAGTAAGAAGAGTCAGTTTTCTTGTACTTAAGTCGGCATTGTGCCTTTTGTATTTAATTCCGATGCAATATCTGTGTTTCATCGTCAATAAGAAGGTCAGTGGGATGCAGTAAACCTGAAGTGAAGCATCGGAATCTATAACTAGTATCACATGAATGGTTCAAAACATAGACAGTATGAAGAGTCAGTTTTCCTGTACTTGAGTCGGCATTGTGCCTTATGTATTAATTTCAGATTCAATTTCTGTGTTTCATCGTCAATTAGAAGGTAGGAGGGATATAGTAAACCTGAAGTGAAGCATCGGTATCTATAACTAATGTAACATGAATGGTTCAAAACATAGAGAGTAAGAAGAGCCAGTTATCTTGTTCTTAAGTCGGCATTGTGCCTTTTGTATCTAATTCCGATGCAATTTCTGTGTTTCATTGTCAATAAGAAGGTCAGAGGGATACAGTAAACCTGAAGTGAGGCATCGGAATCTATAACTAGTGACATAGGAATGGTTCAAAACATAGACAGTAAGAAGAGTCAGTTTTCTTGTACTTAAGTAGGTATTGTGCCTTTTGTATTTAATTCTGATGCAATATCCGTGTTTCATCGTCAATAAGAAGGTCAGAGGGATAGAGTAAACCTGAAGTGAAACATCGGAATCTATAACTAGTTTCACATGAATGGTTCAAAGCATAGACAGTAAGAAGTGTCACGTATCTTGTACTAAAGTCGGCATTGTGCCTTTTGTATTTAATTCCGATTCAATTTCTGTGTTTCATCATGAATAAGACGGTCTGAGGGATACAGTAAACGTGAAGTGAAGCATCGGAATCTATAACTAGTGTCACAGGAATGGTTCGAAACATAGACAGTAAGAAGAATCAGTTTTCTTGTACTTAAGTCGGAATTGTTCCTTTTCTATTTAATTCCGACCCCATTTCTATGTTTCATCGTCAATAAGAAGGTCAAAGGGATAGAGTAAACCTGAAGTGAATCATCGGAATCTATAACAAGTGTCACAGGAATGGATCAAAGCATTGACAGTAAGAGGAGTCAGTTTTCTTGTACTTAAGTCGGCATTGTGCCTTTGTATTATATCCGATGCAATTTCTGTGTTTCATCGTCAATAAGTGGGTCAGAGGGATTTAGTAAACTTGAAGTGAAGCATCGGAATCTATGACTAGTGCCACAGGAATGGTTCAAAACATAGACAGTAAGAAGAGTCAGTTTTCTTGTACTTAAGTCAGCATTGTGGCTTTTGTATTTAATTCCGATGCATTTTCTGTGTTTCATCGTCAATAAGAAGGTCAGAGGGATACAGTAAACCTGAAGTGAAGCATCGGAATCTATAACTAGTGTCACATCAATGGTTCAAACATAGGCAGTAAGAAGAGTCAGTTTTCTTGTACCTTAGTCGGCATTGTGCCATTTGTATTTAATTCCGATGCAATGTCTGTGTTTCATCGTCAATAAGAAGGTCAGAGGGATACAGTAAACCTGAAGTGAAGCATCGGAATCTATAACTAGTGTCACATGAATGGTTCAAAGCATAGACAGTAAGAAGTGTCAGTTATCTTGTACTTAAGTCGGCATTGTGCCTTTTGTATTTAATTCCGATGCAATTTCTTTGTTTCATCGTCAATAAGAGGGGCAGAGGAATACAGTAAACGTGAAGTGAATCATCGGAATCTATAACTAGTGTCACAGGAATGGGTCAAAACATAGACAGTAAGAAGAGTCTGTTTTCTTGTACTTCAGTCGACATTGTGTCTTTTGCATTTAATTCCGAAGCAATTTCAGTGTTTCATCAACAAGCAAAAGGTCAGAGGGATACAGTAAACCTGAAGTGAGGCATCGGAATCTATAACTAGTGTCATAGGAATGGTTCAAAACATAGACAGTAAGAAAAGTCAGTTTTCTTGTACTTAAGTCGGCGTTGTGCCTTTTCTATTTAATTCCGATGCAATTTCTGTGTTTCATCGTCAATAGGAAGGTCAGAGGGATACAGTAAACCTGAGGTGAAGCATCGGAATCTATAACTAGTGTCACAGGAAAGGTTCAAAACATAGACACTAAGAAGAGTCAGTTTTCTTGTGCTTAAATCGGCATTGTTCCTTTTGTATTTAATTCCGATGCAATTTCTGTGTTTCATCATCAGTAAGAAGGTCACAGGGATAGAGTAAATATGAAGTGAAACATCGGAATCTATAACTAGTGCCACAGGAGTGGATCAAAACATAGACAGTTAGAAGAGTCAGTTTTCTTGTACTCAAGTCGGCATTGTGCTTTTTGTATTTAATTCCGAAGCAATTTCTGTGTTTCATCGTCAATAAGAACGTCCGAGGGATACAGTAAACCTGGAGTAGAGCATCGGAATCTATAACTAGTGTCACGTGAATGGTTCAAAGCATAGACACTAAGAAGAGTCAGTTTTCTTGTACTTAAATCGGCATTGTGCCTTTTGTGTTTAATTCCGATGCAATTTCTGTGTTTCATCGTCAATAAGAAGGTCAGAGGGATACAGTAAACCTGAAGTGAAACATCGGAATCTATAACTAGTGTCACAGGAATGGATGAAAACATAGACACTAAGAAGAGTCAGTTTTCTTCTACCTAAATCGGCATTCTGCCTTTTGTATCTAATTCCGATGCAATTTTGTGTTTCATCGTCAATAAGAGGGTCAGAGGGATACAGTAAACCTGAAGTGAAGCATCGGAATCTATAACTAGTGTCACATCAATGTTTCAAACATAGGCAGTAAGAAGAGTCAGTTTTCTTGTACATAAGACGACATTGTGCCTTTTGTATTTAATTCTGATGCAATTTCTGTGTTTCATCGTCAATAAGAAGGTCAGAGGGATTCAGTAAACGTGAAGTGAAGCATCGGAATCTATAACTAGTGTCACAGGAATGGTTCGAAACATAGACAGTAAGAAGAATCAGTTTTCTTGTACTTAAGACGGAATTGTTCCTTTTCTATTTAATTCCGACGCAATTTCTATGTTTCATCGTCAATAAGGAGGTCAGAGGGATAGAGTAAACCTGAAGTGAAACATCGGAATCTATAACTAGTGTCACAGGAATGGATCAAAGCATTGACAGTAAGAAGAGTCAGTTTTCGTGTAATTAAGTCGGCATTGTGCTTTTTGTATTTAATTCCCAAGCAATTTCTGTGTTTCATCGTTAATAAGAAGGTCAGACGGATACAGTAAACCTGAAGTGAAACATCGGAATCTATAACTAGTTTCACATGAATGGTTCAAAGCATAGACAGTAAGAACTGTCAGTTATCTTGTACTAAAGTCGGCATTGTGCCTTTTGTATTTAATTCCGATGCAATTTCTGTGTTTCATCATCAATAAGAAGGTTAGAGGGATACAGTAAACGTGAAGTGAAGCATCGGAATCTATAACTAGTGTCACAGGAATAGTTCGAAACATAGACAGTAAGAAGAATCAGTTTTCTTGTACTTAAGTCGGAATTGTTCCTTTTCTATTTAATTCCGACGCAATTTCTATGTTTCATCGTCAATAAGAAGGTCAAAGGGATAGAGTAGACCTGAAGTGAATCATCGGAATCTATAACTAGTGTCACAGGAATGGATCAAAGCATTGACAGTAAGAAGAGTCAGTTTTCTTGAACTTAAGTCGGCATTGTGCTTTTTGTATTTAATTCCGAAGCAATTTCTGTGTTTCATCGTCAATAAGAACGTCCGAGGGATACAGTAAACCTGAAGTGAAGCATCGGAATCTATAACTAGTGTCACAGGAATGGTTCAAAACATAGACACTAAGAAGAGTCAGTTTTCTTGTGCTTAAATCGGCATTGTGCCTTTTGTATTTAATTCCGATGCAATTTCTGTGTTTCATCGACAATAAGAATATCAGAGGGATACAGTAAACCTGCAGTGAAACATCGGAATCTATAACTAGTGTCACGTGAATGGTTCAAAACATAGACAGTAAGAAGAGTCAGTTTTCTTGTACTTAAGTCGGCATTGTGCCTTTTGTATTTAATCCCGATGCAATTTCTGTGTTTCATCGTCAATAAGAAGGTCAGAGGGATACAGTAAAGCTGACGTGAAGCTTCGGAATCCATAAATAGGGTCACAGGAATTGTTCAATACGTAAACAGTAAGAAGAGTCAGTTTTCTTGTACTTAAGTCGGCATTGTGCCTTTTGTATTTAATTCCGATGCAATTTCGGTGTTTCATCGTCAATAAGAAGGTCAGAGTTATACAGTAAAAATGAAGTGAAGCATCGGAATCTATGACTAGTGCCACAGGAATGGTTCAAAACATAGACAGCAAGAAGAGTCAGTTTTCTTGTACTTAAGTCAGCATTGTGCCTTTTGTATTTAATTCCGATGCATTTTCTGTGTTTCATTGTCAATAAGAAGGTCAGAGGGATACAGTAAACCTGAAGTGAAGCATCGGAATCTATAACTAGTGTCACATCAATGGTTCAAACATAGGCAGTAAGAAGAGTCAGTTTTCTTGTACTGAAGTCGGCATTGTGCCTTTTGTATTCAATTCCGATGCAATGTCTGTGTTTCATCGTCAATAAGAAGGTCAGGGGAATACAGTAAACCTGAAGTGAAGCATCGTAATCTATAACTAGTGTCACATGAATGGTTCAAATCATAGACAGTAAGAAGTGTCAGTTATCTTGTACTTAAGTCGGCATTGTGCCTTTTGTATTTAATTCCGATGCAATTTCTGTGTTTCATCGTCAATAAGAGGGTCAGAGGAATACAGTAAACGTGAAGTTAATCATCGGAATCTATAACTAGTGTCACAGGAAAGGTCAAAACATAGACAGTAAGGAGAGTCTGTTTTCTTGTACTTCAGTCGACATTGTGTCTTTTGCATTTAATTCCGAAGCAATTTCAGTGTTTCATCAACAAGCAAAAGGTCAGAGGGATACCGTAAACCTGAAGTGAAGCATCGGAATCTATAACTAGTGTCATAGGTATGGTTCAAAACTTAGACAGTAAGAAGAGTCAGTTTTCTTGTACTTAAGTCGGCATTGTGCCTTTTGTATTTAATTCCAATGCAATATCTGTGTTTCATCGTCAATAAGAAGGTCAGTGGGATGCAGTAAACCTGAAGTGAAGCATCGGAATCTATAACTAGTATCACATGAATGGTTCTAAACATAGACAGTATGAAGAGTCAGTTTTCCTGTACTTGAGTCGGCATTGTGCCTTATGTATTAATTTCAGATTCAATTTCTGTGTTTCATCGTCAATAAGAAGGTAGGAGGGATACAATAAAACTGAAGTGAAGCATCGGTAACTATAACTAATGTAACATGAATGGTTCAAAACATAGACAGTAAGAAGTGTCAGTTATCTTGTACTAAAGTCGGCATTGTGCCTTTTGTATTTAATTCCGATGCAATTTCTGTGTTTCATCATCAATAAGAAGGTCACAGGGATAGAGTAAACATGAAGTGAAACATCGGAATCTATAACTAGTGTCACAGGAGTGAATCAAAACATAGACAGTTAGAAGAGTCAGTTTCCTTGTACTTAAGTCGGCATTGTGCTTTTTGTATTTAATTCCGAAGCAATTTCTGTGTTTAATCGTCAATAAGAACGTCCGAGGGATACAGTAAACCTGGAGTAAAGCATCGGAATCTATAACTAGTGTCACGTGAATGGTTCAAAACATAGACACTAAGAAGAGTCAGTTTTCTTGTACTTAAGTCGGCGTTGTGCCATTTGTATTTAATTCCGATGCAATTTCTGTGTTTCATCGTCAATAGGAAGGTCAGAGGGATACAGTAAACCTTCAGTGAAGCATCGGAATCTATTACTAGTGTCACAGGAATGGTTCAAAGCATAGACACTAAGAAGAGTCAGTTTTCTTGTACTTAAATCGGCATTGTGCCTTTTGTATTTAATTCCGATGCAATTTCTGTGTTTCATCGTCAATAAGAAGGTCAGAGGGATACAGTAAACCTGAAGTGAAACATCGGAATCTATAACTAGTGTCACAGGAATGGATCAAAACATAGACACTAAGAAGAGACAGTTTTCTTGTACTTAAGTCGGCATTGTGCTTTTTGTATTTAATTCCGAAGCAATTTCTGTGTTTCATCGTTAATAAGAAGGTCAGAGGGATACAGTAAACCTGAAGTGAAGCATCGGAACCTATAACTAGTGTCACATCAATGTTTCAAACATAGGCAGTAAGAAGAGTCAGTTTTCTTGTACATAAGTCGACATTGTGCCTTTTGTATTTAATTCTGATGCAATTTCTGTGTTTCATCGTCAATAAGAAGGTCAGAGGGATACAGTAAACGTGAAGTGAAGCATCGGAATCTATAACTAGTGTCACAGGAATGGTTCGAAACATAGACAGTAAGAAGAATCAGTTTTCTTGTACTTAAGTCGGAATTGTTCCTTTTCTATTTAATTCCGACGCAATTTCTATGTTTCATCGTCAATAAGAAGGTCAGAGGGATAGAGTAAACCTGAAGTGAAACACGGAATCTATAACTAGTGTCACAGGAATGGATCAAAGCATTGACAGTAAGAAGAGTCAGTTTTCTTGTACTTGAGTCGGCATTGTGCTTTTTGTATTTAATTCCGAAGCAATTTCTGTGTTTCATCGTTAATAAGAAGAACCGAGGGATACAGTAAACCTGGAGTAAAGCATCGGAATCTATAACTAGTGTCACGTGAATGGTTCAAAACATAGACAGTAAGAAGAGTCAGTTTTCTTGTACTTAAGTCGGCGTTGCGCCTATTGTATTTAATTCCGAAGCAATTTCTGTGTTTCATCGTCAATAGGAAGGTCAGAGGGATACAGTAAACCTGAGGTGAAGCATCGGAATCTGTAACTAGTGTCACAGGAATGGTTCAAAGCATAGACACTAAGAAGAGTCAGTTTTCTTGTGCTTAAATCGGCATTGTTACTTTTGTATTTAATTCCGAAGCAATTTCTGTGTTTCATCGTCAATAAGAAGGTCCGAGGGATACAGTAAACCTGGAGTAAAGCATCGGAATCTATAACTAGTGTCACGTGAATGGTTCAAAACACAGACAGTAAGAAAAGTCAGTTTTCTTGTACTTAAGTCGGCGTTGTGCCTTTTCTATTTAATTCCGATGCAATTTCTGTGTTTCATCGTCAACAGGAAGGTCAGAGGGATACAGTAAACCTGAAGTGAAGCATCGGAATCTATAACTAGTGTCACAGGAAAGGTTCAAAACATAGACACTAAGAAGAGTCAGTTTTCTTGTGCGTAAATCGGCATTGTTCCTTTTGTATTTAATTCCGATGCAATTTCTGTGTTTCATCATCAATAAGAAGGTCACAGGGATAGAGTAAACATGAAGTGAAACATCGGAATCTATAACTAGTGTCACAGGAGTGAATCAAAACATAGACAGTTAGAAGAGTCAGTTTTCTTGTACTTAAGTCGGTATTGTGCTTTTTGTATTTAATTCCGAAGCAATTTCTGTGTTTAATCGTCAATAAGAACGCCCGAGGGATACAGTAAACCTGGAGTAAAGCATCGGAATCTATAACTAGTGTCACGTGAAAGGTTCAAAACATAGACACTAAGAAGAGTCAGTTTTCTTGTACTTAAGTCGGCGTTGTGCCTTTTGTATTTAATTCCGATGCAATTTCTGTGTTTCATCGTCAATAGGAAGGTCAGAGGGATACAGTAAACCTTCAGTGAAGCATCGGAATCTATTACTAGTGTCACAGGAATGGTTCAAAGCATAGACACTAAGAAGAGTCAGTTTTCTTGTACTTAAATCGGCATTGTGCCTTTTGTATTTAATTCCGATGCAATTTCTGTGTTTCATCGTCAATAAGAAGGTCAGAGGGATACAGTAAACCTGAAGTGAAACATCGGAATCTATAACTAGTGTCACAGGAATGGATCAAAACATAGACACTAAGAAGAGTCAGTTTTCTTGTACTTAAGTCGGCATTGTGCTTTTTGTATTTAATTCCGAAGCAATTTCTGTGTTTCATCGTTAATAAGAAGGTCAGAGGGATACAGTAAATCTGAAGTGAAGCATCGGAATCTATAACTAGTGTCACATCAATGTTTCAAACATAGGCAGTAAGAAGAGTCAGTTTGCTTGTACATAAGTCGACATTGTGCCTTTTGTATTTAATTCTGATGCAATTTCTGTGTTTCATCGTCAATAAGAAGGTCAGAGGGATACAGTAAACGTGAAGTGAAGCATCGGAATCTATAACTAGTGTCACAGGAATGGTTCGAAACATAGACAGTAAGAAGAATCAGTTTTCTTGTACTTAAGTCGGAATTGTTCCTTTTCTATTTAATTCCGACGCAATTTCTATGTTTCATCGTCAATAAGAAGGTCAGAGGGATAGAGTAAACCTGAAGTGAAACACGGAATCTATAACTAGTGTCACAGGAATGGATCAAAGCATTGACAGTAAGAAGATTCAGTTTTCTTGTACTTAAGTCGGCATTGTGCTTTTTGTATTTAATTCCGAAGCAATTTCTGTGTTTCATCGTTAATAAGAAGGTCCGAGGGATACAGTAAACCTGGAGTAAAGCATCGGAATCTATAACTAGTGTCACGTGAATGGTTCAAAACATAGACAGTAAGAAGAGTCAGTTTTCTTGTACTTAAGTCGGCGTTGCGCCTATTGTATTTAATTCCGATGCAATTTCTGTGTTTCATCGTCAATAGGAAGGTCAGAGGGATACAGTAAACCTGAAGTGAAGCATCGGAATCTATAACTAGTGTCACAGGAATGGTTCAAAGCATAGACACTAAGAAGAGTCAGTTTTCTTGTGCTTAAATCGGCATTGTGCCTTTTGTATTTAATTCCGATGCAATTTCTGTGTTTCATCGACAATAAGAATATCAGAGGGATACAGTAAACCTGCAGTGAAACATCGGAATCTATAACTAGTCTCACAGGAATGGATCAAAACATAGACACTTAGAAGAGTCAGTTTTCTTGTACTTAAATCGGCATTGTGCCTTTTGTATTTAATTCCGATGCAATTTCAGTGTTTCATCGTCAATAAGAAGGTCAGAGGGATACAGTGAACCGGAAGTGAAGCATCGGAATCTATAAGTAGTGTCACAGGAATGGTTCAAAACATAGACAGTAAGATGAGTCAGTTTTCTTGTACTTAAGTCGGCATTGTGCCTTTTGTATTCAATTCCGATGCAATTTCTGTGTTTCATCGTCAATAGGAAGGTCAGAGGGATACAGTAAACCTGAAGTGATGCATCGGAATCTATAAATAGTCTCACAGGAATGGTTGAAAACATAGACAGTAAAATGAGTCAGTTTTCTTGAACTTAAGTCGGCATTGTGCCCTTTGTATTTAATTCCGATGCAATATCTGTGTTTCATCGTAAATAAGTAGGTCAGAGGGATACAGTAAACCTGAAGTGAAGCATCGGAATCTATAACTAGTGTCACAGGAATGGTTCAAAACATAGACAGTAAGAAGAGTCAGTTTTCTTGTACTTAAGTTGGCAATCTGCCTTTGTATTTAATTCCGATGAAATACCCGTGTTTCATCGTCAATATGAAGGTCAGAAGTATACAGTAAACGTGAAGTGAAGCATCGGAATCTATAACTAGTGTCACGTGAATGGTTCAAAACATAGACAGTAAGAAGAGTCAATTTTCATGTACTTAAGTCGGCGTTGTGCCTTTTGTATTTAATTCCGATGCAATTTCTGTGTTTCATCGTCAATAGGAAGGTCAGAGGGATACAGTAAACCTGAAGTGAAGCATCGTAATCTATAACTAGTGTCACAGGAATGGTTCAAAACATAGACACTAAGAAGAGTCAGTTTTCTTGTACTTAAGTCGGCATTCAGCCTTTTGTATTTCATTCCGATGCAATATCTGTGTTTCATCGTCAATATGAAGGTCAGAGGGATACAGTAAACCTGAAGTGAAGCATCGGAATCTATAACTAGTGTCACAGGAATGGTTCAAACATAGACAGTAAGAGGAGTCTGTTTTCTTGTACTTAAGTCGGCATTGTGCTTTTTGTATTTAATTCCGAAGCAATTTCTGTCTCTCATCGTCACTAAGAAGGTCCGAGGGATACAGTAAACCTGGAGTAAAGCATCGGAATCTATAACTAGTGTCACGTGAATGGTTCAAAACATAGACAGTAAGAAGAATCAGTTTTCTTGTACTTAAGTCGGAATTGTTCCTTTTCTATTTAATTCCGACGCAATTTCTATGTTTCATCGTCAATAAGAAGGTCAAAGGGATAGAGTAGACCTGAAGTGAATCATCGGAATCTATAACTAGTGTCACAGGAATGGATCAAAGCATTGACAGTAAGAAGAGTCAGTTTTCTTGAACTTAAGTCGGCATTGTGCTTTTTGTATTTAATTCCGAAGCAATTTCTGTGTTTCATCGTCAATAAGAACGTCCGAGGGATACAGTAAACCTGAAGTGAAGCATCGGAATCTATACCTAGTGTCACAGGAATGGTTCAAAACATAGACACTAAGAAGAGTCAGTTTTCTTGTGCTTAAATCGGCATTGTGCCTTTTGTATTTAATTCCGATGCAATTTCTGTGTTTCATCGACAACAAGAATATCAGAGGGATACAGTAAACCTGCAGTGAAACATCGGAATCTATAACTAGTGTCACGTGAATGGTTCAAAGCATAGACACTAAGAAGAGTCAGTTTTCTTGTACTTAAGTCGGCATTGTGCCTTTTGTATTTAATCCCGATGCAATTTCTGTGTTTCATCGTCAATAAGAAGGTCAGAGGGATACAGTAAAGCTGACGTGAAGCTTCGGAATCCATAAATAGGGTCACAGGAATTGTTCAATACGTAAACAGTAAGAAGAGTCAGTTTTCTTGTACTTAAGTCGGCATTGTGCCTTTTGTATTTAATTCCGATGCAATTTCGGTGTTTCATCGTCAATAAGAAGGTCAGAGTTATACAGTAAAAATGAAGTGAGGCATCGGAATCTATGACTAGTGCCACAGGAATGGTTCAAAACATAGACAGCAAGAAGAGTCAGTTTTCTTGTACTTAAGTCAGCATTGTGCCTTTTGTATTTAATTCCGATGCATTTTCTGTGTTTCATTGTCAATAAGAAGGTCAGAGGGATACAGTAAACCTGAAGTGAAGCATCGGAATCTATAACTAGTGTCACATCAATGGTTCAAACATAGGCAGTAAGAAGAGTCAGTTTTCTTGTACTGAAGTCGGCATTGTGCCTTTTGTATTCAATCCCGATGCAATGTCTGTGTTTCATCGTCAATAAGAAGGTCAGAGGGATACAGTAAACCTGAAGTGAAGCATCGTAATCTATAACTAGTGTCACATGAATGGTTCAAAGCATAGACACTAAGAAGTGTCAGTTATCTTGTACTTAAGTCGGCATTGTGCCTTTTGTATTTAATTCCGATGCAATTTCTGTGTTTCATCGTCAATAAGAGGGTCAGAGGAATACAGTAAACGTGAAGTGAATCATCGGAATCTATAACTAGTGTCACAGGAAAGGTCAAAACATAGTCAGTAAGGAGAGTCTGTTTTCTTGTACTTCAGTCGACATTGTGTCTTTTGCATTTAATTCCGAAGCAATTTCAGTGTTTCATCAACAAGCAAAAGGTCAGAGGGATACAGTAAACCTGAAGTGAAGCATCGGAATCTATAACTAGTGTCATAGGTATGGTTCAAAACTTAGACAGTAAGAAGAGTCAGTTTTCTTGTACTTAAGTCGGCATTGTGCCTTTTGTATTTAATTCCAATGCAATATCTGTGTTTCATCGTCAATAAGAAGGTCAGTGGGATGCAGTAAACCTGAAGTGAAGCATCGGAATCTATAACTAGTATCACATGAATGGTTCAAAACATAGACAGTATGAAGAGTCAGTTTTCCTGTACTTGAGTCGGCATTGTGCCTTATGTATTAATTTCAGATTCAATTTCTGTGTTTCATCGTCAATAAGAAGGTAGGAGGGATACAGTAAAACCGAAGTGAAGCATCGGTAACTATAACTAATGTAACATGAATGGTTCAAAACGTAGAGAGTAAGAAGGGCCAGTTATCTTGTTCTTAAGTCGGCTTTATGCCTTTTGTATTTAATTCCGATGCAATTTCTGTGTTTCATTGTCAATACGATGGTCAGAGGGATACAGTAGACCTGAAGTGAGGCATCGGAATCTATAACTAGTGTCATAGGAATGGTTCAAAACATAGACAGTAAGAAGAGTCAGTTTTCTTGTACTTAAGTCGGTATTGTGCCTTTTGTATTTAATTCTGATGCAATATCCGTGTTTCATCGTCAATAAGAAGGTCAGAGGTATACAGTAAACCTGAAGTGAAACATCGGAATCTATAACTAGTTTCACATGAATGGTTCAAAGCATAGACAGTAAGAAGTGTCAGTTATCTTGTACTAAAGTCGGCATTGTGCCTTTTGTATTTAATTCCGATGCAATTTCTGTGTTTCATCATCAATAAGAAGGTCAGAGGGATACAGTAAACGTGAAGTGAAGCATCGGAATCTATAACTAGTGTCACGTGAATGGTTCAAAACATAGACACTAAGAAGAGTCAGTTTTCTTGTACTTAAGTCGGCGTTGTGCCATTTGTATTTAATTCCGATGCAATTTCTGTGTTTCATCGTCAATAGGAAGGTCAGAGGGATACAGTAAACCTTCAGTGAAGCATCGGAATCTATTACTAGTGTCACAGGAATGGTTCAAAGCATAGACACTAAGAAGAGTCAGTTTTCTTGTACTTAAATCGGCATTGTGCCTTTTGTATTTAATTCCGATGCAATTTCTGTGTTTCATCGTCAATAAGAAGGTCAGAGGGATACAGTAAACCTGAAGTGAAACATCGGAATCTATAACTAGTGTCACAGGAATGGATCAAAACATAGACACTAAGAAGAGACAGTTTTCTTGTACTTAAGTCGGCATTGTGCTTTTTGTATTTAATTCCGAAGCAATTTCTGTGTTTCATCGTTAATAAGAAGGTCAGAGGGATACAGTAAACCTGAAGTGAAGCATCGGAACCTATAACTAGTGTCACATCAATGTTTCAAACATAGGCAGTAAGAAGAGTCAGTTTTCTTGTACATAAGTCGACATTGTGCCTTTTGTATTTAATTCTGATGCAATTTCTGTGTTTCATCGTCAATAAGAAGGTCAGAGGGATACAGTAAACGTGAAGTGAAGCATCGGAATCTATAACTAGTGTCACAGGAATGGTTCGAAACATAGACAGTAAGAAGAATCAGTTTTCTTGTACTTAAGTCGGAATTGTTCCTTTTGTATTTAATTCCGACGCAATTTCTATGTTTCATCGTCAATAAGAAGGTCAGAGGGATAGAGTAAACCTGAAGTGAAACACGGAATCTATAACTAGTGTCACAGGAATGGATCAAAGCATTGACAGTAAGAAGAGTCAGTTTTCTTGTACTTAAGTCGGCATTGTGCTTTTTGTATTTAATTCCGAAGCAATTTCTGTGTTTCATCGTTAATAAGAAGAACCGAGGGATACAGTAAACCTGGAGTAAAGCATCGGAATCTATAACTAGTGTCACGTGAATGGTTCAAAACATAGACAGTAAGAAGAGTCAGTTTTCTTGTACTTAAGTCGGCGTTGCGCCTATTGTATTTAATTCCGATGCAATTTCTGTGTTTCATCGTCAATAGGAAGGTCAGAGGGATACAGTAAACCTGAGGTGAAGCATCGGAATCTGTAACTAGTGTCAAAGGAATGGTTCAAAGCATAGACACTAAGAAGAGTCAGTTTTCTTGTGCTTAAATCGGCATTGTTACTTTTGTATTTAATTCCGAAGCAATTTCTGTGTTTCATCGTCAATAAGAAGGTCCGAGGGATACAGTAAACCTGGAGTAAAGCATCGGAATCTATAACTAGTGTCACGTGAATGGTTCAAAACACAGACAGTAAGAAAAGTCAGTTTTCTTGTACTTAAGTCGGCGTTGTGCCTTTTCTATTTAATTCCGATGCAATTTCTGTGTTTCATCGTCAACAGGAAGGTCAGAGGGATACAGTAAACCTGAAGTGAAGCATCGGAATCTATAACTAGTGTCACAGGAAAGGTTCAAACATAGACACTAAGAAGAGTCAGTTTTCTTGTGCGTAAATCGGCATTGTTCCTTTTGTATTTAATTCCGATGCAATTTCTGTGTTTCATCATCAATAAGAAGGTCACAGGGATAGAGTAAACATGAAGTGAAACATCGGAATCTATAACTAGTGTCACAGGAGTGGATCAAAACATAGACAGTTAGAAGAGTCAGTTTTCTTGTACTTAAGTCGGCATTGTGCTTTTTGTATTTAATTCCGAAGCAATTTCTGTGTTTAATCGTCAATAAGAACGTCCGAGGGATACAGTAAACCTGGAGTAAAGCATCGGAATCTATAACTAGTGTCACGTGAAAGGTTCAAAACATAGACACTAAGAAGAGTCAGTTTTCTTGTACTTAAGTCGGCGTTGTGCCTTTTGTATTTAATTCCGATGCAATTTCTGTGTTTCATCGTCAATAGGAAGGTCAGAGGGATACAGTAAACCTTCAGTGAAGCATCGGAATCTATTACTAGTGTCACAGGAATGGTTCAAAGCATAGACACTAAGAAGAGTCAGTTTTCTTGTACTTAAATCGGCATTGTGCCTTTTGTATTTAATTCCGATGCAATTTCTGTGTTTCATCGTCAATAAGAAGGTCAGAGGGATACAGTAAACCTGAAGTGAAACATCGGAATCTATAACTAGTGTCACAGGAATGGATCAAAACATAGACACTAAGAAGAGTCAGTTTTCTTGTACTTAAGTCGGCATTGTGCTTTTTGTATTTAATTCCGAAGCAATTTCTGTGTTTCATCGTTAATAAGAAGGTCAGAGGGATACAGTAAACCTGAAGTGAAGCATCGGAATCTATAACTAGTGTCACATCAATGTTTCAAACATAGGCAGTAAGAAGAGTCAGTTTTCTTGTACATAAGTCGACATTGTGCCGTTTGTATTTAATTCTGATGCAATTTCTGTGTTTCATCGTCAATAAGAAGGTCAGAGGGATACAGTAAACGTGAAGTGAAGCATCGGAATCTATAACTAGTGTCACAGGAATGGTTCGAAACATAGACAGTAAGAAGAATCAGTTTTCTTGTACTTAAGTCGGAATTGTTCCTTTTCTATTTAATTCCGACGCAATTTCTATGTTTCATCGTCAATAAGAAGGTCAGAGGGATAGAGTAAACCTGAAGTGAAACACGGAATCTATAACTAGTGTCACAGGAATGGATCAAAGCATTGACAGTAAGAAGAGTCAGTTTTCTTGTACTTAAGTCGGCATTGTGCTTTTTGTATTTAATTCCGAAGCAATTTCTGTGTTTCATCGTTAATAAGAAGGTCCGAGGGATACAGTAAACCTGGAGTAAAGCATCGGAATCTATAACTAGTGTCACGTGAATGGTTCAAAACATAGACAGTAAGAAGAGTCAGTTTTCTTGTACTTAAGTCGGCGTTGCGCCTATTGTATTTAATTCCGATGCAATTTCTGTGTTTCATCGTCAATAGGAAGGTCAGAGGGATACAGTAAACCTGAAGTGAAGCATCGGAATCTATAACTAGTGTCACAGGAATGGTTCAAAGCATAGACACTAAGAAGAGTCAGTTTTCTTGTGCTTAAATCGGCATTGTGCCTTTTGTATTTAATTCCGATGCAATTTCTGTGTTTCATCGACAATAAGAATATCAGAGGGATACAGTAAACCTGCAGTGAAACATCGGAATCTATAACTAGTCTCACAGGAATGGATCAAAACATAGACACTTAGAAGAGTCAGTTTTCTTGTACTCAAATCGGCATTGTGCCTTTTGTATTTAATTCCGATGCAATTTCAGTGTTTCATCGTCAATAAGAAGGTCAGAGGGATACAGTGAACTGGAAGTGAAGCATCGGAATCTATAAGTAGTGTCACAGGAATGGTTCAAAACATAGACAGTAAGATGAGTCAGTTTTCTTGTACTTAAGTCGGCATTGTGCCTTTTGTATTCAATTCCGATGCAATTTCTGTGTTTCATCGTCAGTAGGAAGGTCAGAGGGATACAGTAAACCTGAAGTGATGCATCGGAATCTATAAATAGTCTCACAGGAATGGTTGAAAACATAGACAGTAAAAAGAGTCAGTTTTCTTGAACTTAAGTCGGCATTGTGCCCTTTGTATTTAATTCCGATGCAATATCTGTGTTTCATCGTAAATAAGTAGGTCAGAGGGATACAGTAAACCTGAAGTGAAGCATCGGAATCTATAACTAGTGTCACAGGAATGGTTCAAAACATAGACAGTAAGAAGAGTCAGTTTTCTTGTACTTAAGTTGGCAATCTGCCTTTTGTATTTAATTCCGATGAAATACCCGTGTTTCATCGTCAATATGAAGGTCAGAAGTATACAGTAAACGTGAAGTGAAGCATCGGAATCTATAACTAGTGTCACGTGAATGGTTCAAAACATAGACAGTAAGAAGAGTCAGTTTTCATGTACTTAAGTCGGCGTTGTGCCTTTTGTATTTAATTCCGATGCAATTTCTGTGTTTCATCGTCAATAGGAAGGTCAGAGGGGTACAGTAAACCTGAAGTGAAGCATCGTAATCTATAACTAGTGTCACAGGAATGGTTCAAACATAGACAGTAAGAGGAGTCTGTTTTCTTGTACTTAAGTCGGCATTGTGCTTTTTGTATTTAATTCCGAAGCAATTTCTGTCTCTCATCGTCACTAAGAAGGTCCGAGGGATACAGTAAACCTGGAGTAAAGCATCGGAATCTATAACTAGTGTCACGTGAATGGTTCAAAACATAGACACTAAGAAGAGTCAGTTTTCTTGTACTTAAGTCGGCATTCAGCCTTTTGTATTTCATCCCGATGCAATATCTGTGTTTCATCGTCAATATGAAGGTCAGAGGGATACAGTAAACCAGAAGTGAAGCATCGGAATCTATAACTAGTGTCACAGGAATGGTTCAAACATAGACAGTAAGAGGAGTCTGTTTTCTTGTACTTAAGTCGGCATTGTGCTTTTTGTATTTAATTCCGAAGCAATTTCTGTCTCTCATCGTCACTAAGAAGGTCCGAGGGATACAGTAAACCTGGAGTAAAGCATCGGAATCTATAACTAGTGTCACGTGAATGGTTCAAAACATAGACACTAAGAATAGTCAGTTTTCTTGTACTTAAATCGGCATTGTGCCTTTTGTATTTAATTCCGATGCAATTTCTGTGTTTCATCGTCAATAAGAACGTCCGAGGGATACAGTAAACCTGGAGTAAAGCATCGGAATCTATAACTAGTGTCACGTGAATGGTTCAAAACATAGACACTAAGAATAGTCAGTTTTCTTGTACTTAAATCGGCATTGTTCCTTTTGTATTTAATTCCGATGCAATTTCTGTGTTACATCATCAATAAGAAGGTCACAGGGATAGAGTAAACATGAAGTGAAACATCGGAATCTATAACTAGTGTCACAGGAGTGGATCAAAACATAGACAGTTAGAAGAGTCAGTTTTCTTGTACTTAAGTCGGCATTGTGCTTTTTGTATTTAATTCCAAAGCAATTTCTGTGTTTCATCGTCAATAAGAACGTCCGAGGGATACTGTAAACCTGGAGTAAAGCATCGGAATCTATAACTAGTGTAACGTGAATGGTTCAAAACATAGACACTAAGAAGAGTCAGTTTTCTTGTACTTAAGTCGGCGTTGTGCCTTTTGTATTTAATTCCGATGCAATTTCTGTGTTTCATCGTCAATAAGAAGGTCAGAGGGATACAGTAAACCTGAAGTGAAACATCGGAATCTATAACTAGTGTCACAGGAATGGATCAAAGCATAGACACTAAGAAGAGTCAGTTTTCTTCTACCTAATTCGGCATTGTGCCTTTTGTATCTAATTCCGATGCAATTTCTGTGTTTCATCGTCAATAAGAAGGTCAGAGGGATACAGTAAACCTGAAGTGAAGCATCGGAATCTATAACTAGTGTCACATCAATGTTTCAAACATAGGCAGTAAGAAGAGTCAGTTTTCTTGTACATAAGTCGACATTGTGCCTTTTGTATTTAATTCTGATGCAATTTCTGTGTTTCATCGTCAATAAGAAGGTCAGAGGGATACAGTAAACGTGAAGTGAAGCATCGGAATCCATAACTAGTGTCACAGGAATGGTTCGAAACATAGACAGTAAGAAGAATCAGTTTTCTTGTACTTAAGTCGGAATTGTTCCTTTTCTATTTAATTCCGACGCAATTTCTATGTTTCATCGTCAATAAGAAGGTCAGAGGGATAGAGTAAACCTGAAGTGAAACACGGAATCTATAACTAGTGTCACAGGAATGGATCAAAGCATTGACAGTAAGAAGAGTCAGTTTTCTTGTACTTAAGTCGGCATTGTGCTTTTTGTATTTAATTCCGAAGCAATTTCTGTGTTTCATCGTTAATAAGAAGGTCCGAGGGATACAGTAAACCTGGAGTAAAGCATCGGAATCTATAACTAGTGTCACGTGAATGGTTCAAAACATAGACAGTAAGAAGAGTCAGTTTTCTTGTACTTAAGTCGGCGTTGCGCCTATTGTATTTAATTCCGATGCAATTTCTGTGTTTCATCGTCAATAGGAAGGTCAGAGGGATACAGTAAACCTGAAGTGAAGCATCGGAATCTATAACTAGTGTCACAGGAATGGTTCAAAGCATAGACACTAAGAAGAGTCAGTTTTCTTGTGCTTAAATCGGCATTGTGCCTTTTGTATTTAATTCCGATGCAATTTCTGTGTTTCATCGACAATAAGAATATCAGAGGGATACAGTAAACCTGCAGTGAAACATCGGAATCTATAACTAGTCTCACAGGAATGGATCAAAACATAGACACTTAGAAGAGTCAGTTTTCTTGTACTTAAATCGGCATTGTGCCTTTTGTATTTAATTCCGATGCAATTTCAGTGTTTCATCGGCAATAAGAAGGTCAGAGGGATACAGTGAACCGGAAGTGAAGCATCGGAATCTATAAGTAGTGTCACAGGAATGGTTCAAATCATAGACAGTAAGATGAGTCAGTTTTCTTGTACTTAAGTCGGCATTGTGCCTTTTGTATTCAATTCCGATGCAATTTCTGTGTTTCATCGTCAATAGGAAGGTCTGAGGGATACAGTAAACCTGAAGTGATGCATCGGAATCTATAAATAGTCTCACAGGAATGGTTGAAAACATAGACAGTAAAAAGAGTCAGTTTTCTTGTACTTAAGTCGGCATTGTGCCCTTTGTATTTAATTCCGATGCAATATCTGTGTTTCATCGTAAATAAGTAGGTCAGAGGGATACAGTAAACCTGAAGTGAAGCATCGTAATCTATAACTAGTGTCACAGGAATGGTTCAAAACATAGACACTAAGAAGAGTCAGTTTTCTTGTACTTAAGTCGGCATTCAGCCTTTTGTATTTCATTCCGATGCAATATCTGTGTTTCATCGTCAATATGAAGGTCAGAGGGATACAGTAAACCTGAAGTGCAGCATCGGAATCTATAACTAGTGTCACAGGAATGGTTCAAACATAGACAGTAAGAGGAGTCTGTTTTCTTGTACTTAAGTCGGCATTGTGCTTTTTGTATTTAATTCCGAAGCAATTTCTGTCTCTCATCGTCACTAAGAAGGTCCGAGGGATACAGTAAACCTGGAGTAAAGCATCGGAATCTATAACTAGTGTCACGTGAATGGTTCAAAACATAGACACTAAGAATAGTCAGTTTTCTTGTACTTAAATCGGCATTGTGCCTTTTGTATTTAATTCCGATGCAATTTCTATGTTTCATCGTCAATTAGAAGGTCAGAGGGATACAGTAAACCTGCAGTGAAGCATCGGAATCTATTACTAGTGTCACAGGAATGGTTCAAAGCATAGACACTAAGAAGAGTCAGTTTTCTTGTACTTAAATCGGCATTGTGCCTTTTGTATTTAATTCCGATGCAATTTCTGTGTTTCATCGTCAATAAGAACGTCCGAGGGATGCAGTAAACCTGGAGTAAAGCATCGGAATCTATAACTAGTGTCACGTGAATGGTTCAAAACATAGACACTAAGAATAGTCAGTTTTCTTGTACTTAAATCGGCATTGTTCCTTTTGTATTTAATTCCGATGCAATTTCTGTGTTACATCATCAATAAGAAGGTCACAGGGATAGAGTAAACATGAAGTGAAACATCGGAATCTATAACTAGTGTCACAGGAGTGGATCAAAACATAGACAGTTAGAAGAGTCAGTTTTCTTGTACTTAAGTCGGCATTGTGCTTTTTGTATTTAATTCCAAAGCAATTTCTGTGTTTCATCGTCAATAAGAACGTCCGAGGGATACTGTAAACCTGGAGTAAAGCATCGGAATCTATAACTAGTGTCACGTGAATGGTTCAAAACATAGACACTAAGAAGAGTCAGTTTTCTTGTACTTAAGTTGGCGTTGTGCCTTTTGTATTTAATTCCGATGCAATTTCTGTGTTTCATCGTCAATAAGAAGGTCAGAGGGATACAGTAAACCTGAAGTGAAACATCGGAATCTATAACTAGTGTCACAGGAATGGATCAAAGCATAGACACTAAGAAGAGTCAGTTTTCTTCTACCTAATTCGGCATTGTGCCTTTTGTATCTAATTCCGATGCAATTTCTGTGTTTCATCGTCAATAAGAAGGTCAGAGGGATACAGTAAACCTGAAGTGAAGCATCGGAATCTATAACTAGTGTCACATCAATGTTTCAAACATAGGCAGTAAGAAGAGTCAGTTTTCTTGTACATAAGTCGACATTGTGCCTTTTGTATGTAATTCTGATGCAATTTCTGTGTTTCATCGTCAATAAGAAGGTCAGAGGGATACAGTAAACGTGAAGTGAAGCATCGGAATCCATAACTAGTGTCACAGGAATGGTTCGAAACATAGACAGTAAGAAGAATCAGTTTTCTTGTACTTAAGTCGGAATTGTTCCTTTTCTATTTAATTCCGACGCAATTTCTATGTTTCATCGTCAATAAGAAGGTCAGAGGGATAGAGTAAACCTGAAGTGAAACACGGAATCTATAACTAGTGTCACAGGAATGGATCAAAGCATTGACAGTAAGAAGAGTCAGTTTTCTTGTACTTAAGTCGGCATTGTGCTTTTTGTATTTAATTCCGAAGCAATTTCTGTGTTTCATCGTTAATAAGAAGGTCCGAGGGATACAGTAAACCAGGAGTAAAGCATCGGAATCTATAACTAGTGTCACGTGAATGGTTCAAAACATAGACAGTAAGAAGAGTCAGTTTTCTTGTACTTAAGTCGGCGTTGCGCCTATTGTATTTAATTCCGATGCAATTTCTGTGTTTCATCGTCAATAGGAAGGTCAGAGGGATACAGTAAACCTGAAGTGAAGCATCGGAATCTATAACTAGTGTCACAGGAATGGTTCAAAGCATAGACACTAAGAAGAGTCAGTTTTCTTGTGCTTAAATCGGCATTGTGCCTTTTGTATTTAATTCCGATGCAATTTCTGTGTTTCATCGACAATAAGAATATCAGAGGGATACAGTAAACCTGCAGTGAAACATCGGAATCTATAACTAGTCTCACAGGAATGGATCAAAACATAGACACTTAGAAGAGTCAGTTTTCTTGTACTTAAATCGGCATTGTGCCTTTTGTATTTAATTCCGATGCAATTTCAGTGTTTCATCGTCAATAAGAAGGTCAGAGGGATACAGTGAACCGGAAGTGAAGCATCGGAATCTATAAGTAGTGTCACAGGAATGGTTCAAAACATAGACAGTAAGATGAGTCAGTTTTCTTGTACTTAAGTCGGCATTGTGCCTTTTGTATTCAATTCCGATGCAATTTCTGTGTTTCATCGTCAATAGGAAGGTCAGAGGGATACAGTAAACCTGAAGTGATGCATCGGAATCTATAAATAGTCTCACAGGAATGGTTGAAAACATAGACAGTAAAAAGAGTCAGTTTTCTTGTACTTAAGTCGGCATTGTGCCCTTTGTATTTAATTCCGATGCAATATCTGTGTTTCATCGTAAATAAGTAGGTCAGAGGGATACAGTAAACCTGAAGTGAAGCATCGGAATCTATAACTAGTGTCACAGGAATGGTTCAAAACATAGACAGTAAGAAGAGTCAGTTTTCTTGTACTTAAGTTGGCAATCTGCCTTTTGTATTTAATTCCGATGAAATACCCGTGTTTCATCGTCAATATGAAGGTCAGAAGTATACAGTAAACGTGAAGTGAAGCATCGGAATCTATAACTAGTGTCACGTGAATGGTTCAAAACATAGACAGTAAGAAGAGTCAGTTTTCTTGTACTTAAGTCGGCATTGTGCTTTTTGTATTTAATTCCGAAGCAATTTCTGTCTCTCATCGTCACTAAGAAGGTCCGAGGGATACAGTAAACCTGGAGTAAAGCATAGGAATCTATAACTAGTGTCACGTGAATGGTTCAAAACATAGACACTAAGAATAGTCAGTTTTCTTGTACTTAAATCGGCATTGTGCCTTTTGTATTTAATTCCGATGCAATTTCTATGTTTCATCGTCAATTAGAAGGTCAGAGGGATACAGTAAACCTGCAGTGAAGCATCGGAATCTATTACTAGTGTCACAGGAATGGTTCAAAGCATAGACACTAAGAAGAGTCAGTTTTCTTGTACTTAAATCGGCATTGTGCCTTTTGTATTTAATTCCGATGCAATTTCTGTGTTTCATCGTCAATAAGAACGTCCGAGGGATACAGTAAACCTGGAGTAAAGCATCGGAATCTATAACTAGTGTCACGTGAATGGTTCAAAACATAGACACTAAGAATAGTCAGTTTTCTTGTACTTAAATCGGCATTGTTCCTTTTGTATTTAATTCCGATGCAATTTCTGTGTTACATCATCAATAAGAAGGTCACAGGGATAGAGTAAACATGAAGTGAAACATCGGAATCTATAACTAGTGTCACAGGAGTGGATCAAAACATAGACAGTTAGAAGAGTCAGTTTTCTTGTACTTAAGTCGGCATTGTGCTTTTTGTATTTAATTCCAAAGCAATTTCTGTGTTTCATCGTCAATAAGAACGTCCGAGGGATACTGTAAACCTGGAGTAAAGCATCGGAATCTATAACTAGTGTCACGTGAATGGTTCAAAACATAGACACTAAGAAGAGTCAGTTTTCTTGTACTTAAGTCGGCGTTGTGCCTTTTGTATTTAATTCCGATGCAATTTCTGTGTTTCATCGTCAACAAGAAGGTCAGAGGGATACAGTAAACCTGAAGTGAAACATCGGAATCTATAACTAGTGTCACAGGAATGGATCAAAGCATAGACACTAAGAAGAGTCAGTTTTCTTCTACCTAATTCGGCATTGTGCCTTTTGTATCTAATTCCGATGCAATTTCTGTGTTTCATCGTCAATAAGAAGGTCAGAGGGATACAGTAAACCTGAAGTGAAGCATCGGAATCTATAACTAGTGTCACATCATTGTTTCAAACATAGGCAGTAAGAAGAGTCAGTTTTCTTGTACATAAGTCGACATTGTGCCTTTTGTATTTAATTCTGATGCAATTTCTGTGTTTCATCGTCAATAAGAAGGTCAGAGGGATACAGTAAACGTGAAGTGAAGCATCGGAATCCATAACTAGTGTCACAGGAATGGTCCGAAACATAGACAGTAAGAAGAATCAGTTTTCTTGTACTTAAGTCGGAATTGTTCCTTTTCTATTTAATTCCGACGCAATTTCTATGTTTCATCGTCAATAAGAAGGTCAGAGGGATAGGGTAAACCTGAAGTGAAACATCAGAATCTATAACTAGTGTCACAGGAGTGGATCAAAGCATTGACAGTAAGAAGAGTCAGTTTTCTTGTACTTAAGTCGGCATTTTGCTTTTTGTATTTAATTCCGAAGCAATTTCTGTGTTTCATCGTCAATAAGAAGGTCGGAGGGATACAGTAAACCTGGAGTAAAGCATCGGAATCTATAACTAGTGTCACGTGAGTGGTTCAAAACATAGACAGTAAGAAGAGTCAGTTTTCTTGTACTTAAGTCGGCGTTGTGCCTTTTGTATTTAATTCCGATGCAATTTCTGTGTTTCATCGTCAATACGAAGGTCAGAGGGATACAGTAAACCTGAAGTGAAGCATCGGAATCTATAACTAGTGCCACAGGAATGGTTCAAAACATAGACACTAAGAAGAGTCAGTTTTCTTGTGCTTAAATCGGCATTGTGCCTTTTGTATTTAATTCCGATGCAATTTCTGTGTTTCATCGACAATAAGAATAACAGAGGGATACAGTAAACCTGCAGTGAAACAACGATATCTATAACTAGTCTCACAGGAACGGATGAAAACATAGACACTTAGAAGAGTCAGTTTTCTTGTACTTACATCGGCATTGTGCCTTTTGTATTTAATTCCGATGCAATTTCTGTGTTTCATCGTCAATAAAAAGGTCAGAGGGATACAGTAAACCTGAAGTGAAGCATCGGAATCTATAACTAGTGTCACAGTAATGGTTCAAACATAGACAGTAAGAGGAGACAGTTTTCTTGTACTTAAGTCGGCATTGTGCTTTTGTATTTAATTCCGATGCAATTTCAGTGTTTCATCGTCAATAAGAAGGTCAGAGGGATACAGTGAGCCGGAAGTGAAGCATCGAAATCTATAACTAGTGCCACAGGAATGGTTCAAACATAGACAGTAAGAAGAGTCATTTTTCTTGTACTTAAGTCGGCATTCAGCCTTTTCTATTTAATTCCGATGCAATATCTGTGTTTCATCGTCAATATGAAGGTCAGAGGGATACAGTAAACCTGTAGTGAAGCATCGGAATCTATAACTAGCGTCACAGGAATGGTTCAAACATAGACAGTAAGAGTAGTCTGTTTTCTTGTACTTAAGTCGGCATTGTGCTTTTTGTATTTAATTCCGAAGCAATTTCTGTCTCTCATCGTCAATAAGAAGGTCCGAGGGATACAGTAAACCTGGAGTAAAGCATCGGAATCTATAACTAGTGTCACGTGAATGGTTCAAAACATAGACACTAAGAATAGTCAGTTTTCTTGTACTTAAATCGGCATTGTGCCTTTTGTATTTAATTCCGATGCAATTTCTGTGTTTCATCGTCAATTAGAAGGTCAGAGGGATACAGTAAACCTGCAGTGAAGCATCGGAATCTATTACTAGTGTCACAGGAATGGTTCAAAGCATAGACACTAAGAAGAGTCAGTTTTCTTGTACTTAAATCGGCATTGTGCCTTTTGTATATAATTCCGATGCAATTTCTGTGTTTCATCGTCAATAAGAACGTCCGAGGGATACAGTAAACCTGGAGTAAAGCATCGGAATCTATAACTAGTGTCACGTGAATGGTTCAAAACATAGGCACTAAGAATAGTCAGTTTTCTTGTACTTAAATCGGCATTGTTCCTTTTGTATTTAATTCCGATGCAATTTCTGTTTTTCATCATCAATAAGAAGGTCACAGGGATAGAGTAAACATGAAGTGAAACATAGGAATCTATAACTAGTGTCACAGGAATGGTTCAAAACATAGACACTAAGAAGAGTCAGTTTTCTTGTGCTTTAAATCGGCATTGTGCCTTTTGTATTAAATTCCGATGCAATTTCTGTGTTTCATCGACAATAAGAATATCAGAGGGATACAGTAAACCTGCAGTGAAACATCGGAATCTATAACTAGTCTCACAGGAATGGATCAAAACATAGACACTTAGAAGAGTCAGTTTTCTTGTACTTAAATCGGCATTGTGCCTTTTGTATTTAATTCCGATGCTATTTCTGTGTTTCATCGTCAATAAAAAGGTCAGGGGGATACAGTAAACGAAAGTGAAGCATCGGAATCTATAACTAGTGTCACAGGAATGGTTCAAACTTAGACAGTAAGAGGAGTCAGTTTTCTTGTAATTAAGTCGGCATTGTGCCTTTTGTACTTAATTCCGATGCAATTTCAGTGTTTCATCTTCAATAAGAAGGTCAGAGGGATACAGTGAACCGGAAGTGAAGCATCGGAATCTATAAGTAGTGTCACAGGAATGGTTCAAAACATAGACAGTAAGATGAGTCAGTTTTCTTGTACTTAAGTCGGCATTGTGCCTTTTGTATTTAATTCTGATGCAATTGCTGTGTTTCATCGTCAATAGGAAGGTCAGAGGGATACAGTAAACCTGAAGTAAAGCATCGGAATCTATAACTAGTGTCACAGGAATGGTTCGAAACATAGACAGTAAGAAGAATCAGTTTTCTTGTACTTAAGTCGGAATTGTTCCTTTTCTATTTAATTCCGACGCAATTACTATGTTTCATCATCAATAAGAAGGTCAGTGGGATAGAGTAAACCTGAAGTGAAACATCGGAATCTATAACTAGTGTCACAGGAATGGTTCAAACATAGACAGTAAGAGGAGACAGTTTTCTTGTACTTAAGTCGGCATTGTGCCTTTTGTATTTAATTCCGATGCAATTTCAGTGTTTCATCGTCAATTACAAGGTCAGAGGGATACAGTGAACCGGAAGTGAAGCATCGAAATCTATAACTAGTGTCACAGGAATGGTTCAAAACATAGACAGTAAGATGAGTCAGTTTTCTTGTACTTAAGTCGGCATTGTGCCTTTTGTATTTAATTCCGATGCAATTGCTGTGTTTCATCGTCAATAGGAAGGTCAGAGGGATACAGTAAACCTGAAGTGAAGCATCGGAATCTATAACTAGTGTCACAGGAATGGTTCGAAACATAGACAGTAAGAAGATTCAGTTTTCTTGTACTTAAGTCGGAATTGTTCCTTTTCTATTTAATTCCGACGCAATTACTATGTTTCATCATCAATAAGAAGGTCAGTGGGATAGAGTAAACCTGAAGTGAAACATCGGAATCTATAACTAGTGTCACAGGAATGGGTCAAAGCATTGACAGTAAGAAGAGTCAGTTTTCTTGTACCTAAGTCGGCATTGTGCTTTTTGTATTTATTTCCGAAGCAATTTCTGTGTTTCATCGTCAATAAGAAGGTCCGAGGGATACAGTAAACCTGGAGTAAAGCATCGGAATCTATAACTAGTGTCACGTGAATGGTTCAAAACATAGACAGTAAGAAGAGTCAGTTTTCTTGTACTTAAGTCGGCGTTGTGCCTTTTGTATTTAATTCCGATGCAATTTCTGTGTTTCATCGTCAATAGGAAGGTCAGAGGGATACAGTAAACCTGAAGTGAAGCATTGGAATCTATAACTAGTGTCACAGGAATGGTTCAAAACATAGACACTAAGAAGAGTCAGTTTTCTTGTGCTTAAATCGGCATTGTGCCTTTTGTATTAAATTCCGATGCAATTTCTGTGTTTCATCGACAATAAGAATATCAGAGGGATACAGTAAACCTGCAGTGAAACAACGATATCTATAACTAGTCTCACAGGAATGGATCAAAACATAGACACTTAGAAGAGTCAGTTTTCTTGTACTTACATCGGCATTGTGCCTTTTGTATTTAATTCCGATGCAATTTCTGTGTTTCATCGTTAATAAAAAGGTCAGAGGGATACAGTAAACCTGAAGTGAAGCATCGGAATCTATAACTAGTGTCACAGGAATGGTTCAAACATAGACAGTAAGAGGAGACAGTTTTCTGGTACTTAAGTCGGCATTGTGCCTTTTGTATTTAATTCCGATGCAATTTCAGTGTTTCATCGTCAATTACAAGGTCAGAGGGATACAGTGAACCGGAAGTGAAGCATCGAAATCTATAACTAGTGTCACAGGAATGGTTCAAAACATAGACAGTAAGAAGAGTCAGTTTTCTTGTACTTAAGTCGGCATTGTTCCTTTTGTATTTAATTCCGATGCAATATCTGTGTTTCATCGGAAATAAGAAGGTCAGAGGGATACAGAAAACCTGAAGTCAAGCATCGAAATCTATAACAAGTGTCACAGGAATGGTTCAAAACATAGACAGTAAGAAGAGTCAGTTTTCTTGTACTTAAGTCGGCATTCAGCCTTTTGTATTTAATTCCGATGCAATATCTGTGTTTCATCGTCAATATGAAGGTCAGAGGGATACAGTAAACCTGAAGTGAAGCATCGGAATCTATAACTAGTGTCACAGGAATGGTTCAACCATAGACAGTAAGAGGAGTCAGTCTTCTTGTACTTAAGTCGGCATTGTGATTTTGTATTTAATTCCGAAGCAATTTCTGTCTCTCATCGTCAATAAGAAGGTCCGAGGGATACAGTAAACCTGGAGTAAAGCATCGGAATCTATAACTAGTGTCACGTGAATGGTTCAAAATATAGACACTAAGAATAGTCAGTTTTCTTGTACTTAAATCGGCATTGTGGCTTTTGTATTTAATTCCGATGCAATTTCTGTGTTTCATCGTCAATTAGAAGTTCAGAGGGATACAGTAAACCTGAAGTGAAGCATCGGAATCTATAACTAGTGTCATATCAATGGTTCAAACATAGGCAGTAAGAAGAGTCAGTTTTCTTGTACATAAGTCGGCATTGTGCCTTTTGTATTTAATTCCGATGCAAATTCAGTGTTTCATCAACAATCAAAAGGTCAGAGGGATACAGTAAACCTGAAGTGAAGCATCGGAATCTATAACTAGTGTCACAGGAATGGTTCAAAACTTAGACAGTAAGAAGAGTCAGTTTTCTTGAACTTAAGTCGGCATTGTGCCTTTTGTATTTAATTCCAATGCAATATCTGTGTTTCATCGTCAATAAGAAGGTCAGAGGGATACAGTAAACCGGAAGTGAAGCATCGGAATCTATAACTAGTGTCACATGAATGCTTCAAAACATAGACAGTATGAAGAGTCAGTTTTCCTGTACTTAAGTCGGCATTGTGCCTTATGTATTAATTTCCGATGCAATTTCTGTGTTTCATCGTCAATAAGAAGGTCAGAGGGATACAGTAAACGTGGAGTGAAGCATCGTAATCTATAACTAGTGTCACAGGAATGGTTCGAAACATAGACAGTAAGAAAAATCAGTTTTCTTGTACTTAAGTCGGAATTGTTCCTTTTCTATTTAATTCCGACGCAATTTCTACGTTTCATCGTCAATAAGAAGGTCAGAGGGATAGAGTAAACCTGAAGTGAAACATCGGAATCTATAACTAGTGTCACAGGAATGGATCAAAGCATTGACAGTAAGAAGAGTCAGTTTTCTTGTACTTAAGTCGGCATTCTGCTTTTTGTATTTAATTCCGAAGCAATTTCTGTGTTTCATCGTCAATAAGAAGGTCCGAGGGATACAGTAAACCTGGAGTAAAGCATCGGAATCTATAACTAGTGTCACGTGAATGGTTCAAAACATAGACAGTAAGAAGAGTCAGTTTTCTTGTACTTAAGTCGGCGTTGTGCCTTTTGTATTTAATTCCGATGCAATTTCTGTGTTTCATCGTCAACAGGAAGGCAGAGGGATATAGTAAACCTGAAGTGAAGCATCGGAATCTATAACTAGTGTCACAGGAATGGTTCAAAACATAGACACTAAGAAGAGTCAGTTTTCTTGTGCTTAAATCGGCATTGTGCCTTTTGTATTTAATTCCGATGCAATTTCTGTGTTTCATCGACAATAAAAAATATCAGAGGGATACAGTAAACCTGCAGTGAAACATCGGCATCTATAACTAGTCTCACAGGAATGGATCAAAAAATAGACACTTAGAGGAGTCAGTTTTCTTGTACCTGAATCGGCATTGTGCCTTTTGTATTTAATTCCGATGCAATTTCTGTGTTTCGTCGTCAATAAAAAGGTCAGGGGGATACAGTAAACCTGAAGTGAAGCATCGGAATCTATAACTAGTGTCACAGGAATGCTTCAAAACATAGACAGTAGAAGAGTCAGTTTTCTTGTACTTAAGTCGGCATTGTTCCTTTTGTATTTAATTCCGATGCAATATCTGTGTTTCATCGGAAATAAGAAGGTCAGAGGGATACAGAAAACCTGAAGTCAAGCATCGAAATCTATAACAAGTGTCACAGGAATGTTCAAAACATAGACAGTAAGAAGAGTCAGTTTTCTTGTACTTAAGTCGGCATTCAGCCTTTTGTATTTAATTCCGATGCAATATCTGTGTTTCATCGTCAATATGAAGGTCAGAGGGATACAGTAAACCTGAAGTGAAGCATCGGAATCTATAACTAGTGTCACAGGAATGGTTCAACCATAGACAGTAAGAGGAGTCAGTCTTCTTGTACTTAAGTCGGCATTGTGATTTTGTACTTAATTCCGAAGCAATTTCTGTCTCTCATCGTCAATAAGAAGGTCCGAGGGATACAGTAAACCTGGAGTAAAGCATCGGAATCTATAACTAGTGTCACGTGAATGGTTCAAAATATAGACACTAAGAATAGTCAGTTTTCTTGTACTTAAATCGGCATTGTGGCTTTTGTATTTAATTCCGATGCAATTTCTGTGTTTCATCGTCAATTAGAAGGTCAGAGGGATACAGTAAACCTGAAGTGAAGCATCGGAATCTATAACTAGTGTCATATCAATGGTTCAAACATAGGCAGTAAGAAGAGTCAGTTTTCTTGTACATAAGTCGGCATTGTGCCTTTTGTATTTAATTCCGATGCAAATTCAGTGTTTCATCAACAATCAAAAGGTCAGAGGGATACAGTAAACCTGAAGTGAAGCATCGGAATCTATAACTAGTGTCACAGGAATGGTTCAAAACTTAGACAGTAAGAAGAGTCAGTTTTCTTGAACTTAAGTCGGCATTGTGCCTTTTGTATTTAATTCCAATGCAATATCTGTGTTTCATCGTCAATAAGAAGGTCAGAGGGATACAGTAAACCGGAAGTGAAGCATCGGAATCTATAACTAGTGTCACATGAATGCTTCAAAACATAGACAGTATGAAGAGTCAGTTTTCCTGTACTTAAGTCGGCATTGTGCCTTATGTATTAATTTCCGATGCAATTTCTGTGTTTCATCGTCAATAAGAAGGTCAGAGGGATACAGTAAACGTGGAGTGAAGCATCGTAATCTATAACTAGTGTCACAGGAATGGTTCGAAACATAGACAGTAAGAAAAATCAGTTTTCTTGTACTTAAGTCGGAATTGTTCCTTTTCTATTTAATTCCGACGCAATTTCTACGTTTCATCGTCAATAAGAAGGTCAGAGGGATAGAGTAAACCTGAAGTGAAACATCGGAATCTATAACTAGTGTCACAGGAATGGATCAAAGCATTGACAGTAAGAAGAGTCAGTTTTCTTGTACTTAAGTCGGCATTCTGCTTTTTGTATTTAATTCCGAAGCAATTTCTGTGTTTCATCGTCAATAAGAAGGTCCGAGGGATACAGTAAACCTGGAGTAAAGCATCGGAATCTATAACTAGTGTCACGTGAATGGTTCAAAACATAGACAGTAAGAAGAGTCAGTTTTCTTGTACTTAAGTCGGCGTTGTGCCTTTTGTATTTAATTCCGATGCAATTTCTGTGTTTCATCGTCAACAGGAAGGCAGAGGGATATAGTAAACCTGAAGTGAAGCATCGGAATCTATAACTAGTGTCACAGGAATGGTTCAAAACATAGACACTAAGAAGAGTCAGTTTTCTTGTGCTTAAATCGGCATTGTGCCTTTGTATTTAATTCCGATGCAATTTCTGTGTTTCATCGACAATAAAAATATCAGAGGGATACAGTAAACCTGCAGTGAAACATCGGAATCTATAACTACTCTCACAGGAATGGATCAAAAAATAGACACTTAGAGGAGTCAGTTTTCTTGTACCTGAATCGGCATTGTGCCTTTTGTATTTAATTCCGATGCAATTTCTGTGTTTCGTCGTCAATAAAAAGGTCAGGGGGATGCAGTAAACCTGAAGTGAAGCATCGGAATCTATAACTAGTGTCACAGGAATGGTTCAAACATAGACAGTAAGAGGAGTCAGTTTCCTTGTAATTAAGTCGGCATTGTGCCTTTTGTACTTAATTTCGATGCAATTTCAGTGTTTCATCGTCAATAAGAAGGTCAGAGGGATACAGTGAACCGGAAGTGAAGCATCGGAATCTATAAGTAGTGTCACAGGAATGGTTCAAAACATAGACAGTAAGATGAGTCAGTTTTCTTGTACTTAAGTCGGCATTGTGCCTTTTGTATTTAATTCCGATGCAATTGCTGTGTTTCATCGTCAATAGGAAGGTCAGAGGGATACAGTAAACCTGAAGTGAAGCATCGGAATCTATAACTAGTGTCACAGGAATGGTTCAAAACATAGACAGTAAGAAGAGTCAGTTTTCTTGTACTTAAGTCGGCATTCTGCCTTTTGTATTTAATTCCGATGTAATATCTGTGTTTCATCGTCAATATGAAGGTCAGAGGTATACAGTAAACGTGAAGTGAAGCATCGGATTCTATAACTAGTGTCACAGGAATGGTTCGAAACATAGACAGTAAGAAGAATCAGTTTTCTTGTACTTAAGTCGGAATTGTTCCTTTTCTATTTAATTCCGACGCAATTACTATGTTTCATCGTCAATAAGAAGGTCAGAGGGATAGAGTAAACCTGAAGTGAAACATCGGAATCTATAACTAGTGTCACAGGAATGGGTCAAAGCATTGACAGCAAGAAGAGTCAGTTTTCTTGTACCTAAGTTGGCATTGTGCTTTTTGTATTTATTTCCGAAGCAATTTCTGTGTTTCATCGTCAATAAGACGGTCCGAGGGATACAGTAAACATGGAGTAAAGCATCGGAATCTATAACTAGTGTCACGTGAATGGTTCAAAACATAGACAGTAACAAGAGTCAGTTTTCTTGTACTTAAGTCGGAATTGTTCCTTTTCTATTTACTTCCGACGCAATTACTATGTTTCATCGTCAATAAGAAGGTCAGAGGGATAGAGTAAACCGGAAGTGAAACATCGGAATCTATAACTAGTGTCACAGGAATTGGTCAAAGCATTGACAGTAAGAAGAGTCAGTTTTCTTGTACCTAAGTCGGCATTGTGCTTTTTGTATTTATTTCCGAAGCAATTTCTGTGTTTCATCGTCAATAAGAAGGTCCGAGGGATACAGTAAACCTGGAGTAAAGCATCGGAATCTATAACTAGTGTCACGTGAATGGTTCAAAACATAGACAGTAAGAAGAGTCAGTTTTCTTGTACTTAAGTCGGCGTTGTGCCTTTTGTATTTAATTCCGATGCAATTTCTGTGTTTCATCGTCAATAGGAAGGTCAGAGGGATACAGTAAACCTGAAGTGAAGCATCGGAATCTATAACTAGTGTCACAGGAATGGTTCAAAACATAGACACTAAGAAGAGTCAGTTTTCTTGTGCTTAAATCGGCATTGTGCCTTTTGTATTTAATTCCGATGCAATTTCTGTGTTTCATCGACAATAAGAATATCAGAGGGATACAGTAAACCTGCAGTGAAACAACGATATCTCTAACTAGTCTCACAGGAATGGATCAAACATAGACACTTAGAAGAGTCAGTTTTCTTGTACTTACATCGGCATTGTGCCTTTTGTATTTAATTCCGATGCAATGTCTGTGTTTCATCGTCAATAAAAAGGTCAGAGGGATACAGTAAACCTGAAGTGAAGCATCGGAATCTATAACTAGTGTCACAGGAATGGTTCAAACATAGACAGTAAGAGGAGACAGTTTTCTTGTACTTAAGTCGGCATTGTACCTTTTGTATTTATTTCCGATGCAATTTCAGTGTTTCATCGTCAATAACAAGGTCAGAGGGATACAGTGAACCGGAAGTGAAGCATCGAAGTCTATAACTAGTGTCACAGGAATGGTTCAAAACATAGACAGTAAGAAGAGTCAGTTTTCTTATACTTAAGTCGGAATTGTGCCTTTTGTATTTAATTCCGATGCAATTTCTGTGTTTCATCGTCAATACGAAGGTCAGAGGGATACAGTAAACCTGAAGTGAAACATCGGATTCTATAACTAGTGTCACAGGAATGGTTCAAAACATAGACAGTAAGAAGAGTCAGTTTTCTTGTACTTAAGTCGGCATTGCTCCTTTTGTATTTAATTCCGATGCAATATCTGTGTTTCATCGGAAATAAGAAGGTCAGAGGGATACAGTAAACCTGATGTGAAGCATCGGAATCTATAACTAGTGTCACAGGAATGGTTCAAACATAGACAGTAAGAGGAGTCAGTCTTCTTGTACTTAAGTCGGCATTGTGCTTTTTGTATTTAATTCCGAAGCAATTTCTGTCTCTCATCGTCAATAAGAAGGTCCGAGGGATACAGTAAACCTGGAGTAAAGCATCGGAATCTATAACTTGTGTCACGTGAATGGTTCAAAACATAGACACTAAGAATAGTCAGTTTTCTTGTACTTAAATCGGCATTGTGCCTTTTGTATTTAATTCCGATGCAATTTCTGTCTTTCATCGTCAATTAGAAGGTCAGAGGGATACAGTAAACCTGAAGTGAAGCATCGGAATCTGTAACTAGTGTCATATCAATGGTTCAAACATAGGCAGTAAGAAGAGTCAGTTTTTTTGTACATAAGTCGGCATTGTGCCTTTTGTATTTAATTCCGATGCAAATTCAGTGTTTCAT
This sequence comes from Schistocerca americana, assembly GCF_021461395.2. NCBI lineage: Eukaryota > Metazoa > Arthropoda > Insecta > Orthoptera > Acrididae > Schistocerca > Schistocerca americana. Next base: position 19,338,645 of record NC_060130.1, on the reverse strand, counting down.
CAACAATCAAAAGGTCAGAGGGATACAGTAAACGTGGAGTGAAGCATCGGAATCTATAACCAGTGTCACAGGAATGGTTCGAAACATAGACAGTAAGAAGAATCAGTTTTCTTGTACTTAAGTCGGAATTGTTCCTTTTCTATTTAATTCCGACGCAATTTCTATGTTTCATCGTCAATAAGAAGGTCAGAGGGATAGAGTAAACCTGAAGTGAAACATCGGAATCTATAACTAGTGTCACAGGAATGGATCAAAGCATTGACAGTAAGAAGAGTCAGTTTTCTTGTACTTAAGTCGGCATTGTGCTTTTTGTATTTAATTCCGAAGCAATTTCTGTGTTTCATCGTCAATAAGAAGGTCCGAGGGATACAGTAAACCTGGAGTAAAGCATCGGAATCTATAACTAGTGTCACGTGAATGGTTCAAAACATAGACAGTAAGAAGAGTCAGTTTTCTTGTACTTAAGTCGGCGTTGTGCCTTTTGTATTTATTTCCGATGCAATTTCTGTGTTTCATCGTCAATAGGAAGGTCAGAGGGATACAGTAAACCTGAAGTGAAGCATCGGAATCTATAACTAGTGTCACAGGAATGGTTCAAAACATAGACACTAAGATGAGTCAGTTTTCTTGTGCTTAAATCGGCATTGTGCCTTTTGTATTTAATTCCGATGCAATTTCTGTGTTTCATCGACAATAAGAATATCAGAGGGATACAGTAAACCTGCAGTGAAACATCGGAATCTATAACTAGTCTCACAGGAATGGATCAAAACATAGACAGTAAGAGGAGTCAGTTTTCTTGTAATTAAGTCGGCATTGTGCCTTTTGTACTTAATTCCCATGCAATTTCAGTGTTTCATCGTCAATAAGAAGGTCAGAGGGATACAGTGAACCGGAAGTGAAGCATCGGAATCTATAAGTAGTGTCACAGGAATGGTTCAAAACATAGACAGTAAGATGAGTCAGTTTTCTTGTACTTAAGTCGGCATTGTGCCTTTTGTATTTAATTCCGATGCAATTGCTGTGTTTCATCGTCAATAGGAAGGTCAGAGGGATACAGTAAACCTGAAGTGAAGCATCGGAATCTATAACTAGTGTCACAGGAATGGTTCAAAACATAGACAGTAAGAAGAGTCAGTTTTCTTGTACTTAAGTCGGCATTCTGCCTTTTGTATTTAATTCCGATGTAATATCTGTGTTTCATCGTCAATATGAAGGTCAGAGGTATACAGTAAACGTGAAGTGAAGCATTGGAATCTATAACTAGTGTCACAGGAATGGTTCGAAACATAGACAGTAAGAAGAATCAGTTTTCTTGTACTTAAGTCAGAATTGTTCCTTTTCTATTTAATTCCGATGCAATATCTGTGTTTCATCGTCAATAAAAAGGTCAGGGGGATACAGTAAACCTGAAGTGAAGCATCGGAATCTATAACTAGTGTCACCGGAATGGTTCAAACATAGACAGTAAGAGGAGTCAGTTTTCTTGTACTTAAGTCGGAATTGTTCCTTTTCTATTTAATTCCGACGCAATTACTATGTTTCATCGTCAATAAGAAGGTCAGAGGGATAGAGTAAACCTGAAGTGAAACATCGGAATCTATAACTAGTGTCACAGGAATGGGTCAAAGCATTGACAGTAAGAAGAGTCAGTTTTCTTGTACCTAAGTTGGCAATGTGCGTTTTGTATTTATTTCCGAAGCAATTTCTGTGTTTCATCGTCAATAAGGAGGTCCGAGGGATACAGTAAACCTGGAGTAAAGCATCGGAATCTATAACTAGTGTCACGTGAATGGTTCAAAACATAGACAGTAAGAAGAGTCAGTTTTCTTGTACTTAAGTCGGCGTTGTGCCTTTTGTATTTAATTCCGATGCAATTTCTGTGTTTCATCGTCAATAGGAAGGTCAGAGGGATACAGTAAACCTGAAGTGAAGCATCGGAATCTATAACTAGTGTCACAGGAATGGTTCATAACATATACACTAAGAAGAGTCAGTTTTCTTGTGCTTAAATCGGCATTGTGCCTTTTGTATTTAATTCCGATGCAATTTCTGTGTTTCATCGACAATAAGAATATCAGAGGGATACAGTAAACCTGCAGTGAAACAACGATATCTATAACTAGACTCACAGGAATGGATCAAAACATAGACACTTAGAAGAGTCAGTTTTCTTGTACTTACATCGGCATTGTGCCTTTTGTATTTAATTCCGATGCAATTTCTGTGTTTCATCGTCAATAAAAAGGTCAGAGGGATACAGTAAACCTGAAGTGAAGCATCGGAATCTATAACTAGTGTCACTGGAATGGTTCAAACGTAGACAGTAAGAGGAGACAGTTTTCTTGAACTTAAGTCGGCATTGTGCCTTTTGTATTTAATTCCGATGCAATTTCAGTGTTTCATCGTCAATAACAAGGTCAGAGGGATACAGTGAACCGGAAGTGAAGCATCGAAATCTATAACTAGTGTCACAGGAATGGTTCAAAACATAGACAGTAAGAAGAAACAGTTTTCTTGTACTTAAGTCGGAATTGTGCCTTTTGTATTTAATTCCGATGCAATTTCTGTGTTTCATCGTCAATACGAAGGTCAGAGGGATACAGTAAACCTGAAGTGAAGCACCGGATTCTATAACTAGTGTCACAGGAATGGTTCAAAACATAGACAGTAAGAAGAGTCAGTTTTCTTGTACTTAAGTCGGCATTGTTCCTTTTGTATTTAATTCCGATGCAATATCTGTGTTTCATCGTCAATAAGAAGGTCAGAGGGATACAGAAAACCTGAAGTCAAGCATCGAAATCTATAACTAGTGTCACAGGAATGGTTCAAAACATAGACAGTAAGAAGAGTCAGTTTTCTTGTACTTAAGTCGGCATTCAGCCTTTTGTATTTAATTCCGATGCAATATCTGCGTTTCATCGTCAATATGAAGGTCAAAGGGATACAGTAAACCTGAAGTGAAGCATCGGAATCTATAACTAGTGTCACAGGAATGGTTCAAACATAGACAGTAAGAGGAGTCAGTTTTCTTGTCCTTAAGTCGGCATTGTGCTTTTTGTATTTAATTCCGAAGCAATTTCTGTCTCTCATCGTCAATAAGAAGGTCCGAGGGATAGAGTAAACCTGAAGTGAAGCATCGGAATCTATAACTAGTGTCACAGGAATGGTTCAAAACATAGACAGTAAGAAGAGTCAGTTTTCTTGTACTTAAGTCGGTATTGTTCCCTTTGTATTTAATTCCGATGCAATATCCGTGTTTCATGTTCAAAAAGACGGTCAGAGGGATACAGTAAACCTGAAGTGAAGCATCGGAATCTATAACTAGTGTCACTGGAATGGTTCAAAACATAGACAGTAAGAAGAGTCAGTTTTCTTGTACTTAAGTCGGCATTCTGCCTTTTGTATTTAATTCCGATGAAATATCTGTGTTTCATCGTCAATATGAAGGTCAGAGGTATACAGTGAACGTGAAGTGAAGCATCGGAATCTATAACTAGTGTCGCAGGAATGGTTCGAAACATAGACAGTAAGAAGAATCAGTTTTCTTGTACTTAAGTCGGAATTGTTCCTTTTCTATTTAATTCCGACGCAATTACTATGTTTCATCGTCAATAAGAAGGTCAGAGGGATAGAGTAAACCTGAAGTGAAACATCGGAATCTATAACTACTGTCACAGGAATGGGTCAAAGCATTGACAGTAAGAAGAGTCAGTTTTCTTGTACTTAAGTCGGCATTGTGCTTTTTGTATTTATTTCCGAAGCAATTTCTGTGTTTCATCGTCAATAAGAAAATCCGAGGGATACAGTAAACCTGGAGTAAAGCATCGGAATCTATAACTAGTGTCACAGGAATGGTTCAAACATAGACAGTAAGAGGAGACAGTTTTCTTGTACTTAAGTCGGCATTGTGCCTTTTGTATTTAATTCCGATGCAATTTCTGTGTTTCATCGTCAATACGAAGGTCAGAGGGATACAGTAAAACTGAAGTGAAGCATCGGATTCTTTAACTAGTGTCACAGGAATGGTTCAAAACATAGACAGTAAGAAGAGTCAGTTTTCTTGTACTTAAGTCGGCATTGTGCCTTTTGTATTTAATTCCGATGCAATATCTGTGTTTCATCGTCAATAAGAAGGTCAGAGGGATACAGAAAACCTGAAGTCAAGCATCGAAATCTATAACTAGTGTCACAGGAATGGTTCAAAACATAGACAGTAAGAAGGGTCAGTTTTCTTGTACTTAAGTCGGCATTCAGCCTTTTGTATTTAATTCCGATGCAATATCTGTGTTTCATCGTCAATAAGGAGGTCAGAGGGATTCAGTAAACCTGAAGTGAAGCATCGGAATTTAGAACTAGTGTCACAGGAATGGGTCAAAACATAGACAGTAAGAAGAGTCAGTTTTCTTGTACTTAAGTCGGTATTGTGCCTATTGTATTTAATTCCGATGCAATAACCGTGTTTCATGTTCAAAAAGATGGTCAGAGGGATACAGTAAACCTGAAGTGAAGCATCGGAATCTATAACTAGTGTCACAGGAATGGTTCGAAACATATACAGTAAGAAGAATCAGTTTTCTTGTACTTAAGTCGGAGTTGTTCCTTTTCTATTTAATTCCGATGCAATTTCTATGTTTCATCGTCAATAAGAAGGTCAGAGGGATAGAGTAAACCTGAAGTGAAACAACGGAATCTATAACTAGTGTCACAGGAATGGATCAAAACATAGACAGTACGAAGAGTCAGTTTTCTTGTACTTAAGTCGGCATCGTGCTCTTTGTATTTAATTCCGAAGCAATTTCTGTGTTTCATCGTCAATAAGAACGTCCGAGGGATACAGTAAACCTGGAGTAAAGCATCGGAATCTATAACTAGTGTCAGGTGAATGGTTCAAAACATAGACAGTAAGAAGAGTCAGTTTTCTTATACTTAAATCGGTATTGTGCCTTTTGTATTTAATTCCGATGCAATCTCTGTGTTTCATCGTCAATAAAAAGGTCAGAGGGATACAGTAAACCTGAAGTGATGCATCGGAATCTATAACTAGTGTCACAGGAATGGTTCAAACATAGACAGTAAGAGGAGTCAGTTTTCTTGTACTTAAGTCATCATTATGCCTTTTGTATATAATTCCGATGCAATTTCAGGGTTTCATCGTCAATAAGAAGGTCAGAGGGATACAGTGAACCTGAAGTGAAGCATCGGAATCTATAACTAGTGTCACAGGAATGGTTCGAAACATAGACAGTAAGAAGAATCAGTTTTCTTGTACTTAAGTCGGAATTGTTCCTTTTCTATTTAATTCCGATGCAATTTCTGTGTTTCATCGCCAATAGGAAGGTCAGAGTCATACAGTAAACCTGTAGTCAAGCATCGGAATCTATAACTAGTGTCACAGGAATGGTTCGAAACATAGACAGTAAGAAGAATCAGTTTTCTTGTACTTAAGTCGGAATTGTTCCTTTTCTATTTAATTCCGACGCAATTACTATGTTTCATCGTCAATAAGAAGGTCAGAGGGATAGCGTAAACCTGAAGTGAAACATCGGAATCTATAACTAGTGTCACAGGAATGGGTCAAAGCATTGACAGTAAGAAGAGTCAGTTTTCTTGTACTTAAGTCGGCATTATGCCTTTTGTATATAATTCCGATGCAATATCTGTGTTTCATCGTAAATAAGAAGGTCAGAGGGATACAGTAATCCTGAAGTGAAGCATCGGAATCTATAACTAGTGTCACAGGAATGGTTCAAAACATAGACAGTAAGAAGAGTCAGTTTTCTTGTACTTAAGTCGGCATTCTGCCATTTGTATTTAATTCCGATGAAATATCTGTGTTTCATCGTCAATATGAAGGTCAGAGGTATACAGTAAACGTGAAGTGAAGCATCGGAATCTATAACTAGTGTCACAGGAATGGTTCGAAACATAGACAGTAAGAAGAATCAGTTTTCTTGTACTTAAGTCGGAATTGTTCCTTTTCTATTTAATTCCGAAGCAATTACTATGTTTCATCATCAATAAGAAGGTCAGAGGGATAGAGTAAACCTGAAGTGAAACATCGGAATCTATAACTAGTGTCACAGGAATGGGTCAAAGCATTGACAGTAAGAAGAGTCAGTTTTCTTGTACTTAAGACGGCATTGTGCTTTTTGTATTTATTTCCGAAGCAATTTCTGTGTTTCATCGTCAATAAGAATGTCCGAGGGATACAGTAAACCTGGAGTAAAGCATCAAAATCTATAACTAGTGTCACGTGAATGGTTCAAAACATAGACAGTAAGAAGAGTCAGTTTTCTTGTACTTAAGTCGGCGTTGTGCCTTTTGTATTTAATTCCGATGCAATTTCTGTGTTTCATCGTCATTAGGAAGGTCAGAGGGATACAGTAAACCTGAAGTGAAGCATAGGAATGTATAACTAGTGTCACAGGAATTGTTCAAAACATAGACACTAAGAAGAGTCAGTTTTCTTGTGCTTAAATCGGCATTGTGCCTTTTGTATTTAATTCCGATGCAATTTCTGTGTTTCATCGACAATAAGAATATCAGACGGATACAGTAAACCTGCAGTGAAACAACGATATCTATAACTAGTCTCACAGGAATGGATCAAAACATAGACAGTAAGAGAAGTCAGTTTTCTTGTACTTAAGTCGGCATTGTGCCTTTTGTATTTAATTCCGATGCAATATCTGTGTTTCATCGTCAATATGAAGGTCAGAGGGATACAGTAAACCTGAAGTGAAGCATCGGAATCTATAACTAGTGTCACGTGAATGGTTCAAAACATAGACACTAAGAATAGTCAGTTTTCTTGTACCTAAATCGGCATTGTGCCTTTTGTATTTAATTCCGATGCAATTTCTGTGTTTCATCGTCAATTAGAAGGTCAGAGGGATACAGTAAACCTGAAGTGAAGCATCGGAATCTATAACTAGTGTCATATCAATGGTTCAAACATAGGCAGTAAGAAGAGTCAGTTTTCTTGTCAATAAGTCGGCATTGTGCTTTTTGTATTTAATTCCGATGCAAGTTCAGTGTTTCATCAACAATCAAAAGGTCAGAGGGATACAGTAAACCTGAAGTGAAGCATCGGAATCTATAACTAGCGTCACAGGAATGGTTCAAAACTTAGACAGTAAGAAGAGTCAGTTTTCTTGTACTTAAGTCGGCATTGTGCCTTTTGTATTTAATTCCAATGCAATATCTATGTTTCATCGTCAATAAGAAGGTCAGAGGGATACAGTAAACCGGAAGTGAAGCATCGGAATCTATAAGTAGTGTCACATGAATGGTTCAAAACATAGACAGTATGAAGAGTCAGTTTTCCTGTACTTAAGTCGGCATTGTGCCTTATGTATTAATTTCCGATGCAATTTCAGTGTTTCATGGTCAATTAGAAGGTCAGAGGGATAGAGTAAACCTGAAGTGAAACATCGGAATCTATAACTAGTGTCACAGGAATGGGTCAAAGCATTGACAGTAAGAGGAGTCAGTTTTCTTGTACTTAAGTCGTCATTATACCTTTTGTATATAATTCCGATGCAATATCTGTGTTTCATCGTAAATAAGAAGGTCAGAGGGATACAGTAAACCTGAAGTGAAGCATCGGAATCTATAACTAGTGTCACAGGAATGGTTCAAAACATAGACAGTAAGAAGAGTCAGTTTTCGTGTACTTAAGTCGGCATTCTGCCTTTTGTATTTAATTCCGATGAAATATCTGTGTTTCATCGTCAATATGAAGGTCAGAGGTATACAGTAAACGTGAAGTGAAGCATCGGAATCTATAACTAGTGTCACAGGAATGGTTCGAAACATAGACAGTAAGAAGAATCAGTTTTCTTGTACTTAAGTCGGAATTGTTCCTTTTCTATTTAATTCCGACGCAATTACTATGTTTCATCGTCAATAAAAAGGTCAGAGGGATAGAGTAAACCTGAAGTGAAACATCGGAATCTATAACTAGTGTCACAGGAATGGGTCAAAGCATTGACAGTAAGAAGAGTCAGTTTTCTTGTACTTAAGTCGCCATTGCGCTTTCTGTATTTATTTCCGAAGCAATTTCTGTGTTTCATCGTCAATAAGAAGGTCCGAGGGATAAAGTAAACCTGGAGTAAAGCATCGGAATCTATAACTAGTGTCACGTGAATGCTTCAAAACATAGACAGTAAGAAGAGTCAGTTTTCTTGTACTTAAGTCGGCGTTGTGCCTTTTGTATTTAATTCCGATGCAATTTCTGTGTTTCATCGACAATAAGAATATCAGAGGGATACAGTAAACCTGCAGTGAAACAACGATATCTATAACTAGTCTCACAGGAATGGATCAAAACATAGACACGTAGAAGAGTCAGTTTTCTCGTACTTACATCGGCATTGTGCCTTTTGTATTTAATTCCGATGCAATATCTGTGTTTCATCGTCATTAAGAAGGTCAGAGGGATACAGAAAACCTGAAGTCAAGCATCGAAATCTATAACTAGTGTCACAGGAATGGTTCAAAACATAGACAGTAAGAACAGTCAGTTGTCTTGTACTTAAGTCGGCATTTAGCCTTTTGTATTTAATTTCGATGCAATATCTGTGTTTCATCGTCAATATGAAGGTCAGAGGGATACAGTAAACCTGAAGTGAAGCATCGGAATCCATAACTAGTGTCACAGGAATGGTTCAAACATAGACAGTAAGAGAAGTCAGTTTTCTTGTACTTAAGTCGGCATTGTGCTTTTTGTATTTAATTCCGAAACAATTTCTGTCTCTCATCGTCAATAAGAAGGTCCGAGGGATACAGTAAACCTGGAGTAAAGCATCGGAATCTATAACTAGTGTCACAGGAATGGTTCAAAACTTAAACAGTAAGAAGAGTCAGTTTTCTTGTACTTAAGTCGGCATTGTGCCTTTTGTATTTAATTCCAATGCAATATCTGTGTTTCATCGTCAATAAGAAGGTCAGAGTAATACAGTAAACCGGAAGTGAAGCAGCGGAATCTATAACTAGTGTCACATGAATGGTTCAAATCATAGACAGTATGAAGAGTCAGTTTTCCTGTACTTAAGTCGGCATTGTGCCTTATGTATTAATTTCCGATGCAATTTCTGTGTTTCATCGTCAATAAGAAAGTCAGAGGGATTCAGTAAACCTGAAGTGAAGCATGGGAATTTAGAACTAGTGTCACAGGAATGGGTCAAAACATAGACAGTAAGAAGAGTCAGTTTTCTTGTACTTTAGTCGGTATTGTGCCTTTTGTATTTCATTCCGATGCAATATCCGTGTTTCATCTTCAAAAAGACGGTCCGAGGGATACAGTAAACCTGAAGTGAAGCATCGGAATCTATAACTAGTGTCACAGGAATGGTTCGAAACATAGACAGTAAGAAGAATCAGTTTTCTTGTACTAAAGTCGGAATTGTTCCTTTTCTATTTAATTCCGATGCAATTTCTATGTTTCATCGTCAATAAGAAGGTCAGAGGGATAGAGTAAACCTGAAGTGAAACAACGGAATCTATAACTAGTGTCACAGGTATGGATCAAAACATAGACAGTACGAAGGGTCAGTTTTTCTTGTACTTAAGTCAGCATCGTGCTTTTTGTATATAATTCCGAAGCAATTTCTGTGTTTCGTCGTCAGTAGGAATGTCAGAGGGATACAGTAAACCTGAAGTGAAGCATCGGAATCTATAACTAGTGTCACAGGAATGATTCAAAACATAGACACCAAGAAGAGTCAGTTTTCTTGTGCTTAAATCGGCATTGTGCCTTTTGTATTTAGTTACGTTGCAATTTCTGTGTTTCATCGTCAATAAGAACGTCAGAGGGATACAGTAAACCTGAGGTGAAACATCAGAATCTATAACTAGTGTCACAGGAATGGATCAAAACATAGACACTAAGAAGAGTCAGTTTTCTTGTACTTAAATCGGCATTGTGCATTTTGTATTTAATTCCGATGCAATCTCTGTGTTTCATCGTCAATAAAAAGGTCAGAGGGATACAGTAAACCTGAAGTGAAGCATCGGAATCTATAACTAGTGTCACACGAATGGTTCAAACATAGACAGTAAGAGGAGTCAGTTTTCTCGTACTTAAGTCGTCATTATGCCTTATGTATATAATTCCGATACAATTTCAGGGTTACATCGTCAATAAGAAGGTCAGAGGGATGCAGTGAACCTGAAGTGAAGCATCGGAATCTATAACTAGTGCCACAGGAATGGTTCGAAACATAGACAGTAAGAAGAATCTGTTTTCTTGTACTTAAGTCGGAATTGTTCCTTTTCTATTTAATTCCGATGCAATTTCTGTGTTTCATCGCCAATAGGAAGGTCAGAGGGATACAGTAAACCTGTAGTCAAGCATCGGAATCTATAACTAGTGTCACAGGAATGGTTCAAAACATAGACAGTACGAAGAGTCAGTTTTCTTGTACTTAAGTCGGCATTGTGCCTTATGTATTTAATTCCGATAAAATATCTGTGCTTCATCGTCAATAAGAAGGTCAGAGGGATACAGTAACCTGAAGTGAAGCATCGGAGTCTATAACTAGTGTCACAGGAATGCTTCAAAACATAGACAGTAAGAAGAGTCAGTTTTCTTTAACTTAAGTAGGCATTGTGCCTTTTGTATTTAATTCCGATGCAATATCTGTGTTTCATCGTCAATAAGAAGGTCAGAGGGATACAGTATACCTGAAGTGAAGCATCGGAATCTATAACTAGTGTCACAGGAATGGTTCAAACATAGACAGTAAGAGGAGTTAGTTTTCTTGTACTTAAGTCGGCACTGTGCTTTTTGTATTTAATTCTGAAGCAATTTCTGTCTTTCATCGTCAATAAGAAGGTCCGAGGGATACAGTAAACCTGGAGTAAAGCATCGGAATCTATAACTAGTGTCACGTGAATGGTTCAAAGCATAGACACTAAGAAGAGTCAGTTTTCTTGTACTGAAATCGGCATTGTGCCTTTTGTATTTAATTCCGATGCAATTTCTGTGTTTCATCGTCAATAAGAAGGTCAGAGGGATACAGTAAAAATGAAGTGAAGCATCGGAATCTATAACTATTGTCACAGGAATGGTTCAAAACATAGACAGTAAGAAGAGTCAGTTTTCTTGTACATAAGTCGGCATTGTGCCTTTTGTATTTAACTCCGATGCAATTTCTGTGTTTCATTGTCAATAATAAGGTCAGAGGGATACAGTTATCCTAAAGTAAAGCATCGGAATCTATAACTAGTGTCACAGGAATGGTTCAAAACATAGACTGTAAGAAGAGTCAGTTTTCTTGTACTTAAATCGGCATTGTGCCCTTTGTATTTAATTCCGGTGCAATTTCTGTGTTTTATCGTCAATAACAAGGTCAGAGGGATACAGTAAACCTGACGTGAAGCATCGGAATCTATAACTAATGTCACAGGAATGGTTCAAACATAGACTGTAAGAAGAGTCAGTTTACTTGTACTTAAGTCGGCATTGTGCCTTTTGTATTTAATTTCGATGCAATTTCTGTGTTTCATCGTCAATAAGAAGGTCAGAGGGTTACAGTAAACCTGAAGTGAAGCATCGGAATCTATAACTAGTGTCACATGAATGGTTCAAAACATAGACAGTAAGAAGTGTCAGTTTTCTTGTACTTAAGTCGGCATTGTGCCTTTTGTATTTAATTCCGATGCAATTTCAGTGTTTCATCGTCAATAAGAAGGTCAGAGGGATACAGTTATCCTAAAGTGAAGCATCGGAATCTATAACCCAGTGTCACAGGAATGGTTCAAAACATAGACTGTAAGAAGAGTCAGTTTTCTTGTACTTAAGTCGGCATTGTGCCTTTTGTATTTAATTTCGACGCAATTTCTGTGTTTCATCGTCAATAAGAAGGTCAGAGGGTTAGAGTAAACCTGAAGTGAAGCATCGGAATCTATAACTAGTGTCACATGAATGGTTCAAAACATTGACAGTAAGAAGTGTCAGTTTTCTTGTACTTAAGTCGGCATTGTGCCTTTTGATTTTATTCCGATGCAATTTCAGTGTTTCATCGTCAATAAGAAGGTCAGAGGGATACAGTAAACCTGGAGTAAAGCATCGGAATCTATAACTAGTGTCACGTGAATGGTTCAAAACGTAGACAGTAAGAATAGTCAGTTTTCTTGTACTTAAATCGGCATTGTGCCTTTTGTATTTAATTCCGATGCAATTTCTGAGTTTCATCGTCAATAAGAAGGTCAGAGGGATACAGTAAACCTGAAGTGAAGCATCGGAATCTATAACTAGTGTCACATCAATGGTTCAAACATAGGCAGTAAGAAGAGTCAGTTTTCTTGTACATAAGTCGGCATTGTGCCTTTTGTATTTAATTCCGATGCAAATTCAGTGTATCATCAACAATCAAAAGGTCAGAGGGATACAGCAAACCTGAAGTGAAGCATCGGAATCTATAACTAGTGTCACAGGAATGGTTCAAAACTTAGACAGTAAGAAGAGTCAGTTTTCTTGTACTTAAGTCGGCATTGTGCCTTTTGTATTTAATTCCAATGCAATATCTGTGTTTCATCGTCAATAAGAAGGTCAGAGGGATACAGTAAACCGGAAGTGAAGCATCGTAATCTATAACTAGTGTCACATGAATGGTTCAAAACATAGACAGTATGAAGAGTCAGTTTTCCTGTACTTAAATCGGCATTGTGCCCTATGTATTAATTTCCGATGCAATTTCTGTGTTTCATCGTCAATAAGAAGGTCAGAGGGATTCAGAAAACCTGAAGTGAAGCATCGGAATCTATAACTAGTGTCACAGGAATGGTTCAAAACATAGACACCAAGAAGAGTCTGTTTTCTTGTGCTTAAATCGGCATTGTGCCTTTTGTATTTAATTCCGATGCAATTTCTGTGTTTCATCGTCAATAAGAAGGTCAGAGGGATACAGTAACCTGAAGTGAAGCATCGGAATCTATAACTAGTATCACAGGAATGGTTCAAAGCATAGACAGTAAGAAGAGTCAGTTTACTTGAACTTAAGTCGGCATTGTGCCTTTTGTATTTAATTCCGATGCAATTTCTGTGTTTCATCGTCAATAAGAAGGTCAGAGGGAAACAGTAAACCTGAAGTGAAACATCAGAATCTATAACTAGTGTCACAGGAATGGATCAAAACATAGACACTAAGAAGAGTCAGTTTTCTTGTACTTATATCGGCATTGTGCCTTTTGTATTTAATTCCGATGCAATTTCTGAGTTTCATCGTCAATAAGAAGGTCAGAGGGATACAGTAAACCTGAAGTGAAGCATCGGAATCTATAACTAGTGTCACATCAATGGTTCAAACATAGGCAGTAAGAAGAGTCAGTTTTCTTGTACATAAGTCGGCATTGTGCCTTTTGTATTTAATTCCGATGCAAATTCAGTGTATCATCAACAATCAAAAGGTCAGAGGAATACAGTAAACCTGAAGTGAAGCATCGGAATCTATAACTAGTGCCTCAGGAATGGTTCAAACATAGACAGTGAGAGGAGTCAGTTTTCTTGTACTTAAGTCGTCATTGTGCCTTTTGTATATAATTCCGATGCAATTTCAGTGTTTCATCGTCAATAAGAAGGTCAGAGGGATACAGTGAACCTGAAGTGAAGCATCGGAATCTATAACTAGTGTCTCAGGAATGGTTCAAACATAGACAGTAAGAGGAGTCAGTTTTCTTGTACTTAAGTCGTCATTGTGCCTTTTGTATATAATTCCGATGCAATTTCAGTGTTTCATCGTCAATAAGAAGGTCAGAGGGATACAGTGAACCTGAAGTGAAGCATCGGAATCTATAACTAGTGTCACAGGAATGGTTCGAAACATAGACAGTAAGAAGAATCAGTTTTCTTGAACTTAAGTCGGCATTGTGCCTTTTGTATTTAATTCCGGTGCAATATCTGTGTTTCATCGTCAATAAGAAGGTCAGAGGGATACAGTATACCTGAAGTGAAGCATCGGAATCTATAACTAGTGTCACAGGAATGGTTCAAACATAGACAGTAAGAGGAGTCAGTTTTCTTTTACTTACGTCGGCATTGTGCCTTTTGTATTTAATTCCGAAGCAATTTCTGTCTTTCATCGTCAATAAGAAGGTCCGATGGATACAGTAAACCTGGAGTAAAGCTTCGGAATCTATAACTAGTGTCACGTGAAGGGTTCAAAGCATAGACACTATAAAGAGTCAGTTTTCTTGTACTGAAATCGGCATTGTGCCTTTTGTATTTATTTCCGATGCAATTTCTGTGTTTCATTGTCAATAAGAAGGTCAGAGGGATACAGTAAAAATGAAGTGAAGCATCGGAATCTATAACTAGTGTCACAGGATTGGTTCAAAACATTGACAGTAAGAAGAGTCAGTTTACTTGTACCTAAGTCGGCATTGTGCCTTTTGTATTTAACTCCGATGCAATTTCTGTGTTTCATTGTCAATAATAAGGTCAGAGGGATACAGTTATCCTAGAGTGAAGCATCGGAATCTATAACTAGTGTCACAGGAATGGTTCAAAACATAGACTGTAAGAAGAGTCAGTTTACTTGTACTTAAGTCGGCATTGTGCCTTTTGTATTTAATTTCGATGCAATTTCTGTGTTTCATCGTCAATGAGACGGTCAGAGGGATACAGTAAACCTGAAGTGAAGCATCGGAATCTATAACTAGGGTCACAGGAATGGTTCAAACATAGACTGTAAGAAGAGTCAGTTTACTTGTACTTAAGTCGGCATTGTGCCTTTTGTATTTAATTTCGATGCAATTTCTGTGTTTCATCGTCAATGAGACGGTCAGAGGGTTACAGTAAACCTGAAGTGAAGCATCGGAATCTATAACTAGTGTCACATGAATGGTTCAAAACATAGACAGTAAGAAGTGTCAGTTTTCTTGTACTTAAGTCGGCATTGTGCCTTTTGTATTTAATTCTGATGCAATTTTAGTGTTTCATCGTCAATAAGAAGGTCAGAGGGATACAGTAAACGTGAAGTGAAGCATCGGAATCTATAACTAGTGTCACAGGAATGGTTCAAAACATAGACAGTAAGAAGAGTCCGTTTTCTTGTACTTAAGTCGGCATTGTGCCTTTTGTATTTAATTCCGATGCAATTTCTGTGTTTCATCGTCAATAAGAAGCTTAGAGGGATACAGTAAAGCTGAAGTGAAGCATCGGAATCTATAACTAGTGTCACAGGAATGGTTCAAACTTAGACAGGAAGAATAGTCAGTTCTCTTGTACGTAAGTCGGCATTGTGACTTTTGTATTTAATTCCGTTGCAATTTCTGTGTTTCATCGTCAATAAGAAGGTCAGAGGGATACAGTAAACCTGAGGTGAAGCATCGGGATCTATAACTAGTGTCACAGGAATGGTTCAAATCATAGACAGTAAGAAGAGTCAGTTTTCTTGTACTTCAGTCAGCATTTTGCTTTTTGTATTTTATTCCGATGAAATTTCTGTGTTTCATCGTCAATAAGAAGGTCGGAGGAATACAGTAAACCTGAAGTGAAGCATCGCAATCTATAACTAGTGTCACAGGAATGGTTCAAAGCATAGACAATAAGAAAAGTGAGTTTTCTTGTACTGAAGTCGGCATTGTGCCTTTTCTATTTAATTCCGATGCAAATTCTGTGTTTCATCGTCAATACGAAGCACAGCGGGATACATTAAAAATGAAGTGAAGTATCGGAATCTATAACTAGTGTCACAGGAATGGTTCAAAACATCGACAGTGAGAAGAGTCAATTTTCTTGTACTTATGTCGGCATTGTGCTTTTTGTATTTAACTCCGATGCAATTTCTGTGTTTCATCGTCAATAAGAAGGTCAGGGGGATACAGTAAACCTGAAGTGACGCATCGGAATCTATAACTAGTGTCACAGGAATGGTTCAAAACATAGACAGTAAGAAGAGACAGTTTTCTTGTACTTAAGTCGGCATTGTGCCCTTTGTATTTAATTCCGATGCAATTTCTGTGTTTCATCGTCAATAAGAAGGTCAGAGTGATACAGTAAACCTGAAGTGAAGCGTCGTAAACTATAACTAATGTCACATGAATGGTTCAAAACATAGACAGTAAGAAGAGTCCGTGTTCTTGTACTTAAGTCGGCATTGTGCCTTTTGTATTTAATTCCGATGCAATTTCTGTGTTTCATCGTCAATAAGAAGCTTAGAGGGATACAGTAAAGCTGAAGTGAAGCATCGGAATCTGTAACTAGTGTCACACGAATGGTTCAAACTTAGACAGGAAGAAGAGTCAGTTCTCTTGTACTTAAGTCGGCATTGTGACTTTTGTATTTAATTCCGTTGCAATTTCTGTGTTTCATCGTCATTAAGAAGGTCAGAGGGATACAGTAAACCTGAGGTGAAGCATCGGAATCTATAACTAGTGTCACAGGAATGGTTCAAAACATAGACAGTAAGAAGAGTCAGTTTTCTTGTACTTCAGTCAGCATTTTGCCTTTTGTATTTAATTCCGATGAAACTTCTGTGTTTCATCGTCAATAAGAAGGTCAGAGGGATACAGTAAAAATGAAGTGAAGCATCGGAATTATATAACTAGTGTCACAGGAATGGTTCAAAACATAGACAGTAAGAAGAGTCAGTTGTCTTGTACTTAAGTCGGCATTGTGCCTTTTGTATTTAACTCCGATGCAATTTCTGTGTTTCATCGTCAATAAGAAGGTCAGAGGGATACAGCGATCCTGAAGTGAAGCATCGGAATCTATAACTAGTGTCACAGGAATGGTTCAAACATAGACAGTAAGAAGAGTCAGTTTACTTGTACTTTAGTTCTCATTGTGCCTTTTGTATTTAATTTCGATGCAATTTCTGTGTTTCATCGTCAATAAGAAGGTCAGAGGGTTACAGTAAACCTGAAGTGAAGTATCGAAATCTATAACTAGTGTCACATGAATGGTTCAAAACATAGACAGTAAGAAGTGTCAGTTTTCTTGTACTTAAGTCGGCATTGTGCCTCTTATATTTAATTCCGATGCAATTTCAGTGTTTCATCGTCAATAAGAAGGTCAGAGAGATACAGTAAACCTGAAGTGAAGCATTGGAATCTATAACTAGTGTCACAGGAATGGTTCGAAACATAGACAGTAAGAAGAGTCAGTTTTCTCGTACTTAAGTCGGCATTGTGCCTTTTGTATTTAATTCCGATGCAATTTCTGTGTTTCATCGTCAATAAGAAGCTTAGAGGGATACAGTAAAGCTGAAGTGAAGCATCGGAATCTACGAGGGCAGTTCAATAAGTAATGCAACACATTTTTTTTCTCGGCCAATTTTGGTTGAAAAAACCGGAAATTTCTTGTGGATTATTTTCAAACATTCCCGCTTCGTCTCGTATAGTTTCATTGACTTCCGACAGGTGGCAGCGCTGTACGGAGCTGTTAAAATGGCGTCTGTAACGGATGTGCGTTGCAAACAACGGGCAGTGATCGAGTTTCTTTTGGCGGAAAACCAGGGCATCTCAGACATTCATAGGCGCTTGCAGAAGTCTAAGGTGATCTGGCAGTGGACAAAAGCACGGTGAGTCGTTGGGCAAAGCGTGTGTCATCATCGCCGCAATGTCAAGCAAGACTGTCTGATCTCCCGCGTGCGGGCCGGCCGTGCGCAGCTGTGACTCCTGCAATGGCGGACCGTGCGAACTCACTCGTTCGAGATGATCTACGGATCTCCATCAAACAACTCAGTGCTCAACTTGACATCTCTCTTGGTAGTGCTGTCACAATTGTTCAGCAGTTGGGATATTCAAAGGTTTGTTCCTGCTGGGTCCCTCGTTGTCTAACCGAACACCATAAAGAGCAAAGGAGAACCATCTGTGCGGAATTGCTTGCTCGTCATGTGGCTGAGGGTGACAATTTCTTGTCAAAGATTGTTACAGGCGATGAAACATGGGTTCATCACTTCGAACCTGAAACAAAACGGAAATCAATTTAGTGGCGCCACACCCACTCCCCTACCAAGAAAAAGTTTAAAGCCATACCCTCAGCCAGTAAAGTCATGGTTACAGTCTTCTGGGACGCTGAAGGGGTTATTCTGTTCGATGTCCTTCCCCATGGTCAAACGATCAACTCTGAAGTGTATTGTGCTACTCTTCAGAAATTGAAGAAACGACTTCAGCGTGTTCGTAGGCACAAAAATCTGAACGAACTTCTCCTTCTTCATGACAACGCGAGACCTCACCAAGCCTTCGCACCCGAGAGGAGCTCACAAAACTTCAGTGGACTGTTCTTCCTCATGCACCCTACAACCCCGATCTCGCACCGTCGGATTTCCATATGTTTGGCCCAATGAAGGTCGCAATCCGTGGGAGGCACTACGCGGATGATGAAGAAGTTATTGATGCACTACGACGTTGGCTCCGACATCGACCAGTGGAATGGTACCGTGCAAGCATACAGGCCCTAATAGCAAGGTGGCGTAAGGCCGTAGCATTGAATGAAGATTACGTTGAAAAATAGTGTTGTGTAGCTAAAAGATTGGGGAATAACCTGGTGTATTTCAATGCTAAATAAAACAACCCCTGTTTCAGAAAAAAAATGTGTTGCATTACTTATTGAACTGCCCTCGTATAACTAGTGTCACAGGAATGGTTCAAAATTAGGCAGGAAGAAGAGTCAGTTCTCTTGTACTTAAGTCGGCATTGTGACTTTTGTATTTAATTCCATTGCAATTTCTGTGTTTCATCGTCAATAAGAAGGTCGGAGGGATACAGTAAACCTGAGGTGAAGCAACGGAATCTATAACTAGTGTCACAGGAATGGTTCAAAACATAGACAGTAAGAATAGTCAGTTTTCTTGTACTTAGGTCAGCATTGTGCCTTTTGTATTTAATTCCGATGAAATTTCTGTGTTTCATCGTCAATAAGAAGGTCGGAGGGATACAGTAAACCTGAAGTGAAGCATCGCAATCTATAACTAGCGTCACAGGAATGGTTCAAATCATAGCCAATAAGAAGAGTCAGTTTTCTTGTACTTAAGTCGGCATTGTGCCTTTTGTATTTAATTCCAATGCAATTTCTGTGTTTCATCGTCAATAAGAAGCTTAGAGGGATACAGTAAAGCTGAAGTGAAGCATCGGAATCTGTAACTAGTGTCACACGAATGGTTCAAACTTAGACAGGAAGAAGAGTCAGTTCTCTTGTACTTAAGTCGGCATTGTGACTTTTGTATTTAATTCCGTTGCAATTTCTGTGTTTCATCGTCATTAAGAAGGTCAGAGGGATACAGTAAACCTGAGGTGAAGCATCGGAATCTATAACTAGTGTCACAGGAATGGTTCAAAACATAGACAGTAAGAAGAGTCAGTTTTCTTGTACTTCAGTCAGCATTTTGCCTTTTGTATTTAATTCCGAAGAAACTTCTGTGTTTCATCGTCAATAAGAAGGTTGGAGGGATACAGTAAACCTGAAGTGAAGCATCGCAATCTATAACTAGTGTCACAGGAATGGTTCAAAGCATAAACAATAAGAAAAGTCTGTTTTCTTGTACTTAAGTCGGCATTGTGCCTTTTCTATTTAATTCCGATGCAATTTCTGTGTTTCATCGTCAATACGAAGCACTGCGGTATACATTAAAAATGAAGTGAAGTATCGGAATCTATAACTAGTGTCACAGGAATGGTTCAAAACATCGACAGTAAGAAGAGTCAATTTTCTTGTACTTATGTCGGCATTGTGCTTTTTGTATTTAACTCCGATGCAATTTCTGTGATTCATCGTCAATAAGAAGGTCAGAGGGATACAGTAAACCTGAAGTGACACATCGGAATCTATAACTAGTGTCACAGGAATGGTTCAAAACATAGACAGTAAGAAGAGTCAGTTTTCTTGTACTTAAGTCGGCATTGTGCCTTTTGTATTTAATTCCGATGCAATTTCTGTGTTTCATCGTCAATGAGAAGGTCAGAGGGATACAGTAAAAATGAAGTGAAGCATCGGAATTATATAACTAGTGTCACAGGAATGGTTCAAAACATAAACAGTAAGAAGAGTCAGTTGTCTTGTACTTAAGTCGGCATTGTGCCTTTTGTATTTAACTCCGATGCAATTTCTGTGTTTCATCGTCAATAAGAAGGTCAGAGGGATACAGTGATCCTGAAGTGAAGCATCGGAATCTATAACTAGTGTCACAGGAATGGTTCAAACATAGACAGTAAGAAGAGTCAGTTTACTTGTACTTTAGTTCTCATTGTGCCTTTTGTATTTAATTTCGATGCAATTTCTGTGTTTCATCGTCAATAAGAAGGTCAGAGGGTTACAGTAAACCTGAAGTGAAGTATCGAAATCTATAACTAGTGTCACATGAATGGTTCAAAACATAGACAGTAAGAAGTGTCAGTTTTCTTGTACTTAAGTCGGCATTGTGCCTCTTATATTTAATTCCGATGCAATTTCAGTGTTTCATCGTCAATAAGAAGGTCAGAGAGATACAGTAAACCTGAAGTGAAGCATTGGAATCTATAACTAGTGTCACAGGAATGGTTCGAAACATAGACAGTAAGAAGAGTCAGTTTTCTCGTACTTAAGTCGGCATTGTGCCTTTTGTATTTAATTCCGATG
Source organism: Schistocerca americana (assembly GCF_021461395.2). Taxonomy (NCBI): domain Eukaryota; kingdom Metazoa; phylum Arthropoda; class Insecta; order Orthoptera; family Acrididae; genus Schistocerca; species Schistocerca americana. The sequence continues at coordinate 19,318,079 of NC_060130.1, read as the reverse complement.
CAATTTCTGTGTTTCATCGTCAATAAGAAGCTTAGAGGGATACAGTAAAGCTGAAGTGAAGCATCGGAATCTACGAGGGCAGTTCAATAAGTAATGCAACACATTTTTTTTCTCGGCCAATTTTGGTTGAAAAAACCGGAAATTTCTTGTGGATTATTTTCAAACATTCCCGCTTCGTCTCGTATAGTTTCATTGACTTCCGACAGGTGGCAGCGCTGTACGGAGCTGTTAAAATGGCGTCTGTAACGGATGTGCGTTGCAAACAACGGGCAGTGATCGAGTTTCTTTTGGCGGAAAACCAGGGCATCTCAGACATTCATAGGCGCTTGCAGAAGTCTAAGGTGATCTGGCAGTGGACAAAAGCACGGTGAGTCGTTGGGCAAAGCGTGTGTCATCATCGCCGCAATGTCAAGCAAGACTGTCTGATCTCCCGCGTGCGGGCCGGCCGTGCGCAGCTGTGACTCCTGCAATGGCGGACCGTGCGAACTCACTCGTTCGAGATGATCTACGGATCTCCATCAAACAACTCAGTGCTCAACTTGACATCTCTCTTGGTAGTGCTGTCACAATTGTTCAGCAGTTGGGATATTCAAAGGTTTGTTCCTGCTGGGTCCCTCGTTGTCTAACCGAACACCATAAAGAGCAAAGGAGAACCATCTGTGCGGAATTGCTTGCTCGTCATGTGGCTGAGGGTGACAATTTCTTGTCAAAGATTGTTACAGGCGATGAAACATGGGTTCATCACTTCGAACCTGAAACAAAACGGAAATCAATTTAGTGGCGCCACACCCACTCCCCTACCAAGAAAAAGTTTAAAGCCATACCCTCAGCCAGTAAAGTCATGGTTACAGTCTTCTGGGACGCTGAAGGGGTTATTCTGTTCGATGTCCTTCCCCATGGTCAAACGATCAACTCTGAAGTGTATTGTGCTACTCTTCAGAAATTGAAGAAACGACTTCAGCGTGTTCGTAGGCACAAAAATCTGAACGAACTTCTCCTTCTTCATGACAACGCGAGACCTCACCAAGCCTTCGCACCCGAGAGGAGCTCACAAAACTTCAGTGGACTGTTCTTCCTCATGCACCCTACAACCCCGATCTCGCACCGTCGGATTTCCATATGTTTGGCCCAATGAAGGTCGCAATCCGTGGGAGGCACTACGCGGATGATGAAGAAGTTATTGATGCACTACGACGTTGGCTCCGACATCGACCAGTGGAATGGTACCGTGCAAGCATACAGGCCCTAATAGCAAGGTGGCGTAAGGCCGTAGCATTGAATGAAGATTACGTTGAAAAATAGTGTTGTGTAGCTAAAAGATTGGGGAATAACCTGGTGTATTTCAATGCTAAATAAAACAACCCCTGTTTCAGAAAAAAAATGTGTTGCATTACTTATTGAACTGCCCTCGTATAACTAGTGTCACAGGAATGGTTCAAAATTAGACAGGAAGAAGAGTCAGTTCTCTTGTACTTAAGTCGGCATTGTGACTTTTGTATTTAATTCCATTGCAATTTCTGTGTTTCATCGTCAATAAGAAGGTCGGAGGGATACAGTAAACCTGAGGTGAAGCAACGGAATCTATAACTAGTGTCACAAGAATGGTTCAAAACATAGACAGTAAGAATAGTCAGTTTTCTTGTACTTAGGTCAGCATTGTGCCTTTTGTATTTAATTCCGATGAAATTTCTGTGTTTCATCGTCAATAAGAAGGTCGGAGGGATACAGTAAACCTGAAGTGAAGCATCGCAATCTATAACTAGCGTCACAGGAATGGTTCAAATCATAGCCAATAAGAAGAGTCAGTTTTCTTGTACTTAAGTCGGCATTGTGCCTTTTGTATTTAATTCCGATGCAATTTCTGTGTTTCATCGTCAATAAGAAGCTTAGAGGGATACAGTAAAGCTGAAGTGAAGCATCGGAATCTGTAACTAGTGTCACACGAATGGTTCAAACTTAGACAGGAAGAAGAGTCAGTTCTCTTGTACTTAAGTCGGCATTGTGACTTTTGTATTTAATTCCGTTGCAATTTCTGTGTTTCATCGTCATTAAGAAGGTCAGAGGGATACAGTAAACCTGAGGTGAAGCATCGGAATCTATAACTAGTGTCACAGGAATGGTTCAAAACATAGACAGTAAGAAGAGTCAGTTTTCTTGTACTTCAGTCAGCATTTTGCCTTTTGTATTTAATTCCGATGAAACTTCTGTGTTTCATCGTCAATAAGAAGGTTGGAGGGATACAGTAAACCTGAAGTGAAGCATCGCAATCTATAACTAGTGTCACAGGAATGGTTCAAAGCATAAACAATAAGAAAAGTCTGTTTTCTTGTACTTAAGTCGGCATTGTGCCTTTTCTATTTAATTCCGATGCAATTTCTGTGTTTCATCGTCAATACGAAGCACAGCGGTATACATTAAAAATGAAGTGAAGTATCGGAATCTATAACTAGTGTCACAGGAATGGTTCAAAACATCGACAGTAAGAAGAGTCAATTTTCTTGTACTTATGTCGGCATTGTGCTTTTTGTATTTAACTCCGATGCAATTTCTGTGATTCATCGTCAATAAGAAGGTCAGAGGGATACAGTAAACCTGAAGTGACGCATCGGAATCTATAACTAGTGTCACAGGAATGGTTCAAAACATAGACAGTAAGAAGAGTCAGTTTTCTTGTACTTAAGTCGGCATTGTGCCTTTTGTATTTAATTCCGATGCAATTTCTGTGTTTCATCGTCAATGAGAAGGTCAGAGGGATACAGTAAAAATGAAGTGAAGCATCGGAATTATATAACTAGTGTCACAGGAATGGTTCAAAACATAGACAGTAAGAAGAGTCAGTTGTCTTGTACTTAAGTCGGCATTGTGCCTTTTGTATTTAACTCCGATGCAATTTCTGTGTTTCATCGTCAATAAGAAGGTCAGAGGGATACAGTGATCCTGAAGTGAAGCATCGGAATCTATAACTAGTGTCACAGGAATGGTTCAAACATAGACAGTAAGAAGAGTCAGTTTACTTGTACTTTAGTTCTCATTGTGCCTTTTGTATTTAATTTCGATGCAATTTCTGTGTTTCATCGTCAATAAGAAGGTCAGAGGGTTACAGTAAACCTGAAGTGAAGTATCGAAATCTATAACTAGTGTCACATGAATGGTTCAAAACATAGACAGTAAGAAGTGTCAGTTTTCTTGTACTTAAGTCGGCATTGTGCCTCTTATATTTAATTCCGATGCAATTTCAGTGTTTCATCGTCAATAAGAAGGTCAGAGAGATACAGTAAACCTGAAGTGAAGCATTGGAATCTATAACTAGTGTCACAGGAATGGTTCGAAACATAGACAGTAAGAAGAGTCAGTTTTCTCGTACTTAAGTCGGCATTGTGCCTTTTGTATTTAATTCCGATGCAATTTCTGTGTTTCATCGTCAATAAGAAGCTTAGAGGGATACAGTAAAGCTGAAGTGAAGCATCGGAATCTACGAGGGCAGTTCAATAAGTAATGCAACACATTTTTTTTCTCGGCCAATTTTGGTTGAAAAAACCGGAAATTTCTTGTGGATTATTTTCAAACATTCCCGCTTCGTCTCGTATAGTTTCATTGACTTCCGACAGGTGGCAGCGCTGTACGGAGCTGTTAAAATGGCGTCTGTAACGGATGTGCGTTGCAAACAACGGGCAGTGATCGAGTTTCTTTTGGCGGAAAACCAGGGCATCTCAGACATTCATAGGCGCTTGCAGAAGTCTAAGGTGATCTGGCAGTGGACAAAAGCACGGTGAGTCGTTGGGCAAAGCGTGTGTCATCATCGCCGCAATGTCAAGCAAGACTGTCTGATCTCCCGCGTGCGGGCCGGCCGTGCGCAGCTGTGACTCCTGCAATGGCGGACCGTGCGAACTCACTCGTTCGAGATGATCTACGGATCTCCATCAAACAACTCAGTGCTCAACTTGACATCTCTCTTGGTAGTGCTGTCACAATTGTTCAGCAGTTGGGATATTCAAAGGTTTGTTCCTGCTGGGTCCCTCGTTGTCTAACCGAACACCATAAAGAGCAAAGGAGAACCATCTGTGCGGAATTGCTTGCTCGTCATGTGGCTGAGGGTGACAATTTCTTGTCAAAGATTGTTACAGGCGATGAAACATGGGTTCATCACTTCGAACCTGAAACAAAACGGAAATCAATTTAGTGGCGCCACACCCACTCCCCTACCAAGAAAAAGTTTAAAGCCATACCCTCAGCCAGTAAAGTCATGGTTACAGTCTTCTGGGACGCTGAAGGGGTTATTCTGTTCGATGTCCTTCCCCATGGTCAAACGATCAACTCTGAAGTGTATTGTGCTACTCTTCAGAAATTGAAGAAACGACTTCAGCGTGTTCGTAGGCACAAAAATCTGAACGAACTTCTCCTTCTTCATGACAACGCGAGACCTCACCAAGCCTTCGCACCCGAGAGGAGCTCACAAAACTTCAGTGGACTGTTCTTCCTCATGCACCCTACAACCCCGATCTCGCACCGTCGGATTTCCATATGTTTGGCCCAATGAAGGTCGCAATCCGTGGGAGGCACTACGCGGATGATGAAGAAGTTATTGATGCACTACGACGTTGGCTCCGACATCGACCAGTGGAATGGTACCGTGCAAGCATACAGGCCCTAATAGCAAGGTGGCGTAAGGCCGTAGCATTGAATGAAGATTACGTTGAAAAATAGTGTTGTGTAGCTAAAAGATTGGGGAATAACCTGGTGTATTTCAATGCTAAATAAAACAACCCCTGTTTCAGAAAAAAAATGTGTTGCATTACTTATTGAACTGCCCTCGTATAACTGGTGTCACAGGAATGGTTCAAAATTAGACAGGAAGAAGAGTCAGTTCTCTTGTACTTAAGTCGGCATTGTGACTTTTGTATTTAATTCCATTGCAATTTCTGTGTTTCATCGTCAATAAGAAGGTCGGAGGGATACAGTAAACCTGAGGTGAAGCAACGGAATCTATAACTAGTGTCACAGGAATGGTTCAAAACATAGACAGTAAGAATAGTCAGTTTTCTTGTACTTAGGTCAGCATTGTGCCTTTTGTATTTAATTCCGATGAAATTTCTGTGTTTCATCGTCAATAAGAAGGTCGGAGGGATACAGTAAACCTGAAGTGAAGCATCGCAATCTATAACTAGCGTCACAGGAATGGTTCAAATCATAGCCAATAAGATGAGTCAGTTTTCTTGTACTTAAGTCGGCATTGTGCCTTTTCTATTTAATTCCGATGCAATTTCTGTATTTCATCGTCAATACGAAGAACAGCGGGATACATTAAAAATGAAGTGAAGTATCGGAATCTATAACTAGTGTCACAGGAATGTTTCAAAACATCGACAGTAAGAAGAGTCAATTTTCTTGTACTTATGTTGGCATTGTGCTTTTTGTATTTAACTCCAATGCAATTTCTGTGTTTCATCGTCAATAAGAAGGTCAGAGGGATACAGTAAACCTGAAGTGACGCATTGGAATCTATAACTAGTGTCACAGGAATGGTTCAAAACATAGACAGTAAGAAGAGTCAGTTTACTTGTACTTCAGTCAGCATTTTGCCTTTTGTATTTAATTCCGATGAAACTTCTGTGTTTCATTGTCATTAAGAAGGTCAGAGGGATACAGTAAACCTGAGGTGAAGCATCGGAATCTATAACTAGTGTCACAGGAATGGTTCAAAACATAGACAGTAAGAAGAGTCAGTTTTCTTGTACTTCAGTCAGCATTTTGCCTTTTGTATTTAATTCCGATGAAACTTCTGTGTTTCATTGTCAATAAGAAGGTTGGAGGGATACAGTAAACCTGAAGTGAAGCATCGCAATCTATAACTAGTGTCACAGGAATGGTTCAAAGCATAAACAATAAGAAAAGTCAGTTTTCTTGTACTTAAGTCGGCATTGTGCCTTTTCTATTTAATTCCGATGCAATTTCTGTGTTTCATCGTCAATACGAAGCACAGCGGTATACATTAAAAATGAAGTGAAGTATCGGAATCTATAACTAGTGTCACAGGAATGGTTCAAAACATCGACAGTAAGAAGAGTCAATTTTCTTGTATTTATGTCGGCATTGTGCTTTTTGTATTTAACTCCGATGCAATTTCTGTGTTTCATCGTCAATAAGAAGGTCAGAGGGATACAGTAAACCTGAAGTGACGCATCGGAATCTATAACTAGTGTCACAGGAATGGTTCAAAACATAGACAGTAAGAAGAGTCAGTTTTCTTGTACTTAAGTCGGCATTGTGCCTTTTGTATTTAATTCCGATGCAATTTCTGTGTTTCATCGTCAATAAGAAGGTCAGAGGGATACAGTAAAAATAAAGTGAAGCATCGGAATTATATAACTAGTGTCACAGGAATGGTTCAAAACATAGACAGTAAGAAGAGTCAGTTTTCTTGTACTTAAGTCGGCATTGTGCCATTTGTATTTAACTCCGATGCAATTTCTGTGTTTCATCGTCAATAAGAAGGTCAGAGGGATACAGTAAACCTGAAGTGAAGCATCGGAATCTGTATCTAGTGTCACAGGAATGGTTCAAAACATAGACAGTAAGAAGAGTCAGTTTTCTTGTACTTAAGTCGGCATTGTGCTTTTTGTATTTAATTCCGATGCAATTTCCGTGTTTAATCGTCAATAAGAAGGTTAGAGAGATACAGTAAACCTGAAGTGAAGCATCGGAATTTATAACTAGTGTCACAGGAATGGTTCAAAACATAGACAGTAAGAAGAGTCAGTTTTCTTGTACTTAAGTCGACATTGCGCCTTTTGTATTTAATTCCGATGCAATTTCTGTGTTTCATCGTCAATACGAAGCACAGAGGGATACAGTAAAAATGAAGTGAAGCATCGGAATCTATAACTGGTGTCACAGGAATGGTTCAAATCATAGACAGTAACAAGAGTCAGTTTTCTTGTACTTATGTCGGCATTGTGCTTTTTGTATTTAACTCCGACGCAATTTCTGTGTTTCATCGTCAATAAGAAGGTCAGAGGGATACAGTAAACCTGAAGTGAAGCATCGGAATCTATAACTAGTGTCACAGGAATGGTTCAAAACATAGACAGTAGGAAGAGTCAGTTATCTTGTACTTAAGTCGGCATTGTGCCTTTTGTATTTAATTCCGATGGAATTTCTGGGTTTCATCGTCAATAAGAAGGTCGGAGGGATACAGTAAACCTGAAATGAAGCATCGCAATCTATAACTAGTGTCACAGGAATGGTTCAAAGCATAGACAATAAGAAGAGTCAGTTTTCTTGTACTTAAGACGGCATTGTGCCCTTTGTATTTAATTCCGATGCAATTTCTGTGTTTCATCGTCAATAAGAAGGTCAGAAGGATACATTGGAGCTGAAGTGAAGCATCGGAATCTATAACTAATGTCACATGAATGGTTCAAAACATAGACAGTAAGAAGAGTCAGTTTTCTTGTACTTAAGTTGGAATTGTGCCTTTTGTATTTAATTCCGATGGAATTTCTGTGTTTCATCGTCAATAAGAAGGTCGGAGGGATACAGTAAACCTGAAGTGAAGCATCGCAATCTATAACTAGTGTCACAGGAATGGTTCAAAGCATAGACAATAAGAAGAGTCAGTTTTCTTGTACTTAAGACGGCATTGTGCCCTTTGTATTTAATTCCGATGCAATTTCTGTGTTTCATCGTCAATAAGAAGGTCAGAAGGATACATTGGAGCTGAAGTGAAGCATCGGAATCTATAACTAATGTCACATGAATGGTTCAAAACATAGACAGTAAGAAGAGTCAGTTTTCTTGTACTTAAGTTGGCATTGTGCCTTTTGTATATAATTCCGATGGAATTTCTGTGTTTCATCGTCAATAAGAAGGTCGGAGGGATACAGTAAACCTGAAGTGAAGCATCGCAATCTATAATTAGTGTCACAGGAATGGTTCAAAGCATAGACAATAATAAGAGTCAGTCTTCTTGTACTTAAGTCGGCATTGTGCCCTTTGTATTTAATTCCGATGCAATTTCTGTGTTTCATCGTCAATAAGAAGGTCAGAATGATACATTGGATCTGAAGTGAAGCATCGGAATTTATAACTAATGTCACATGAATGGTTCAAAACATAGACAGTAAGAAGAGTCAGTGTTCTTGTACTTAAGTCGGCATTGTGCTTTTTGTATTTAATTCCGATGCAATTTCTGTGTTTCATCGTCAATAAGAAGGTCAGACGGATGCAGTAAACCCGAAGTGAAGCATCGGAATCTATAACTAGTGTCACATGAATGGTTCAAATCATAGACAGTAAGAAGAGTCAGTGTTCTTGTACTTAAGTCGGCATTGTGCTTTTTGTATTTAATTCCGATGCAATTTCTGTGTTTCATCGTCAATAAGAAGGTCAGACGGATGCAGTAAACCTGAAGTGAAGTATCGGAATCTATAACTAGTGTCACATGAATGGTTCAAAACATAGACAGTAAGAAGTGTCAGTTTTCTTGTACTTAAGTCGGCATTGTGCCTTTTGTATTAATTTCCGATGCAATTTCAGCGTTTCATCGTCAATAAGAAGGTCAGAGGGATACAGTAAACGTGAAGTGAAGCATCGGAAGCTATAACTAGTGTCACAGGAATGGTTCAAAACATAGACAGTAGGAAGAGTCAGTTATCTTGTACTTAAGTCGGCATTGTGCCTTTTGTATTTAATTCCGATGAAATTTCTGTGTTTCATCGTCAATAAGAAGGTCAGAAGGATACATTGGATCTGAAGTGAAGCATCGGAATCTGTAACTAATGTCACATGCATGGTTCAAAACATAGACAGTAAGAAGAGTCAGTTTTCTTGTACTTAAGTTGGCATTGTGCCTTTTGTATTTAATTCCGACGGAATTTCTGTGTTTCATCGTCAATAAGAAGGTCGGAGGGATACAGTGAACCTGAAGTGAAGCATCGCAATCTATAACTAGTGTCACAGGAATGGTTCAAAGCATAGACAATAAGAAGAGTCAGTTTTCTTGTACTTAAGTCGGAATTGTGCCCTTTGTATTTAATTCCGATGCCATTTCTGTGTTTCATCGTCAATAAGAAGGTCAGAAGGATACATTGGAGCTGAAGTGAAGCATCGGAATCTATAACTAATGTCACATGAATGGTTCAATACATAGACAGTAAGAAGAGTCAGTTTTCTTGTACTTAAGTTGGCATTGTGCCTTTTGTATTTAATTCCGATGGAATTTCTGTGTTTCATCGTCAATAAGAAGGTCGGAGGCATACAGTAAACCTGAAGTGAAGCATCGCAATCTATAACTAGTGTCACAGGAATTGTTCAAAGCATAGACAATAAGAAGAGTCAGTTTTCTTGTACTTAAGTCGGCATTGTGCCCTTTGTATTTAATTCCGATGCAATTTCTGTGTTTCATCGTCAATAAGAAGGTCAGAAGGATACATTGGAGCTGAAGTGAAGCATCGGAATCTATAACTAATGTCACATGAATGGTTCAAAACATAGACACTAAGAAGAGTCAGTTTTCTTGTACTTAAGTTGGCATTGTGCATTTTGTATTTAATTCCGATGGAATTTCTGTGTTTCATCGTCAATAAGAAGGTCGGAGGGATACAGTAAAGCTGAAGTGAAGCATCGCAATCTATAACTAGTGTCACAGGAATGGTTCAAAGCATAGACAATAAGAAGAGTCGGTTTTCTTGTACTTAAGTCGGCATTGTGCTCTTTGTATTTAATTCCGATGCAATTTCTGTGTTTCATCGTCAATAAGAAGGTCGGAGAGTTACAGTAAACCTGAAGTGAAGCATCGGAATCTATAACTAGTGTCACATGAATGGTTCAAAACAGAGACAGTAAGAAGTGTCAGTTTTCTTGTACTTAAGTCGGCATTGTGCCTTTTGTATTTAATTCCGAAGCAATTTCAGTGTTTCATCGTCAATAAGAAGGTCAGAGGGATACAGTAAACGTGAAGTGAAGCATCGGAAGCTATAACTAGTGTCACAGGAATGGTTCAAATCATAGACAGTAAGGAGAGTCAGTGTTCTTGTACTGAAGTCGGCATTGTGCTTTTTGTATTTAATTCCAATGCAATTTCTGTGTTTCATCGTCAATAAGAAGGTCAGACGGATGCAGTAAACCTGAAGTGAAGCATCGGAAACTGTATCTAGTGTCACAGCAATGGTTCAAAACATAGACAGTAAGAAGAGTCAGTTTTCTTGTACTTAAGACGGCAATGTGCCTTTTGTATTTAAGTCCGATGCATTTTCTGTGTTTCATTGTCAATAAGAAGGTCAGAGGTATACAGTAAACCTGAAGTGAAGCATCGGAACCTATAACTAGTGGCACAGGAATGGTTCAAACATAGACAGTAAGAAGAGTCAGTTTTCTTATACTTAAGTCGGCATTGTGATTTTTGTATTTAATTCCGATGAAATTTCCGTGTTTCATCGTCAATAAGAAGGTCAGAGGGATACAGTAAACCTGAAGTGAAGCATCGCAATCTATAACTAGTATCACAGGAATGGTTCAAAGCATAGACAATTAGAAGAGTAAGTTTTCTTGTACTTAAGTCGGCATTGTGCCTTTTCTATTTAATTCCGATGTACTTTCTGTGTTTCATCGTCAATAAGAAGCACAGAGGGATACAGTAAAAATGATGTGAAGCATCGGAATCTATAACTAGTGTCACAGGAATGGTTCAAATTATATACAGTTATAAGAGTCAGTTTTCTTGTACTTAAGTCGGCATTGGGCCTTTTCTATTTAATTCCGATGCAATTTCTGTGTTTCATCGTCAATAAGAAAGTCACAGGGATACAGTAAACCTGAAGTGAAGCATCGGAATCTATAACTAGTGTCACAGGAATGGTTCAAACATAGACTGTAAGAAGAGTCAGATTACTTGTACTTAAGTCGGCATTGTGCCTTTTGTATTTAATTTCGATGCAATTTCTGTGTTTCATCGTCAATAAGAAGGTCAGAGGGATACAGTTAACCTGAAGTGAAGCATCGGAATCTATAACTAGTGTCACATGAATGGTTCAAAACATAGACAGTAAGAAGTGTCAGTTTTCTTGTACTTAAGTAGGCATTGTGCCTTTTGTATTTAATTCCGATGCAATTTCAGTGTTTCATCGTCAATAAGAAGGTCAGAGGGATACAGTAAACGTGAAGTGAATCATCGGAATCTATAACTAGTGTCACAGGAATGGTTCAAATCATAGACAGTAAGAAGAGTCAGTTTTCTTGTACGTAAGACGTCATTGTGCTTTTGTATTTAATTCCGAAGCAATTTTTGTGATTCATCGTCAATAAGAAGGTCAGAGGGATACAGTCAACCGGAAGTGAAGCATCGGAATCTATATCTAGTGTCACAGGAATGGTTCAAAACATAGACAGTAAGAAGAGTCAGTTTTCTTGTACTTAAGTCGGCATTGTGACTTTTGTATTTAATTCCCATGCAATTTCTGTGTTTCATCGTCAATAAGAAAGTCAGAGGGATACAGTAAACCTGAAGTGAAGCATCGGAATCTATAACTAGTGTCACATGAACGTTTCAAACCATAGACAGTATGAAGAGTCAGTTCTCCTGTACTTAAGTCGGCATTGTGCCTTATGTATAAATTTCCGATGAAATTTCTGTGTTTCATCGTCAATAAGAAGGTCAGATGGATACAGTAAACCTGAAGTGAAGCATCGGAAGCTATAACTAATGTCACATGAATGGTTCAAAACATAGAGACTAAGAGGAGTGAGTTATCTTGTACTTTAGTCTTCATTGTGCATTTTGTATTTAATCCCGATGCAATTTCTGTGTTTCATCATCAATAAGAAGGTCAGAGGGATACAGTAAACATGAAGTGAAGCATCGGAATCTATATCTAGTGTCACAGGAATGGTTCAAAACATAGACAGTAAGGAGAGTCAGTGTTCTTGTACTTAAGTCGGCATTGTGCTTTTTGTATTTAATTCCGATGCAATTTCTGTGTTTCATCGTCAATAAGAAGGTCAGACGGATGCAGTAAACCCGAAGTGAAGCATCGGAATCTATAACTAGTGTCACATGAATGGTTCAAATCATAGACAGTAAGAAGAGTCAGTGTTCTTGTACTTAAGTCGGCATTGTGCTTTTTGTATTTAATTCCGATGCAATTTCTGTGTTTCATCGTCAATAAGAAGGTCAGACGGATGCAGTAAACCTGAAGTGAAGCATCGGAATCTATAACTAGTGTCACATGAATGGTTCAAAACATAGACAGTAAGAAGTGTCAGTTTTCTTGTACTTAAGTCGGCATTGTGCCTTTTGTATTAATTTCCGATGCAATTTCAGCGTTTCATCGTCAATAAGAAGGTCAGAGGGATACAGTAAACGTGAAGTGAAGCATCGGAAGCTATAACTAGTGTCACAGGAATGGTTCAAAACATAGACAGTAGGAAGAGTCAGTTATCTTGTACTTAAGTCGGCATTGTGCCTTTTGTATTTAATTCCGATGAAATTTCTGTGTTTCATCGTCAATAAGAAGGTCAGAAGGATACATTGGATCTGAAGTGAAGCATCGGAATCTATAACTAATGTCACATGAATGGTTCAAAACATAGACAGTAAGAAGAGTCAGTTTTCTTGTACTTAAGTTGGCATTGTGCCTTTTGTATTTAATTCCTACGGAATTTCTGTGTTTCATCGTCAATAAGAAGGTCGGAGGGATACAGTAAACCTGAAGTGAAGCATCGCAATCTATAACTAGTGTCACAGGAATGGTTCAAAGCATAGACAATAAGAAGAGTCAGTTTTCTTGTACTTAAGTCGGCATTGTGCCCTTTGTATTTAATTCCGATGCCATTTCTGTGTTTCATCGTCAATAAGAAGGTCAGAAGGATACATTGGAGCTGAAGTGAAGCATCGGAATCTATAACTAATGTCACATGAATGGTTCAAAACATAGACAGTAAGAAGAGTCAGTTTTCTTGTACTTAAGTTGGCATTGTGCCTTTTGTATTTACTTCCGATGGAATTTCTGTGTTTCATCGTCAATAAGAAGGTCGGAGGGATACAGTAAACCTGAAGTGAAGCATCGCAATCTATAACTAGTGTCACAGGAATTGTTTAAAGCATAGACAATAAGAAGAGTCAGTTTTCTTGTACTTAAGTCGGCATTGTGCCCTTTGTATTTAATTCCGATGCAATTTCTGTGTTTCATCGTCAATAAGAAGGTCAGAAGGATACATTGGAGCTGAAGTGAAGCATCGGAATCTATAACTAATGTCACATGAATGGTTCAAAACATAGACACTAAGAAGAGTCAGTTTTCTTGTACTTAAGTTGGCATTGTGCATTTTGTATTTAATTCCGATGGAATTTCTGTGTTTCATCGTCAATAAGAAGGTCGGAGGGATACAGTAAACCTGAAGTGAAGCATCGCAATCTATAACTAGTGTCACAGGAATGGTTCAAAGCATAGACAATAAGAAGAGTCGGTTTTCTTGTACTTAAGTCGGCATTGTGCTCTTTGTATTTAATTCCGATGCAATTTCTGTGTTTCATCATCAATAAGAAGGTCGGAGAGTTACAGTAAACCTGAAGTGAAGCATCGGAATCTATAACTAGTGTCACATGAATGGTTCAAAACAGAGACAGTAAGAAGTGTCAGTTTTCTTGTACTTAAGTCGGCATTGTGCCTTTTGTATTTAATTCCGAAGCAATTTCAGTGTTTCATCGTCAATAAGAAGGTCAGAGGGATACAGTAAACGTGAAGTGAAGCATCGGAAGCTATAACTAGTGTCACAGGAATGGTTCAAATCATAGACAGTAAGGAGAGTCAGTGTTCTTGTACTGAAGTCGGCATTGTGCTTTTTGTATTTAATTCCAATGCAATTTCTGTGTTTCATCGTCAATAAGAAGGTCAGACGGATGCAGTAAACCTGAAGTGAAGCATCGGAAACTGTATCTAGTGTCACAGCAATGGTTCAAAACATAGACAGTAAGAAGAGTCAGTTTTCTTGTACTTAAGACGGCAATGTGCCTTTTGTATTTAAGTCCGATGCATTTTCTGTGTTTCATTGTCAATAAGAAGGTCAGAGGTATACAGTAAACCTGAAGTGAAGCATCGGAACCTATAACTAGTGGCACAGGAATGGTTCAAACATAGACAGTAAGAAGAGTCAGTTTTCTTATACTTAAGTCGGCATTGTGATTTTTGTATTTAATTCCGATGAAATTTCCGTGTTTCATCGTCAATAAGAAGGTCAGAGGGATACAGTAAACCTGAAGTGAAGCATCGCAATCTATAACTAGTATCACAGGAATGGTTCAAAGCATAGACAATTAGAAGAGTAAGTTTTCTTGTACTTAAGTCGGCATTGTGCCTTTTCTATTTAATTCCGATGTACTTTCTGTGTTTCATCGTCAATAAGAAGCACAGAGGGATACAGTAAAAATGATGTGAAGCATCGGAATCTATAACTAGTGTCACAGGAATGGTTCAAATAATATACAGTTATAAGAGTCAGTTTTCTTGTACTTAAGTCGGCATTGGGCCTTTTCTATTTAATTCCGATGCAATTTCTGTGTTTTATCGTCAACACGAAAGTCAGAGGGATACAGTAAAAATGAAGTGAAGCATCGGAATCTATAACTAGTGTCACAGAAATGGTTCAAATAATAGACAGTTATAAGAGTCAGTTTTCTTGTGCTTAAGTTGGCATTGTGCCTTTTCTATTTAATTCCGATGCAATTTCTGTGTTTCATCGTCAATAAGAAAGTCACAGGGATACAGTAAACCTGAAGTGAAGCATCGGAATCTATAACTAGTGTCACAGGAATGGTTCAAACATAGACTGTAAGAAGAGTCAGATTACTTGTACTTAAGTCGGCATTGTGCCTTTTGTATTTAATTTCGATGCAATTTCTGTGTTTCATCGTCAATAAGAAGGTCAGAGGGATACAGGTAACCTGAAGTGAAGCATCGGAATCTATAACTAGTGTCACATGAATGGTTCAAAACATAGACAGTAAGAAGTGTCAGTTTTCTTGTACTTAAGTAGGCATTGTGCCTTTTGTATTTAATTCCGAGGCAATTTCAGTGTTTCATCGTCAATAAGAAGGTCAGAGGGATACAGTAAACGTGAAGTGAAGCATCGGAATCTATAACTAGTGTCACAGGAATGGTTCAAATCATAGACAGTAAGAAGAGTCAGTTTTCTTGTACGTAAGACGTCATTGTGCTTTTGTATTTAATTCCGAAGCAATTTTTGTGATTCATCGTCAATAAGAAGGTCAGAGGGATACAGTCAACCGGAAGTGAAGCATCGGAATCTATATCTAGTGTCACAGGAATGGTTCAAAACATAGACAGTAAGAAGAGTCAGTTTTCTTGTACTTAAGTCGGCATTGTGACTTTTGTATTTAATTCCCATGCAATATCTGTGTTTCATCGTCAATAAGAAAGTCAGAGGGATACAGTAAACCTGAAGTGAAGCATCGGAATCTATAACTAGTGTCACATGAACGGTTCAAACCATAGACAGTATGAAGAGTCAGTTCTCCTGTACTTAAGTCGGCATTGTGCCTTATGTATAAATTTCCGATGAAATTTCTGTGTTTCATCGTCAATAAGAAGGTCAGATGGATACAGTAAACCTGAAGTGAAGCATCGGAAGCTATAACTAATGTCACATGAATGGTTCAAAACATAGAGACTAAGAGGAGTGAGTTATCTTGTACTTTAGTCTTCATTGTGCCTTTTGTATTTAATCCCGATGCAATTTCTGTGTTTCATCGTCAATAAGAAGGTCAGAGGGATACAGTCAACCGGAAGTGAAGCATCGGAATCTATATCTAGTGTCACAGGAATGGTTCAAAACATAGACAGTAAGGAGAGTCAGTGTTCTTGTACTTAAGTCGGCATTGTGCTTTTTGTATTTAATTCCGATGCAATTTCTGTGTTTCATCGTCAATAAGAAGGTCAGACGGATGCAGTAAACCCGAAGTGAAGCATCGGAATCTATAACTAGTGTCACATGAATGGTTCAAATCATAGACAGTAAGAAGAGTCAGTGTTCTTGTACTTAAGTCGGCATTGTGCTTTTTGTATTTAATTCCGATGCAATTTCTGTGTTTCATCGTCAATAAGAAGGTCAGACGGATGCAGTAAACCTGAAGTGAAGCATCGGAATCTATAACTAGTGTCACATGAATGGTTCAAAACAGAGACAGTAAGAAGTGTCAGTTTTCTTGTACTTAAGTCGGCATTGTGCCTTTTGTATTAATTTCCGATGCAATTTCAGCGTTTCATCGTCAATAAGAAGGTCAGAGGGATACAGTAAACGTGAAGTGA
Source organism: Schistocerca americana (assembly GCF_021461395.2). Taxonomy (NCBI): domain Eukaryota; kingdom Metazoa; phylum Arthropoda; class Insecta; order Orthoptera; family Acrididae; genus Schistocerca; species Schistocerca americana. The sequence goes on along the minus strand of NC_060130.1, from coordinate 19,301,760 downwards.
AGCATCGGAAGCTATAACTAGTGTCACAGGAATGGTTCAAAACATAGACAGTAGGAAGAGTCAGTTATCTTGTACTTAAGTCGGCATTGTGCCTTTTGTATTTAATTCCGATGAAATTTCTGTCTTTCATCGTCAATAAGAAGGTCAGAAGGATACATTGGATCTGAAGTGAAGCATCGGAATCTATAACTAATGTCACATGAATGGTTCAAAACATAGACAGTAAGAAGAGTCAGTTTTCTTGTACTTAAGTTGGCATTGTGCCTTTTGTATTTAATTCCGACGGAATTTCTGTGTTTCATCGTCAATAAGAAGGTCGGAGGGATACAGTAAACCTGAAGTGAAGCATCGCAATCTATAACTAGTGTCACAGGAATGGTTCAAAGCATAGACAATAAGAAGAGTCAGTTTTCTTGTACTTAAGTCGGCATTGTGCCCTTTGTATTTAATTCCGATGCCATTTCTGTGTTTCATCGTCAATAAGAAGGTCAGAAGGGTACATTGGAGCTGAAGTGAAGCATCGGAATCTATAACTAATGTCACATGAATGGTTCAAAGCATAGACAGTAAGAAGAGTCAGTTTTCTTGTACTTAAGTTGGCATTGTGCCTTTTGTATTTAATTCCGATGGAATTTCTGTGTTTCATCGTCAATAAGAAGGTCGGAGGGATACAGTAAACCTGAAGTGAAGCATCGCAATCTATAACTAGTGTCACAGGAATTGTTCAAAGCATAGACAATAAGAAGAGTCAGTTTTCTTGTACTTAAGTCGGCATTGTGCCCTTTGTATTTAATTCCGATGCAATTTCTGTGTTTCATCGTCAATAAGAAGGTCAGAAGGATACATTGGAGCTGAAGTGAAGCATCGGAATCTATAACTAATGTCACATGAATGGTTCAAAACATAGACACTAAGAAGAGTCAGTTTTCTTGTACTTAAGTTGGCATTGTGCATTTTGTATTTAATTCCGATGGAATTTCTGTGTTTCATCGTCAATAACAAGGTTGGAGGGATACAGTAAACCTGAACTGAAGCATCGCAATCCATAACTAGTGTCACAGGAATGGTTCAAAGCATAGACAATAAGAAGAGTCGGTTTTCTTGTACTTAAGTCGGCATTGTGCTCTTTGTATTTAATTCCGATGCAATTTCTGTGTTTCATCGTCAATAAGAAGGTCGGAGGGTTACAGTAAACCTGAAGTGAAGCATCGGAATCTATAACTAGTGTCACATGAATGGTTCAAAACAGAGACAGTAAGAAGTGTCAGTTTTCTTGTACTTAAGTCGGCATTGTGCCTTTTGTATTTAATTCCGAAGCAATTTCAGTGTTTCATCGTCAATAAGAAGGTCAGAGGGATACAGTAAACGTGAAGTGAAGCATCGGAAGCTATAACTAGTGTCACAGGAATGGTTCAAATCATAGACAGTAAGGAGAGTCAGTGTTCTTGTACTGAAGTCGGCATTGTGCTTTTTGTATTTAATTCCAATGCAATTTCTGTGTTTCATCGTCAATAAGAAGGTCAGACGGATGCAGTAAACCTGAAGTGAAGCATCGGAAACTGTATCTAGTGTCACAGCAATGGTTCAAAACATAGACAGTAAGAAGAGTCAGTTTTCTTGTACTTAAGACGGCAATGTGCCTTTTGTATTTAAGTCCGATGCATTTTCTGTGTTTCATTGTCAATAAGAAGGTCAGAGGTATACAGTAAACCTGAAGTGAAGCATCGGAACCTATAACTAGTGGCACAGGAATGGTTCAAACATAGACAGTAAGAAGAGTCAGTTTTCTTATACTTAAGTCGGCATTGTGATTTTTGTATTTAATTCCGATGAAATTTCCGTGTTTCATCGTCAATAAGAAGGTCAGAGGGATACAGTAAACCTGAAGTGAAGCATCGCAATCTATAACTAGTATCACAGGAATGGTTCAAAGCATAGACAATTATAAGAGTAAGTTTTCTTGTACTTAAGTCGGCATTGTGCCTTTTCTATTTAATTCCGATGTACTTTCTGTGTTTCATCGTCAATAAGAAGCACAGAGGGATACAGTAAAAATGATGTGAAGCATCGGAATCTATAACTAGTGTCACAGGAATGGTTCAAATAATATACAATTATAAGAGTCAGTTTTCTTGTACTTAAGTCGGCATTGGGCCTTTTCTATTTAATTCCGATGCAATTTCTGTGTTTTATCGTCAACACGAAAGTCAGAGGGATACAGTAAAAATGAAGTGAAGCATCGGAATCTATAACTAGTGTCACAGAAATGGTTCAAATAATAGACAGTTATAAGAGTCAGTTTTCTTGTGCTTAAGTTGGCATTGTGCCTTTTCTATTTAATTCCGATGCAATTTCTGTGTTTCATCGTCAATAAGAAAGTCACAGGGATACAGTAAACCTGAAGTGAAGCATCGGAATCTATAACTAGTGTCACAGGAATGGTTCAAACATAGACTGTAAGAAGAGTCAGATTACTTGTACTTAAGTCGGCATTGTGCCTTTTGTATTTAATTTCGATGCAATTTCTGTGTTTCATCGTCAATAAGAAGGTCAGAGGGATACAGTTAACCTGAAGTGAAGCATCGGAATCTATAACTAGTGTCACATGAATGGTTCAAAACATAGACAGTAAGAAGTGTCAGTTTTCTTGTACTTAAGTAGGCATTGTGCCTTTTGTATTTATTTCCGATGCAATTTCAGTTTTTCATCGTCAATAAGAAGGTCAGAGGGATACAGTAAACGTGAAGTGAAGCATCGGAATCTATAACTAGTGTCACAGGAATGGTTCAAATCATAGACAGTAAGAAGAGTCAGTTTTCTTGTACGTAAGACGTCATTGTGCTTTTGTATTTAATTCCGAAGCAATTTTTGTGATTCATCGTCAATAAGAAGGTCAGAGGGATACAGTCAACCGGAAGTGAAGCATCGGAATCTATATCTAGTGTCACAGGAATGGTTCAAAACATAGACAGTAAGAAGAGTCAGTTTTCTTGTACTTAAGTTGGCATTGTGACTTTTGTATTTAATTCCCATGCAATTTCTGTGTTCATCGTCAATAAGAAAGTCAGAGGGATACAGTAAACCTGAAGTGAAGCATCGGAATCTATAACTAGTGTCACATGAACGGTTCAAACCATAGACAGTATGAAGAGTCAGTTCTCCTGTACTTAAGTCGGCATTGTGCCTTATGTATAAATTTCCGATGAAATTTCTGTGTTTCATCGTCAATAAGAAGGTCAGATGGATACAGTAAACCTGAAGTGAAGCATCGGAAGCTATAACTAATGTCACATGAATGGTTCAAAACATAGAGACTAAGAGGAGTGAGTTATCTTGTACTTTAGTCTTCATTGTGCCTTTTGTATTTAATCCCGATGCAATTTCTGTGTTTCATCGTCAATAAGAAGGTCAGAGGGATACAGTCAACCGGAAGTGAAGCATCGGAATCTATATCTAGTGTCACAGGAATGGTTCAAAACATAGACAGTAAGGAGAGTCAGTGTTCTTGTACTTAAGTCGGCATTGTGCTTTTTGTATTTAATTCCGATGCAATTTCTGTGTTTCATCGTCAATAAGAAGGTCAGACGGATGCAGTAAACCCGAAGTGAAGCATCGGAATCTATAACTAGTGTCACATGAATGGTTCAAATCATAGACAGTAAGAAGAGTCAGTGTTCTTGTACTTAAGTCGGCATTGTGCTTTTTGTATTTAATTCCGATGCAATTTCTGTGTTTCATCGTCAATAAGAAGGTCAGACGGATGCAGTAAACCTGAAGTGAAGCATCGGAATCTATAACTAGTGTCACATGAATGGTTCAATACAGAGACAGTAAGAAGTGTCAGTTTTCTTGTACTTAAGTCGGCATTGTGCCTTTTGTATTAATTTCCGATGCAATTTCAGCGTTTCATCGTCAATAAGAAGGTCAGAGGGATACAGTAAACGTGAAGTGAAGCATCGGAAGCTATAACTAGTGTCACAGGAATGGTTAAAAACATAGACAGTAGGAAGAGTCAGTTATCTTGTACTTAAGTCGGCATTGTGCCTTTTGTATTTAATTCCGATGAAATTTCTGTCTTTCATCGTCAATAAGAAGGTCAGAAGGATACATTGGATCTGAAGTGAAGCATCGGAATCTATAACTAATGTCACATGAATGGTTCAAAACATAGACAGTAAGAAGAGTCAGTTTTCTTGTACTTAAGTTGGCATTGTGCCTTTTGTATTTAATTCCGACGGAATTTCTGTGTTTCATCGTCAATAAGAAGGTCGGAGGGATACAGTAAACCTGAAGTGAAGCATCGCAATCTATAACTAGTGTCACAGGAATGGTTCAAAGCATAGACAATAAGAAGAGTCAGTTTTCTTGTACTTAAGTCGGCATTGTGCCCTTTGTATTTAATTCCGATGCCATTTCTGTGTTTCATCGTCAATAAGAAGGTCAGAAGGATACATTGGAGCTGAAGTGAAGGATCGGAATCTATAACTAATGTCACATGAATGGTTCAAAACATAGACAGTAAGAAGAGTCAGTTTTCTTGTACTTAAGTTGGCATTGTGCCTTTTGTATTTAATTCCGATGGAATTTCTGTGTTTCATCGTCAATAAGAAGGTCGGAGGGATACAGTAAACCTGAAGTGAAGCATCGCAATCTATAACTAGTGTCACAGGAATTGTTCAAAGCATAGACAATAAGAAGAGTCAGTTTTCTTGTACTTAAGTCGGCATTGTGCCCTTTGTATTTAATTCCGATGCAATTTCTGTGTTTCATCGTCAATAAGAAGGTCAGAAGGATACATTGGAGCTGAAGTGAAGCATCGGAATCTATAACTAATGTCACATGAATGGTTCAAAACATAGACACTAAGAAGAGTCAGTTTTCTTGTACTTAAGTTGGCATTGTGCATTTTGTATTTAATTCCGATGGAATTTCTGTGTTTCATCGTCAATAACAAGGTTGGAGGGATACAGTAAACCTGAACTGAAGCATCGCAATCTATAACTAGTGTCACAGGAATGGTTCAAAGCATAGACAATAAGAAGAGTCAGTTTTCTTGTACTTAAGTCGGCATTGTGCTCTTTGTATTTAACTCCGATGCAATTTCTGTGTTTCATCGTCAATAAGAAGGTCGGAGGGTTACAGTAAACCTGAAGTGAAGCATCGGAATCTATAACTAGTGTCACATGAATGGTTCAAAACAGAGACAGTAAGAAGTGTCAGTTTTCTTGTACTTAAGTCGGCATTGTGCCTTTTGTATTTAATTACGAAGCAATTTCAGTGTTTCATCGTCAATAAGAAGGTCAGAGGGATACAGTAAACGTGAAGTGAAGCATCGGAAGCTATAACTAGTGTCACAGGAATGGTTCAAATTATAGACAGTAAGGAGAGTCAGTGTTCTTGTACTGAAGTCGGCATTGTGCTTTTTGTATTTAATTCCGATGCAATTTCTGTGTTTCGTCGTCAATAAGAAGGTCAGACGGATGCAGTAAACCTGAAGTGAAGCATCGGAATCTGTATCTAGTGTCACAGCAATGGTTCAAAACATAGACAGTAAAAAGAGACAGTTTTCTTGTACTTAAGTCGACAATGTGAATTTTGTATTTAAGTCCGATGCATTTTCTGTGTTTCATTGTCAATAAGAAGGTCAGAGGTATACAGTAAACCTGAAGTGAAGCATCGGAACCTATAACTAGTGGCACAGGAATGGTTCAAAAATAGACAGTAAGAAGAGTCAGTTTTCTTATACTTAAGTCGGCATTGTGATTTTTGTATTTAATTCCGATGAAATTTCCGTGTTTCATCGTCAATAAGAAGGTCAGAGGGATACAGTAAACCTGAAGTGAAGCATCGCAATCTATAACTAGTATCACAGGAATGGTTCAAAGCATAGACAATTAGAAGAGTAAGTTTTCTTGTACTTAAGTCGGCATTGTGCCTTTTCTATTTAATTCCGATGTACTTTCTGTGTTTCATCGTCAATAAGAAGCACAGAGGGATACAGTAAAAATGATGTGAAGCATCGGAATCTATAACTAGTGTCACAGGAATGGTTCAAATAATATACAGTTATAAGAGTCAGTTTTCTTGTACTTAAGTCGGCATTGGGCCTTTTCTATTTAATTCCGATGCAATTTCTGTGTTTTATCGTCAACACGAAAGTCAGAGGGATACAGTAAAAATGAAGTGAAGCATCGGAATCTATAACTAGTGTCACAGAAATGGTTCAAATAATAGACAGTTATAAGAGTCAGTTTTCTTGTGCTTAAGTTGGCATTGTGCCTTTTCTATTTAATTCCGATGCAATTTCTGTGTTTCATCGTCAATAAGAAAGTCACAGGGATACAGTAAACCTGAAGTGAAGCATCGGAATCTATAACTAGTGTCACAGGAATGGTTCAAACATAGACTGTAAGAAGAGTCAGATTACTTGTACTTAAGTCGGCATTGTGCCTTTTGTATTTAATTTCGATGCAATTTCTGTGTTTCATCGTCAATAAGAAGGTCAGAGGGATACAGTTAACCTGAAGTGAAGCATCGGAATCTATAACTAGTGTCACATGAATGGTTCAAAACATAGACAGTAAGAAGTGTCAGTTTTCTTGTACTTAAGTAGGCATTGTGCCTTTTGTATTTAATTCCGATGCAATTTCAGTTTTTCATCGTCAATAAGAAGGTCAGAGGGATACAGTAAACGTGAAGTGAAGCATCGGAATCTATAACCAGTGTCACAGGAATGGTTCAAATCATAGACAGTAAGAAGAGTCAGTTTTCTTGTACGTAAGACGTCATTGTGCTTTTGTATTTAATTCCGAAGCAATTTTTGTGATTCATCGTCAATAAGAAGGTCAGAGGGATACAGTCAACCGGAAGTGAAGCATCGGAATCTATATCTAGTGTCACAGGAATGGTTCAAAACATAGACAGTAAGAAGAGTCAGTTTTCTTGTACTTAAATCGGCATTGTGACTTTTGTATTTAATTCCCATGCAATTTCTGTGTTTCATCGTCAATAAGAAAGTCAGAGGGATACAGTAAACCTGAAGTGAAGCATCGGAATCTATAACTAGTGTCACATGAACGGTTCAAACCATAGACAGTATGAAGAGTCAGTTCTCCTGTACTTAAGTCGGCATTGTGCCTTATGTATAAATTTCCGATGAAATTTCTGTGTTTCATCGTCAATAAGAAGGTCAGATGGATACAGTAAACCTGAAGTGAAGCATCGGAAGCTATAACTAATGTCACATGAATGGTTCAAAACATAGAGACTAAGAGGAGTGAGTTATCTTGTACTTTAGTCTTCATTGTGCCTTTTGTATTTAATCCCGATGCAATTTCTGTGTTTCATCGTCAATAAGAAGGTCAGAGGGATACAGTCAACCGGAAGTGAAGCATCGGAATCTATATCTAGTGTCACAGGAATGGTTCAAAACATAGACAGTAAGGAGAGTCAGTGTTCTTGTACTTAAGTCGGCATTGTGCTTTTTGTATTTAATTCCGATGCAATTTCTGTGTTTCATCGTCAATAAGAAGGTCAGACGGATGCAGAAAACCCGAAGTGAAGCATCGGAATCTATAACTAGTGTCACATGAATGGTTCAAATCATAGACAGTAAGAAGAGTCAGTGTTCTTGTACTTAAGTCGGCATTGTGCTTTTTGTATTTAATTCCGATGCAATTTCTGTGTTTCATCGTCAATAAGAAGGTCAGACGGATGCAGTAAACCTGAAGTGAAGCATCGGAATCTATAACTAGTGTCACATGAATGGTTCAAAACAGAGACAGTAAGAAGTGTCAGTTTTCTTGTACTTAAGTCGGCATTGTGCCTTTTGTATTAGTTTCCGATGCAATTTCAGCGTTTCATCGTCAATAAGAAGGTCAGAGGGATACAGTAAACGTGAAGTGAAGCATCGGAAGCTATAACTAGTGTCACAGGAATGGTTCAAAACATAGACAGTAGGAAGAGTCAGTTATCTTGTACTTAAGTCGGCATTGTGCCTTTTGTATTTAATTCCGATGAAATTTCTGTCTTTCATCGTCAATAAGAAGGTCAGAAGGATACATTGGATCTGAAGTGAAGCATCGGAATCTATAACTAATGTCACATGAATGGTTCAAAACATAGACAGTAAGAAGAGTCAGTTTTCTTGTACTTAAGTTGGCATTGTGCCTTTTGTATTTAATTCCGACGGAATTTCTGTGTTTCATCGTCAATAAGAAGGTCGGAGGGATACAGTAAACCTGAAGTGAAGCATCGCAATCTATAACTAGTGTCACAGGAATGGTTCAAAGCATAGACAATAAGAAGAGTCAGTTTTCTTGTACTTAAGTCGGCATTGTGCCCTTTGTATTTAATTCCGATGCCATTTCTGTGTTTCATCGTCAATAAGAAGGTCAGAAGGATACATTGGAGCTGAAGTGAAGCATCGGAATCTATAACTAATGTCACATGAATGGTTCAAAACATAGACAGTAAGAAGAGTCAGTTTTCTTGTACTTAAGTTGGCATTGTGCCTTTTGTATTTAATTCCGATGGAATTTCTGTGTTTCATCGTCAATAAGAAGGTCGGAGGGATACAGTAAACCTGAAGTGAAGCATCGCAATCTATAACTAGTGTCACAGGAATTGTTCAAAGCATAGACAATAAGAAGAGTCAGTTTTCTTGTACTTAAGTCGGCATTGTGCCCTTTGTATTTAATTCCGATGCAATTTCTGTGTTTCATCGTCAATAAGAAGGTCAGAAGGATACATTGGAGCTGAAGTGAAGCATCGGAATCTATAACTAATGTCACATGAATGGTTCAAAACATAGACACTAAGAAGAGTCAGTTTTCTTGTACTTAAGTTGGCATTGTGCATTTTGTATTTAATTCCGATGGAATTTCTGTGTTTCATCGTCAATAAGAAGGTCGGAGGGTTACAGTAAACCTGAAGTGAAGCATCGGAATCTATAACTAGTGTCACATGAATGGTTCAAAACAGAGACAGTAAGAAGTGTCAGTTTTCTTGTACTTAAGTCGGCATTGTGCCTTTTGTATTTAATTACGAAGCAATTTCAGTGTTTCATCGTCAATAAGAAGGTCAGAGGGATACAGTAAACGTGAAGTGAAGCATCGGAAGCTATAACTAGTGTCACAGGAATGGTTCAAATTATAGACAGTAAGGAGAGTCAGTGTTCTTGTACTGAAGTCGGCATTGTGCTTTTTGTATTTAATTCCGATGCAATTTCTGTGTTTCATCGTCAATAAGAAGGTCAGACGGATGCAGTAAACCTGAAGTGAAGCATCGGAATCTGTATCTAGTGTCACAGCAATGGTTCAAAACATAGACAGTAAAAAGAGACAGTTTTCTTGTACTTAAGTCGACAATGTGCCTTTTGTATTTAAGTCCGATGCATTTTCTGTGTTTCATTGTCAATAAGAAGGTCAGAGGTATACAGTAAACCTGAAGTGAAGCATCGGAACCTATAACTAGTGGCACAGGAATGGTCCACACATAGACAGTAAGAAGAGTCAGTTTTCTTATACTTAAGTCGGCATTGTGATTTTTGTATTTAATTCCGATGAAATTTCCGTGTTTCATCGTCAATAAGAAGGTCAGAGGGATACAGTAAACCTGTAGTGAAGCATCGCAATCTATAACTAGTATCACAGGAATGGTTCAAAGCATAGACAATTAGAAGAGTAAGTTTTCTTGTACTTAAGTCGGCATTGTGCCTTTTCTATTTAATTCCGATGTACTTTCTGTGTTTCATCGTCAATAAGAAGCACAGAGGGATACAGTAACAATGATGTGAAGCATCGGAATCTATAACTAGTGTCACAGGAATGGTTCAAAGAATACACAGTTATAAGAGTCAGTTTTCTTGTACTTAAGTCGGCATTGGGCCTTTTCTATTTAATTCCGAAGCAATTTCTGTGTTTTATCGTCAACAAGAAGGTCTGAGGGATACAGTAAAAATGAAGTGAAGCATCGGAATCTATAACTAGTGTCACAGGAATGGTTCAAATAATAGACAGTTATAAGAGTCAGTTTTCTTGTACTTAAGTTGGCATTGTGGCTTTTCTATTTAATTCCGATGCAATTTCTGTGTTTCATCGTCAATAAGAAAGTCACAGGGATACAGTAAACCTGAAGTGAAGCATCGGAATCTATAACTAGTGTCACAGGAATGGTTCAAACATAGACTGTAAGAAGAGTCAGGTTACTTGTACTTAAGTCGGCATTGTGCCTTTTGTATTTAATTTCGATGCAATTTCTGTGCTTCATCGTCAATAAGAAGGTCAGAGGGATACAGTTAACCTGAAGTGAAGCATCGGAATCTATAACTAGTGTCACATGAATGGTTCAAAACATAGACAGTAAGAAGTGTCAGTTTTCCTGTACTTAAGTAGGCATTGTGCCTTTTGTATTTAATTCCGATGCAATTTCAGTGATTCATCGTCAATAAGAAGGTCAGAGGGATACAGTAAACGTGAAGTGAAGCATCGGAATCTATAACTAGTGTCACAGGAATGGTTCAAATCATAGACAGTAAGAAGAGTCAGTTTCCTTGTACGTAAGACGTCATTGTGCTTTTGTATTTAATTCCGAAGCAATTTCTGTGATTCATCGTCAATAAGAAGGTCAGAGGGATACAGTCAACCGGAAGTGAAGCATCGGAATCTATATAGTGTCACAGGAATGGTTCAAAACATAGACAGTAAGAAGAGTCAGTTTTCTTGTACTTAAGTCGGCATTGTGACTTTTGTATTTAATTCCCATGCAATTTCTGTGTTTCATCGTCAATAAGAAAGTCAGAGGGATACAGTAAACCTGAAGTGAAGCATCGGAATCTATAACTAGTGTCACATGAACGGTTCAAACCATAGACAGTATGAAGAGTCAGTTCTCCTGTACTTAAGTCGGCATTGTGCCTTATGTATAAATTTCCGATGAAATTTCTGTGTTTCATCGTCAATAAGAAGGTCAGATGGATACAGTAAACCTGAAGTGAAGCATCGGAATCTATAACTAATGTCACATGAATGGTTCAAAACATAGAGACTAAGAGGAGTGAGTTATCTTGTACTTTAGTCTTCATTGTGCCTTTTGTATTTATTCCCGATGCAATTTCTGTGTTTCATCGTCAATAAGAAGGTCAGAGGTATACAGTAAACCTGAAGTGAAGCATCGGAATCTATAACTAGTGTCACAGGAATGGTTCAAAACATAGACAGTAAGAAGAGTCAGTTTTCTTGTACTTATGTCGGCATTGTGCCTTTTGTATTTAATTCCGATGCAATTTCTATGTTTCATCGTCAATAAGAAGGTCAGAGGGATACAGTAAACCTGAAGTGAAGCATCTGAATCTATAACTAATGTCACACGAATGGTTCAAAACATAGACAGTAAGAAGAGTCAGTTATCTTGTACTTAAGTCGGCATTGTGCCTTTTAAATTTAATTCCGATGAAATTTCTGTGTTTCATCGTCAATAAGAAGGTCAGAAGGATACATTGGAGCTGAAGTGTAGCATCGGAATCTATAACTAATGTCACATGAATGGTTCAAAACATAGACAGTAAGAAGAGTCAGTTTTCTTGTACTTAAGTCGGCATTGTGCCTTTTGTATTTAATTCCGATGAAATATCTGTGTTTCATCGTCAACAAGAAGGTCGGAGGGATACAGTAAACCTGAAGTGAAGCATCGCAATCTATAACTATATTCACAGGAATGGTTCAAAGCACAGACAATAAGAAGTGTCAGTTTTCTTGTACTTAAGTCGGCATTGTGACTTTTGTATTTAACTCCGATGCAATTTCTGTGTTTCATCGTCAATGAGAAGGTCAGAGGGATACAGTGATCCTGACGTGAAGCATTGGAATCTATAACTAGTGTCACAGGAATGGTTCAAATCTTAGACAGGAAGAAGAGTCAGTTTTCTTGTACTTAAGTCGGCATTGTGCCTTTTGTATTTAATTCCGTTGCAATTTCAGTGTTTCATCGTCATTAAGAAGGTCAGAGGGATACAGTAAACCTGAGGTGAGGCATCGGAATCTATAACTAGTGTCACAGGAATGGTTGAAAACATAGACAGTAAGAAGAGTCAGTTTTCTTGTACTTAAGTCGGCATTGTGCCTTTTGTATTTAATTCCGATGATATTTCTGTGTTTCATCGTCAATAAGAAGGTCAGAGGGATACAGTAAACCTGAAGTGAAGCATCGCAATCTATAACTAGTGTCATAGGAATGGTTCAAAGCATAGACAATAAGAAGAGTCAGTTTTCTTGTACTTAAGTCGGCATTGTGCCTTTTCTATTTAATTCCGATGTAATTTCTGTGTTTCATCGTCAATAAGAAGCACAGTGGGATACAGTAAAAATGAAGTGAAGCATCGGAATCTATAACTAGTGTCACAGGAATGGTTCAAATAATGGACAGTTATAAGAGTCAGTTTTCTTGTACTTAAGTCGGCATTGGGCTTTTTCTATTTAATTCCGATGCAATTTCTGTGTTTCATCGTCAACAAGAAGGTCAGAGGGAGACAGTAAAAATGAAGTGAAGCATCGGAATCTATAACTAGTGTCACAGGAATGGTTCAAAACATAGACAGTAAGAAGAGTCAGTTTTCTTGTACTTAAGTCGGCATTGTTCCTTTTGTATTTAACTCCGATGCAATTTCTGTGTTTCATCGTCAATAAGAAGATCAGAGGGATACAGTAAACCTGAAGTGGAGCATTGGAATCTATAACTAGTGTCACAGGAATGGTTCAAAACATAGACAGTAAGAAGAGTCAGTTTTATTGTACTTAAGTCGGCATTGTGCCTTTTGTATTTAATTCCGATGCAATTTCTGTGTTTCATCGTCAATAAGAAAGTCACAGGGATACAGTAAACCTGAAGTGAAGCATCGGAATCTATAACTAGTGTCACAGGAATGGTTGAAAACATAGACAGTAAGAAGAGTCAATTTTCTTGTACTTATGTCGGCATTGTGCCTTTTGTATTTAATTTCGATGCAATTTCTGTGTTTCATCGTCAATAAGAAGGTCAGAGGGATACAGTAAACGTAAAGTTAAGCATCGAAATCTATATCTAGTGTCACAGGAATGGTTCAAAACATAGACAGTAAGAAGAGTCAGTTTTCTTGTACTTAAGTCGGCATTGTGACTTTTGTATTTAATTCCCATGCAATTTCTGTGTTTCATCGTCAATAAGAAAGTCAGAGGGATACAGTAAACCTGAAGTGAAGCATCGGAATCTATAACTAGTGTCACATGAACGGTTCAAACCATAGACAGCATGAAGAGTCAGTTTTCCTGTGCTTAAGTCGGCATTGTGCCTTAAGTATAAATTTCCGATGCAATTTCTGTGTTTCATCGTCAATAAGAAGGTCAGAAGGATACAGTAAACCTGAAGTGAAGCATCGGAATCTATAACTAATGTCACATGAATGGTTCAAAACATAGAGAGTAAGAAGAGTCAGTTATCTTGTACTTAAGTCGGCATTGTGCCTTTTGTATTTAATCCCGATGCAATTTCTGTGTTTCATCGTCAATAAGAAGGTCAGAGGGAAACAGTAAACCTGAAGTGAAGCATCGGAATCTATAACTAGTGTCACAGGAATGGTTCAAAACATAGACAGTAAGAGGAGTCAGTTTTCTAGTACTTATGTCGGCATTGTGCCTTTTGTATTTAATTCCGATGCAATGTCTGTGTTTCATCGTCAATAAGAAGGTCAGAGGGACACAGTAAAGCTGACGTGAAGCTTCGGAATCTATAACTAGGGTCACAGGAATTGTTCAAAACTTAGACAGTAAGAAAAGTCAGTTTTCTTGTACTTAAGTCGGCATTGTACCTTTTGTATTTAATTCCGATGCAATTTCTATGTTTCATCGTCAATAAGAAGGTCAGAGGGATACAGTACACCTGAAGTGAAGCATCGGAATCTATAACTAATGTCACATGAATGGTTCAAAACATAGACAGTAAGAAGAGTCAGTTATCTTGTACTTAAGTCGGCATTGTGCCTCTTGTATTTAATTCCGATGCAATTTCTGTGTTTCATCGTCAATAAGAAGGTCAGCAGGATACATTGGAGCTGAAGTGAAGCATCGGAATCTATAACTAATGCCACATGAATGGTTCAAAACATAGACAGTAAGAAGAGTCAGTTTTCTTGTACTTAAGTCGGCATTGTGCCTTTTGTATTTAATTCCGATGAAATATCTGTGTTTCATCGTCAACAAGAAGGTCGGAGGGATACAGTAAACCTGAAGTGAAGCATCGCAATCTATAACTAGTGTCACAGGAATGGTTCAAAGCATAGACAATAAGAAGAGTCAGTTTTCTTGTACTTAAGTCGGCATTGTGACTTTTGTATTTAACTCCGATGCAATTTCTGTGTTTCATCGTCAATAAGAAGGTCAGAGGGATACAGTGATCCTGAAATGAAGCATCGGAATCTGTAACTAGTGTCACAGGAATGGTTCAAACATAGACAGTAAGAAGAGTCAGTTTACTTGTACATTAGTTGGCATTGTGCCTTTTGTATTTATTTTCGATGCATTTTCGGTGTTTCATCGTCAATAAGGACGTCAGAGGGTTACAGTAAACCTGAAGTGAAGCATCGGAATCTATAACTAGTGTCACATGAATGGCTCATAACATAGACAGTAAGAAGTGTCAGCTTTCTTGTACTTAAGTCGTCATTGTGCCTTTTGTATTTAATTCCGACGCAATTTCTGTGTTTCATCGTCAATACGAAGGTGAGAGGGATACAGTAAAGCTGAATTGAAGCATTGGAATCTATAACTAGTGTCACAGGAATGGTTCAAATCTTAGACAGGAAGGAGAGTCAGTTTTCTTGTACTTAAGTCGGCATTGTGCTTTTATATTTAATTCCGTTGCAATTTCTGTGTTTCATCGTCAATAAGATGGTCAGAGGGATACAGTAAACCTGAGGTGAGGCATCGGAATCTATAACTAGTGTCACAGGAATGGTTCAAACCATAGACAGTGAGAAGAGTCAGTTTTCTTGTACTTAAGTCGGCATTGTGCCTTTTGTATTTAATTCCGATGAAGTTTCTGTGTTTCATCGTCAATAAGAAGGTCAGAGGGATACAGTAAACCTGAAGTGAAGCATCGCAATCTATAACTAGTGTCACAGGAATGGTTCAAAGCATAGACAATAAGAAGAGTCAGTTTTCTTGTACTTAAGTCGGCATTGTGCCTTTTATATTTAATTCCGATGTAATTTCTGTGTTTCATCGTCAATTAGAAGCACAGAGGGATACAGTAAAAGTGAAGTGAAGCATCGGAATCTGTAACTAGTGTCACAGGAATGGTTCAAATAATAGACAGTTATAAGAGTCAGTTTTGTTGTACTTAAGTCGGCATTGGGCCTTTTCAATTTAATTCCGATGCAATTTCTGTGTTTCATCGTCAATAAGAAGGTTAGAGGGATACAGTGAAAATGAAGTGAAGCATCGGAATCTATAACTAGTGTCACAGGAATGGTTCAAATCATAGACAGTAAGAAGAGTCAGTTTTCTTGTACTTAAGACGGCATTGTGCATTTGTATTTAATTCCGATGCAAATTCTGTGATTCATCGTCAATAAGAAGGTCAGAGGGATACAGTCAACCGGAAGTGAAGCATCGGAATCTATATCTAGTGTCACAGGAATGGTTCAAAACATAGACAGTAAGAAGAGTCAGTTTTCTTGTACTTAAGTCGGCATTGTGACTTTTGTATTTAATTCCGATGCAATTTCTATGTTTCATCGTCAATGAGAAGGTCAGAGGGATACAGTAAACCTGAAGTGAAGCATCGGAATCTATAACTAGTGTCACAGGAATGGTTCAAATCATAGACAGTGAGAAGAGTCAGTTTTCTTGTACTTATGACGGCATTGTGCTTTTGTATTTAATTCCGATGCAACTTCTGTGATTCATCGTCAATAAGAAGTCAGAGGGATACAGTCAACCGGAAGTGAAGCATCGGAATCTATATCTAGTGTCACAGGAATGGTTCAAAACATAGACAGTAAGAAGAGTCAGTTTTCTTGTACTTAAGTCGGCATTGTGACTTTTGTATTTAATTCCCATGCAATTTCTGTGTTTCATCGTAAATAAGAAAGTCAGAGGGATACAGTAAACCTGAAGTGAAGCATCGGAATCTATAACTAGTGTCACATGAACGGTTCAAACCATAGACAGCATGAAGAGTCAGTTTTCCTGTACTTAAGTCGGCATTGTGCCTTATGTATAAATTTCCGATGCAATTTCTGTGTTTCATCGTCAATAGGAAGGTCAGAGGGACACAGTAAAGCTGACGTGAAGCCTCGGAATCTATAACTAGGGTCACAGGAATTGTTCAAAACTTAGACAGTAAGAAAAGTCAGTTTTCTTTTACTTAAGTCGGCATTGTGCCTTTTGTATTTAATTCCATTGCAATTTCTATGTTTCATAGTCAATAAGAAGGTCAGAGGGATACAGTACACCTGAAGTGAAGCATCGGAATCTATAACTAATGTCACATGAATGGTTCAAAACATAGACAGTGAGAAGAGTCAGTTATCTTGTACCTAAGTCGGCATTGTGCCTTTTGTATTTAATTTCGATGAAATTTCTGTGTTTCATCGTCAATAAGAAGGTCAGAAGGATACATTGGAGCTGAAGTGAAGCATCGGAATCTATAACTAATGTCACATGAATGGTTCACAACATAGACAGTAAGAAGAGTCAGTTATCTTGTACTTATGTCGGCATTGTGCCTTTTAAATTTAATTCCGATGAAATTTCTGTGTTTCATCGTCAATAAGAAGGTCAGAAGGATACATTGGAGCTGAAGTGAAGCATCGGAATCTATAACTAATGTCACATGAATGGTTCAAAACATAGACAGTAAGAAGAGTCAGTTTTCTTGTACTTAAGTCGGCATTGTGACTTTTGTATTTAACTCCGATGCAATTTCTGTGTTTCATCGTCAATAAGAAGGTCAGAGGGATACAGTGATCCTGAAGTAAAGCATCGGAATCTATAAGTAGTGTCACAGGAATGGTTCAAACATAGACAGTAAGAAGAGTCAGAATACTTGTACTTAAGTCGGCATTGTGCCTTTTGTATTTAATTCCGATGCAATTTCTGTGTTTCATCGTCAATAAGAAGGTTAGAGGGATACAGTACAGCTGAAGTGAAGCATTGGAATCTATAACTAGTGTCACAGGAATGGTTCAAATCTTAGACAGGAAGAAGAGTCAGTTTTCTTGTACTTAAGTCGGCATTGTGCCTTTTGTAATTAATTCCGTTGCAATTTCAGTGTTTCATCGTCATTAAGAAGGTCAGAGGGATACAGTAAACCTGAGGTGAGGCATCGGAATCTATAACTAGTGTCACAGGAATGGTTGAAAACATAGACAGTAAGAAGAGTCAGTTTTCTTGTACTTAAGTCGGCATTGTGCCTTTTGTATTTAATTCCGATGAAATTTCTGTGTTTCATCGTCAATAAGAAGGTCAGAGGGATACAGTAAACCTGAAGTGAAGCATCGCAATCTATAACTAGTGTCATAGGAATGGTTCAAAGCATAGACAATAAGAAGAGTCAGTTTTCTTGTACTTAAGTCGGCATTGTGCCTTTTCTATTTAATTCCGAAGTAATTTCTGTGTTTCATCGTCAATAAGAAGCACAGTGGGATACAGTAAAAATGAAGTGAAGCATCGGAATCTATAACTAGTGTCACAGGAATGGTTCAAATAATGGACAGTTATAAGAGTCAGTTTTCTTGTACTTAAGTCGGCATTGGGCCTTTTCTATTTAATTCCGATGCAATTTCTGTGTTTCATCGTCAACAAGAAGGTCAGAGGGATACAGTAAAAATGAAGTGAAGCATCGGAATCTATAACTAGTGTCACAGGAATGGTTCAAAACATAGACAGTAAGAAGAGTCAGTTTTCTTGTACTTAAGTCGGCATTGATCCTTTTGTATTTAACTCCGATGCAATTTCTGTGTTTCATCGTCAATAAGAAGATCAGAGGGATACAGTAAACCTGAAGTGGAGCATTGGAATCTATAACTAGTGTCACAGGAATGATTTAAACCATAGACAGTAAGAAGAGTCAGTTTTATTGTACTTAAGTCGGCATTGTGCCTTTTGTATTTAATTCCGATGCAATTTCTGTGTTTCATCGTCAATAAGAAAGTCACAGGGATACAGTAAACCTGAAGTGAAGCATCGGAATCTATAACTAGTGTCACAGGAATGGTTCAAACATAGACTGTAAGAAGAGTCAGGTTACTTGTACTTAAGTCGGCATTGTGCCTTTTGTATTTAATTTCGATGCAATTTCTGTGTTTCATCGTCAATAAGAAGGTCAGAGGGATACAGTAAGCGTGAAGTGAAGCATCGGAATCTATAACTAGTGTCACATGAACGGTTCAAACCATAGACAGCATGAAGAGTCAGTTTTCCTGTACTTAAGTCGGCATTGTGCTTTTGTATTTAATTCCGATGCAATTTCTGTGATTAATCGTCAATAAGAAGTCAGAGGGATACAGTCAACCGGAAGTGAAGCATCGGAATCTATATCTAGTGTCACAGGAATGGTTCAAAACATAGACAGTAAGAAGAGTCAGTTTTCTTGTACTTAAGTCGGCATTGTGACTTTTGTATTTAATTCCCATGCAATTTCTGTGTTTCATCGTAAATAAGAAAGTCAGAGGGATACAGTAAACCTGAAGTGAAGCATCGGAATCTATAACTAGTGTCACATGAACGGTTCAAACCATAGACAGCATGAAGAGTCAGTTTTCTTGTACTTAAGTCGGCATTGTGCCTTATGTATAAATTTCCGATGCAATTTCTGTGTTTCATCGTCAATAGGAAGGTCAGAGGGACACAGTAAAGCTGACGTGAAGCCTCGGAATCTATAACTAGGGTCACAGGAATTGTTCAAAACTTAGACAGTAAGAAAAGTCAGTTTTCTTTTACTTAAGTCGGCATTGTGCCTTTTGTATTTAATTCCATTGCAATTTCTATGTTTCATAGTCAATAAGAAGGTCAGAGGGATACAGTACACCTGAAGTGAAGCATCGGAATCTATAACTAATGTCACATGAATGGTTCAAAACATAGACAGTGAGAAGAGTCAGTTATCTTGTACCTAAGTCGGCATTGTGCCTTTTGTATTTAATTTCGATGAAATTTCTGTGTTTCATCGTCAATAAGAAGGTCAGAAGGATACATTGGAGCTGAAGTGAAGCATCGGAATCTATAACTAATGCCACATGAATGGTTCAAAACATAGACAGTAAGAAGAGTCAGTTTTCTTGTACTTAAGTCGGCATTGTGCCTTTTGTATTTAATTCCGATGAAATTTCTGTGTTTCATCGTCAATAAGAAGGTCAGAAGGATACATTGGAGCTGAAGTGAAGCATCGGAATCTATAACTAATGTCACATGAATGGTTCACAACATAGACAGTAAGAAGAGTCAGTTATCTTGTACTTATGTCGGCATTGTGCCTTTTAAATTTAATTCCGATGAAATTTCTGTGTTTCATCGTCAATAAGAAGGTCAGAAGGATACATTGGAGCTGAAGTGAAGCATCGGAATCTATAACTAATGTCACATGAATGGTTCGAAACATAGACAGTAAGAAGAGTCAGTTTTCTTGTACTTAAGTCGGCATTGTGACTTTTGTATTTAACTCCGATGCAATTTCTGTGTTTCATCGTCAATAAGAAGGTCAGAGGGATACAGTGATCCTGAAGTAAAGCATCGGAATCTATAAGTAGTGTCACAGGAATGGTTCAAACATAGACAGTAAGAAGAGTCAGTATACTTGTACGTTAGTTGGCATTGTGCGATTTGTATTTAATACCGATGAAATTTCTGTGTTTCATCGTCAATAAGAAAGTCAGAGGGATACAGTAAACCTGAAGTGAAGCATCGGAATCTATAACTAGTGTGACAGGAATGGTTCAAAACATAGACAGTAAGAAGAGTCAGTTTTCTTGTACTTAAGTCGGCATTGTGCCTTTTGTATTTAATTCCGATGCAATTTCTGTGTTTCATCGTCAATAAGAAGGTTAGAGGGATACACTAAAGCTGAAGTGAAGCATTGGAATCTATAACTAGTGTCACAGGAATGGTTCAAATCTTAGACAGGAAGAAGAGTCAGTTTTCTTGTACTTAAGTCGGCATTGTGCCTTTTGTATTTAATTCCGTTGCAATTTCAGTGTTTCATCGTCATTAAGAAGGTCAGAGGGATACAGTAAACCTGAGGTGAGGCATCGGAATCTATAACTAGTGTCACAGGAATGGTTGAAAACATAGACAGTAAGAAGAGTTAGTTTTCTTGTACTTAAGTCGGCATTGTGCCTTTTGTATTTAATTCCGATGAAATTTCTGTGTTTCATCGTCAATAAGAAGGTCAGAGGGATACAGTAAACCTGAAGTGAAGCATCGCAATCTATAACTAGAGTCATAGGAATGGTTCAAAGCATAGACAATAAGAAGAGTCAGTTTTCTTGTACTTAAGTCGGCATTGTGCCTTTTCTATTTAATTCCGAAGTAATTTCTGTGTTTCATCGTCAATAAGAAGCACAGTGGGATACAGTAAAAATGAAGTGAAGCATCGGAATCTATAACTAGTGTCACAGGAATGGTTCAAATAATGGACAGTTATAAGAGTCAGTTTTCTTGTACTTAAGTCGGCATTGGGCCTTTTCTATTTAATTCCGATGCAATTTCTGTGTTTCATCGTCAACAAGACGGTCAGAGGGATACAGTAAAAATGAAGTGAAGCATCGGAATCTATAACTAGTGTCACAGGAATGGTTCAAAACATAGACAGTAAGAAGAGTCAGTTTCCTTGTACTTAAGTCGGCATTGTTCCTTTTGTATTTAACTCCGATGCAATTTCTGTGTTTCATCGTCAATAAAAAGATCAGAGGGATACAGTAAACCTGAAGTGGAGCATTGGAATCTATAACTAGTGTCACAGGAATGATTTAAACCATAGACAGTAAGAAGAGTCAGTTTTATTGTACTTAAGTCGGCATTGTGCCTTTTGTATTTAATTCCGATGCAATTTCTATGTTTCATCGTCAATAAGAAAGTCACAGGGATACAGTAAACCTGAAGTGAAGCATCGGAATCTATAACTAGTGTCACAGGAATGGTTCAAACATAGACTGTAAGAAGAGTCAGGTTACTTGTACTTAAGTCGGCATTGTGCCTTTTGTATTTAATTTCGATGCAATTTCTGTGTTTCATCGTCAATAAGAAGGTCAGAGGGATACAGTAAACGTGAAGTGAAGCATCGGAATCTATAACTAGTGTCACAGGAATGGTTCAAATCATAGACAGTACGAAGAGTCAGTTTTCTTGTACTTAAGACGGCATTGTGCATTTGTACTTAATTCCGCTGCAATTTCTGTGATTCATCGTCAATAAGAAGGTCAGAGGGATACAGTCAACCGGATGTGAAGCATTGGAATCTATATCTAGTGTCACAGGAATGGTTCAAAGCATAGACAGTAAGAAGAGTCAGTTTTCTTGTACTTAAGTCGGCATTGTGACTTTTGTATTTAATTCCGATGCAATTTCTATGTTTCATCGTCAATAAGAAGGTCAGAGGGATACAGTAAACCTGAAGTGAAGCATCGGAATCTATAACTAGTGTCACAGGAATGGTTCAAATCATAGACAGTAAGAAGAGTCAGTTTTCTTGTACTTAAGACGGCATTGTGCTTTTGTATTTAATTCCGATGCAATTTCTGTGAATCATCGTCAATAAGAAGTCAGAGGGATACAGTCAACCGGAAGTTAAGCATCGGAATCTATATCTAGTGTCACAGGAGTGGTTCAAAACATAGACAGTAAGAAGAGTCAGTTTTCTTGTACTTAAGTCGGCATTGTGACTTTTGTATTTAATTCCGATGCAATTTCTATGTTTCATCGTCAATAAGAAGGTCAGAGGGATACAGTTAACCTGAAGTGAAGCATCGGAATCTATAACTAGTGTCACATGAACGGTTCAAACCATAGACAGCATGAAGAGTCAGTTTTCCTGTACTTAAGTCGGCATTGTGCCTTTTGTATTTAATCCCGATGCAATTTCTGTGTTTCATCGTCAATAAGAAGGTCAGAGGGATACAGTAAACCTGAAGTGAAGCATCGGGATCTATAACTAGTGTCACAGGAATGGTTCAAAACATAGACAGTAAGAGGAGTCAGGTTTCTAGTACTTATGTCGGCATTGGGCCTTTTGTATTTAATTCCGATGCAATGTCTGTATTTCATCGTCAATAAGAAGGTCAGAGGGACACAGTAAAGCTGACGTGAAGCTTCGGAATCTGTAACTAGGGTCACAGGAATTGTTCAAATCTTAGACTGTAAGAAAAGTCAGTTTTCTTGTACTTAAGTCGGCATTGTGCCTCTTGTATTTAATTCCGATGCAATTTCTATGTTTCATCGTCAATAAGAAGGTCAGAGGGATACAGTACACCTGAAGTGAAACATCGGAATCTATAACTAATGTCACATGAATGGTTCAAAACATAGACAGTAAGAAGAGTCAGTTATCTTGTACTTAAGTCGGCATTGTGCCTTTTGTATTTAATTCCGATGAAATATCTGTGTTTCATCGTCAATAAGAAGGTCAGCAGGATACATTGGAGCTGAAGTGAAGCATCGGAATCTATAACTAATGCCACATGAATGGTTCAAAATATAGACAGTAAGAAGAGTCAGTTTTCTTGTACTTAAGTCGGCATTGTGCCTTTTGTATTTAATTCCGATGAAATATCTGTGTTTCATCGTCAACAAGAAGGTCGGAGGGATACAGTAAACCTAAAGTGAAGCATCGCAATCTATAACTAGTGTCACAGGAATGGTTCAAAGCATAGACAATAAGAAGGGTCAGTTTTCTTGTACTTAGGTCGGCATTGTGACTTTTGTATTTAACTCCGATGCAATTTCTGTGTTTCATCGTCAATAAGAAGGTCAGAGGGATACAGTGATCCTGAAGTGAAGCATCGGAATCTATAACTAGTGTCACAGGAATGGTTCAAACATAGACAGTAAGCAGAGTCAGTTTACTTGTACATTAGTTGGCATTCTGCCTTTTGTATTTATTTTCGATGCATTTTCTGTGTTTCATCGTCAATAAGGAGGTCAGAGGGTTACAGTAAACCTGAAGTGAAGCATCGGAATCTATAACTAGTGTCACATGAATGGCTCATAACATAGACAGCAAGAAGTGTCAGTTTTCTTGTACTTAAGTCGTCATTGTGCCTTTTGTATTTAATTCCGATGCAATTTCTGTGTTTCATCGTCTATAAGAAGGTCAGAGGGATACAGTAAAGCTGAATTGAAACATTGGAATCTATAACTAGTGTAACAGGAATGGTTCAAATCTTAGACAGGAAGGAGAGTCAGTTTTCTTGTACTTAAGTCGGCATTGGGCTTTTGTATTTAATTCCGTTGCAATTTCTGTGTTTCATCGTATATAAGATCGTCAGAGGGATACAGTAAACCTGAGGTGAGGCATCGGAATCTATAACTAGTGTCACAGGAATGGTTCAAAACATAGACAGTAAGAAGAGCCAGTTTTCTTGTACTTAAGTCGGCATTGTGCCTTTTGTATTTAATTCCGCGAAGTTTCTGTGTTTCATCGTCAATAAGAAGGTCAGAGGGATACAGTAAACCTGAAGTGAAGCATCGCAATCTATAACTAGTGTCACAGGAATGGTTCAAAGCATAGACAATAAGAAGAGTCAGTTTTCTTGTACTTAAGTCGGCATTGTGCCTTTTATATTTAATTCCGATGTAATATCTGTGTTTCATCGTCAATTAGAAGCACAGAGGGATACAGTAAAAGTGAAGTGAAGCATCGGAATCTATAACTAGTGTCACAGGAATGGTTCAAATAATAGACAGTTATAAGAGTCAGTTTTTTTGTACTTAAGTCGGCATTGGGCCTTTTCAATTTAATTCCGATGCAATTTCTGTGTTTCATCGTCAATATGAAGGTCAGAGGGATACAGTGAAAATGAAGTGAAGCATCGGAATCTATAACTAGTGTCACAGGAATGGTTCAAATCATAGACAGTAAGAAGAGTCAGTTTTCTTGTACTTAAGACGGCATTGTGCTTTTGTATTTAATTCCGATGCAATTTCTGTGATTCATCGTCAATAAGAAGGTCAGAGGGATACAGTCAACCGGAAGTGAAGCATCGGAATCCATATCTAGTGTCACAGGAATGGTTCAAAACATAGACAGTAAGAAGAGTCAGTTTTCTTGTACTTAAGTCGGCATTGTGACTTTTGTATTTAATTCCGATGCAATTTCTACGTTTCATCGTCAATAAGAAGGTCAGAGGGATACAGTAAACCTGAAGTGAAGCATTGGAAAGTATAACTAGTGTCACAGGAATGGTTCAAATCATAGACAGTAAGAAGAGTCAGTTTTCTTGTACTTATGACGGCATTGTGCTTTTGTATTTAATTCCGATGCAATTTCTGTGATTCATCGTCAATAAGAAGTCAGAGGGATACAGTCAACCGGAAGTGAAGCATCGGAATCTATATCTAGTGTCACAGGAATGGTTCAAAACATAGACAGTAAGAAGAGTCAGTTTTCTTGTACTTAAGTCGGCATTGTGACTTTTGTATTTAATTCCCATGCATTTTCTGTGTTTCATCGTCAATAAGAAAGTCAGAGGGATACAGTAAACCTGAAATGAAGCATCGGAATCTATAACTAGTCTCACATGAACGGTTCAAACCATAGACAGCATGAAGAGTCAGTTTTCCTGTACTTAAGTCGGCATTGTGCCTTATGTATAAATTTCCGATGCAATTTATGTGTTTCATCGTCAATAAGAAGGTCAGAAGGATACAGTAAACCAGAAGTGAAGCATCGGAATCTATAACTAATGTCACATGAGTGGTTCAAAACATAGAGAGTAAGAAGAGACAGTTATCTTGTACTTGAGTCGGCATTGTGCCTTTTGTATTTAATCCCGATGCAATTTCTGTGTTTCATCGTCAATAAGAAGGTCAGAGGGATACAGTAAACCTGAAGTGAAGCATCGGAATCTATAACTAGTGTCACAGGAATGGTTCAAAACATAGACAGTAAGAAGAGTCAGTTTTCTAGTACTTATGTCGGCATTGTGCCTTTTGTATTTAATTCCGATGCAATGTCTGTGTTTCATCGTCAATAAGAAGGTCAGAGGGACACAGTAAAGCTGACGTGAAGCTTCGGAATCTATAACTAGGGTCACAGGAATTGTTCAAAACTTAGACAGTAAGAAAAGTCAGTTTTCTTGTACTTAAGTCGGCATTGTGCCTTTTGTATTTAATTCCGATGCAATTTCTATGTTTCATCGTCAATAAGAAGGTCAGAGGGATACAGTACACCTGAAGTGAAGCATCGGAATCTATAACTAATGTCACATGAATGGTTCAAAACAAAGACAGTAAGAAGAGTCAGTTATCTTGTACTTAAGTCGGCAGTGTGCCTTTTGTATTTAATTCCGATGAAATTTCTGTGTTTCATCGTCCATAAGAAGGTCAGAAGGATACATTGGAGCTGAAGTGAAGCATCGGAATCTATAACTAATGCCACATGAATGGTTCAAAACATGGACAGTAAGAAGAGTCAGTTTTCTTGTACTTAAGTTGGCATTGTGCATTTTGTATTTAATTCCGATGAAATATCTGTGTTTCATCGTCAACAAGAAGGTCGGAGGGATACAGTAAAACTGAAGTGAAGCATCGGAATCTATATCTAGTGTCACAGGAATGGTTCAAAACATAGACAGTAAGAAGAGTCAGTTTTCTTGTACTTAAGTCGGCATTGTGACTTTTGTATTTAATTCCGATGCAGTTTCTATGTTTCATCTTCAATAAGAAGGTCAGAGGGATACAGTAAACCTGAAGTGAAGCATCGGAATCTATAACTAGTGTCACAGGAATGGTTCAAATCATAGACAGTAAGAAGAGTCAGTTTTCTTGTCCTTAAGACGGCATTGTGCTTTTGTATTTAATTCCGATGCAATTTCTGTGATTCATCGTCAATAAGAAGTCAGAGGGATACAGTCAACCGCAAGTGAAGCTTCGGAATCTATATCTAGTGTCACAGGAATGGTTCAAAACATAGACAGTAAGAAGAGTCAGTTTTCTTGTACTTAAGTCGGCATTGTGACTTTTGTATTTCATTCCCATGCAATTTCTGTGTTTCATCGTCAATAAGAAAGTCAGAGGGATACAGTAAACCAGAAGTGAAGCATCGGAATCTATAACTAGTGTCACAGGAATGGTTCAAACATAGACAGTAAGCAGAGTCAGTTTACTTGTACATTAGTTGGCATTCTGCCTTTTGTATTTATTTTCGATGCATTTTCTGTGTTTCATCGTCAGTAAGGAGGTCAGAGGGTTACAGTAAACCTGAAGTGAAGCATCGGAATCTATAACTAGTGTCACATGAATGGCTCATAACATAGACAGCAAGAAGTGTCAGTTTTCTTGTACTTAAGTCGTCATTGTGCCTTTTGTATTTAATTCCGATGCAATTTCTGTGTTTCATCGTCTATAAGAAGGTCAGAGGGATACAGTAAAGCTGAATTGAAACATTGGAATCTATAACTAGTGTAACAGGAATGGTTCAAATCTTAGACAGGAAGGAGAGTCAGTTTTCTTGTACTTAAGTCGGCATTGGGCTTTTGTATTTAATTCCGTTGCAATTTCTGTGTTTCATCGTATATAAGATCGTCAGAGGGATACAGTAAACCTGAGGTGAGGCATCGGAATCTATAACTAGTGTCACAGGAATGGTTCAAAACATAGACAGTAAGAAGAGCCAGTTTTCTTGTACTTAAGTCGGCATTGTGCCTTTTGTATTTAATTCCGCGAAGTTTCTGTGTTTCATCGTCAATAAGAAGGTCAGAGGGATACAGTAAACCTGAAGTGAAGCATCGCAATCTATAACTAGTGTCACAGGAATGGTTCAAAGCATAGACAATAAGAAGAGTCAGTTTTCTTGTACTTAAGTCGGCATTGTGCCTTTTATATTTAATTCCGATGTAATATCTGTGTTTCATCGTCAATTAGAAGCACAGAGGGATACAGTAAAAGTGAAGTGAAGCATCGGAATCTATAACTAGTGTCACAGGAATGGTTCAAATAATAGACAGTTATAAGAGTCAGTTTTTTTGTACTTAAGTCGGCATTGGGCCTTTTCAATTTAATTCCGATGCAATTTCTGTGTTTCATCGTCAATATGAAGGTCAGAGGGATACAGTGAAAATGAAGTGAAGCATCGGAATCTATAACTAGTGTCACAGGAATGGTTCAAATCATAGACAGTAAGAAGAGTCAGTTTTCTTGTACTTAAGACGGCATTGTGCTTTTGTATTTAATTCCGATGCAATTTCTGTGATTCATCGTCAATAAGAAGGTCAGAGGGATACAGTCAACCGGAAGTGAAGCATCGGAATCCATATCTAGTGTCACAGGAATGGTTCAAAACATAGACAGTAAGAAGAGTCAGTTTTCTTGTACTTAAGTCGGCATTGTGACTTTTGTATTTAATTCCGATGCAATTTCTACGTTTCATCGTCAATAAGAAGGTCAGAGGGATACAGTAAACCTGAAGTGAAGCATTGGAAAGTATAACTAGTGTCACAGGAATGGTTCAAATCATAGACAGTAAGAAGAGTCAGTTTTCTTGTACTTATGACGGCATTGTGCTTTTGTATTTAATTCCGATGCAATTTCTGTGATTCATCGTCAATAAGAAGTCAGAGGGATACAGTCAACCGGAAGTGAAGCATCGGAATCTATATCTAGTGTCACAGGAATGGTTCAAAACATAGACAGTAAGAAGAGTCAGTTTTCTTGTACTTAAGTCGGCATTGTGACTTTTGTATTTAATTCCCATGCATTTTCTGTGTTTCATCGTCAATAAGAAAGTCAGAGGGATACAGTAAACCTGAAATGAAGCATCGGAATCTATAACTAGTCTCACATGAACGGTTCAAACCATAGACAGCATGAAGAGTCAGTTTTCCTGTACTTAAGTCGGCATTGTGCCTTATGTATAAATTTCCGATGCAATTTATGTGTTTCATCGTCAATAAGAAGGTCAGAAGGATACAGTAAACCAGAAGTGAAGCATCGGAATCTATAACTAATGTCACATGAGTGGTTCAAAACATAGAGAGTAAGAAGAGACAGTTATCTTGTACTTGAGTCGGCATTGTGCCTTTTGTATTTAATCCCGATGCAATTTCTGTGTTTCATCGTCAATAAGAAGGTCAGAGGGATACAGTAAACCTGAAGTGAAGCATCGGAATCTATAACTAGTGTCACAGGAATGGTTCAAAACATAGACAGTAAGAAGAGTCAGTTTTCTAGTACTTATGTCGGCATTGTGCCTTTTGTATTTAATTCCGATGCAATGTCTGTGTTTCATCGTCAATAAGAAGGTCAGAGGGACACAGTAAAGCTGACGTGAAGCTTCGGAATCTATAACTAGGGTCACAGGAATTGTTCAAAACTTAGACAGTAAGAAAAGTCAGTTTTCTTGTACTTAAGTCGGCATTGTGCCTTTTGTATTTAATTCCGATGCAATTTCTATGTTTCATCGTCAATAAGAAGGTCAGAGGGATACAGTACACCTGAAGTGAAGCATCGGAATCTATAACTAATGTCACATGAATGGTTCAAAACATAGACAGTAAGAAGAGTCAGTTATCTTGTACTTAAGTCGGCAGTGTGCCTTTTGTATTTAATTCCGATGAAATTTCTGTGTTTCATCGTCCATAAGAAGGTCAGAAGGATACATTGGAGCTGAAGTGAAGCATCGGAATCTATAACTAATGCCACATGAATGGTTCAAAACATGGACAGTAAGAAGAGTCAGTTTTCTTGTACTTAAGTTGGCATTGTGCATTTTGTATTTAATTCCGATGAAATATCTGTGTTTCATCGTCAACAAGAAGGTCGGAGGGATACAGTAAAACTGAAGTGAAGCATCGGAATCTATATCTAGTGTCACAGGAATGGTTCAAAACATAGACAGTAAGAAGAGTCAGTTTTCTTGTACTTAAGTCGGCATTGTGACTTTTGTATTTAATTCCGATGCAGTTTCTATGTTTCATCTTCAATAAGAAGGTCAGAGGGATACAGTAAACCTGAAGTGAAGCATCGGAATCTATAACTAGTGTCACAGGAATGGTTCAAATCATAGACAGTAAGAAGAGTCAGTTTTCTTGTCCTTAAGACGGCATTGTGCTTTTGTATTTAATTCCGATGCAATTTCTGTGATTCATCGTCAATAAGAAGTCAGAGGGATACAGTCAACCGCAAGTGAAGCTTCGGAATCTATATCTAGTGTCACAGGAATGGTTCAAAACATAGACAGTAAGAAGAGTCAGTTTTCTTGTACTTAAGTCGGCATTGTGACTTTTGTATTTCATTCCCATGCAATTTCTGTGTTTCATCGTCAATAAGAAAGTCAGAGGGATACAGTAAACCAGAAGTGAAGCATCGGAATCTATAACTAGTGTCACATGAACGGTTCAAACCATAGACAGCATGAAGAGTCAGTTTTCCTGTACTTAAGTCGGCATTGTGCCTTATGTATAAGTTTCCGATGCAATTTCTGTGTTTCATCGTCAATAAGAAGGTCAGAAGGATACAGTAAACCTGAAGTGAAGCATCGGAATCTATAACTAATGTCACATGAATGGTTCAAAACATAGACAGTAAGAAGTGTCAGTTTTCTTGTACTTAAGTCGTCATTGTGCCTTTTGTATTTAATTCCGATGCAATTTCTGTGTTTCATCGTCAATAGGCAGGTCAGAGGGATACAGTAAAGCTGAATTGAAGCATTGGAATCTATAACTAGTGTCACAGGAATGGTTCCAATCTTAGACAGGAAGAAGAGTCAGTTTTCTTGTACTTAAGTCGGCATTGTGCTTTTGTATTTAATTCCGTTGCAATTTCTGTGTTTCATCGTCAATAAGATGGTCAGAGGGATACAGTAAACCTGAGGTGAGGCATCGGAATCTATAACTAGTGTCACAGGAATGGTTCAAAACATAGACAGTAAGAAGAGTCAGTTTTCTTGTACTTAAGTCGGCATGGTGCCTTTTGTATTTAATTCCGATGAAATTTCTGTGTTTCATCGTCAATAAGAAGGTCAGAGGGATACAGTAAACCTGAAGTGAAGCATCGCAATGTATAACTAGTGTCACAGGAATGGTTCAAAGCATAGACAATAAGAAGAGTCAGTTTTCTTGTACTTGAGTCGGCATTGTGCCTTTTATATTTAATTCCGATGTAATTTCTGTGTTTCATCGTCAATTAGAAGCACAGAGGGATACAGTAAAAATGAAGTGAAGCATCGGAATCTATAACTAGTGTCACAGGAATGGTTCAAAACATAGACAGTAAGAAGAGTCAGTTTTCTTGTACTTAAGTCGGCATTGTGCCTTTTGTATTTAACTCCGATGCAATTTCTGTGTTTCATCGTCAATAAGAAGATCAGAGGGATACAGTAAACCTGAAGTGGAGCATTGGAATTTATAACTAGTGCCACAGGAATGGTTCAAAACATAGACAGTAAGAAGAGTCAGTTTAATTGTACTTAAGTCGCCATTGTGCCTTTTGTAATTAAATCCGATGCTACTTCTGTGTTTCATCGTCAATAAGAAAGTCAGAGGGATACAGTAAACCTGAAGTGGAGCATCGGAATCTATAACTAGTGTCACAGGAATGGTTCAAACATAGACTGTAAGAAGAGTTAGTTTACTTGTACTTAAGTCGGCATTGTGCCTTTTTTATTTAATTTCGATGCCATTTCTGTGTTTCATCGTCAATAAGAATGTCAGAGGGATACAGTAAACCTGAAGTGAAGCATCGTAATCTATAACTAGTGTCACATGAATGGTTCAAAACATAGACAGTAAGAAGTGTCAGTTTTCTTGTACTTAAGTCTGCATTGTGCCTTTTGTATTTAATTCCGATGCAATTTCAGTGTTTCATCGTCAATTAGAAGCACAGAGGGATGCAGTAAACGTGAAGTGAAGCATCGGAATCTATAACAAGTGTCACAGGAATGGTTTAAAACATAGTCAGGAAGAAGAGTCATTTTTCTTGTACTTAAGTCAGCATTGTGCATTTTGTATTTAATTCCGATGCAATTTCAGTGTTTCATCAACAATAAGAAAGTCAGAGGGACACAGTAAACCTGAAGTGAAGCATCGGAATCCATAACTAGTGTCACAGGAATGGTTCAAAACTTAGACACTAAGAAGAGTCAGTTTTCTTGTACTTAAGTCGGCATTGTGCCTTTTGTATTTAATTCCGATGCAATGTCTGTGTTTCATCGTCAATAAGATGGTCAGTGGGATACAGTAAACCTGAAGTGAAGCATCGGAATCTATAACTAATGTCACAGGAATGGTTCAAATCATAGACAGTAAGAAGAGTCAGTTTTCTTGTACTTAAGACGGCATTGTGCTTTTGTATTTAATTCCGATGCAATTTCTGTGTTTCATCGTCAATAAGAAGTCAGAGGTATACAGTGATCCTGAAGTGAAGCATCGGAATCTATAACTAGTGTCACAGGAATGGTTCAAACATAGACTGTATCAAGAGTCAGTTTACTTGTACATTAGTTGGCATTGTGCCTTTTGTATTTAATTTCGATGCATTTTCTGTGTTTCATCGTCAATAAGAAGGTCAGAGGGTTACAGTAAACCTGAAGTGAAGCATCGGAATCTATAACTAGTGTCACATGATTGGTTCAAAACATAGACAGTAAGAAGTGTCAGTTTTCTTGTACTTAAGTCGGCATTGTGCCTTTTGTATTTAATTCCGATGCAATTTCTGTGTTTCATCGTCAAAAAGAAGGTCAGAAGGATACAGTAAACCTGAAGTGAAGCATCTGAATCTATAACTAATGTCACATGAATGGTTTAAAACATAGAGAGTAAGAAGAGTCAGTTATCGTGTACTTAAGTCGGCATTGTGCCTTTTGTATTTAATCCCGATGCAATTTCTGTGTTTCATCGTCAATAAGAAGGTCAGAGGGATACAGTAAACCTGAAGTGAAGCATTGGAATCTATAACTAGTGTCACAGGAATGGTTCAAAACATAGACAGTAAGAAGAGTCAGTTTTCTTGTACTTAAGTCGGCATTGTGCTTTTTGTATTAATTCCGATGCAATTTCTATGTTTCATCGTCAATAAGAAGGTCAGAGTGATACAGTAAACCTGAAGTGAAGCATCGGAAACCATAGCTAATGTCACATGAATGGTTAGAACATAGACAGTAAGAAGAGTTAGTTATCTTGTACTTAAGTCGGCATTGTGCCTTTTGTATTTAATTCCGATGAAATTTCTGAGTTTCATCGTCAATAAGAAGGTCAGAAGGATACATTGGAGCTGAAGTGAAGCATCGGAATCTATAACTAATGTCACATGAATGGTTCAAACATAGACAGTAAGAAGAGTCAGTTTTCTTGTACTTAAGTCGGCATTGTGCCTTTTGTATTTAATTCCGATGAAATTTCTGTGTTTCATCGTCAATAATAAGGTCGGAGGGATACAGTAAACCTGAAGTGAAGCATCGCAATCTATCACTAGTGTCACAGGAATGGTTCAAAGCATAGACAATAAGGAGAGTCAGTTTTCTTGTACTTAAGTCGGCATTGTGCCTTTTGTATTTAACTCCGTCGCAATTTCTGTGTTTCATCGTCAATAAGAAGGTCAGAGAGATACAGTGATCCTGAAGTGAAGCATCGGAATCTATAACTAGTGTCACAGGAATGGTTCAAATATAGACAGTAAGAAGAGTCAGTTTACTTGTACATTAGTTGGCATTGTGCCTTTTGTATTTAATTTCGATGCATTTTCTGTGTTTCATCGTTAATAAGAAGGTCAGAGGGTTACAGTAAACCTGAAGTGAAGCATCGGAATCTATAACTAGTGTCACATGAATGGTTCAAAACATAGACAGTAAGAAGAGTCAGTTTTCTTGTACTTAAGTCTTCATTGTGCCTTTTGTATTTAATTCCGATGCAATTTCAGTGTTTCATCGTCAATAAGAAGGTCAGAGGGATACAGTAAACGTGAAGTGAAGCATCGGTATCTATAACTAGTGTCACAGGGATGGTTCAAAGCATAGACAGTAGGAAGATTCAGTCTTCTTGTACTTAAGTCGGCATTGTGCTTTTTGTATTTAATTCCGATGCAATTTCTGTGTTTCATCGTCAATAAGAAGGTCAGAGGGATGCACTAAACCTGAAGTGAAGCATCGGAATCTGTATCTAGTGTCACATGAATTGTTCAAAACATAGACAGTAAGAAGTGTCAGTTTTCTTGTACTTAAGTCTTCATTGTGCCTTTTGTATTTAATTCCGATGCAATTTCAGTGTTTCATCGTCAATAAGAAGGTCAGAGGGATACAGTAAACCTGAAGTGAAGCATCGGTATCTATAACTAGTGTCACAGGGATGGTTCAAAGCATAGACAGTAGGAAGATTCAGTCTTCTTGTACTTAAGTCGGCATTGTGCTTTTTGTATTTAATTCCGATGCAATTTCTGTGTTTCATCGTCAATAAGAAGGTCAGAGGGATGCACTAAACCTGAAGTGAAGCATCGGAATCTGTATCTAGTGTCACAGGAATGGTTCAAAACATAGACAGTAAGAAGAGTCAGTTTTCTTGTACTTAAGTCGGCAATGTGCCTTTTGTATTTAAGTCCGATGCAATTTCTGTGTTTCATCGTCAATAAGAAGGTCAGAGGGATACAGTAAACCTGAGGTGAAGCATCGCAATCTATAACTAGTGTCATAGGAATGGTTCAAAGCACAGACAATAAGAAGAGTCAGTTTTCTTGTACTTAAGTCAGCATTGTGCCTTTTCTATTTAATTCCGATGTAATTTCTGTGTTTCATCGTCAATAAGAAGCACAGAGGGATACAGTAAAAATGAAGTGGAGCATCGGAATCTATAACTAGTGTCAGAGGAATAGTTCAAATAATAGACAGTTATAAGAGTCAGTTTTCTTGTACTTAAGTCGGCATTGGGCCTTTTCTATTTAATTCCGATGCAATTTCTGAGTTTCATCGTCAATAAGAAGGTCAGAGGTATACAGTAAAAATGAAGTGAAGCATCGGAATCTATGACTAGTGTCACAGGAATGGTTCAAAATATAGACAGTTATAAGAGTCAGTTTTCTTGTACTTAAGTCGTCATTGTGCCTTTTGTATTTAATTCCGATGCAATTTCTGTGTTTCATCGTCAATACGAAGGTCAGAGGGATACAGTAAAGCTGAATTGAAGCATTGGAATCTATAACTAGTGTCACAGGAATGGTTCAAATCTTAGACAGGAAGGAGAGTCAGTTTTCTTGTACTTAAGTCGGCATTGTGCTTTTGTATTTAATTCCGTTGCAATTTCTGTGTTTCATCGTCAATAAGATGGTCAGAGGGATATAGTAAACCTGAGGTGAGGCATCGGAATCTATAACTAGTGTCACAGGAATGGTTCAAACCATAGACAGTAAGAAGAGTCAGTTTTCATGTACTTAAGTCGTCATTGTGCCTTTTGTATTTAATTCCGATGAAATTTCTGTGTTTCATCGTCAATAAGAAGGTCGGAGGGATACAGTAAACCTGAAGTGAAGCTTCGGAATCTATAACTAGGGTCACAGGAATTGTTCAAATCTTAGACAGTAAGAAAAGTCAGTTTTCTTGTACTTAAGTCGGCATTGTGCCTTTTGTATTTAATTCCGATGCAATTTCTATGTTTCATCGTCAATAAGAAGGTCAGAGGGATACAGTACACATGAAGTGAAGCATCGGAATCTATAACTAATGTCACATGAATGGATGAAAGCATAGACAGTAA
The DNA here is from genome assembly GCF_021461395.2 of Schistocerca americana. Taxonomy (NCBI): domain Eukaryota; kingdom Metazoa; phylum Arthropoda; class Insecta; order Orthoptera; family Acrididae; genus Schistocerca; species Schistocerca americana. The sequence goes on along the minus strand of NC_060130.1, from coordinate 19,266,842 downwards.
GAAGAGTCAGTTATCTTGTACTTAAGTCGGCATTGTGCCTTTTGTATCTAATTCCGATGAAATTTCTGTGTTTCATCGTCAATAAGAAGGTCAGAAGGATACATTGGAGCTGAAGTGAAGCATCGGAATCTATAACTAATGCCGCATGAATGGTTCAAAACATAGACAGTAAGAAGAGTCAGTTTTCTTGTACTTAAGTCGGCATTGTGCCTTTTGTATTTAATTCCGATGAAATATCGGTGTTTCATCGTCAACAAGAAGGTCGGAGGGATACAGTAAACCTGAAGTGAAGCATCGCAATCTATAACTAGTGTCACAGGAATGTTTCAAAGCATAGACAATAAGAAGAGTCGGTTTTCTTGTACTTAAGTCGGCATTGTGCCTTTTGTATTTAACTCCGATGCAATATCTGTGTTTCATCGTCAATAAGAAGGTCAGAGGGATACAGTGATCCTGAAGTGAAGCATCGGAATCTGTAACTAGTGTCACAGGATTGGTTCAAACATAGACAGTAAGAAGAGTCAGTTTACTTGTACATTAGTTGGCATTGTGCCTTTTGTATTTATTTTCGATGCATTTTCTGTGTTCGATCGTCAATAAGAAGGTCATAGGGATACAGTAAACCTGAAGTGGAGCATCGGAATCAAAACTAGTGTCAATCGAATGGTTCAAACATAGACTGTAAGAAGAGTCAGTTTACTTGTACTTAAGTCGGCATTGTGCCTTTTGTATTTAATTCCGATGCAGTTTCTATGTTTCATCTTCAATAAGAAGGTCAGAGGGATACAGTAAACCTGAAGTGAAGCATCGGAATCTATAACTAATGTCACATGAATGGTTCAAAACATAGACAGTAAGAAGAGTCAGTTATCTTGTACTTAAGTCGGCAGTGTGCCTTTTGTATTTAATTCCGATGAAATTTCTGTGTTTCATCGTCCATAAGAAGGTCAGAAGGATACATTGGAGCTGAAGTGAAGCATCGGAATCTATAACTAATGCCACATGAATGGTTCAAAACATGGACAGTAAGAAGAGTCAGTTTTCTTGTACTTAAGTTGGCATTGTGCATTTTGTATTTAATTCCGATGAAATATCTGTGTTTCATCGTCAAGAAGAAGGTCGGAGGGATACAGTAAAACTGAAGTGAAGCATCGGAATCTATATCTAGTGTCACAGGAATGGTTCAAAACATAGACAGTAAGAAGAGTCAGTTTTCTTGTACTTAAGTCGGCATTGTGACTTTTGTATTTAATTCCGATGCAGTTTCTATGTTTCATCTTCAATAAGAAGGTCAGAGGGATACAGTAAACCTGAAGTGAAGCATCGGAATCTATAACTAGTGTCACAGGAATGGTTCAAATCATAGACAGTAAGAAGAGTCAGTTTTCTTGTCCTTAAGACGGCATTGTGCTTTTGTATTTAATTCCGATGCAATTTCTGTGATTCATCGTCAATAAGAAGTCAGAGGGATACAGTCAACCGCAAGTGAAGCTTCGGAATCTATATCTAGTGTCACAGGAACGGTTCAAAACATAGACAGTAAGAAGAGTCAGTTTTCTTGTACTTAAGTCGGCATTGTGACTTTTGTATTTCATTCCCATGCAATTTCTGTGTTTCATCGTCAATAAGAAAGTCAGAGGGATACAGTAAACCAGAAGTGAAGCATCGGAATCTATAACTAGTGACACATGAACGGTTCAAACCATAGACAGCATGAAGAGTCAGTTTTCCTGTACTTAAGTCGGCATTGTGCCTTATGTATAAGTTTCCGATGCAATTTCTGTGTTTCATCGTCAATAAGAAGGTCAGAAGGATACAGTAAACCTGAAGTGAAGCATCGGAATCTATAACTAATGTCACATGAATGGTTCAAAACATAGACAGTAAGAAGTGTCAGTTTTCTTGTACTTAAGTCGTCATTGTGCCTTTTGTATTTAATTCCGATGCAATTTCTGTGTTTCATCTTCAATAGGCAGGTCAGAGGGATACAGTAAAGCTGAATTGAAGCATTGGAATCTATAACTAGTGTCACAGGAATGGTTCCAATCTTAGACAGGAAGAAGAGTCAGTTTTCTTGTACTTAAGTCGGCATTGTGCTTTTGTATTTAATTCCGTTGCAATTTCTGTGTTTCATCGTCAATAAGATGGTCAGAGGGATACAGTAAACCTGAGGTGAGGCATCGGAAACTATAACTAGTGTCACAGGAATGGTTCAAAACATAGACAGTAAGAAGAGTCAGTTTTCTTGTACTTAAGTCGGCATGGTGCCTTTTGTATTTAATTCCGATGACATTTCTGTGTTTCATCGTCAATAAGAAGGTCAGAGGGATACAGTAAACCTGAAGTGAAGCATCGCAATCTATAACTAGTGCCACAGGAATGGTTCAAAGCATAGACAATAAGAAGAGTCAGTTTTCTTGTACTTGAGTCGGCATTGTGCCTTTTATATTTAATTCCGATGTAATTTCTGTGTTTCATCGTCAATTAGAAGCACAGAGGGATACAGTAAAAATGAAGTGAAGCATCGGAATCTATAACTAGTGTCACAGGAATGGTTCAAAACATAGACAGTAAGAAGAGTCAGTTTTCTTGTACTTAAGTCGGCATTGTGCCTTTTGTATTTAACTCCGATGCAATTTCTGTGTTTCATCGTCAATAAGAAGATCAGAGGGATACAGTAAACCTGAAGTGGAGCATTGGAATTTATAACTAGTGCCACAGGAATGGTTCAAAACATAGACAGTAAGAAGAGTCAGTTTAATTGTACTTAAGTCGCCATTGTGCCTTTTGTAATTAAATCCGATGCTACTTCTGTGTTTCATCGTCAATAAGAAAGTCAGAGGGATACAGTAAACCTGAAGTGGAGCATCGGAATCTATAACTAGTGTCACAGGAATGGTTCAAACATAGACTGTAAGAAGAGTTAGTTTACTTGTACTTAAGTCGGCATTGTGCCTTTTTTATTTAATTTCGATGCCATTTCTGTGTTTCATCGTCAATAAGAAGGTCAGAGGGATACAGTAAACCTGAAGTAAAGCATCGTAATCTATAACTAGTGTCACATGAATGGTTCAAAACATAGACAGTAAGAAGTGTCAGTTTTCTTGTACTTAAGTCTGCATTGTGCCTTTTGTATTTAATTCCGATGCAATTTCAGTGTTTCATCGTCAATTAGAAGCACAGAGGGATGCAGTAAACGTGAAGTGAAGCATCGGAATCTATAACAAGTGTCACAGGAATGGTTTAAAACATAGTCAGGAAGAAGAGTCATTTTTCTTGTACTTAAGTCAGCATTGTGCCTTTTGTATTTAATTCCGATGCAATTTCAGTGTTTCATCAACAATAAGAAAGTCAGAGGGACACAGTAAACCTGAAGTGAAGCATCGGAATCCATAACTAGTGTCACAGGAATGGTTCAAAACTTAGACACTAAGAAGAGTCAGTTTTCTTGTACTTAAGTCGGCATTGTGCCTTTTGTATTTAATTCCGATGCAATGTCTGTGTTTCATCGTCAATAAGATGGTCAGTGGGATACAGTAAACCTGAAGTGAAGCATCGGAATCTATAACTAATGTCACAGGAATGGTTCAAATCATAGACAGTAAGAAGAGTCAGTTTTCTTGTACTTAAGACGGCATTGTGCTTTTGTATTTAATTCCGATGCAATTTCTGTGTTTCATCGTCAATAAGAAGTCAGAGGTATACAGTGATCCTGAAGTGAAGCATCGGAATCTATAACTAGTGTCACAGGAATGGTTCAAACATAGACTGTATCAAGAGTCAGTTTACTTGTACATTAGTTGGCATTGTGCCTTTTGTATTTAATTTCGATGCATTTTCTGTGTTTCATCGTCAATAAGAAGGTCAGAGGGTTACAGTAAACCTGAAGTGAAGCATCGGAATCTATAACTAGTGTCACATGATTGGTTCAAAACATAGACAGTAAGAAGTGTCAGTTTTCTTGTACTTAAGTCGGCATTGTGCCTTTTGTATTTAATTCCGATGCAATTTCTGTGTTTCATCGTCAAAAAGAAGGTCAGAAGGATACAGTAAACCTGAAGTGAAGCATCTGAATCTATAACTAATGTCACATGAATGGTTTAAAACATAGAGAGTAAGAAGAGTCAGTTATCGTGTACTTAAGTCGGCATTGTGCCTTTTGTATTTAATCCCGATGCAATTTCTGTGTTTCATCGTCAATAAGAAGGTCAGAGGGATACAGTAAACCTGAAGTGAAGCATTGGAATCTATAACTAGTGTCACAGGAATGGTTCAAAACATAGACAGTAAGAAGAGTCAGTTTTCTTGTACTTAAGTCGGCATTGTGCTTTTTGTATTAATTCCGATGCAATTTCTATGTTTCATCGTCAATAAGAAGGTCAGAGTGATACAGTAAACCTGAAGTGAAGCATCGGAAACTATAGCCAATGTCACATGAATGGTTAGAACATAGACAGTAAGAAGAGTTAGTTATCTTGTACTTAAGTCGGCATTGTGCCTTTTGTATTTAATTCCGATGAAATTTCTGAGTTTCATCGTCAATAAGAAGGTCAGAAGGATACATTGGAGCTGAAGTGAAGCATCGGAATCTATAACTAATGTCACATGAATGGTTCAAACATAGACAGTAAGAAGAGTCAGTTTTCTTGTACTTAAGTCGGCATTGTGCCTTTTGTATTTAATTCCGATGAAATTTCTGTGTTTCATCGTCAATAAGAAGGTCGGAGGGATACAGTAAACCTGAAGTGAAGCATCGCAATCTATCACTAGTGTCACAGGAATGGTTCAAAGCATAGACAATAAGGAGAGTCAGTTTTCTTGTACTTAAGTCGGCATTGTGCCTTTTGTATTTAACTCCGACGCAATTTCTGTGTTTCATCGTCAATAAGAAGGTCAGAGAGATACAGTGATCCTGAAGTGAAGCATCGGAATCTATAACTAGTGTCACAGGAATGGTTCAAACATAGACAGTAAGAAGAGTCAGTTTACTTGTACATTAGTTGGCATTGTGCCTTTTGTATTTAATTTCGATGCATTTTCTGTGTTTCATCGTTAATAAGAAGGTCAGAGGGTTACAGTAAACCTGAAGTGAAGCATCGGAATCTATAACTAGTGTCACATGAATGGTTCAAAACATAGACAGTAAGAAGAGTCAGTTTTCTTGTACTTAAGTCTTCATTGTGCCTTTTGTATTTAATTCCGATGCAATTTCAGTGTTTCATCGTCAATAAGAAGGTCAGAGGGATACAGTAAACGTGAAGTGAAGCATCGGTATCTATAACTAGTGCCACAGGGATGGTTCAAAGCATAGACAGTAGGAAGATTCAGTCTTCTTGTACTTAAGTCGGCATTGTGCTTTTTGTATTTAATTCCGATGCAATTTCTGTGTTTCATCGTCAATAAGAAGGTCAGAGGGATGCACTAAACCTGAAGTGAAGCATCGGAATCTGTATCTAGTGTCACATGAATTGTTCAAAACATAGACAGTAAGAAGTGTCAGTTTTCTTGTACTTAAGTCTTCATTGTGCCTTTTGTATTTAATTCCGATGCAATTTCAGTGTTTCATCGTCAATAAGAAGGTCAGAGGGATACAGTAAACCTGAAGTGAAGCATCGGTATCTATAACTAGTGTCACAGGGATGGTTCAAAGCATAGACAGTAGGAAGATTCAGTCTTCTTGTACTTAAGTCGGCATTGTGCTTTTTGTATTTAATTCCGATGCAATTTCTGTGTTTCATCGTCAATAAGAAGGTCAGAGGGATGCACTAAACCTGAAGTGAAGCATCGGAATCTGTATCTAGTGTCACAGGAATGGTTCAAAACATAGACAGTAAGAAGAGTCAGTTTTCTTGTACTTAAGTCGGCAATGTGCCTTTTGTATTTAAGTCCGATGCAATTTCTGTGTTTCATCGTCAATAAGAAGGTCAGAGGGATACAGTAAACCTGAGGTGAAGCATCGCAATCTATAACTAGTGTCATAGGAATGGTTCAAAGCACAGACAATAAGAAGAGTCAGTTTTCTTGTACTTAAGTCGGCATTGTGCCTTTTCTATTTAATTCCGATGTAATTTCTGTGTTTCATCGTCAATAAGAAGCACAGAGGGATACAGTAAAAATGAAGTGGAGCATCGGAATCTATAACTAGTGTCAGAGGAATAGTTCAAATAATAGACAGTTATAAGAGTCAGTTTTCTTGTACTTAAGTCGGCATTGGGCCTTTTCTATTTAATTCCGATGCAATTTCTGAGTTTCATCGTCAATAAGAAGGTCAGAGGTATACAGTAAAAATGAAGTGAAGCATCGGAATCTATGACTAGTGTCACAGGAATGGTCCAAAATATAGACAGTAAGAAGAGTCAGTTTTCTTGTACTTAAGTCGTCATTGTGCCTTTTGTATTTAATTCCGATGCAATTTCTGTGTTTCATCGTCAATACGAAGGTCAGAGGGATACAGTAAAGCTGAATTGAAGCATTGGAATCTATAACTAGTGTCACAGGAATGGTTCAAATCTTAGACAGGAAGGAGAGTCAGTTTTCTTGTACTTAAGTCGGCATTGTGCTTTTGTATTTAATTCCGTTGCAATTTCTGTGTTTCATCGTCAATAAGATGGTCAGAGGGATATAGTAAACCTGAGGTGAGGCATCGGAATCTATAACTAGTGTCACAGGAATGGTTCAAACCATAGACAGTAAGAAGAGTCAGTTTTCTTGTACTTAAGTCGTCATTGTGCCTTTTGTATTTAATTCCGATGAAATTTCTGTGTTTCATCGTCAATAAGAAGGTCGGAGGGATACAGTAAACCTGAAGTGAAGCTTCGGAATCTATAACTAGGGTCACAGGAATTGTTCAAATCTTAGACAGTAAGAAAAGTCAGTTTTCTTGTACTTAAGTCGGCATTGTGCCTTTTGTATTTAATTCCGATGCAATTTCTATGTTTCATCGTCAATAAGAAGGTCAGAGGGATACAGTACACATGAAGTGAAGCATCGGAATCTATAACTAATGTCACATGAATGGATGAAAGCATAGACAGTAAGAAGAGTCAGTTATCTTGTACTTAAGTCGGCATTGTGCCTTTTGTATTTAATTCCGATGAAATTTCTGTGTTTCATCGTCAATAAGAAGGTCAGAAGGATACATTGGAGCTGAAGTGAAGCATCGGAATCTATAACTAATGCCACATGAATGGTTCAAAACATAGACAGTAAGAAGAGTCAGTTTTCTTGTACTTAAGTCGGCATTGTGCCTTTTGTATTTAATTCCGATGAAATATCGGTGTTTCATCGTCAACAAGAAGGTCGGAGGGATACAGTAAACCTGAAGTGAAGCATCGCAATCTATAACTAGTGTCACAGGAATGTTTCAAAGCATAGACAATAAGAAGAGTCGGTTTTCTTGTACTTAAGTCGGCATTGTGCCTTTTGTATTTAACTCCGATGCAATTTCTGTGTTTCATCGTCAATAAGAAGGTCAGAGGGATACAGTGATCCTGAAGTGAAGCATCGGAATCTGTAACTATTGTCACAGGAATGGTTCAAACATAGACAGTAAGAAGAGTCAGTTTACTTGTACATTAGTTGGCATTGTGCCTTTTGTATTTATTTTCGATGCATTTTCTGTGTTCGATCGTCAATAAGAAGGTCATAGGGATACAGTAAACCTGAAGTGGAGCATCGGAATCAAAACTAGTGTCACCGGAATGGTTCAAACATAGACTGTAAGAAGAGTCAGTTTACTTGTACTTAAGTCGGCATTGTGCCTTTTGTATTTAATTTCGATGCCATTTCTGTGTTTCATCGTCAATAAGAAGGTCAGAGGGATACAGTACACCTGAAGGGAAGCATCGGAATCTATAACTAGTGTCACATGAATGGTTCAAAACATAGACAGTAAGAAGTGTCAGTTTTCTTGTACTTAAGTCTGCATTGTGCCTTTTGTATTTAATTCCGATGCAATTTCAGTGTTTCATCGTCAATAGGAAGGTCAGAGGGATACAGTAAACGTGAAGTGAAGCATCGGAATCTATAACTAGTGTCACAGGAATGGTTTAAAACATAGTCAGGAAGAAGAGTCATTTTTCTTGTACTTAAGTCAGCATTGTGCCTTTTGTTTTTAATTCCGATGCAATTTCTGTGTTTCATCGTCAATAAGAAGGTCGGAGGGATACAGTAAACCTGAAGTGAAGCTTCGGAATCTATAACTAGGGTCACAGGAATTGTTCAAATCTTAGACAGTAAGAAAAGTCAGTTTTCTTGTACTTAAGTCGGCATTGTGCCTTTTGTATTTAATTCCGATGCAATTTCTATGTTTCATCGTCAATAAGAAGGTCAGAGGGATACAGTACACATGAAGTGAAGCATCGGAATCTATAACTAATGTCACATGAATGGATGAAAGCATAGACAGTAAGAAGAGTCAGTTATCTTGTACTTAAGTCGGCATTGTGCCTTTTGTATTTAATTCCGATGAAGTTTCTGTGTTTCATCGTCAATAAGAAGGTCAGAAGGATACATTGGAGCTGAAGTGAAGCATCGGAATCTATAACTAATGCCACATGAATGGTTCAAAACATAGACAGTAAGAAGAGTCAGTTTTCTTGTACTTAAGTCGGCATTGTGCCTTTTGTATTTAATTCCGATGAAATATCGGTGTTTCATCGTCAACAAGAAGGTCGGAGGGATACAGTAAACCTGAAGTGAAGCATCGCAATCTATAACTAGTGTCACAGGAATGTTTCAAAGCATAGACAATAAGAAGAGTCGGTTTTCTTGTACTTAAGTCGGCATTGTGCCTTTTGTATTTAACTCCGATGCAATTTCTGTGTTTCATCGTCAATAAGAAGGTCAGAGGGATACAGTGATCCTGAAGTGAAGCATCGGAATCTATAACTAGTGTCACAGGAATGGTTCAAACATAGACAGTAAGAAGAGTCAGTTTACTTGTACATTAGTTGGCATTGTGCCTTTTGTATTTATTTTCGATGCATTTTCTGTGTTTGATCGTCAATAAGAAGGTCATAGGGATACAGTAAACCTGAAGTGGAGCATCGGAATCAAAACTAGTGTCACCGGAATGGTTCAAACATAGACTGTAAGAAGAGTCAGTTTACTTGTACTTAAGTCGGCATTGTGCCTTTTGTATTTAATTTCGATGCCATTTCTGTGTTTCATCGTCAATAAGAAGGTCAGAGGGATACAGTAAACCTGAAGGGAAGCATCGGAATCTATAACTAGTGTCACATGAATGGTTCAAAACATAGACAGTAAGAAGTGTCAGTTTTCTTGTACTTAAGTCTGCATTGTGCCTTTTGTATTTAATTCCGATGCAATTTCAGTGTTTCATCGTCAATAGGAAGGTCAGAGGGATACAGTAAACGTGAAGTGAAGCATCGGAATCTATAACTAGTGTCACAGGAATGGTTTAAAACATAGTCAGGAAGAAGAGTCATTTTATTGTACTTAAGTCAGCATTGTGCCTTTTGTTTTTAATTCCGATGCAATTTCAGTGTTTCATCAACAATAAGAAAGTCAGAGGGACACAGTAAACCTAAAGTGAAGCATCGGAATCTATAACTAGTGTCACAGGAATGGTTCAAAACTTAGACACTAAGAAGAGTCAGTTCTCTTGTACTTAAGTCGGCATTGTGCCTTTTGTATTTAATTCCGATGCAATGTCTGTGTTTCATCGTCAATTAGAAGGTCAGTGGGATACAGTAAACCTGAAGTGAAGCATCGGAATCTATAACTAGTGTCACAGGAATGGTTCAAATAATAGACAGTAAGAAGAGTCAGTTTTCTTGTACTTAAGACGGCATTGTGCTTTTGTATTTAATTCCGATGCAACTTCTGTGATTCATCGTCAATAAGAAGGTCAGAGGGATACAGCCAACCGGAACTGAAGCATCGGAATCTATATCTAGTGTCACAGGAATGGTTCAAAACATAGACAGTAAGAAGAGTCAGTTTTCTTGTACTTAAGTCGGCATTGTGACTTTTGTATTTAATTCCGATGCAATCTCTATGTTTCATCGTCAATAAGAAGGTCAGAGGGATACAGTAAACCTGAAGTGAAGCTTCGGAATCCATAACTAGTGTCACATGAACGGTTCAAACCATAGACAGTATGAAGAGTCAGTTTTCCTTTACTTAAGTCGGCATTGTGCCTTATGTATAAATTTCCGATGCAATTTCTGTGTTTCATCGTCAAAAGGAAGGTCAGAAGGATACAGTAAACCTGAAGTGAAGCATCTGAATCTATAACTAATGTCACATGAATGGTTTAAAACATAAAGAGTAAGAAGAGTCAGTTATCTTGTACTTAAGTCGGCATTGTGCCTTTTGTATTTAATCCCGATGCAATTTCTGTGTTTCATCGTCGATAAGAAGGTCAGAGGGATACAGTAAACCTGAAGTGAAGCATTGGAATCTATAACTAGTGTCACAGGAATGGTTCAAAACATAGACAGTAAGAAGAGTCAGTTTTCGTGTACTCAAGTCGGCATTGTGCCTTTTGTATTAATTCCGAAGCAATTTCTATGTTTCATCGTCAATAATAAGGTCAGAGTGATACAGTAAACCTGAAGTGAAGCATCGGAATCTATAACTAATGTCACATGAATGGTTCAGAACATAGACAGTAAGAAGAGTCAGTTATCTTGTACTTAAGTCGGCATTGTGCCTTTTGTATTTAATTCCGATGAAATTTCTGTGTTTCATCGTCAATGAGAAGGTCAGAAGTATACATTGGAGCTGAAGTGAAGCATCGGAATCTATAACTAATGTCACATGAATGGTTCAAACATAGACAGTAAGAAGAGTCAGTTTTCTTGTACTTAAGTCGGCATTGTGCCTTTTGTATTTAATTTCGATGAAATATCTGTGTTTCATCGTCAATAAGAAGGTCGGAGGGATACAGTAAACCTGAAGTGAAGCATCGCAGTCTATCACTAGTGTCACAGGAATGGTTCAAAGCATAGACAATAAGGAGAGTCAGTTTTCTTGTACTTAAGTCGGCATTGTGCCTTTTGTATTTAACTCCGACGCAATTTCTGTGTTTCATCGTCAATAAGAAGGTCAGAGGGATACAGTGATCCTCAAGTGATGCATCGGAATCTATAACTAGTGTCACAGGAATGGTTCAAACATAGACAGTAAGAAGAGTCAGTTTACTTGTACATTAGTTGGCATTGTGCCTTTTGTATTTAATTTCGATGCATTTTCTGTGTTTCATCGTTAATAAGAAGGTCAGAGGGTTACAGTAAATTTGAAGTGAAGCATCGGAATCTATAACTAGTGTCACATGAATGGTTCAAAACATAGACAGTAAGAAGTGTCAGTTTTCTTGTACTTAAGTCTTCATTGTGCCTTTTGTATTTAATTCCGATGCAATTTCAGTGTTTCATCGTCAATAAGAAGGTCAGAGGGATACAGTAAACGTGAAGTGAAGCATCGGTATCTGTAACTAGTGTCACAGGGATGGTTCATAGCATAGACAGTAGGAAGATTCAGTCTTCTTGTACTTAAGTCGGCATTGTGCTTTTTGTATTTAATTCCGATGCAATTTCTGTGTTTCATCGTCAATAAGAAGGTCAGAGGGATGCACTAAACCTGAAGTGAAGCATCGGAATCTGTATCTAGTGTCACAGGAATGGTTCAAAACATAGACAGTAAGAAGAGTCAGTTTTCTTGTACTTAAGTCGGCAATGTGCCTTTTGTATTTAAGTCCGATGCAATTTCTGTGTTTCATCGTCAATAAGAAGGTCAGAGGGATACAGTAAACCTGAGGTGAAGCATCGCAATCTATAACTAGTGTCATAGGAATGGTTCAAAGCACAGACAATAAGAAGAGTCAGTTTTCTTGTACTTAAGTCGGCATTGTGCCTTTTCTATTTAATTCCGATGTAATTTCGGTGTTTCATCGCCAATAAGAAGCACAGAGGGATACAGTAAAAATGAAGTGGAGCATCGGAATCTATAACTAGTGTCAGAGGAATAGTTCAAATAATAGACAGTTATAAGAGTCAGTTTTCTTGTACTTAAGTCGGCATTGGGCCTTTTCTATTTAATTCCGATGCAATTTCTGAGTTTCATCGTCAATAAGAAGGTCAGAGGTATACAGTAAAAATGAAGTGAAGCATCGGAATCTATGACTAGTGTCACATGAACGGTTCAAACCATAGACAGTATGAAGAGTCAGTTTTCCTGTACTTAAGTCGGCATTGTGCCTTATGTATAAATTTCCGATGCAATTTCTGTGATTCATCGTCAAAAGGAAGGTCAGAAGGATACAGTAAACCTGAAGTGAAGCATCTGAATCTATAACTAATGTCACATGAATGGTTTAAAACATAGAGAGTAAGAAGAGTCAGTTATCTTGTACTTAAGTCGGCATTGTGCCTTTTGTATTTAATTCCGATGAAATATCGGTGTTTCATCGTCAACAAGAAGGTCGGAGGGATACAGTAAACCTGAAGTGAAGCATCGCAATCTATAACTAGTGTCACAGGAATGTTTCAAAGCATAGACAATAAGAAGAGTCGGTTTTCTTGTACTTAAGTCGGCATTGTGCCTTTTGTATTTAACTCCGATGCAATTTCTGTGTTTCATCGTCAATAAGAAGGTCAGAGGGATACAGTGATCCTGAAGTGAAGCATCGGAATCTATAACTAGTGTCACAGGAATGGTTCAAACATAGACAGTAAGAAGAGTCAGTTTACTTGTACATTAGTTGGCATTGTGCCTTTTGTATTTATTTTCGATGCATTTTCTGTGTTTGATCGTCAATAAGAAGGTCATAGGGATACAGTAAACCTGAAGTGGAGCATCGGAATCAAAACTAGTGTCACCGGAATGGTTCAAACATAGACTGTAAGAAGAGTCAGTTAACTTGTACTTAAGTCGGCATTGTGCCTTTTGTATTTAATTTCGATGGCATTTCTGTGTTTCATCGTCAATAAGAAGGTCAGAGGGATACAGTAAACCTGAAGGGAAGCATCGGAATCTATAACTAGTGTCACATGAATGGTTCAAAACATAGACAGTAAGAAGTGTCAGTTTTCTTGTACTTAAGTCTGCATTGTGCCTTTTGTATTTAATTCCGATGCAATTTCAGTGTTTCATCGTCAATAGGAAGGTCAGAGGGATACAGTAAACGTGAAGTGAAGCATCGGAATCTATAACTAGTGTCACAGGAATGGTTTAAAACATAGTCAGGAAGAAGAGTCATTTTTCTTGTACTTAAGTCAGCATTGTGCCTTTTGTTTTTAATTCCGATGCAATTTCAGTGTTTCATCAACAATAAGAAAGTCAGAGGGACACAGTAAACCTGAAGTGAAGCATCGGAATCTATAACTAGTGTCACAGGAATGGTTCAAAACTTAGACACTAAGAAGAGTCAGTTCTCTTGTACTTAAGTCGGCATTGTGCCTTTTGTATTTAATTCCGATGCAATGTCTGTGTTTCATCGTCAATAAGAAGGTCAGTGGGATACAGTAAACCTGAAGTGAAGCATCGGAATCTATAACTAGTGTCACAGGAATGGTTCAAATAATAGACAGTAAGAAGAGTCAGTTTTCTTGTACTTAAGACGGCATTGTGCTTTTGTATTGAATTCCGATGCAACTTCTGTGATTCATCGTCAATAAGAAGGTCAGAGGGATACAGCCAACCGGAACTGAAGCATCGGAATCTATATCTAGTGTCACAGGAATGGTTCAAAACATAGACAGTAAGAAGAGTCAGTCTTCTTGTACTTAAGTCGGCATTGTGACTTTTGTATTTAATTCCGATGCAATCTCTATGTTTCATCGTCAATAAGAAGGTCAGAGGGATACAGTAAACCTGAAGTGAAGCATCGGAATCTATAACTAGTGTCACATGAACGGTTCAAACCATAGACAGTATGAAGAGTCAGTTTTCCTGTACTTAAGTCGGCATTGTGCCTTATGTATAAATTTCCGATGCAATTTCTGTGTTTCATCGTCAAAAGGAAGGTCAGAAGGATACAGTAAACCTGAAGTGAAGCATCTGAATCTATAACTAATGTCACATGAATGGTTTAAAACATAGAGAGTAAGAAGAGTCAGTTATCTTGTACTTAAGTCGGCATTGTGCCTTTTGTATTTAATCCCGATGCAATATCTGTGTTTCATCGTCGATAAGAAGGTCAGAGGGATACAGTAAACCTGAAGTGAAGCATTGGAATCTATAACTAGTGTCACAGGAATGGTTCAAAACATAGACAGTAAGAAGAGTCAGTTTTCGTGTACTCAAGTCGGCATTGTGCCTTTTGTATTAATTCCGAAGCAATTTCTATGTTTCATCGTCAATAATAAGGTCAGAGTGATACAGTAAACCTGAAGTGAAGCATCGGAATCTATACCTAATGTCACATGAATGGTTCAGAACATAGACAGTAAGAAGAGTCAGTTATCTTGTACTTAAGTCGGCATTGTGCCTTTTGTATTTAATTCCGATGAAATTTCTGTGTTTCATCGTCAATGAGAAGGTCAGAAGTATACATTGGAGCTGAAGTGAAGCATCGGAATCTATAACTAATGTCACATGAATGGTTCAAACATAGACAGTAAGAAGAGTCATTTTTCTTGTACTTAAGTCGGCATTGTGCCTTTTGTATTTAATTCCGATGCAATTTCAGTGTTTCATCGTCAATAAGAAGGTCAGAGGGATACAGTAAACGTGAAGTGAAGCATCGGTATCTGTAACTAGTGTCACAGGGATGGTTCATAGCATAGACAGTAGGAAGATTCAGTCTTCTTGTACTTAAGTCGGCATTGTGCTTTTTGTATTTAATTCCGATGCAATTTCTGTGTTTCATCGTCAATAAGAAGGTCAGAGGGATGCACTAAACCTGAAGTGAAGCATCGGAATCTGTATCTAGTGTCACAGGAATGGTTCAAAACATAGACAGTAAGAAGAGTCAGTTTTCTTGTACTTAAGTCGGCAATGTGCCTTTTGTATTTAAGTCCGATGCAATTTCTGTGTTTCATCGTCAATAAGAAGGTCAGAGGGATACAGTAAACCTGAGGTGAAGCATCGCAATCTATAACTAGTGTCATAGGAATGGTTCAAAGCACAGACAATAAGAAGAGTCAGTTTTCTTGTACTTAAGTCGGCATTGTGCCTTTTCTATTTAATTCCGATGTAATTTCTGTGTTTCATCGTCAATAAGAAGCACAGAGGGATACAGTAAAAATGAAGTGGAGCATCGGAATCTATAACTAGTGTCAGAGGAATAGTTCAAATAATAGACAGTTATAAGAGTCAGTTTTCTTGTACTTAAGTCGGCATTGGGCCTTTTCTATTTAATTCCGATGCAATTTCTGAGTTTCATCGTCAATAAGAATGTCAGAGGTATACAGTAAAAATGAAGTGAAGCATCGGAATCTATGACTAGTGTCACAGGAATGGTTCAAAATATAGACAGTAAGAAGAGTCAGTTTTCTTGTACTTAAGTCGGCATTGTGCCTTTTGTATTTATCACCGATGCAATTTCTGTGTTTCATCGTCAATAAGAAGATCAGAGGGATACAGTAAACCTGAAGTGGAGCATTGGAATCTATAACTAGTGTCACAGGAATGGTTCAATACGTAGACAGTAAGAAGAGTCAGTTTTCTTGTACTTAAGTCGGCATTGTGCCTTTTGTATTTAATTCCGATGAAATTTCTGTGTTTCATCGTCAATAAGAAGGTCAGAAGGATACATTGGAGCTGAAGTGAAGCTTCGGAATCTATAACTAATGTCACATGAATGGTTCAAAACATAGACAGTAAGAAGAGTCAGTTTTCTTGTACTTAAGTCGTCATTGAGCCTTTTGTATTTAATTCCGATGAAATTTCTGTATTTCATCGTCAATAAGAAGGTCGGAGGGATACAGTAAACCTGAAGTGAAGCTTCGGAATCTATAACTAGG
The DNA here is from genome assembly GCF_021461395.2 of Schistocerca americana. Classification (NCBI taxonomy): domain Eukaryota; kingdom Metazoa; phylum Arthropoda; class Insecta; order Orthoptera; family Acrididae; genus Schistocerca; species Schistocerca americana. The sequence goes on along the minus strand of NC_060130.1, from coordinate 19,250,910 downwards.
GTCACAGGAATTGTTCAAATCTTAGACAGTAAGAAAAGTCAGTTTTCTTGTACTTAAGTCGGCATTGTGCCTTTTGTATTTAATTCCGATGAAATATCGGTGTTTCATCGTCAACAAGAAGGTCGGAGGGATACAGTAAACCTGAAGTGAAGCATCGCAATCTATAACTAGTGTCACAGGACTGTTTCAAAGCATAGACAATAAGAAGAGTCGGTTTTCTTGTACTTAAGTCGGCATTGTGCCTTTTGTATTTAACTCCGATGCAATTTCTGTGTTTCATCGTCAATAAGAAGGTCAGAGGGATACAGTGATCCTGAAGTGAAGCATCGGAATCTATAACTAGTGTCACAGGAATGGTTCAAAACATAGACAGTAAGAAGTGTCAGTTTTCTTGTACTTAAGTCTGCATTGTGCCTTTTGTATTTAATTCCGATGCAATTTCAGTGTTTCATCGTCAATAGGAAGGTCAGAGGGATCCAGTAAACGTGAAGTGGAGCATCGGAATCAAAACTAGTGTCACCGGAATGGTTCAAACATAGACTGTAAGAAGAGTCAGTTTACTTGTACTTAAGTCGGCATTGTGCCTTTTGTATTTAATTTCGATGCCATTTCTGTGTTTCATCGTCAATAAGAAGGTCAGAGGGATACAGTAAACCTGAAGGGAAGCATCGGAATCTATAACTAGTGTCACATGAATGGTTCAAAACATAGACAGTAAGAAGTGTCAGTTTTCTTGTACTTAAGTCTGCATTGTGCCTTTTGTATTTAATTCCGATGCAATTTCAGTGTTTCATCGTCAATAGGAAGGTCAGAGGGATACAGTAAACGTGAAGTGAAGCATCGGAATCTGTAACTAGTGTCACAGGAATGGTTTAAAACATAGTCAGGAAGAAGAGTCATTTTTCTTGTACTTAAGTCAGCATTGTGCCTTTTGTTTTTAATTCCGATGCAATTTCAGTGTTTCATCAACAATAAGAAAGTCAGAGGGACACAGTAAACCTGAAGTGAAGCATCGGAATCTATAACTAGTGTCACAGGAATGGTTCAAATCTTAGACACTAAGAAGAGTCAGTTCTCTTGTACTTAAGTCGGCATTGTGCCTTTTGTATTTAATTCCGATGCAATGTCTGTGTTTCATCGTCAATAAGAAGGTCAGTGGGATACAGTAAACCTGAAGTGAAGCATCGGAATCTATAACTAGTGTCACAGGAATGGTTCAAATAATAGACAGTAAGAAGAGTCAGTTTTCTTGTACTTAAGACGGCATTGTGCTTTTGTATTTAATTACGATGCAACTTCTGTGATTCATCGTCAATAAGAAGGTCAGAGGGATACAGCCAACCGGAACTGAAGCATCGGAATCTATATCTAGTGTCACAGGAATGGTTCAAAACATAGACAGTAAGAAGAGTCAGTTTTCTTGTACTTAAGTCGGCATTGTGACTTTTGTATTTAATTCCGATGCAATCTCTATGTTTCATCGCCAATAAGAAGGTCAGAGGGATACAGTAAACCTGAAGTGAAGCATCGGAATCTATAACTAGTGTCACATGAACGGTTCAAACCATAGACAGTATGAAGAGTCAGTTTTCCTGTACTTAAGTCGGCATTGTGCCTTATGTATAAATGTCCGATGCAATTTCTGTGTTTCATCGTCAAAAGGAAGGTCAGAAGGATACAGTAAACCTGAAGTGAAGCTTCTGAATCTATAACTAATGTCACATGAATGGTTTAAAACATAGAGAGTAAGAAGAGTCAGTTATCTTGTACTTAAGTCGGCATTGTGCCTTTTGTATTTAATCCCGATTCAATTTCTGTGTTTCATCGTCGATAAGAATGTCAGAGGGATACAGTAAACCTGAAGTGAAGCATTGGAATCTATAACTAGTGTCACAGGAATTGTTCAAAACATAGACAGTAAGAAGAGTCAGTTTTTCGTGTACTCAAGTCGGCATTGTGCCTTTTGTATTAATTCCGAAGCAATTTCTATGTTTCAATTTCAATAATAAGGTCAGAGTGATACAGTAAACCTGAAGTGAAGCATCGGAATCTATAACTAATGTCACATGAATGGTTCAGAACATAGACAGTAAGAAGAGTCAGTTATCTTGTACTTAAGTCGGCATTGTGCCTTTTGTATTCAATTCCGATGAAATTTCTGTGTTTCATCGTCAATGAGAAGGTCAGAAGTATACATTGGAGCTGAAGTGAAGCATCGGAATCTATAACTAATGTCACATGAATGGTTCAAACATAGACAGTAAGAAGAGTCAGTTTTCTTGTACATAAGTCGGCATTGTGCCTTTTGTATTTAATTTCGATGAAATATCTGTGTTTCATCGTCAATAAGAAGGTCGGAGGGATACAGTAAACCTGAAGTGAAGCATCGCAGTCTATCACTAGTGTCACAGGAATGGTTCAAAGCATAGACAATAAGGAGAGTCAGTTTTCTTGTACTTAAGTCGGCATTGTGCCTTTTGTATTTAACTCCGACGCAATTTCTGTGTTTCATCGTCAATAAGAAGGTCAGAGGGATACAGTGATCCTCAAGTGATTCATCGGAATCTATAACTAGCGTCACAGGAATGGTTCAAACATAGACAGTAAGAAGATTCAGTTTACTTGTACATTAGTTGGCATTGTGCCTTTTGTATTTAATTTCGATACATTTTCTGTGTTTCATCGTTAATAAGAAGGTCAGAGGGTTACAGTAAATTTGAAGTGAAGCATCGGAATCTATAACTAGTGTCACATGAATGGTTCAAAACATAGACAGTAAGAAGTGTCAGTTTTCTTGTACTTAAGTCTTCATTGTGCCTTTTGTATTTAATTCCGATGCAATTTCAGTGTTTCATCGTCAATAAGAAGGTCAGAGGGATACAGTAAACGTGAAGTGAAGCATCGGTATCTGTAACTAGTGTCACAGGGATGGTTCATAGCATAGACAGTAGGAAGGTTCAGTCTTCTTGTACTTAAGTCGGCATTGTGCTTTTTGTATTTAATTCCGATGCAATTTCTGTGTTTCATCGTCAATAAGAAGGTCAGAGGGATGCACTAAACCTGAAGTGAAGCATCGGAATCTGTATCTAGTGTCACAGGAATGGTTCAAAACATAGACAGTAAGATGAGTCAGTTTTCTTGTACTTAAGTCGGCAATGTGCCTTTTGTAATTAAGTCCGATGCAATTTCTGTGTTTTATCGTAAATAAGAAGGTCAGAGGGATACAGTAAACCTGAAGTGAAGCATCGCAATCTATAACTAGTGTCACAGGAATGGTTCATAGCATAGACAATATGAAGAGTCAGTTATCTTGTACTTAAGTCGGCATTGTGCCTTTTATATTTAATTCCGATGTAATTTCTGTGTTTCATCGTCAATTAGAAGCACAGAGGGATACAGTAAAAATGAAGTGAAGCATCGCAATCTTTAACTAGTGTCACAAGAATGGTGCAAATAATAGACAGTTATAAGAGTCAGTTTTGTTGTACTTAAGTCGGCATTGGGCCTTTTCAATTTAATTCCGATGCAATTTCTGTGTTTCATCGTCAATAAGAAGGTCATAGGGATACAGTGAAAATGAAGTGAAGCATCGGAATCTAAAACTAGTGTCACAGGAATGGTTCAAAACATAGACAGTAAGAAGAGTCAGTTTTCTTGTACTTAAGTCGGCATTGTGCCTTTTGTATTCATCTCCGATGCAATTTCTGTGTTTCATCGTCAATAAGAAGATCAGAGGGATACAGTAAACCTGAAGTGGAGCATTGGAATCTATAACTAGTGTCACAGGAATGGTTCAAAACATATACAGTAAGAAGAGTCAGTTTTCTTGTACTTAAGTCGGCATTGTGCCTTTTGTATTTAATTCCGATGAAATTTCTGTGTTTCATCGTCAATAAGAAGGTCGGAAGGATACATTGGAGCTGAAGTGAAGCTTCGGAATCTATAACTAATGTCACATGAATGGTTCAAAACATAGACAGTAAGAAGAGTGAGTTTTCTTGTACTTAAGTTGGCATTGTGCCTTTTGTATTTAATTCCGATGACATATCTGTGTTTCATCGTCAATAAGAAGGTCGGAGGGATACAGTAAACCTGAAGTGAAGCATCGGAATCTATAACTAGTGTCACAGGAATGGTTCAAAACATAGACAGTAGGAAGATTCAGTCTTCTTGTACGTAAGTCGGCATTGTGCTTTTTGTATTTAATTCCGATGCAATTACTGTGTTTCATCTTCAATAAGAAGGTCACAGGGATGCAGTAAACCTGACGTGAAGCATCGGAATCTGTATCTAGTGTCGCAGGAATGGTTCAAAACATAGACAGTAAGAAGAGTCAGTTTTCTTGTACTTAAGTCGGCAATGTGCCTTTTGTATGTAAGTCCGATACAATTTCTGTGTTTCATTGTCAATAAGAAGGTCAGAGGGATACAGTAAACCTGAAGTGAAGCATCGGAACCTATAATTAGTGGCACAGGAATGGTTCAAACCTAGACAGCAAGAAGGGTCAGTTTTCTTATACTTAAGTCGGCATTGTGCCTTTTGTATTTAATTCCGATGCAATATCTGAGTGTAATCGTCAATAAGAAGGTCGGAGGGAGACAGTAAACCTGAAGTGAAGCATTGGAATCTATAACTAGTGACTCAGGAATGGTTCAAAACCTAGACAGGAAGAAGAGTCAGTTTTCTTGTACTTAAGTCGTCATTGTGCCTTTTGTATTTAATTCCGATGCAATTTCTGTGTTTCATCGTCAATAAGAAGGTCAGAGGGATACAGTAAAGCTGAATTGAAGCATTGGAATCTATAACTAGTGTCACAGGAATGGTTCAAATCTTAGACAGGAAGAAGAGTCAGTTTTCTTGTACTTAAGTCGGCATTGTGCTTTTGTATTTAATTCCGTTGCAATTTCCGTGCTTCATCGTCAATAAGATGGTCAGAGGGATACAGTAAACCTGAGGTGAGGCATCGGAATCTTTCACTAGTGTCACAGGAACGGTTCAAAACATAGACAGTAAGAAGAGTCACTTTTCTTGTACTTAAGTCGTCATTGTGCCTTTTGTATTTAATTCCGATGAAATTTCTGTGTTTCATCGTCAATAAGAAGGTCAGAGGGATACAGTAAACCTGAAGTGAAGCATCGCAATCTATAACTAGTGTCACAGGAATGGTTCAAAGCATAGACAATATGAAGAGTCAGTTATCTTGTACTTAAGTCGGCATTGTGCCTTTTATATTTAATTCCGATGTAATTTCTGTGTTTCATCGTCAATTAGAAGCACAGAGGGATACAGTAAAAATGAAGTGAAGCATCGCAATCTTTAACTAGTGTCACAGGAATGGTGCAAATAATAGACAGTTATAAGAGTCAGTTTTGTTGTACTTAAGTCGGCATTGGGCCTTTTCAATTTAATTCCGATGCAATTTCTGTGTTTCATCGTCAATAAGAAGGTCATAGGGATACAGTGAAAATGAAGTGAAGCATCGGAATCTATAACTAGTGTCACAGGAATGGTTCAAAACATAGACATTAAGAAGAGTCAGTTTTCTTGTACTTAAGTCGGCATTGTGCCTTTTGTATTTAACTCCGATGCAATTTCTGTGTTTCATCGTCAATAAGAAGATCAGAGGGATACAGTAAACCTGAAGTGGAGCATTGGAATCTATAACTAGTGCCACAGGAATGGTTCAAAACATAGACAGTAACAAGAGTCAGTTTTATTGTACTTAAGTCGCCATTGTGCCTTTTGTATTTAATTCCGATGCAATTTCTGTGTTTCATCGTCAATAAGAAAGTGAGAGGGATACAGTAAACCTGAAGTGGAGCATCGGAATCTATAACTAGTGTCACAGGAATGGTTCAAACATAGACTGTAAGAAGAGTCAGTTTACTTGTACTTAAGTCGGCATTGTGCCTTTTGTATTTAATTTCGATGCCATTTCTGTGTTTCATCGTCAATAAGAAGGTCAGAGGGATACAGTAAACCTGAAGTGAAGCATCGGAATCTATAACTAGTGTCACATGAATGGTTCAAAACATAGACAGTAAGAAGTGTCAGTTTTCTTGTACTTAAGTCTGCATTGTGCCTTTTGTATTTAATTCCGATGCAATTTCAGTGTTTCATCCTCAATAGGAAGGTCAGAGGGATACAGTAAACGTGAAGTGAAGCATCGGAATCTATAACTAGTGTCACAGGAATGGTTTAAAACATAGTCAGGAAGCAGAGTAGTTTTTCTTGTACTTAAGTCAGCATTGTGCCCTTTGTATTTAATTCCGATGCAATTTCAGTGTTTCATCAACAATAAGGAAGTCAGAGGGACACAGTAAACCTGAAGTGAAGCATCGGAATCTGTAACTAGTGTCACAGGAATGGTTCAAAACTTAGACACTAAGAAGAGTCAGTTCTCTTGTACTTAAGTCGGCATTGTGCCTTTTGTATTTAATTCCGATGCAATGTCTGTGTTTCATCGTCAATAAGAAGGTCAGTGGGATACAGTAAACCTGAAGTGAAGCATCGGAATCTATAACTAGTGTCACAGGAATGGTTCAAATCATAGACAGTAAGAAGAGTCAGTTTTCTTGTACTTAAGACGGCATTGTGCTTTTGTATTTAATTCCGATGCAATTTCTGAGTTTCATCGTCAATAAGAAGGTCAGAGGGATACAGTAAACCTGAAGTGAAGCATCGGGATCTATAACTAGTGTCACATTATCGGTTCAAACCATAGATAGTATGAAGAGTCAGTTTTCCTGTACTTAAGTTGGCATTGTGCCTTATGTATAAATGTCCGATGCAATTTCTGTGTTTCATCGTCAAAAAGAAGGTCAGAAGGATACAGTAAACCTGAAGTGAAGCATCTGAATCTATAACTAATGTCACATGAATGGTTTAAAACATAGAGAGTAAGAAGAGTCAGTTATCTTGTACTTAAGTCGGCATTGTGCCTTTTGTATTTAATCCCGATGCAATTTCTGTATTTCATCGTCAATAAGAAGGTCAGAGGGATACAGTAAACCTGAAGTGAAGCATTGGAATCTATAACTAGTGTCACAGGAATGGTTCAAAACATAGACAGTAAGAAGAGTCAGATTTCTTGTACTTAAGTCGGCATTGTGCCTTTTGTATTAATTCCGATGCAATTTCTAAGTTTCATCGTCAATAGGAAGGTCAGAGTGATACAGTAAACCTGAAGTGAAGCATCGGAATCTATAACTAATGTCACATGAATGGTTCAGAACATAGACAGTAAGAAGAGTCAGTTATCTTGTACTTAAGTCGGCAATGTGCCTTTTGTATTTATTTCCGATGAAATTTCTGTGTTTCATCGTCAATAAGAAGGTCAGAAGTATACATTGGAGCTGAAGTGAAGCATCGGAATCTATAACTAATGTCACATGAATGGTTCAAACATAGACAGTAAGAAGAGTCAGTTTTCTTGTACTTAAGTCGGCATTGTGCCTTTTGTATTTAATTCCGATGAAATATCTGTGTTTCATCGTCAATAAGAAGGTCGGAGGGATACAGTAAACCTGAAGTGAAGCGTCGCAATCTATCACTAGTGTCACAGGAATGGTTCAAAGCATAGACAATAAGGAGAGTCAGTTTTCTTGTACTTAAGTCGGCATTGTGCCTTTTGTATTTAACTCCGACGCAATTTCTGTGTTTCATCGTCAATAAGAAGGTCAGAGGGATACAGTGATCCTAAAGTGAAGCATCGGAATCTATAACTAGTGTCACAGGAATGGTTCAAACATAGACAGTAAGGAGAGTCAGTTTACTCGTACATTAGTTGGCATTGTGCCTTTTGTATTTAATTTCGATGCATTTTCTGTGTTTCATCGTTAATAAGAAGGTCAGAGGGTTACAGTAAACCCTAAGTGAAGCATCGGAATCTATAACTAGTGTCACATGAATGGTTCAAACATAGACAGTAAGAAGTGCCAGTTTTCTTGTACTTAAGTCTTCATTGTGCCTTTTGTATTTAATTCCGATGCAATTTCAGTGTTTCATCGTCAATAAGAAGGTCAGAGGGATACAGTAAACGTGAAGTGAAGCATCGGTATCTATAACTAGTGTCACAGGGATGGTTCAAAGCATAGACAGTAGGAAGATTCAGTCTTCTTTTACTTAAGTCTGCATTGTGCTTTTTGTATTTAATTCCGATGCAATTTCTGTGTTTCATCGTCAATAAGAAGGTCAGAGGGATGCACTAAACCCGAAGTGAAGCATCGGAATCTGTATCTAGTGTCACAGGAATGGTTCAAAACATAGACAGTAAGAAGAGTCAGTTTTATTGTACTTAAGTCGGCAATGTGCCTTTTGTAATTAAGTCCGATGCAATTTCTGTGTTTCATCGTCAATAAGAAGGTCAGAGGGATACAGTAAACCTGAAGTGAAGCATCGCAATCTATAACTAGCGTCACAGGAATGGTTCAAAGCATAGACAATAAGAAGAGTCAATTTTCTTGTACTTAAGTCGGCATTGTGCCTTTTCTATTTAATTCCGATGTAATTTCTGTGTTTCATCGTCAATAAGAAGCACAGAGGGATACAGTAAAAATGAAGTGGAGCATCGGAATCTATAACTAGTGTCAGAGGAATGTTTCAAATAATAGACAATTATAAGAGTCAGTTTTGTTGTACTTATGTCGGCATTGGGCCTTTTCTATTTAATTCCGATGCAATTTCTGTGTTTCATCGTCAATGAGAAGGTCAGAGGGATACAGTAAAAATGAAGTGAAGCATCGGAATCTATAACTAGTGTCACAGGAATGGTTCAAAACGTGGACAGTAAGAAGAGTCAGTTTTCTTGTACTTAAGTCGGCATTGTGCCTATTGTATTTATCTCCGATGCAATTTCTGTATTTCATCGTCAATAAGAAGATCAGAGGGATACAGTAAACCTGAAGTGGAGCATTGGAATCTATAACTAGTGTCACAGGAATGGTTCAAAACATAGACAGTAAGAAGAGTCAGTTTTCTTGTACTTACGTCGGCATTGTGCCTTTTGTATTTAATTCCGATGAAATTTCTGTGTTTCATCGTCAATAAGAAGGTCAGAAGGATACATTGGAGCTGAAGTGAAGCTTCGGAATCTATAACTAATGTCACATGAATGGTTCAAAACATAGACAGTAAGAAGAGTCAGTTTTCTTGTACTTAAGTCGGCATTGTGCCTTTTGTATTTAATTCCGATGAAATATCTGTGTTTAATCGTCAATAAGAAGGTCAGAGAGATACAGTAAACCTGAAGTGAAGCATCGGAATCTATAACTAGTGTCACATGAATGGTTCAAAGCATAGACAGTAAGAAGATTCAGTTATCTTGTACTTAAGTCGGCATTGTGCCTTTTGTATTTAATACTGATGAAATTTCTGTGTTTCATCGTCAATAAGAAGGTCAGAGGGAGACAGTAAACCTGAAGTGAAGCATCAGAATCTATAACTAGTGTCACAGGAATGGTTCAAAACATAGACAGTAAGAAGAGTCAGTTTTCTTGTACTTAAGTCGTCATTGTGCTTTTTGTATTTAATTCCGATGCAATTTCTGTGTTTCATCGTCAATAAGAAGGTCAGAGGGATACAGTAAAGCTAAAGTGAAGCATTGGAATCTATAACTAGTGACACAGGAATGGTTCAAAACCTAGACAGGAAGAAGAGTCAGTTTTCTTGTACTTAAGTTGGCGTTGTGCCTTTTGTATTTAACTCCGATGCAATTTCTATGTTTCATCGTCAATACGAAGATCAGAGGAATACAGTAAACCTGAAGTGTAGCATTGGAATCTATAACTAGTGTCACAGGAATGGTTCAAAACATAGACAGTAAGGAGAGACAGTTTTCTTGTACTTAAGTCGGCATTGTGTTTTTTGTATTTAATTCCGATGCAATTTCTGTGTTTCATCGTCAATAAGAAAGTCAGAGGGATACAGTAAACCTGAAGTGAAGCATCGTAATCTATAACTAGTGTCACAGGAATGGTTCAAACATAGACTTTAAGAAGAGTCAGTTTACTTGTACTTAAGTCGGCATTGTGCCTTTTGTATTTAATTTCGATGCAATTTCTGTGTTTCATCGTCAACAAGAACGTTAGAGGGATACAGTAAACCTGAAGTGAAGCATCGGAATCTATAACTAGTAAAACATGAATGGTTCAAAACATAGACCGTAAGAAGTGTCAGTTTTCTTCTACTTAAGTCGGCACTGTGCCTTTTGTATTTAATTCCGATGCAATTTCAGTGTTTCATCGTCAATAAGAAGGTCAGAGGGATACAGTGAATGTGAAGTGAAGCATCGGAATCTATAACTAGTGTCACATGAATGGTTCAAAACATTGACAGTAAGAAGTGTCAGTTTTCTTCTACTTAAGTCGGCACTGTGCCTTTGTATTTAATTCCGATGCAATTACAGTGTTTCATCGTCAATAAGAAGGTCAGAGGGATACAGTAAACCTGAAGTGAAGCATCGGAATCTATAACTAGTGTAACATGAACGGTTCAAACCATAGACAGTATGAAGAGTCAGTTTTCCTGTACTTAAGTCGGCATTGTGCCTTATGTATAAATTTCCGATGCAATTTCTGTGTTTCGTCGTCAATAAGAAGGTCAGAAGGATACAGTAAACCTGAAATGAAGCATCGGAATCTATAACTAATGTCACATGAATGGTTCAAAGCATAGAGAGTAAGAAGAGTCAGTTATCTTGTACTTAAGTCGGCATTGTGCCTTTTGTATTTAATCCCGATGCAATTTCTGTGTTTCATCGTCAATAAGAAGGTCGGAGGGTTACAGTAAACCTGAAGTGAAGCATCGCAATCTATAACTAGTGTCACAGGAATGGTTCAAAGCATAGACAATAAGAGGAGTCACTTTTCTTGTACTTAAGTAGGCATTGTGCCTTTTGTATTTAACTTCGATGCAATTTCTGTGTTTTATCGTCAATAAGAAGGTCAGAGGGATACAGTGAGCCTGAAGTGAAGCATCGGAATCTATAACTAGTGTCACAGGAATGGTTCAAACATAGACAGTATGAAGAGTCAGTTTACTTGTACATTAGTTGGCATTGTGCCTTTTGTATTTAATTTCGATGCATTTTCTGCGTTTCATCGTCAATAAGAAGGTCAGAGGGTTACAGTAAACCTGAAGTGAAGCATCGGAATCTATAACTAGTGTCACATGAATGGTTCAAAACATAGACAGTAAGAAGTGCCAGTTTTCTTGTACTTAAGTCGGCATTGTGCCTTTTGTATTTAATTCCGATGCAATTTCAGTGTTTCATCGTCAATAAGAAGGTCAGAGGGATACAGTAAACGTGAAGTGAAGCATCGGAATCTATAACTAGTGTCACAGGAATGGTTCAAAACATAGACAGTAGGAAGATTCAGTCTTCTTGTACGTAAGTCGGCATTGTGCTTTTTGTATTTAATTCCGATGCAATTTCTGTGTTTCATCGTCAATAAGAAGGTCAGAGGGATGCAGCAAACCTGAAGTGAAGCATCGGAATCTGTATCTAGTGTCACAGGAATGGTCAAAACATAGACAGTAAGAAGAGTCAGTTTTCTTGTACTTAAGTCGGCAATGTGCCTTTTGTATTTAAGTCCGATACAATTTCTGTGTTTCATTGTCAATTAGAAGGTCAGAGGGATACAGTAAACCTGAAGTGAAGCATCGGAACCTATAATTAGTGGCACAGGAATGGTTCAAACATAGACAGCAAGAAGGGTCAGTTTTCTTATACTTAAGTCGGCATTGTGCATTTTGTATTTAATTCCGATGCAATTTTGTGTTTCATCGTCAATAAGAAGGTCAGAGAGGTACAGTAAACCTGAAGTGAAGCATCGGAATCTATAACTAGTGTCACATGAATGGTTCAAAACATAGACAGTAAGAAGATTCTGTTATCTTGTACTTAAGTCGGCATTGTGCCTTTTGTATTTAACTTCGATGCAATTTCTGTGTTTCATCGTCAATAAGAAGTCAGAGGTATACAGTGATCCTGAAGTGAAGCATCGGAATCTATAACTAGTGTCACAGGAATGGTTCAAACATAGACAGTATGAAGAGTCAGTTTACTTATACATTAGTTGGCATTGTGCCTTTTGTCGTTAATTTCGATGCATTTTCTGTGTTTCATCGTCAATAAGAAGGTCAGAGGGTTACAGTAAACCTGAAGTGAAGCATCGGAATCTATAACTAGTGTCACATGAATGGTTCAAAACATAGACAGTAAGAAGTGTCAGTTTTCTTGTACTTAAGTCGGCATTGTGCCTTTTGTATTTAATTCCGATGCAATTTCAGTGTTTCATCGTCAATAAGAAGGTCAGAGGGATACAGTAAACGTGAAGTGAAGCATCGGAATCTATAACTAGTGTCACAGGAATGGTTCAAAACATAGACAGTGGGAAGATTCAGTCTTCTTGTACGTAAGTCGGCATTGTGCTTTTTGTATTTAATTCCGATGCTATTTCTGTGTTTCATCGTCAATAAGAAGGTCAGAGGGATGCAGTAAACCTGAAGTGAAGCATCGGAATCTGTATCTAGTGTCACAGGAATGGTTCAAAACATAGACAGTAAGAAGAGTCAGTTTTCTTGTACTTCAGTCGGCATTGTGCCTTTTGTATTTAATTCCGATGAAATTTCTGTCTTTCATCGTCAATAAGAAGGTCAGAAGGATACATTGGAGCTGAAGTGAACATCGGAATCTATAACTAATGTCACATGAATGGTTCACAACATAGACAGTAAGAAGAGTCAGTTTTCTTGTACTTAAGTCGGCATTGTGCCTTTTGTATTTAATTCCGATGAAATTTCTGTGTTTCATCGTCAATAAGAAGGTCGGAGGGATACAGTAAACCTGAAGTGAAGCATCGCAATTTATAACTCGTGTCACAGGAATGGTTCAAAGCATACACAATAAGAAGAGTCAGTTTTCTTGTACTTAAGTCGGCATTGTGCCTTTTGTATTTAACTCCGATGCAATTTCTGTGTTTCATCGTCAATAAGAAGGTCAGAGGGATACAGTGATCCTGAAGTGAAGCATCGGAATCTATAACTAGTGTCACAGGAATGGTTCAAATCTTAGACAGGAAGAAGAGTCATTTTTCTTGTACTTAAGTCGGCATTGTGCTTTTGTATTTAATTCCGTTGCAATTTCTGTGTTTCATCGTCAATAAGAAGGTCAGAGGGATACAGTAAACCTGAGGTGAGGCATCGGAATCTATAACTAGTGTCACAGGAATGGTTCAAAACATAGACAGTAAGAAGAGTCAGTTTTCTTGTACTTAAGTCGGCATTGTGCCTTTTGTATTTAATTCCGATGAAATTTCTGTGTTTCATCGTCAATAAGAAGGTCAGAGGGATACAGTAAACCTGAAGTGAAGCATCGCAATCTATAACTAGTGTCACAGGAATGGTTCAAAGCATAGACAATAAGAAGAGTCAGTTTTCTTGTACTTAAGTCGGCATTGTGCCTTTTATATTTAATTCCGATGTAATTTCTGTGTTTCATCGTCAATTAGAAGCACAGAGGGATACAGTAAAAGTGAAGTGAAGCATCGGAATCTATAACTAGTGTCACAGGAATGGTTCAAATAATAGACAGTTATAAGAGTCAGTTTTCTTGTACTTGAGTCGGCATTGGGCTTTTTCAATTTAATTCCGATGCAATTTCTGTGTTTCATCGTCAATAAGAAGGTCAGAGGGATACAGTAAAAATGAAGTGAAGCATCGGAATCTATAACTAGTGTCACAGGAATGGTTCAAAACATAGACAGTAAGAAGAGTCAGTTTTCTTGTACTTAAGTCGGCATTGTGCCTTTTGTATTTAACTCCGATGCAATTTCTGTGTTTCGTCGTCAATAAGAAGATCAGAGGGATACAGTAAACCTGAAGTGGAGCATTGGAATCTATAACTAGTGTCACAGGAAGGGATCAAAACATAGACAGGAAGAAGAGTCAATTTTCTTGTACTTAAGTTAGCATTGTGACTTTTGTATTTAATTCCGATGCAGTTTCATTGTTTCATCAACAATAAGAAAGTCAGAGGGACACAGTAAACTTGAAGTGAAGCATCGGAATCTATAACTAGTGTCACAGGAATGGTTCAAAACATAGACAGTAAGAAGAGTCAGTTTTCTTGTACTTAAGTCGGCATTGTGCCTTTTGTATTTAACTCCGATGCAATTTCTGTGTTTCGTCGTCAATAAGAAGATCAGAGGGATACAGTCAACCGGAAGTGAAGCATCGGAATCTATATCTAGTGTCACAGGAATGGTTCAAAGCATAGACAGTAAGAAGTGTCAGTTTTCTTGTACTTCAGTCGGCATTGTGACTTTTGTATTTAATTCCGATGCAATTTCTGTGTTTCATCGTCAATAAGAAGGTCAGAGGGATGCAGTAAACCTGAAGAGAAGCATCGGAATCTATAACTAGTGTCACAGGAATGGTTCAAACATAGACTTTAAGAAGAGTCAGTTTACTTGTACTGAAGTCGGCAATGTGCCTTTTGTATTTAAGTCCGATGCAATTTCTGTGTTTCATCGTCAATAAGAAGGTCAGAGGGATACAGTAAACCTGAAGTGAAGCATCGCAATCTATAAGTAGTGTCACAGGAATGGTTCAAAGCATAGATAATAAGAAGAGTCAGTTTTCTTGTACTTAAGTCGGTATTGTGCCTTTTCTATTTAATTCCGATGTAATTTCTGTGTTTCATCGTCAATAAGAAGCACAGAGGGATACAGTAAAAATGAAGTGAAGCATCGCAATTTATAACTAGTGTCAGAGGAATGGTTCAAATAATAGACAGTTATAAGAGACAGTATTCTTGTACTTAAGTCGGCATTGGGCCTTTTCTATTTAATTCCGATGCAATTTCTGTGTTTCATCGTCAATAAGAAGGTCAGAGGGATACAGTAAAAATGAAGTGAAGCATCGGAATCTATAACTAGTGTCACAGGAATGGTTCAAAACATAGACAGTAAGAGGAGTCAGTTTTCTTGTACTTAAGTCGGCATTGTGCCTTTTGTATTTATCTCCGATGCAATTTCTGTGTTTCATCGTCAATAAGAAGATCAGAGGGATACAGTAAACCTGAAGTGGAGCATTAGGATCTGTAACTAGTGTCACAGGAATGGTTCAAAACATAGACAGTAAGAAGAGTCAGTTTTCTTGTACTTAAGTCGGCATTGTGCCTTTTGTATTTAATTCCGATGAAATTTCTGTGTTTCATTGTCAATATGAAGGTCAGAAGGATACATTGGAGCTGAAGTGAAGCATCGGAATCTATAACTAATGTCACATGAATGGTTCAAAACATAGACAGTAAGAAGAGTCAGTTTTCTTGTACTTAAGTCGGCATTGTGCCTTTTGTATTTAATTCCGGTGAAATTTCTGTGTTTCATCGTCAATACGAAGGTCGGAGGGTTACAGTAAACCTGAAGTGAAGCATCGCAATCTATAACTAGTGTCACAGGAATGGTTCAAAGCATAGACAATAAGAGGAGTCACTTTTCTTGTACTTAAGTCGGCATTGTGCCTTTTGTATTTAACTTCGATGCAATTTCTGTGTTTCATCGTCAATAAGAAGGTCAGAGGGATACAGTGATCCTGAAGTGAAGCATCGGAATCTATAACTAGTGTCACAGGAATGGTTCAAACATAGACAGTATGAAGAGTCAGTTTACTCGTACATTAGTTGGCATTGTGCCTTTTGTATTTAAATTCGATGCATTTTCTGTGTTTCATCGTCAATAAGAAGGTCAGAGGGTTACAGTAAACCTGAAGTGAAGCATCGGAATCTATAACTAGTGTCACATGAATGGTTCAAAACATAGACAGTAAGAAGTGTCAGTTTTCTTGTACTTAAGTCGGCATTGTGCCTTTTGTATTTAATTCCGATGCAATTTCAGTGTTTCATCGTCAATAACAAGGTCAGGGGGATACAGTAAACGTGAAGTGAAGCATCGGAATCTACAACTAGTGTCACAGGAATGGTTCAAAACATAGACAGTAGGAAGATTCAGTCTTCTTGTACGTAAGTCGGCATTGTGCTTTTTGTATTTAATTCCGATGCAATTTCTGTGTTTCATCGTCAATAAGAAGGTCAGAGGGAGACAGTAAACCTGAAGTGAAGCATCGGAATCTATAACTAGTGTCACAGGAATGGTTCAAACATAGACAGTAAGAAGAGTCAGTTTTCTTGTACTTAAGTCGTCATTGTGCCTTTTGTATTTAATTCCGATGCAATTTCTGTGTTTCATCGTCAATAAGAAGGTCAGAGGGATACAGTAAAGCGAAAGTGAAGCATTGGAATCTATAACTAGAGTCACAGGAATGGTTCACAGCCTAGACAGGAAGAAGAGTCAGTTTTCTTGTACTTAAGTCGGCATTGTGCCTTTTGTATACAATTCCGTTGCAGTTTCTGTGTTTCATCGTCAATAAGAAGGTCAGAGGGATACAGTAAACCTGAGGTGAGGCATCGGAATCTATAACTAGTGTCACAGGAATGGTTCAAAGCATAGACAGTAAGAAGAGTCAGTTTTCTTGTACTTAAGTCGGCATTGTCCCTTTGTATTTAATTCCGATGAAATTTCTGTGTTTCATCGTCAATAAGAAGGTCAGAGGGATACAGTAAACCTGCAGTGAAGCATCGCAATCTATAACTAGTGTCACAGGAATGGTTCAAAGCATAGACAATAAGAGGAGTCAGTTTTCTTGTACTTAAGTCGGCATTGTGCCTTTCCTATTTAATTCCGATGTAATTTCTGTGTTTCATCGTCAATAAGAAGCACAGAGGGATACAGTAAAAATGAAGTGAAGCATCGGAATCTATAACTAGTGGCACAGGAATGGTTCAAAAAACAGACTGTTATAAGAGTAAGTTTTCTTGTACTTAAGTCGGCATAGGGCCTTTTCTATTTAATTGCGAAGCAATTTCTGTGTTTCATCGTCAATAAGAAGGTCAGAGGGATACAGTAAAAATGAATTGAAGCATCGGAATCTATAACTAGTGTCACAGGAATGGTTCAAATCATAGACAGTAAGAAGAGTCAGTTTTCTTGTACTTAAGTCGGCATTGTGCCTTTTGTATTTCACTCCGATGCAATTTCTGTGTTTCATCGTCAATAAGAAGATCAGAGGGATACAGTAAACCAGAAGTGTAGCATTGGAATCTGTAACTAGTGTCACAGGAATGGTTCAAAACATAGACAGTAAGAAGAGTCAGTTTTCTTGTACTTAAGTCGCCATTGTGCCTTTTGTATTTAATTCCGATGCAATTGCTGTGTTTCATCGTCAATAAGAAAGTCAGAGGGATACAGTAAACCTGAAGTGAAGCATCGAAATCTATAACTAGTGTCACAGGAATGGTTCAAACATAGACTTTAAGCAGGGTCAGTTTACATGTACTTAAGCCGGCATTGTGCCTTTTGTATTTAATTTCGATGCAATTTCTGTGTTTCATCGTCAATAAGAACGTCAGAGGGATACAGTAAACCTGAAGTGAAGCATCGGAATCTATAACTAGTGTCACAGGAATGGTTCAAAACATAGACAGGAAGAAGAGTCAGTTTTCTTGTACTTAAGTCAGCATTGTGCCTTTTGTATTTAATTCCGATGCAATTTCAGTGTTTCATCAACAATAGGAAGGTCAGAGGGACACAGTAACCCTGAAGTGAAGCATCGGAATCTATCACTTGTGTCACAGGAATGGTTCAAAACTTAGACACTAAGAAGAGTCAGTTTTCCTGTACTTAAGTCGGCATTGTGCCTTTTATATTTAATTCCGATGCAATGTCTGTGTTTCATCGTCAATAAGAAGGTCAGTGGGATACAGTAAACCTCAAGTGAAGCATCGGAATCCATAACTAGTGTCACAGGAATGGTTCAAATCATAGACGGTAAGAAGAGTCAGTTTTCTTGTACTTAAGACGGCATTGTGCTTTTGTATTTAATTCCGATGCAATTTCTGTGATTCATCGTCAATAAGAAGGTCAGAGGGATACAGTCAACCTGAAGTGAAGCATCGGAATCTATATCTAGTGTCACATGAATGGTTCAAAACATAGAGAGTAAGAAGAGTCAGTTATCTCGTACTTGAGTCGGTATTGTGCCTTTTGTATTTAATCCCGATACAATTTCTGTGTTTCATCGTCAATAAGAAGGTCAGAGGGATACAGTAAACCTGAAGTGAAGCATCGGAACCTATAATTAGTGGCACAGGAATGGTTCAAACCTAGACAGCAAGAAGGGTCAGTTTTCTTGTACTTAAGTCTGCATTGTGCCTTTTGTATTTAATTCCGATGCAATTTCTATGTTTCAACGTCAATAAGAAGGTCACAGGGATACAGTAAACCTGAAGTGAAGGATCGGAATCTATAACTAATGTCACATGAATGGTTCAAAGCATAGACATAAAGAAGAGTCAGTTTTCTTGTACTTCAGTCGGCATTGTGCCTTTTGTATTTAACTGCGATGCAATTTCTGTGTTTCATCGACAATAAGAAGGTCAGAGGGATACAGTGATCCTGAAGTGAAGTATCGGAATCTATAACTAGTGTCACAGGAATGGTTTAAACATAGACAGTAAGAAGAGTCAGTTTACTTGTACATTAGTTGGCATTGTACCTTTTGTATTTAATTTCGATGCAATTTCTGTGTTTCATCGTCAATAAGAAGGTCAGAGGGTTACAGTAAACGTGAAGTGAAGCGTCGGAATCTATAACTAGTGTCACAGGAATGGTTCAAAACATAGACAGTAAGAAGAGTCAGTGTTCTTGTACTTAAGTCGGCTTTGTGCTTTTTGTATTTAATTCCGATGCAATTTTTGTGTTTCATCGTCAATAAGAAGGGCAGAGGGATGCAGTAAACCTGAAGTGAAGCATCGGAATCTGTATCCAGTGTCACAGGAATTGTTCAAAACATAGACAGTAAGAAGAGTCAGTTTTCATGTACTTAAGTCGGCAATGTGCCTTTTGTATTTAAGTCCGATGCAATTTCTATGTTTAATCGTCAATAAGAAGGTCAGAGAGATACAGTAAACCTGAAGTGAAGCATCGGAATCTATAACTAGTGTCACATGAGTGGTTCAAAACATAGACAGTAAGAAGATTCAGTTATCTTGTACTTAAGTCGGCATTGTGCCTTTTGTATTTTATACCGATGAAATTTCTGTGTTTCATCGTCAATAAGAAGGTCAGAGGGATACAGTAAACGTGAAGTGAAGCATCGGAATCTATAACTAGTGTCACAGGAATGGTTCAAAACATAGACAGTAAGAAGAGTCAGTTTTCTTGTACTTAAGTCGTCATTGTGCCTTTTGTATTTAATTCCGATGCAATTTCTGTGTTTCATCGTCAATAAGAAGGTCAGAGGGATACAGTAAAGCTGAAGTGAAGCATTGGAATCTATAACTAGTGTCACAGGAATGGTTCAAAACTTAGACAGGAAGAAGAGTCAGTTTTCTTGTACTTAAGTCAGGATTGTGCCTTTCGTATGTAATTCCGGTGCAATTTCTGTGTTGCATCGTCAATAAGAAGGTCAGAGAGATACAGTAAACCTGAGGTGAGGCATCGGAATCTATAACTAGTGTCACAGGAATGGTTCAAAACATAGACAGTAAGAAGAGTCAGTTTTCCTGTACTTAAGTCGGCATTGTGCCTTTTGTATTTAATTCCGATGAAATCTCTGTGTTTCATCGTCAATAAGAAGGTCAGAGGGATACAGTAAACCTGAAGTGAAGCATCGCAATCTATAACTAGTGTCACAGGAATGGTTCAAAGCATAGACAGTTATAAGAGTCAGTTTTCTTGTACTTAAGTCGGCATTGGGCCTTTTCTATTTAATTCCGATGTAATTTCTGTGTTTCATCGTCAATAAGAACCACAGAGGGATATAGTAAAAATGAAGTGAAGCATCGGAATCTATAACTAGTGTCACAGGAAGGGTTCGAATAATAGACAGTTATAAGAGTCAGTTTTCTTGTACTTAAGTCGGCATTGGGCCTTTTCTATTTAATTCCGATGCAATTTCTGTGTTTCATCGTCAATAAAAAGGTCAGAGGGATAGAGTAAAAATGAACTGAAGCGTCGGAATCTATAACTAGCGTCACAGGAGTAGTTCAAAACATAGACAGTAAGAAGAGTCAGTTTTCTTGTACTTAAGTCGGCATTGTGCCTTTTGTATTTAACTCCGATGCAATTTCTGTGTTTCATCGTCAATAAGAAGATCAGAGGGATACAGTAAACATGAAGTGGAACATTGGAATCTATAACTAGTGTCACAGGAATGGTTCAAAACATAGACAGTAAGAAGAGTCAGTTTTCTTGTACTTAAGTCGGCATTGTGCCTTTTGTATTTAATTCCGATGCAATTTCTGTGTTTCATCGTCAATAAGAAGGTCAGAGGGATACAGTAAACCTGAAGTGAAGCATCGGAATCTATAACTAGTGTCACAGGAATAGTTCAAAACATAGACAGTGAGTAGTGTCAGTTTTCTTGTACTTAAGTCCTCATTGTGCCTTTTGTATTTAATTCCTATGCAATTTCAGTGTTTCATCGTCAATAAGATGGTCAGAGGGAAACAGTAAACGTGAAGTGAAGCATCGGAATCTATAACTAGTGTCACAGGAAATATTCATAACATAGACAGGAAGAAGAGTCAGTTTTCTTGTACATAAGTCAGCATTGTGATTTTTGTATTTAATTCCGATGCAATTTCAGTGTTTCATCAACAATAAGAAGGTCAGAGGGACACAGTAAACCTGAAGTGAAGCATCGGAATCTATAACCAGTGTCACAGGAATGGTTAAAAACTTAGACAATGAGAAGAGTCAGTTTTCTTGTACTTAAGTCTGTATTGTGCCATTTGTATTTAATTCCGATGCAATGTCTGTGTTTCATCGTCAATAAGAAAGTCAGTGGGATACAGTAAACCTGAAGTGAAGCATCGGAATCTATAACTAGTGTCACAGGAATGGTTCAAATCATAGACAGTAAGAAGAGTCAGTTTTCTTGTACTTAAGACGGCGTTGTGCTCTTGTATTTAATTCTGATGCAATTTCTGTGATTCTACGTCAATACGAAGGTCAGAGGGATACAGTCAACCTGAAGTGAAGCATCGGAATCTATATCTAGTGTCACAGGAATGGTTCAAAACATAGACAGTAAGAAGAGTCAGTTTTCTTGTACTTAAGTCGGCATTGTGCCTTTTGTATTTAATTCCGATGCAATTTCTGTGTTTCATCGTCAATAAGAAGGTCAGAGGGATACAGTAAACCTGAAGTGAAGCATCGGAATCTATAACTAGTGTCACATGAACGGTTCAAATCATAGACAGTATGAAGAGTCAGTTTTCCTGTACTTAAGTCGGCATTGTGCCTTATGTATAAATTTCCGATGCAATTTCTGTGTTTCATCGTCAGTAAGAAGGTCAGAAAGATACAGTAAACCTGAAGTGAAGCATCGGAATCTATAACTAATGTCACATGAATGGTTCAAAACATAGAGAGTAAGAAGAGTCAGTTATCTTGTACTTAAGTCGGCATTGTGCCTTTTGTATTTAATCCCGATGCTATTTCTGTGTTTCATCGTCAATAAGATGGTCAGAGGGATACAGTAAACCTGAAGTGAAGCATCGGAATCTATAACTAGTGTCACAGGAATGGTTCAAAACATAGACAGTAAGAGGAGTCAGTTTTCTTGTACTTATGTCGGCAATGTGCCTTTTGTATTTAATTCCGATGCAATATCTGTGTTTCATCGTCAATAAGAAGGTCAGAGGGATACAGTGATCCTGAAGTGCAGCATCGGAATCTATAACTAGTGTCACAATAATGGTTCATACATAGACAGTAAGAAGAGTCAGTTTACTTGTACATCAGTTGGCATTGTGCCTTTTGTATTTAATTTCGATGCAATTTCTGTGTTTCATCGTCAATAAGAAGGTCAGAAATACAGTAAACCTGAAGTGAAGCATCGGAACCTATAACTAGTGGCACAGCAATGGTTCAACCATAGACAGTAAGAAGGGTCAGTTTTCTTGTACTTAAGTCGGCATTGTGCCTTTGGTATTAAATTCCGATGCAATTTCTGTGTTTAATCGTCAATAAGCAGGTCAGAGAGATACAGTAAACCTGAAGTGAGGCATCGGAATCTATAACTAGTGTCACATGAGTGGTTCAAAACATAGACTATAAGAAGATTCAGTTATCTTGTACTTAAGTCGGCATTGTGCCTTTTCTATTTAATACCGATGAAATTTCTGTGTTTCATCGTCAATAAGAAGGTCAGAGGGATACAGTAAACCTGAAGTGAAGCATCGGAATCTATAACTAGTGTCACAGGAATGGTTCAAATCATAGACAGTAAGAAGAGTCAGTTTTCTTGTACTTAAGTCGTCATTGTGCCTTTTGTATTTAATTCCGATGCAATTTCTGTGTTTCATCGTCAATAAGAAGGTCAGACGGATCCAGTAAAGCTGAAGTGAAGCATTGGAATCTATAACTAGTGTCACAGGAATGGTTCAAAACTTAGACAGGATGAAGAGTCAGTTTTCTTGTAGTTAAGTCGGCATTGTGCCTTTTGTATTTAATTCCGTTGCCATTTCTGTGTTTCATCGTCAATAAGAAGGTCAGAGGGATACAGTAAACCTGAGGTGAGGCATCGGAATCTATAACTTGTGTCACAGGAATGATTCAAAACATAGACAGTAAGAAGAGTCAGTTTTCTTGTACTTAAGTCGGCATTGTGCCTTTTGTATTTAAATCCGATGAAATCTCTGTGTTTCATCGTCAATAAGAAGGTCAGAGGGATACAGTAAACCTGAAATGCAGAATCGCAATCTATAACTAGTGTCACAGGAATGGTTCAAATCATAGACAGTAAGAAGAGTCAGTTTTCCTGTACTTAAGACAGCGTTGTTTTTTTGTATTTAATTCCGATGCAATTTCTGTGATTCATCGTCAATACGAAGATCAGAGAGATACAGTCAACCTGAAGTGAAGCATCGGAATCTATATCTAGTGTCACAGGAATGGTTCAAAACATAGACAGTAAGAAGAGTCAGTTTTCTTGTACTTAAGTCGGCATTGTGCCTTTTGTATTTAATTCCGATGCAATTTTCTGTTTTTCATCGTCAATAAGAAGGTCGGAGGGATACAGTAAACCTGAAGTGAAGCATCGGAATCTATAACTAGTGTCACAGGAATTGTTCAAAACAGAGACAGTAAGAAGAGTCAGTTGTTTTGTACTTATGTCGGCATTGTGCCTTTTGTATTTAATTCCGATGAAATTTCTGTGTTTCATCGTCAATAAGAAGGTCAGAGGGATACAGTAAACCTGACGTGAAGCATCGGTATCTATAACTAGTATCACAGGAATGGTTCAAAGCATAGACAGTTATAAGAGTCAGTTTTCTTGTACATAAATCGACATTGTGCCTTTTCTATTTAATTCCGATGCAATTTCTGTGTTTCATCGTCAATAAGAAGGTCAGAGTGATACAGTAAAAACGAAGTGAAGCATCGGAATCTATAACTAGTGTCACAGGAATGCTTCAAAGCATAGACAGTAAGAAGAGTCAGTTTTCTTGTACTTAAGTCGGCATTGTGACTTTTTGTAATATCCGATGCAATTTCTGTGTTTCATCGTCAATAAGAGGGTCAGAGGGATACAGTAAACCTGAAGTGAAGCATCGGAATCTATGACTAGTGCCACAGGAATGGTACAAAACATAGACAGTAAGAAGAGTCAGTTTTCTTGTACTTAAGTCGGCATTGTGCCTTTTGTATTTAATTCCGATGCAATTTTCTGTATTTTATCGTCAATAAGAAGGTCGGAGGGATACAGTAAACCTGAAGTGAAGCATCGGAATCTACAACTAGTGTCACAGGAATGGTTCAAAACATAGACAGTAAGAAGAGTTAGTTTTCTTGTACTTAAGTCGGCATTGTGCCTTTTGTATTTAATTCCGATGCAATTTCTATGTTTCAACGTCAATAAGAAGGCCAGAGGGATACAGTAAACCTGAAGTGAAGCATCGGAATCTATAACTAATGTCACATGAATGGTTCAAAGCATAGACAATAAGAAGAGTCAGTTTTCTTGTACTTCAGACGGCATTGTGCCTTTTTATTTAACTACGATGCAATTTCTGTTTCATCGTCAATAAGTAGGTCAGAGGGATACAGTGATCCTGAAGTGAAGCATCGGAATCTATAACTATTGTCACAATAATGGTTCAAACATAGACAGTAAGAAGAGTCAGTTTACTTGTACATCAGTTGGCATTGTGCCTTTTGTATTTAATTTCGATGCAATTTCTGTGTTTCATCGTCAATAAGAAGGTCAGAGGGTTACAGTAAACCTGAAGTGAAGCATCGGAATCTATAACTAGTATCACATGAATGGTTCAAAACATTGACAGTAAGAAGTGTCAGTTTTCTTGTACTTAAGTCGTCATTGTGCCTTTTGTATTTAATTCCGATGCAATTTCAGTGTTTCATCGTCAATAAGAAGGTCAGAGGGATACGGTGAACGTGAAGTGAAGCATCGGAATCTATAACTAGTGTCACAGGAGTGGTTCAAATCATAGACAGTAAGAAGAGTCAGTGTTCTTGTACTTAAGTCGGCATTGTGCTTCTTGTATTTAATTCCCATGCAATTTCTGTCTTTCATCGTCAATAAGAAGGTCAGAGGGATGCAGTAAACCTGAAGTGAAGCATCGTAATCTGTATCTAGAGTCACAGGAATGGTTCAAAACATAGACAGTAAGAAGAGTCAGTTTTCTTGTACTTAAGTCGGCATTGTGCCTTTTGTATTAACTTCCGATGCAATTTCTGTGTTTAATCGTCAATAAGAAGGTCAGAGAGATACAGTAAACCTGAAGTGAAGCATCGGAATCTATAACTTGCGTCACATGAGTGGTTCAAAACATAGACAGTAAGAAGATTCAGTTATCTTGTACTTAAGTCGGCATTGCGCCTTTTGTATTTAATACCGATGAAATTTCTCTGTTTCATCGTCAATAAGAAGGTCAGAGGGATACAGTAAACCTGAAGTGAAGCATCGGAATCTATAACTAGTGTCACAGGAATGGTTCAAAACATAGACAGTAAGAAGAGTCGGTTTTCTTGTACTTAAGTCGTCATTGTGCCTTTTGTATTTAATTCCGATGCAATTTCTGTGCTTCATCGTCAATAAGAAGGTCAGACGGATACAGTAAAGCTGAAGTGAAGCATTGGAATCTATAACTAGTGTCACAGGAATGGTTCAAAACTTAGACAGGATGAAGAGTCAGTTTTCTTGTACTTAAGTCTGCATTGTGCCTTTTGTATTTAATTCCGTTGCAATTTCTGTGTTTCATCGTCAATAAGAAGGTCAGAGGGATACAGTAAACCTGAGGTGAGGCATCGGAATCTATAACTAGCGTCACAGGAATGATTCAAAACATAGACAGTAAGAAGAGTCAGTTTTCTTGTACTTAAGTCGGCATTGTGCCTTTTGTATTTAAATCCGATGAAATCTCTGTGTTTCATCGTCAATACGAAGATCAGAGGGATACAGTCAACCTGAAGTGAAGCATCGGAATCTATATCTAGTGTCACAGGAATGGTTCAAAACATAGACAGTAAGAAGAGTCAGTTTTCTTGTACTTATGTCGGCATTGTGCCTTTTGTATTTAATTCCGATGCAATTTCTGTGTTTCATCGTCAATACGAAGGTCAGAGGGATACAGTACAGCTGACGTGAAGCTTCGGAATCTATAACTAGGATCACAGGAATTGTTGAAACCTTAGACAGTAAGAAGAGTCAGTTTTCTTGTACTTAAGTCGGCACTGTGCCTTTTGTATTTGATTCCGATGGAATTTCAGTGTTTCATCGTCAATAAGAAGGTCTGAGGCATACAGTAAACCTGAAGTGAAGCATCGGAATCTACAACTAGTGTCACAGGAATGGTTCGAAACAAAGACAGTAAGATGAGTCAGTTTTTTTGTACTTAAGTCGGCATTGTGCCTTTTGTATTTAATTCCGTTGCAATTTCTGTGTTTCATCGACAATAAGAAGGTCAGAGGGATACAGTAAACCTGAGGTGAAGCATCGCAATCTATAACTAGTGTCACAGGGATGGTTCAAAACATAGACAGTAAGAAGAGTCAGTTTTCTTGTACTTAAGTCGGCATTGTGCCTTTTGTATTTAATTATGATGCAATTTTCTGTATTTCATCGTCAATAAGAAGGTCGGAGGGATACAGTAAACTTGAAGTGCAGCATCGGAATCTATAACTAGTGTCACAGGAATTGTTCAAAACAGAGACAGTAAGAAGAGTCAGTTTTCTGGTACTTATGTCAGCATTGTGCCTTTTGTATTTAATTCCGATGAAGTTTCTGTGTTTCATCGTCAATGAGAAGGTCAGAGGGATACAGTAAACCTGACGTGAAGCATCGGTGTCTATAACTAGTATCACAGGAATGGTTCAAAGCATAGACAGTTATAAGAGTCAGTTTTCTTGTACTTAAATCGACATTGTGCCTTTTCTGTTTACTTCCGATGCAATTTCTGTGTTTCATCGTCAATAAGAAGGTCAGAGTGATACAGTAAAAATGAAGTGAAGCATCGGAATCTATAACT
Organism: Schistocerca americana; assembly: GCF_021461395.2. NCBI lineage: Eukaryota > Metazoa > Arthropoda > Insecta > Orthoptera > Acrididae > Schistocerca > Schistocerca americana. Next base: position 19,224,293 of record NC_060130.1, on the reverse strand, counting down.
AGTGTCACAGAAATGCTTCAAAGCATAGACAGTAAGAAGAGTCAGTTTTCTTTTGCTTAAGTCGGCATTGTGCCTTTTGTATTTAATTCCGATGCAATTTTCTGTATTTTATCGTCAATAAGAAGGTCGGAGGGATACAGTAAACCTTAAGTGAAGCATCGTAATCTACAACTAGTGTCACAGGAATGGTTCAAAACATAGACAGTAAGAAGAGTCAGTTTTCTTGTACTTAAGTCGGCATTGTGCCTTTTGTATTTAATTCCGATTAAATTTCTGTGTTTCATCGTCAATAAGAAGGTCAGAGGGATACATTAAACCTGACGTGAAGCATCGGTACCTATAACTAGTGTCATAGGAATGGTTCAAACATAGACAGTTATAAGAGTCAGTTTTCTTGTACTTAAATCGGCACTGTTCCTTTTCCATTTAATTCCGATGCAATTTCTGTGTTTCATCGTCAATAAGAAGGTCAGAGTGATACAGTAAAAATGAAGTGAAGCATCGGAATCTATAACTAGTGTCACAGGAATGCTTCAAAACATAGACAGTAAGAAGAGTCAGTTTTCTTGTACTTAAGTCGGCATTGTGCCTTTGTATTATATCCGATGCAATTTCTGTGTTTCATCGTCAATAAGAGGGTCAGAGGGATATAGAAAACCTGAAGTGAAGCATCGGAATCTATGACTAGTGCCACAGGATTGGTACAAAACATAGACAGTAAGAAGATTCAGTTGTCTTGTACATAAGTCGGCATTGTGCCTTTTGTATTTAATACCGATGAAATTTCTGTGATTCATCGTCAATAAGAAGGTCAGAGGGATACAGTAAACATGAAGTGAAGCATCGGAATCTATAACTAGAGTCACAGGAATGGTTCAAAGCATAGACAGTAAGAAGAGTCAGTTTTCTTGTACTTAAGTCGTCATTGTGCCTTTTGTATTTAATTCCGAAGCAATTTCTGTGTTTCATCGTCAATAAGAAGGTCAGAGGGATACAGCAAAGCTGAAGTGAAGCATTGGAATCTATAACTAGTGTCACAGGAATGGTTCAAAACTTAGACTGTAAGAAGAGTCAGTTTTCTTGTACTTAAGTCGGCATGGTGCCTTTTGTATTTAACTCCGTTGCAATTTCTGTGTTTCATCGTCAATAAGAAGATCAGAGGTATACAGTAAACCTGAGGTGAGGCATCGGAATCTATAACTAGTGTCACAGGAATGGTTCAAATAATAGACAGATATAAGAGTCAGTTTTCTTGTACTTAAGTCGGCATTGGGCCTTTTCTATTTAATTCCGATGCAATTTCTGTGTTTCATCGTCAATAAGAAGGTCAGAGGGATACAGTAAAAATGAAGTGAAGCATCGGAATCTATAACTAGTGTCACAGGAGTGGTTCAAAACATAGACAGTAAGAAGAGTCAGTTTTCTTGTACTTAAGTCGGCATTGTGCCTTTCGTATTTAACTCCGATGCAATTTCTGTGTTTCATCGTCAGTAAGAAGATCAGAGGGATACAGTAAACCTGCAGTGGAGCATTGGAATCTATAACTAGTGTCACAGGAATGGTTCGAAACATAGACAGTAAGATGAGTCAGTTTTCTTATACTTAAGTCGGCATTGTGCCTTTTGTATTTAATTCCGATGCAATTTCTGTGTTTCACCGTCAATAACAAAGTCAGAGGGATACAGTAAACCTGAAGTGAAGCATCGGAATCTATAACTAGTGTCACAGGAATGGTTCAAACATAGACTGTAAGAAGAGTCAGTTTACTTGTACTTAAGTCGGCATTGTGCCTTTTGTATTTAATTTCGATGCAATTTCTGTGTTTCATCGTCAATAAGAAGGTCAGAAGGATACAGTAAACCTGAAGTGAAGCATCGGAATCTATAACTAGTGTCACATGAATAATTCAAAACATAGACAGTAAGAAGTGTCAGTTTTCTTGTTCTTAAGTCGTCATTGTGCCTTTTGTATTTAATTCCGATGCAATTTCAGTGTTTCATCGTCAATAAGAAGGTCAGAGGGATACGGTGAATGTGAAGTGAAGCATCGGAATCTATAACTAGTGTCACAGGAATGGTTCAAAACATAGACAGTAAGAAGAGTCAGTGTTCTTGTACTTAAGTCGGCATTGTGCTTTTTGTATTTAATTCCTATGCAATTTCTGTGTTTCATCGTCAATAAGAAGGTCAGAGGGATGCAGTAAACCTGAAGTGAAGCATCGTAATCTGTATCTAGAGTCACAGGAATGGTTCAAAACATAGACAGTAAGAAGAGTCAGTTTTCTTGTACTTAAGTCGGCAATGTGCCTTTTGTATTTAAGTCCGATGCAATTTCTGTGTATCATTGTCAATAAGAAGGTCAGAAACACAGTAAACCTGAAGTGAAGCATCGGAACCCATAACTAGTGGCACAGGAATGGTTCAAACATAAACAGTAAGAAGGGTCTGGTTTCTTGTACTTAAGTCGGCATTGTGCCTTTTGTATTAACTTCCGATGCAATTTCTGTGTTTAATCGTCAATAAGAAGGTCAGAGAGATACAGTAAACCTGAAGTGAAGCATCGGAATCTATAACTAGCGTCACATGAGTGGTTCAAAACATAGACAGTAAAAAGATTCAGTTATCTTGTTCTTAAGTCGGCATTGTGCCTTTTGTATTTAATACCGATGAAATTTCTGTGTTTCATCGTCAATAAGAAGGCCAGAGGGATACAGTAAACCTGAAGTGAAGCATCGGAATCTATAACTAGTGTCACAGGAATGGTTCAAAAAATAGACAGTAAGAAGAGTCGGTTTTCTTGTACTTAAGTCGTCATTGTGCCTTTTGTATTTAATTCCGATGCAATTTCTGTGCTTCATCGTCAATAAGAAGGTCAGACGGATACAGTAAAGCTGAAGTGAAGCATTGGAATCTATAACTAGTGTCACAGGAATGGTTCAAAACTTAGACAGGATGAAGAGTCAGTTTTCTTGTACTTAAGTCGGCATTGTGCCTTTTGTATTTAATTCCGTTGCAATTTCTGTGTTTCATCGTCAATATGAAGGTCAGAGGGATACAGTAAACCTGAGGTGAGGCATCGGAATCTATAACTTGTGTCACAGGAATGATTCAAAACATAGACAGTAAGAAGAGTCAGTTTTCTTGTACTTAAGTCGGCATTGTGCCTTTTGTATTTAAATCCGATGAAATCTCTGTGTTTCATCGTCAATAAGAAGGTCAGAGGGATACAGTAAACCTGAAATGAAGCATCGCAATCTATAACTAGTGACACAGGAATGGTTCAAATCATAGACAGTAAGAAGAGTCAGTTTTCCTGTACTTAAGACGGCGTTGTTTTTTAGTATTTAATTCCGATGCAATATCTGTGATTCATCGTCAATACGAAGATCAGAGGGATACAGTCAACATGAAGTGAAGCATCGGAATCTATATCTAGTGTCACAGGAATGGTTCAAAACATAGACAGTAAGAAGAGTCAGTTTTCTTGTACTTATGTCGGCATTGTGCCTTTTGTATTTAATTCCGATGCAATTTCTGTGTTTCATCGTCAATACGAAGGTCAGAGGGATACAGTACAGCTGACGTGAAGCTTCGGAATCTATAACTAGGATCACAGGAATTGTTGAAACCTTAGACAGTAAGAAGAGTCAGTTTTCTTGTACTTAAGTCGGCACTGTGCCTTTTGTATTTGATTCCGATGCAATTTCAGTGTTTCATCGTCAATAAGAAGGTCTGAGGCATACAGTAAACCTGAAGTGAAGCATCGGAATCTACAACTAGTGTCACAGGAATGGTTCAAAACAAAGACAGTTAGAAGAGTCAGTTTTTTTGTACTTAAGTCGGCATTGTGCCTCTTGTATTTAATTCCGTTGCAATTTCTGTGTTTCATCGACAATAAGAAGGTCAGAGGGATACAGTAAACCTGAGGTGAAGCATCGCAATCTATAACTAGTGTCACAGGAATGGTTCAAAGCATAGACAGTAAGAAGAGTCAGTTTTCTTGTACTTAAGTCGGCATTGTGCCTTTTGTATTTAATTCCGATGCAATTTTCTGTTTTTCATCGTCAATAAGAAGGTCGGAGGGATACAGTAAACCTGAAGTGAAGCATCGGAATCTATAACTAGTGTCACAGGAATTGTTCAAAACAGAGACAGTGAGAAGAGTCAGTTTTCTTGTACTTATGTCGGCATTGTGCCTTTTGTATTTAATTCCGATGAAGTTTCTGTGTTTCATCGTCAATGAGAAGGTCAGAGGGATACAGTAAACCTGACGTGAAGCATCGGTGTCTATAACCAGTATCACAGGAATGGTTCAAAGCATAGACAGTCATAAGAGTCAGTTTTCTTGTACTTAAATCGACATTGTGCCTTTTCTGTTTAATTCCGATGCAATTTCTGTGTTTCATCGTCAATAAGAAGGTCAGAGTGATACAGTAAAAATGAAGTGAAGCATCGGAATCTATAACTAGTGTCACAGGAATGCTTCAAAGCATAGACAGTAAGAAGAGTCAGATTTCTTGTACTTAAGTCGGCATTGTGACTTTTTGTGATATCCGATGCAATTTCTGTGTTTCATCGTCAATAAGAGGGTCAAAGGGATACAGTAAACCTGAAGTGAAGCATCGGAATCCATGACTAGTGCCACAGGAATGGTACAAAAGAGACAGTAAGAAGAGTCAGTTTTCTTGTACTCAAGTCGGCATTGTGCCTCTTGTATTTAAATCCGATGCAATTTTCTGTATTTTATCGTCAATAAGAAGGTCGGAGGGATACAGTAAACCTGAAGTGAAGCATCGTAATCTACAACTAGTGTCACAGGAATGGTTCAAAACATAGACAGTAAGAAGAGTCAGTTTTCTTGTACTTAAGTCGGCATTGTGCCTTTTGTATTTAATTCCGATTAAATTTCTGTGTTTCATCGTCAATAAGAAGGTCAGAGGGATACATTAAACCTGACGTGAAGCATCGGTACCAATAACTAGTGTCATAGGAATGGTTCAAACATAGACAGTTATAAAAATCAGTTTTCTTGTACTTAAATCGGCACTGTTCCTTTTCCATTTAATTCCGATGCAATTTCTGTGTTTCATCGTCAATAAGAAGGTCAGAGTGACACAGTAAAAATGAAGTGAAGCATCGGAATCTATAACTAGTGTCACAGGAATGCTTCAAAACATAGACAGTAAGAAGAGTCAGTTTTCTTGTACTTAAGTCGGCATTGTGCCTTTGTATTATATCCGATGCAATTTCTGTGTTTCATCGTCAATAAGAGGGTCAGAGGGATATAGTAAACCTGAAGTGAAGCATCGGAATCTATCACTAGTGCCACAGGATTGGTACAAAACATAGACAGTAAGAAGATTCAGTTGTCTTGTACATAAGTCGGCATTGTGCCTTTTGTATTTAATACCGATGAAATTTCTGTGTTTCATCGTCAATAAGAAGGTCAGAGGGATACAGTAAACATGAAGTGAAGCATCGGAATCTATAACTAGAGTCACAGGAATGGTTCAAAGCATAGACAGTAAGAAGAGTCAGTTATCTTGTACTTAAGTTGGCATTGTGCCTTTTGTATTTAATCCCGATGCAATATCTGTGTTTCATCGTCAATAGGAAGCTCAGAGGGATACAGTAAACCTGAAGTGTAGCATCGCAATCTATAACTAGTGTCACAGGAATGGTTCAAAACATAGACAGTAAGAAGAGTCAGTTTTCTTGTCCTTATGTCGGCATTGTAAATTTGTATTTAATTCCGATGCAATTTCTGTGATTCATCGTCAATAAGAAGGTCAGAGGGACACAGTTAAGCTGACGTGAAGCTTCGGAATCTATAACTAGTGTCACAGGAATGGTTCAAAACTTAGACAGGATGAAGAGTCAGTTTTCTTGTACTTAAGTCGGCATTGTGCCTTTTGTATTTAATTCCGTTGCAATTTCTGTGTTTCATCGTCAATAAGAAGGTCAGAGGGATACAGTAAACCTGAGGTGAGGCATCGGAATCTATAACTTGTGTCACAGGAATGATTCAAAACATAGACAGTAAGAAGGGTCAGTTTTCTTGTACTTAAGTCGGCATTGTGCCTTTTGTATTTAAATCCGATGAAATCTCTGTGTTTCATCGTCAATAAGAGGGTCAGAGGGATATAGTAAACCTGAAGTGAAGCATCGGAATCTATCACTAGTGCCACAGGATTGGTACAAAACATAGACAGTAAGAAGATTCAGTTGTCTTGTACATAAGTCGGCATTGTGCCTTTTGTATTTAATACCGATGAAATTTCTGTGTTTCATCGTCAATAAGAAGGTCAGAGGGATACAGTAAACATGAAGTGAAGCATCGGAATCTATAACTAGAGTCACAGGAATGGTTCAAAGCATAGACAGTAAGAAGAGTCAGTTATCTTGTACTTAAGTTGGCATTGTGCCTTTTGTATTTAATCCCGATGCAATATCTGTGTTTCATCGTCAATAAGAAGGTCAGAGGGATACAGTAAACCTGAAATGAAGCATCGCAATCTATAACTAGTGTCACAGGAATGGTTCAAATCATAGACAGTAAGAAGAGTCAGTTCTCCTGTACTTAAGACGGCGTTGTTTTTTTGTATTTAATTCCGATGCAATTTCTGTGATTCATCGTCAATACGAAGATCAGAGGGATACAGTCCACCCTTAAGTGAAGCATCGGAATCTATATCTAGTGTCACAGGAATGGTTCAAAACATAGACAGTAAGAAGAGTCAGTTTTCTTGTACTTATGTCGGCATTGTGCCTTTTGTATTTAATTCCGATGCAATTTCTGTGTTTCATCGTCAATACGAAGGTCAGAGGGATACAGTACAGCTGACGTGAAGCTTCGGAATCTATAACTAGGATCACAGGAATTGTTGAAACCTTAGACAGTAAGAAGAGTCAGTTTTCTTGTACTTAAGTCGGCACTGTGCCTTTTGTATTTGATTCCGATGGAATTTCAGTGTTTCATCGTCAATAAGAAGGTCTGAGGCATACAGTAAACCTGAAGTGAAGCATCGGAATCTACAACTAGTGTCACAGGAATGGTTCAAAACAAAGACAGTAAGAAGAGTCAGTTTTTTTGTACTTAAGTCGGCATTGTGCCTTTTGTATTTAATTCCGTTGCAATTTCTGTGTTTCATCGACAATAAGAAGGTCAGAGGGATACAGTAAACCTGAGGTGAAGCATCGGTGTCTATAACTAGTATCACAGGAATGGTTCAAAGCATAGACAGTTATAAGAGTTAGTTTTCTTGTACTTAAATCGACATTGTGCCTTTTCTGTTTACTTCCGATGCAATTTCTGTGTTTCATCGTCAATAAGAAGGTCAGAGTGATACAGTAAAAATGAAGTGAAGCATCGGAATCTATAACTAGTGTCACAGAAATGCTTCAAAGCATAGACAGTAAGAAGAGTCAGTTTTCTTGTACTTAAGTCGGCATTGTGACTTTTTGTGATATCCGATACAATTTCTGTGTTTCATCGTCAATAAGAGGGTCAAAGGGATACAGTAAACTTGAAGTGAAGCATCGGAATCTATGACTAGTGCCACAGGAATGGTACAAAACATAGACAGTAAGAAGAGTCAGTTTTCTTTTGCTTAAGTCGGCATTGTGCCTTTTGTATTTAATTCCGATGCAATTTCTGTGTTTCATCGTCAATACGAAGGTCAGAGGGATACAGTACAGCTGACGTGAAGCTTCGGAATCTATAACTAGGATCACAGGAATTGTTGAAACCTTAGACAGTAAGAAGAGTCAGTTTTCTTGTACTTAAGTCGGCACTGTGCCTTTTGTATTTGATTCCGATGCAATTTCAGTGTTTCATCGTCAATAAGAAGGTCTGAGGCATACAGTAAACCTGAAGTGAAGCATCGGAATCTACAACTAGTGTCACAGGAATGGTTCAAAACAAAGACAGTTAGAAGAGTCAGTTTTTTTGTACTTAAGTCGGCATTGTGCCTCTTGTATTTAATTCCGTTGCAATTTCTGTGTTTCATCGACAATAAGAAGGTCAGAGGGATACAGTAAACCTGAGGTGAAGCATCGCAATCTATAACTAGTGTCACAGGAATGGTTCAAAGCATAGACAGTAAGAAGAGTCAGTTTTCTTGTACTTAAGTCGGCATTGTGCCTTTTGTATTTAATTCCGATGCAATTTTCTGTTTTTCATCGTCAATAAGAAGGTCGGAGGGATACAGTAAACCTGAAGTGAAGCATCGGAATCTATAACTAGTGTCACAGGAATTGTTCAAAACAGAGACAGTAAGAAGAGTCAGTTTTCTTGTACTTATGTCGGCATTGTGCCTTTTGTATTTAATTCCGATGAAGTTTCTGTGTTTCATCGTCAATGAGAAGGTCAGAGGGATACAGTAAACCTGACGTGAAGCATCGGTGTCTATAACCAGTATCACAGGAATGGTTCAAAGCATAGACAGTCATAAGAGTCAGTTTTCTTGTACTTAAATCGACATTGTGCCTTTTCTGTTTAATTCCAATGCAATTTCTGTGTTTCATCGTCAATAAGAAGGTCAGAGTGATACAGTAAAAATGAAGTGAAGCATCGGAATCTATAACTAGTGTCACAGGAATGCTTCAAAGCATAGACAGTAAGAAGAGTCAGTTTTCTTGTACTTAAGTCGGCATTGTGACTTTTTGTGATATCCGATGCAATTTCTGTGTTTCATCGTCAATAAGAGGGTCAAAGGGATACAGTAAACCTGAAGTGAAGCATCGGAATCCACGACTAGTGCCACAGGAATGGTACAAAAGAGACAGTAAGAAGAGTCAGTTTTCTTGTACTCAAGTCGGCATTGTGCCTCTTGTATTTAAATCCGATGCAATTTTCTGTATTTTATCGTCAATAAGAAGGTCGGAGGGATACAGTAAACCTGAAGTGAAGCATCGTAATCTACAACTAGTGTCACAGGAATGGTTCAAAACATAGACAGTAAGAAGAGTCAGTTTTCTTGTACTTAAGTCGGCATTGTGCCTTTTGTATTTAATTCCGATTAAATTTCTGTGTTTCATCGTCAATAAGAAGGTCAGAGGGATACATTAAACCTGACGTGAAGCATCGGTACCTATAACTAGTGTCATAGGAATGGTTCAAACATAGACAGTTATAAGAGTCAGTTTTCTTGTACTTAAATCGGCACTGTTCCTTTTCCATTTAATTCCGATGCAATTTCTGTGTTTCATCGTCAATAAGAAGGTCAGAGTGACACAGTAAAAATGAAGTGAAGCATCGGAATCTATAACTAGTGTCACAGGAATGCTTCAAAACATAGACAGTAAGAAGAGTCAGTTTTCTTGTACTTAAGTCGGCATTGTGCCTTTGTATTATATCCGATGCAATTTCTGTGTTTCATCGTCAATAAGAGGGTCAGAGGGATATAGTAAACCTGAAGTGAAGCATCGGAATCTATCACTAGTGCCACAGGATTGGTACAAAACATAGACAGTAAGAAGATTCAGTTGTCTTGTACATAAGTCGGCATTGTGCCTTTTGTATTTAATACCGATGAAATTTCTGTGTTTCATCGTCAATAAGAAGGTCAGAGGGATACAGTAAACATGAAGTGAAGCATCGGAATCTATAACTAGAGTCACAGGAATGGTTCAAAGCATAGACAGTAAGAAGAGTCAGTTATCTTGTACTTAAGTTGGCATTGTGCCTTTTGTATTTAATCCCGATGCAATATCTGTGTTTCATCGTCAATAGGAAGCTCAGAGGGATACAGTAAACCTGAAGTGAAGCATCGCAATCTATAACTAGTGTCACAGGAATGGTTCAAAACATAGACAGTAAGAAGAGTCAGTTTTCTTGTCCTTATGTCGGCATTGTAAATTTGTATTTAATTCCGATGCAATTTCTGTGATTCATCGTCAATAAGAAGGTCAGAGGGACACAGTAAAGCTGACGTGAAGCTTCGGAATCTATAACTAGTGTCACAGGAATGGTTCAAAACTTAGACAGGATGAAGAGTCAGTTTTCTTGTACTTAAGTCGGCATTGTGCCTTTTGTATTTAATTCCGTTGCAATTTCTGTGTTTCATCGTCAATAAGAAGGTCAGAGGGATACAGTAAACCTGAGGTGAGGCATCGGAATCTATAACTTGTGTCACAGGAATGATTCAAAACATAGACAGTAAGAAGAGTCAGTTTTCTTGTACTTAAGTCGGCATTGTGCCTTTTGTATTTAAATCCGATGAAATCTCTGTGTTTCATCGTCAATAAGAAGGTCAGAGGGATACAGTAAACCTGAAATGAAGCATCGCAATCTATAACTAGTGTCACAGGAATGGTTCAAATCATAGACAGTAAGAAGAGTCAGTTCTCCTGTACTTAAGACGGCGTTGTTTTTTTGTATTTAATTCCGATGCAATTTCTGTGATTCATCGTCAATACGAAGATCAGAGGGATACAGTCAACCTGAAGTGAAGCATCGGAATCTATATCTAGTGTCACAGGAATGGTTCAAAACATAGACAGTAAGAAGAGTCAGTTTTCTTGTACTTATGTCGGCATTGTGCCTTTTGTATTTAATTCCGATGCAATTTCTGTGTTTCATCGTCAATACGAAGGTCAGAGAGATACAGTACAGCTGACGTGAAGCTTCGGAATCTATAACTAGGATCACAGGAATTGTTGAAACCTTAGACAGTAAGAAGAGTCAGTTTTCTTGTACTTAAGTCGGCACTGTGCCTTTTGTATTTGATTCCGATGGAATTTCAGTGTTTCATCGTCAATAAGAAGGTCTGAGGCATACAGTAAACCTGAAGTGAAGCATCGGAATCTACAACTAGTGTCACAGGAATGGTTCAAAACAAAGACAGTAAGAAGAGTCAGTTTTTTTGTACTTAAGTCGGCATTGTGCCTTTTGTATTTAATTCCGTTGCAATTTCTGTGTTTCATCGACAATAAGAAGGTCAGAGGGATACAGTAAACCTGAGGTGAAGCATCGCAATCTATAACTAGTGTCACAGGAATGGTTCAAAACATAGACAGTAAGAAGAGTCAGTTTTCTTGTACTTAAGTCGGCATTGTGCCTTTTGTATTTAATTATGATGCAATTTTCTGTTTTTCATCGTCAATAAGAAGGTCGGAGGGATATAGTAAACTTGAAGTGAAGCATCGGAATCTATAACTAGTGTCACAGGAATTGTTCAAAACAGAGACAGTAAGAAGAGTCAGTTTTCTGGTACTTATGTCGGCATTGTGCCTTTTGTATTTAATTCCGATGAAGTTTCTGTGTTTCATCGTCAATGAGAAGGTCAGAGGGATACAGTAAACCTGACGTGAAGCATCGGTGTCTATAACTAGTATCACAGGAATGGTTCAAAGCATAGACAGTTATAAGAGTTAGTTTTCTTGTACTTAAATCGACATTGTGCCTTTTCTGTTTACTTCCGATGCAATTTCTGTGTTTCATCGTCAATAAGAAGGTCAGAGTGATACAGTAAAAATGAAGTGAAGCATCGGAATCTATAACTAGTGTCACAGAAATGCTTCAAAGCATAGACAGTAAGAAGAGTCAGTTTTCTTGTACTTAAGTCGGCATTGTGACTTTTTGTGATATCCGATACAATTTCTGTGTTTCATCGTCAATAAGAGGGTCAAAGGGATACAGTAAACTTGAAGTGAAGCATCGGAATCTATGACTAGTGCCACAGGAATGGTACAAAACATAGACAGTAAGAAGAGTCAGTTTTCTTTTGCTTAAGTCGGCATTGTGCCTTTTGTATTTAATTCCGATGCAATTTTCTGTATTTTATCGTCAATAAGAAGGTCGGAGGGATACAGTAAACCTGAAGTGAAGCATCGTAATCTACAACTAGTGTCACAGGAATGGTTCAAAACATAGACAGTAAGAAGAGTCAGTTTTCTTGTACTTAAGTCGGCATTGTGCCTTTTGTATTTAATTCCGATTAAATTTCTGTGTTTCATCGTCAATAAGAAGGTCAGAGGGATACAGTCAACATGAAGTGAAGCATCGGAATCTATATCTAGTGTCACAGGAATGGTTCAAAACATAGACAGTAAGAAGAGTCAGTTTTCTTGTACTTATGTCGGCATTGTGCCTTTTGTATTTAATTCCGTTGCAATTTCTGTGTTTCATCGACAATAAGAAGGTCAGAGGGATACAGTAAACCTGAGGTGAAGCATCGCAATCTATAACTAGTGTCACAGGAATGGTTCAAAACATAGACAGTAAGAAGAGTCAGTTTTCTTGTACTTAAGTCGGCATTGTGCCTTTTGTATTTAATTCCGATGCAATTTTCTGTTTTTCATCGTCAATAAGAAGGTCGGAGGGATACAGTAAACCTGAAGTGAAGCATCGGAATCTATAACTAGTGTCACAGGAATTGTTCAAAACAGAGACAGTAAGAAGAGTCAGTTTTCTTGTACTTATGTCGGCATTGTGCCTTTTGTATTTAATTCCGATGAAGTTTCTGTGTTTCATCGTCAATGAGAAGGTCAGAGGGATACAGTAAACCTGACGTGAAGCATCGGTGTCTATAACCAGTATCACAGGAATGGTTCAAAGCATAGACAGTTATAAGAGTCAGTTTTCTTGTACTTAAATCGGCACTGTTCCTTTTCCATTTAATTCAGATGCAATTTCTGTGTTTCATCGTCAATAAGAAGGTCAGAGTGACACAGTAAAAATGAAGTGAAGCATCGGAATCTATAACTAGTGTCACAGGAATGCTTCAAAACATAGACAGTAAGAAGAGTCAGTTTTCTTGTACTTAAGTCGGCATTGTGCCTTTGTATTATATCCGATGCAATTTCTGTGTTTCATCGTCAATAAGAGGGTCAGAGGGATATAGTAAACCTGAAGTGAAGCATCGGAATCTATCACTAGTGCCACAGGATTGGTACAAAACATAGACAGTAAGAAGATTCAGTTGTCTTGTACATAAGTCGGCATTGTGCCTTTTGTATTTAATACCGATGAAATTTCTGTGTTTCATCGTCAATAAGAAGGTCAGAGGGATACAGTAAACATGAAGTGAAGCATCGGAATCTATAACTAGAGTCACAGGAATGGTTCAAAGCATAGACAGTAAGAAGAGTCAGTTTTCTTGTACTTAAGTCGTCATTGTGCCTTTTGTATTTAATTCCGAAGCAATTTCTGTGTTTCATCGTCAATAAGAAGGTCAGAGGGATACAGCAAAGCTAAAGTGAAGCATTGGAATCTATAACTAGTGTCACAGGAATGGTTCAAAGCTTAGACTGTAAGAAGAGTCAGTTTTCTTGTACTTAAGTCGGCATTGTGCCTTTTGTATTTAACTCCGTTGCAATTTCTGTGTTTCATCGTCAATAAGAAGATCAGAGGTATACAGTAAACCTGAGGTGAGGCATCGGAATCTATAACTAGGGTCACAGGAATTGTTCAAAACTTAGACAGTAAGAAGAGTCAGTTTTCTTGTACTTAAGTCGGCATTGTGCCTTTGGTATTTAATTCCGATGCAATTTCTATGTTTCATCGTCAATAAGAAGGTCAGAGGGATACAGTAAACCTGAAGTGAAGCATCGGAATCTATAACTAATGTCACATGAATGGTTCAAAACATAGAGAGTGAGAAGAGTCAGTTATCTTGTACTTAAGTTGGCATTGTGCCTTTTGTATTTAATCCCGATGCAATATCTGTGTTTCATCGTCAATAGGAAGCTCAGAGGGATACAGTAAACCTGAAGTGAAGCATCGCAATCTATAACTAGTGTCACAGGAATGGTTCAAAACATAGACAGTAAGAAGAGTCAGTTTTCTTGTACTTATGTCGGCATTGTAAATTTGTATTTAATTCCGATGCAATTTCTGTGATTCATCGTCAATAAGAAGGTCAGAGGGACACAGTAAAGCTGACGTGAAGCTTCGGAATCTATAACTAGTGTCACAGGAATGGTTCCAAACTTAGACAGGATGAAGAGTCAGTTTTCTTGTACTTAAGTCGGCATTGTGCCTTTTGTATTTAATTCCGTTGCAATTTCTGTGTTTCATCGTCAATAAGAAGGTCAGAGGGATACAGTAAACCTGAGGTGAGGCATCGGAATCTATAACTTGTGTCACAGGAATGATTCAAAACATAGACAGTAAGAAGAGTCAGTTTTCTTGTACTTAAGTCGGCATTGTGCCTTTTGTATTTAAATCCGATGAAATCTCCGTGTTTCATCGTCAATAAGAAGGTCAGAGGGATACAGTAAACCTGAAATGAAGCATTGCAATCTATAACTAGTGTCACAGGAATGGTTCAAATCATAGACAGTAAGAAGAGTCAGTTTTCCTGTACTTAAGACGGCGTTGTTTTTTTGTATTTAATTCCGATGCAATTTCTGTGATTCATCGTCAATACGAAGATCAGAGGGATACAGTCAACCTGAAGTGAAGCATCGGAATCTATATCTAGTGTCACAGGAATGGTTCAAAACATAGACAGTAAGAAGAGTCAGTTTTCTTGTACTTATGTCGGCATTGTGCCTTTTGTATTTAATTCCGATGCAATTTCTGTGTTTCATCGTCAATACGAAGGTCAGAGGGATACAGTACAGCTGACGTGAAGCTTCGGAATCTATAACTAGGATCACAGGAATTGTTGAAACCTTAGACAGTAAGAAGAGTCAGTTTTCTTGTACTTAAGTCGGCACTGTGCCTTTTGTATTTGATTCCGATGGAATTTCAGTGTTTCATCGTCAATAAGAAGGTCTGAGGCATACAGTAAACCTGAAGTGAAGCATCGGAATCTACAACTAGTGTCACAGGAATGGTTCAAAACAAAGACAGTAAGAAGAGTCAGTTTTTTTGTACTTAAGTCGGCATTGTGCCTTTTGTATTTAATTCCGTTGCAATTTCTGTGTTTCATCGACAATAAGAAGGTCAGAGGGATACAGTAAACCTGAGGTGAAGCATCGCAATCTATAACTAGTGTCACAGGAATGGTTCAAAACATAGACAGTAAGAAGAGTCAGTTTTCTTGTACTTAAGTCGGCATTGTGCCTTTTGTATTTAATTATGATGCAATTTTCTGTTTTTCATCGTCAATAAGAAGGTTGGAGGGATACAGTAAACTTGAAGTGTAGCATCGGAATCTATAACTAGTGTCACAGGAATGCTTCAAAGCATAGACAGTAAGAAGAGTCAGTTTTCTTGTACTTAAGTCGGCATTGTGACTTTTTGTGATATCCGATGCAATTTCTGTGTTTCATCGTCAATAAGAGGGTCAAAGGGATACAGTAAACCTGAAGTGAAGCATCGGAATCTATGACTAGTGCCACAGGAATGGTACAAAAGAGACAGTAAGAAGAGTCAGTTTTCTTGTACTCAAGTCGGCAATGTGCCTCTTGTATTTAATTCCGATGCAATTTTCTGTATTTTATCGTCAATAAGAAGGTCGGAGGGATACAGTAAACCTGAAGTGAAGCATCGTAATCTACAACTAGTGTCACAGGAATGGTTCAAAACATAGACAGTAAGAAGAGTCAGTTTTCTTGTACTTGAGTCGGCATTGTGCCTTTTGTATTTAATTCCGATTAAATTTCTGTGTTTCATCGTCAATAAGAAGGTCAGAGGGATACATTAAACCTGACGTGAAGCATCGGTACCTATAACTAGTGTCATAGGAATGGTTCAAACATAGACAGTTATAAGAGTCAGTTTTCTTGTACTTAAATCGGCACTGTTCCTTTTCCATTTAATTCCGATGCAATTTCTGTGTTTCATCGTCAATAAGAAGGTCAGAGTGACACAGTAAAAATGAAGTGAAGCATCGGAATCTATAACTAGTGTCACAGGAATGCTTCAAAACATAGACAGTAAGAAGAGTCAGTTTTCTTGTACTTAAGTCGGCATTGTGCCTTTGTATTATATCCGATGCAATTTCTGTGTTTCATCGTCAATAAGAGGGTCAGAGGGATATAGTAAACCTGAAGTGAAGCATCGGAATCTATCACTAGTGCCACAGGATTGGTACAAAACATAGACAGTAAGAAGATTCAGTTGTCTTGTACATAAGTCGGCATTGTGCCTTTTGTATTTAATACCGATGAAATTTCTGTGTTTCATCGTCAATAAGAAGGTCAGAGGGATACAGTAAACATGAAGTGAAGCATCGGAATCTATAACTAGAGTCACAGGAATGGTTCAAAGCATAGACAGTAAGAAGAGTCAGTTTTCTTGTACTTAAGTCGTCATTGTGCCTTTTGTATTTAATTCCGAAGCAATTCCTGTGTTTCATCGTCAATAAGAAGGTCAGAGGGATACAGCAAAGCTAAAGTGAAGCATTGGAATCTATAACTAGTGTCACAGGAATGGTTCAAAGCTTAGACTGTAAGAAGAGTCAGTTTTCTTGTACTTAAGTCGGCATTGTGCCTTTTGTATTTAACTCCGTTGCAATTTCTGTGATTCATCGTCAATAAGAAGATCAGAGGTATACAGTAAACCTGAGGTGAGGCATCGGAATCTATAACTAGGGTCACAGGAATTGTTCAAAACTTAGACAGTAAGAAGAGTCAGTTTTCTTGTACTTAAGTCGGCATTGTGCCTTTGGTATTTAATTCCGATGCAATTTCTATGTTTCATCGTCAATAAGAAGGTCAGAGGGATACAGTAAACCTGAAGTGAAGCATCGGAATCTATAACTAATGTCACATGAATGGTTCAAAACATAGAGAGTGAGAAGAGTCAGTTTTCTTGTACTTAAGTCGGCATTGTGCCTTTGTATTATATCCGATGCAATTTCTGTGTTTCATCGTCAATAAGAGGGTCAGAGGGATATAGTAAACCTGAAGTGAAGCATCGGAATCTATCACTAGTGCCACAGGATTGGTACAAAACATAGACAGTAAGAAGATTCAGTTGTCTTGTACATAAGTCGGCATTGTGCCTTTTGTATTTAATACCGATGAAATTTCTGTGTTTCATCGTCAATAAGAAGGTCAGAGGGATACAGTAAACATGAAGTGAAGCATCGGAATCTATAACTAGAGTCACAGGAATGGTTCAAAGCATAGACAGTAAGAAGAGTCAGTTTTCTTGTACTTAAGTCGTCATTGTGCCTTTTGTATTTAATTCCGAAGCAATTTCTGTGTTTCATCGTCAATAGGAAGCTCAGAGGGATACAGTAAACCTGAAGTGAAGCATCGCAATCTATAACTAGTGTCACAGGAATGGTTCAAAACATAGACAGTAAGAAGAGTCAGTTTTCTTGTACTTATGTCGGCATTGTAAATTTGTATTTAATTCCGATGCAATTTCTGTGATTCATCGTCAATAAGAAGGTCAGAGGGACACAGTAAAGCTGACGTGAAGCTTCGGAATCTATAACTAGTGTCACAGGAATGGTTCAAAACTTAGACAGGATGAAGAGTCAGTTTTCTTGTACTTAAGTCGGCATTGTGCCTTTTGTATTTAATTCCGTTGCAATTTCTGTGTTTCATCGTCAATAAGAAGGTCAGAGGGATACAGTAAACCTGAGGTGAGGCATCGGAATCTATAACTTGTGTCACAGGAATGATTCAAAACATAGACAGTAAGAAGAGTCAGTTTTCTTGTACTTAAGTCGGCATTGTGCCTTTTGTATTTAAATCCGATGAAATCTCTGTGTTTCATCGTCAATAAGAAGGTCAGAGGGATACAGTAAACCTGAAATGAAGCATCGCAATCAATAACTAGTGTCACAGGAATGGTTCAAATCATAGACAGTAAGAAGAGTCAGTTTTCCTGTACTTAAGACGGCGTTGTTTTTTTGTATTTAATTCCGATGCAATTTCTGTGATTCATCGTCAATACGAAGATCAGAGGGATACAGTCAACCTGAAGTGAAGCATCGGAATCTATATCTAGTGTCACAGGAATGGTTCAAAACATAGACAGTAAGAAGAGTCAGTTTTCTTGTACTTATGTCGGCATTGTGCCTTTTGTATTTAATTCCGATGCAATTTCTGTGTTTCATCGTCAATACGAAGGTCAGAGGGATACAGTACAGCTGACGTGAAGCTTCGGAATCTATAACTAGGATCACAGGAATTGTTGAAACCTTAGACAGTAAGAAGAGTCAGTTTTCTTGTACTTAAGTCGGCACTGTGCCTTTTGTATTTGATTCCGATGGAATTTCAGTGTTTCATCGTCAATAAGAAGGTCTGAGGCATACAGTAAACCTGAAGTGAAGCATCGGAATCTACAACTAGTGTCACAGGAATGGTTCAAAACAAAGACAGTAAGAAGAGTCAGTTTTTTTGTACTTAAGTCGGCATTGTGCCTTTTGTATTTAATTCCGTTGCAATTTCTGTGTTTCATCGACAATAAGAAGGTCAGAGGGATACAGTAAACCTGAGGTGAAGCATCGCAATCTATAACTAGTGTCACAGGAATGGTTAAAAAGCATAGACAGTAAGAAGAGTAAGTTTTCTTGTACTTAAGTCGGCATTGTGCCTTTTGTATTTAATTATGATGCAATTTTCTGTTTTTCATCGTCAATAAGAAGGTCGAAGGGATACAGTAAACTTGAAGTGAAGCATCGGAATCTATAACTAGTGTCACAGGAATTGTTCAAAACAGAGACAGTAAGAAGAGTCAGTTTTCTGGTACTTATGTCGGCATTGTGCCTTTTGTATTTAATTCCGATGAAGTTTCTGTGTTTCATCGTCAATGAGAAGGTCAGAGGGATACAGTAAACCTGACGTGAAGCATCGGTGTCTATAACTAGTATCACAGGAATGGTTCAAAGCATAGACAGTTATAAGAGTCAGTTTTCTTGTACTTAAATCGACATTGTGCCTTTTCTGTTTACTTCCGATGCAATTTCTGTGTTTCATCGTCAATAAGAAGGTCAGAGTGATACAGTAAAAATGAAGTGAAGCATCGGAATCTATAACTAGTGTCACAGAAATGCTTCAAAGCATAGACAGTAAGAAGAGTCAGTTTTCTTGTACTTAAGTCGGCATTGTGACTTTTTGTGATATCCGATACAATTTCTGTGTTTCATCGTCAATAAGAGGGTCAAAGGGATACAGTAAACTTGAAGTGAAGCATCGGAATCTATGACTAGTGCCACAGGAATGGTACAAAACATAGACAGTAAGAAGAGTAAGTTTTCTTTTGCTTAAGTCGGCATTGTGCCTTTTGTATTTAATTCCGATGCAATTTTCTGTATTTTATCAGCAATAAGAAGGTCGGAGGGATACAGTAAACCTGAAGTGAAGCATCGTAATCTACAACTAGTGTCACAGGAATGGTTCAAAACATGGACAGTAAGAAGAGTCAGTTTTCTTATACTTAAGTCGGCATTGTGCCTTTTGTATTTAATTCCGATTAAATTTCTGTGTTTCATCGTCAATAAGAAGGTCAGAGGGATACATTAAACCTGACGTGAAGCATCGGTACCTATAACTAGTGTCATAGGAATGGTTCAAACATAGACAGTTATAAGAGTCAGTTTTCTTGTACTTAAATCGGCACTGTTCCTTTTCCATTTAATTCCGATGCAATTTCTGTGTTTCATCGTCAATAAGAAGGTCAGAGTGATACAGTAAAAATGAAGTGAAGCATCGGAATCTATAACTAGTGTCACAGGAATGCTTCAAAACATAGACAGTAAGAAGAGTCAGTTTTCTTGTACTTAAGTCGGCATTGTGCCTTTGTATTATATCCCATGCAATTTCTGTGTTTCATCGTCAATAAGAGGGTCAGAGGGATATAGAAAACCTGAAGTGAAGCATCGGAATCTATGACTAGTGCCACAGGATTGGTACAAAACATAGACAGTAAGAAGATTCAGTTGTCTTGTACATAAGTCGGCATTGTGCCTTTTGTATTTAATACCGATGAAATTTCTGTGATTCATCGTCAATAAGAAGGTCAGAGGGATACAGTAAACATGAAGTGAAGCATCGGAATCTATAACTAGAGTCACAGGAATGGTTCAAAGCATAGACAGTAAGAAGAGTCAGTTTTCTTGTACTTAAGTCGTCATTGTGCCTTTTGTATTTAATTCCGAAGCAATTTCTGTGTTTCATCGTCAATAAGAAGGTCAGAGGGATACAGCAAAGCTGAAGTGAAGCATTGGAATCTATAACTAGTCTCACAGGAATGGTTCAAAACTTAGACTGTAAGAAGAGTCAGTTTTCTTGTACTTTAGTCGGCATTGTGCCTTTTGTATTTAACTCCGTTGCAATTTCTGTGTTTCATCGTCAATAAGAAGATCAGAGGTATACAGTAAACCTGAGGTGAGGCATCGGAATCTATAACTAGTGTCACAGGAATGGTTCAAATAATAGACAGATATAAGAGTCAGTTTTCTTGTACTTAAGTCGGCATTGGGCCTTTTCCATTTAATTCCGATGCAATTTCTGTGTTTCATCGTCAATAAGAAGGTCAGAGGGATACAGTAAAAATGAAGTGAAGCATCGGAATCTATAACTAGTGTCACAGGAGTGGTTCAAAACATAGACAGTAAGAAGAGTCAGTTTTCTTGTACTTAAGTCGGCATTGTGCCTTTCGTATTTAACTCCGATGCATTTTCTGTGTTTCATCGTCAATAAGAAGATCAGAGGGATACAGTAAACCTGCAGTGGAGCATTGGAATCTATAACTAGTGTCACAGGAATGGTTCGAAACATAGACAGTAAGATGAGTCAGTTTTCTTATACTTAAGTCGGCATTGTGCCTTTTGTATTTAATTCCGATGCAATTTCTGTGTTTCACCGTCAATAACAAAGTCAGAGGGATACAGTAAACCTGAAGTGAAGCATCGGAATCTATAACTAGTGTCACAGGAATGGTACAAACATAGACTGTAAGAAGAGTCAGTTTACTTGTACTTAAGTCGGCATTGTGCCTTTTGTATTTAATTTCGATGCAATTTCTGTGTTTCATCGTCAATAAGAAGGTCAGAAGGATACAGTAAACCTGAAGTGAAGCATCGGAATCTATAACTAGTGTCACATGAATAATTCAAAACATAGACAGTAAGAAGTGTCAGTTTTCTTGTACTTAAGTCGTCATTGTGCCTTTTGTATTTAATTCCGATGCAATTTCAGTGTTTCATCGTCAATAAGAAGGTCAGAGGGATACGGTGAACGTGAAGTGAAGCATCGGAATCTATAACTAGTGTCACAGGAATGGTTCAAAACATAGACAGTAAGAAGAGTCAGTGTTCTTGTACTTAAGTCGGCATTGTGCTTTTTGTATTTAATTCCCATGCAATTTCTGTGTTTCATCGTCAATAAGAAGGTCAGAGGGATGCAGTAAACCTGAAGTGAAGCATCGTAATCTGTATCTAGAGTCACAGGAATGGTTCAAAACATAGACAGTAAGAAGAGTCAGTTTTCTTGTACTTAAGTCGGCAATGTGCCTTTTGTATTTCAGTCCGATGCAATTTCTGTGTATCATTGTCAATAAGAAGGTCAGAAATACAGTAAACCTGAAGTGAAGCATCGGAACCCATAACTAGTGGCACAGGAATGGTTCAAACATAAACAGTAAGAAGGGTCAGGTTTCTTGTACTTAAGTCGGCATTGTGCCTTTTGTATTAACTTCCGATGCAATTTCTGTGTTTAATCGTCAATAAGAAGGTCAGAGAGATACAGTAAACCTGAAGTGAAGCATCGGAATCTATAACTAGCGTCACATGAGTGGTTCAAAACATAGACAGTAAAAAGATTCAGTTATCTTGTTCTTAAGTCGGCATTGTGCCTTTTGTATTTAATACCGATGAAATTTCTGTGTTTCATCGTCAATAAGAAGGTCAGAGGGATACAGTAAACCTGAAGTGAAGCATCGGAATCTATAACTAGTGTCACAGGAATGGTTCAAAAAATAGACAGTAAGAAGAGTCGGTTTTCTTGTACTTAAGTCGTCATTGTGCCTTTTGTATTTAATTCCGATGCAAATTCTGTGCTTCATCGTCAATAAGAAGGTCAGACGGATACAGTAAAGCTGAAGTGAAGCATTGGAATCTATAACTAGTGTCACAGGAATGGTTCAAAACTTAGACAGGATGAAGAGTCAGTTTTCTTGTACTTAAGTCGGCATTGTGCCTTTTGTATTTAATTCCGTTGCAATTTCTGTGTTTCATCGTCAATATGAAGGTCAGAGGGATACAGTAAACCTGAGGTGAGGCATCGGAACCTATAACTTGTGTCACAGGAATGATTCAAAACATAGACAGTAAGAAGAGTCAGTTTTCCTGTACTTAAGACGGCGTTGTTTTTTAGTATTTAATTCCGATGCAATTTCTGTGATTCATCGTCAATACGAAGATCAGAGGGATACAGTCAACATGAAGTGAAGCATCGGAATCTATATCTAGTGTCACAGGAATGGTTCAAAACATAGACAGTAAGAAGAGTCAGTTTTCTTGTACTTATGTCGGCATTGTGCTTTTTGTATTTAATTCCGATGCAATTTCTGTGTTTCATCGTCAATACGAAGGTCAGAGGGATACAGTACAGCTGACGTGAAGCTTCGGAATCTATAACTAGGATCACAGGAATTGTTGAAACCTTAGACAGTAAGAAGAGTCAGTTTTCTTGTACTTAAGTCGGCACTGTGCCTTTTGTATTTGATTCCGATGCAATTTCAGTGTTTCATCGTCAATAAGAAGGTCTGAGGCATACAGTAAACCTGAAGTGAAGCATCGGAATCTACAACTAGTGTCACAGGAATGGTTCAAAACAAAGACAGTTAGAAGAGTCAGTTTTTTTGTACTTAAGTCGGCATTGTGCCTCTTGTATTTAATTCCGTTGCAATTTCTGTGTTTCATCGACAATAAGAAGGTCAGAGGGATACAGTAAACCTGAGGTGAAGCATCGCAATCTATAACTAGTGTCACAGGAATGGTTCAAAACATAGACAGTAAGAAGAGTCAGTTTTCTTGTACTTAAGTCGGCATTGTGCCTTTTGTATTTAATTCCGATGCAATTTTCTGTTTTCCATCGTCAATAAGAAGGTCGGAGGGATACAGTAAACCTGAAGTGAAGCATCGGAATCTATAACTAGTGTCACAGGAATTGTTCAAAACAGAGACAGTAAGAAGAGTCAGTTTTCTTGTACTTATGTCGGCATTGTGCCTTTTGTATTTAATTCCGATGAAGTTTCTGTGTTTCATCGTCAATGAGAAGGTCAGAGGGATACAGTAAACCTGACGTGAAGCATCGGTGTCTATAACCAGTATCACAGGAATGGTTCAAAGCATAGACAGTTATAAGAGTCAGTTTTCTTGTACTTAAATCGACATTGTGCCTTTTCTGTTTAATTTCGATGCAATTTCTGTGTTTCATCGTCAATAAGAAGGTCAGAGTGATACAGTAAAAATGAAGTGAAGCATCGGAATCTATAACTAGTGTCACAGGAATGCTTCAAAGCATAGACAGTAAGAAGAGTCAGTTTTCTTGTACTTAAGTCGGCATTGTGACTTTTTGTGATATCCGATGCAATTTCTGTGTTTCATCGTCAATAAGAGGGTCAAAGGGATACAGTAAACCTGAAGTGAAGCATCGGAATCTATGACTAGTGCCACAGGAATGGTACAAAAGAGACAGTAACAAGAGTCAGTTTTCTTGTACTCAAGTCGGCATTGTGCCTCTTGTATTTAATTCCGATGCAATTTTCTGTATTTTATCGTCAATAAGAAGGTCGGAGGGATACAGTAAACCTGAAGTGAAGCATCGTAATCTACAACTAGTGTCACAGGAATGGTTCAAAACATAGACAGTAAGAAGAGTCAGTTTTCTTGTACTTAAGTCGGCATTGTGCCTTTTGTATTTAGTTCCGATTAAATTTCTGTGTTTCATCGTCAATAAGAAGGTCAGAGGGATACATTAAACCTGACGTGAAGCATCGGTACCTATAACTAGTGTCATAGGAATGGTTCCAACATAGACAGTTATAAGAGTCAGTTTTCTTGTACTTAAATCGGCACTGTTCCTTTTCCATTTAATTCCGATGCAATTTCTGTGTTTCATCGTCAATAAGAAGGTCAGAGTGACACAGTAAAAATGAAGTGAAGCATCGGAATCTATAACTAGTGTCACAGGAATGCTTCAAAACATAGACAGTAAGAAGAGTCAGTTTTCTTGTACTTAAGTCGGCATTGTGCCTTTGTATTATATCCGATGCAATTTCTGTGTTTCATCGTCAATAAGAGGGTCAGAGGGATATAGTAAACCTGAAGTGAAGCATCGGAATCTATGACTAGTGCCACAGGATTGGTACAAAACATAGACAGTAAGAAGATTCAGTTGTCTTGTACATAAGTCGGCATTGTGCCTTTTGTATTTAATACCGATGAAATTTCTGTGTTTCATCGTCAATAAGAAGGTCAGAGGGATACAGTAAACATGAAGTGAAGCATCGGAATCTATAACTAGAGTCACAGGAATGGTTCAAAGCATAGACAGTAAGAAGAGTCAGTTTTCTTGTACTTAAGTCGTCATTGTGCCTTTTCTATTTAATTCCGAAGCAATTTCTGTGTTTCATCGTCAATAAGAAGGTCAGAGGGATACAGCAAAGCTAAAGTGAAGCATTGGAATCTATAACTAGTGTCACAGGAATGGTTCAAAGCTTAGACTGTAAGAAGAGTCAGTTTTCTTGTACTTAAGTCGGCATTGTGCCTTTTGTATTTAACTCCGTTGCAATTTCTGTGTTTCATCGTCAATAAGAAGATCAGAGGTATACAGTAAACCTGAGGTGAGGCATCGGAATCTATAACTAGGGTCACAGAATTGTTCAAAACTTAGACAGTAAGAAGAGTCAGTTTTCTTGTACTTAAGTCGGCATTGTGCCTTTGGTATTTAATTCCGATGCAATTTCTATGTTTCATCGTCAATAAGAAGGTCAGAGGGATACAGTAAACCTGAAGTGAAGCATCGGAATCTATAACTAATGTCACATGAATGGTTCAAATCATAGAGAGTGAGAAGAGTCAGTTATCTTGTACTTAAGTTGGCATTGTGCCTTTTGTATTTAATCCCGATGCAATATCTGTGTTTCATCGTCAATGGGAAGCTCAGAGGGATACAGTAAACCTGAAGTGAAGCATCGCAATCTATAACTAGTGTCACAGGAATGGTTCAAAACATAGACAGTAAGAAGAGTTAGTTTTCTTGTACTTATGTCGGCATTGTAAATTTGTATTTAATTCCGATGCAATTTCTGTGATTCATCGTCAATAAGAAGGTCAGAGGGACACAGTAAAGCTGACGTGAAGCTTCGGAATCTATAACTAGGGTCACAGGAATTGTTCAAAACTTAGACAGTGAGAGGTGTCAGTTTTCTTGTACTTAAGTCGGCATTGTGTATTTTTTTTTTTATTTTCTTCCGATGCAATTTCTATGTTTCATCGTCAATAAGAAGGTCAGAGGGATACAGTAAACACGAAGTGAAGCATCGGAATCTATAACTAATGACACATGAATGGTTCAAAACATAGACAGTAAGAAGAGTCAGTTATCTTGTACTTAAGTCAGCATTGTGCCTCTTGTATTTAATTCCGATGAAATTTCTGTGTTTCATCGTCAATAAGAAGGTCAGAAGGATACATTGGAGCTGAAGTGAAGCATCGGAATCTATAACTAATGTCACATGAATGGTTCAAAACATAGACAGTAAGAAGAGTCAGTTTTCTTGTACTTAAGTCGGCATTGTGCCTTTTGTATTTAATTCCAATGAAATTTCTGTGTTTCGTCGTCAATAAGAACGTCGTAGGTATACAGTAAACCTGAAGTGAAGCATCGCAATCTATAACTAGTGTCACAAGAATGGTTCACAGCATAGACAATAAGAAGAGTCAGTTTTCTTGTACTTAAGTCGTCATTGTGCCTTTTGTATTTAATTCCGATGCAATTTCTGTGTTTCATCGTCAATAAGAAGGTCAGAGGGATACAGTGATCCTGAAGTGAAGCATCGGAATCTATAACTAGTGTCACAGGAATGGCTCAAACATAGACAGTAAGAAGAGACAGTTTACTTGTACATTAGTTGGCATTGTGCTTTTTGTATTTAATTTCGATGCAGTTTCTCTGTTTCATCGTCAATAAGAAGGTTTGTGGGATGCAGTAAACCTGAAGTGAAGCATCGGAATCTATAACTAGTGTCACAGGAATGGTTCAAACATAGACAGTAAGAAGAGTCAGTTTTCTTGTACTTAAGTCGGCATTGTGCCTTTTGAATTTAATTCCGATGCAATTTCAGTGTTTCATAGTCAATAAGAAGGTCAGAGGGATACAGTAAACGTGAAGTGAAGCATCGGAATCTATAACTAGTGTCACAGGAATGGTTCAAAACATAGACAGTAAGAAGAGTCAGTGTTCTTGTACTTATGTCGGCATTGTGCTTTTTGTATTTAATTCGGATGCAATTTCTGTGTTTCATCGGCAATGAGAAGGTTTGTGGGATGCAGTAAACCTGAAGTGAAGCATCGGAATCTGTATCTGGTGTCACAGGAATGGTTCAAAACATAGACAATAAGAAGAGTCAGTTTTCTTGTACTTAAGTCGGCATTGTGCCTTTTGTATTTAATTACGATGCAATTTCTGTGTTTCGTCGTCAATAAGAGGGTCAGAGGGATACAGTAAAGCTGAAGTGAAGCATCGCAATCTATAACTAGTGTCACAGGAATGGTTCAAAGCATAGACGATAAGAAGTCAGTTTTCTTGTACTTAAGTCGGCATTGTGCCTTTTCTATTTAATTCCGATGCAATTTCTGTGTTTCATCGTCAATAAGAAAGTCAGAGGGATACAGTAAACCTGAAGTGAAGCATCGGAATCTATAACTAGTATCACAGGAATGGTTCAAACATATACTGTAAGAAGAGTCAGTTTACTTGTACTTAAGTCGGCATTGATCCTTTTGTATTTAATTTCGATGCAATTTCTATGTTTCATCGTCAATAAGAGGGTCAGAGGGATACAGTAAACCTGAAGTGAAGCATCGGAATCTATAACTAATGTCACATGAATGGTTCAAAACATAGAGAGTGAGAAGAGTCAGTTATCTTGTACTTATGTTGGCATTGTGCCTTTTGTATTTAATCCCGATGCAATTTCTGTGTTTCATCGTCAATAAGAAGGTCAGAGGGATACAGTAAACCTGAAGTGAAGCATCGCAATCTATAACTAGTGTCACAGGAATGGTTCAAAACATAGACAGTAAGAAGAGTCAGTTTTCTTGTACTTATGTCGGCACTGTGCCTTTTGTATTTAATTCCGATGCAATTTCTGTGATTCATTGTCAATAAGAAGGTCAGAGGGACACAGTAAAGCTGACGTGAAGCTTCAGAATCTATAACTAGGGTCACAGGAATTGTTAAAACTTAGACTGTAACAAGAGTTAGTTTTCTTGTACTTAAGTCGGCATTGTGCCTTTTGTATTTAATTCCGATGCAATTTCTATGTTTCATCGTCAATAAGAAGGTCAGAGGGATACAGTAAACCTTAAGTGAAGCATCGGAATCTATAACTAATGTCACATGAATGGTTCAAAACATAGACAGTAAGAAGAGTCAGTTATCTTGTACTTAAGTCGGCATTGTGCCTTTTGTATTTAATTCCCATGAAATTTCTGTGTTTCATCGTCAATAAGAACGTCGTAGGGATACAGTAAACCTGAAGTGAAGCATCGGAATCTATAACTAGTGTCACAGGAATGGTTCAAAACATAGACAGTAAGAAGAGTCAGTGTTCTTGTACTTATGTCGGCATTGTGCTTTTTGTATTTAATTCCGATGCAATTTCTGTGTTTCATCGTCAATAAGAAGGTCAGAGGGATGCAGTAAACCTGAAGTGAAGCATCGGAATCTGTTTCTGGTGTCACAGGAATGGTTCAAAACATAGACAGTAAGAAGATTCAGTTAACTTGTACTTAAGTCGGCATTGTGCCTTTTGTATTTAATAGCGATGAAATTTCTGTGTTTCATCGCCAATAAGAAGGTCAGAGGGATACAGTAAAGCTGAAGTGAAGCATCGGAATCTATAACTAGTGTCACAGGAATGGTTCAAAACATAGACAGGAAGAAGAGTCAGTTTTCTTGTACATAAGTCGGCATTGTGCCTTTTGTATTTAATTCCCATGCAATTTCTGTGTTTCATCGTCAATAAGAAGGTCAGAGGGATACAGTAAACCTGAGGTGAGGCATCGGAATCTTTAACTAGTGTCACAGGAATGGTTCAAAACATAGACAGTAAGATGAGTCAGTTTTCTTATACTTAAGTCGGCATTGTGCCTTTTGTATTTAATTCCGATGCAATTTCTGTGTTTCACCGTCAATAACAAAGTCAGAGGGATACAGTAAACCTGAAGTGAAGCATCGGAATCTATAACTAGTGTCACAGGAATGGTTCAAACATAGACTGTAAGAAGAGTCAGTTTACTTGTACTTAAGTCGGCATTGTGCCTTTTGTATTTAATTTCGATGCAATTTCGGTGTTTCATCGTCAATAAGAAGGTCAGAAGGATACAGTAAACCTGAAGTGAAGCATCGGAATCTATAACTAGTGTCACATGAATAATTCAAATCATAGACAGTAAGAAGTGTCAGTTTTCTTGTACTTAATTCGGCATTGTGCCTTTTGCAATTAATTCCGATGCAATTTCAGTGTTTCATCGTCAAAAAGAAGGTCAGAGGGATACAGTAAACGTGAAGTGAAGCATCGGAATCTATAACTAGTGTCACAGGAATGTTTCAAAACTTAGACACTAAGAAGAGTCAGTTTTCTTGTACTTATGTCGGCATTGTGCCTTATGTATTTAATTCCGATGCAATTTCTGTGTTTCATCGTCAATAAGACGGTCAGAGGGACACAGTAAAGCTGACGTGAAGCTTCGGAATCTATAACTAGGGTCACAGGAATTGTACAAAACTTAGACAGTAAGAAGAGTCAGTTTTCTTGTACTTAAGTCGGCATTGTGCCTTTGGTATTTAATTCCGATGCAATTTCTATGTTTCATCGTCAATAAGAAGGTCAGAGGGATACAGTAAACCTGAAGTGAAGCATCGGAATCTATAACTAATGTCACATGAATGGTTCAAAACATAGAGAGTGAGAAGAGTCAGTTATCTTGTACTTAAGTTGGCATTGTGCCTTTTGTATTTAATCCCGATGCAATATCTGTGTTTCATCGTCAATAGGAAGCTCAGAGGGATACAGTAAACCTGGAGTGAAGCATCGCAATCTATAACTAGTGTCACAGGAATGGTTCAAAACATAGACAGTAAGAAGAGTCAGTTTTCTTGTACTTATGTCGGCATTGTGAATTTGTATTTAATTCCGATGCAATTTCTGTGATTCATCGTCAATAAGAAGGTCAGAGGGACACAGTAAAGCTGACGTGAAGCTTCGGAATCTATAACTAGGGTCACAGGAATTGTTCAAAACTTAGACAGTGAGAAGTGTCAGTTTTCTTGTACTTAAGTCGGCATTGTGCCTTTTGTATTTAATTCCGATGCAATTTCTATGTTTCATCGTCAATAAGAAGGTCAGAGGGATACAGTAAACCTGAAGTGAAGCATCGGAATCTATAACTAATGACACATGAATGGTTCAAAACATAGACAGTAAGAAGAGTCAGTTATCTTGTACTTAAGTCAGCATTGTGCCTCTTGTATTTAATTCCGATGAAATTTCTGTGTTTCATCGTCAATAAGAAGGTCAGAAGGATACATTGGAGCTGAAGTGAAGCATCGGAATCTATAACTAATGTCACATGAATGGTTCAAAACATAGACAGTAAGAAGAGTCAGTTTTCTTGTACTTAACTCGGCATTGTGCCTTTTGTATTTAATTCCAATGAAATTTCTGTGTTTCATCGTCAATAAGAACGTCGTAGGTATACAGTAAACCTGAAGTGAAGCATCGCAATCTATAACTAGTGTCACAAGAATGGTTCAAAGCATAGACAATAAGAAGAGTCAGTTTTCTTGTACTTAAGTCGTCATTGTGCCTTTTGTATTTAATTCCGATGCAATTTCTGTGTTTCATCGTCAATAAGAAGGTCAGAGGGATACAGTGATCCTGAAGTGAAGCATCGGAAACTATAACTAGTGTCACAGGAATGGCTCAAACATAGACAGTAAGAAGAGACAGTTTACTTGTACATTAGTTGGCATTGTGCCTTTTGTATTTAATTTCGATGCAGTTTCTCTGTTTCATCGTCAATAAGAAGGTTTGTGGGATGCAGTAAACCTGAAGTGACGCATCGGAATCTATAACTAGTGTCACAGGAATGGTTCAAACATAGACAGTAAGAAGAGTCAGTTTTCTTGTACTTAAGTCGGCATTGTGCCTTTTGAATTTAATTCCGATGCAATTTCAGTGTTTCATAGTCAATAAGAAGGTCAGAGGGATACAGTAAACGTGAAGTGAAGCATCGGAATCAATAACTAGTGTCACAGGAATGGTTCAAAACATAGACAGTAAGAAGAGTCAGTGTTCTAGTACTTATGTCGGCATTGTGCTTTTTGTATTTAATTCCGATGCAATTTCTGTGTTTCATCGGCAATGAGAAGGTTTGTGGGATGCAGTAAACCTGAAGTGAAGCATCGGAATCTGTATCTGGTGTCACAGGAATGGTTCAAAACATAGACAATAAGAAGAGTCAGTTTTCTTGTACTTAAGTCGGCATTGTGCCTTTTGTATTTAATTACGATGCAATTTCTGTGTTTCATCGTCAATAAGAGGGTCAGAGGGATACAGTAAAGCTGAAGTGAAGCATCGCAATCTATAACTAGTGTCACAGGAATGGTTCAAAGTATAGACGATAAGAAGTCAGTTTTCTTGTACTTAAGTCGGCATTGTGCCTTTTCTATTTAATTCCGATGCAATTTCTGTGTTTCATCGTCAATAAGAAAGTCAGAGGGATACAGTAAACCTGAAGTGAAGCATCGGAATCTATAACTAGTGTCACAGGAATGGTTCAAACATATACTGTAAGAAGAGTCAGTTTACTTGTACTTAAGTCGGCATTGTGCCTTTTGTATTTAATTACGATGCAATTTCTGTGTTTCGTCGTCAATAAGAGGGTCAGAGGGATACAGTAAAGCTGAAGTGAAGCATCGCAATCTATAACTAGTGTCACAGGAATGGTTCAAAGTATAGACGATAAGAAGTCAGTTTTCTTGTACTTAAGTCGGCATTGTGCCTTTTCTATTTAATTCCGATGCAATTTCTGTGTTTCATCGTCAATAAGAAAGTCAGAGGGATACAGTAAACCTGAAGTGAAGCATCGGAATCTATAACTAGTGTCACAGGAATGGTTCAAACATATACTGTAAGAAGAGTCAGTTTACTTGTACTTAAGTCGGCATTGTGCCTTTTGTATTTAATTTCGATGCAATTTCTATGTTTCATCGTCAATAAGAGGGTCAGAGGGATACAGTAAACCTGAAGTGAAGCATCGGAATCTATAACTAATGTCACATGAATGGTTCAAAACATAGAGAGTGAGAAGAGTCAGTTATCTTGTACTTATGTTGGCATTGTGCCTTTTGTATTTAATCCCGATGCAATTTCTGTGTTTCATCGTCAATACGAAGGTCAGAGGGATACAGTAAACCTGAAGTGAAGCATCGCAATCTATAACTAGTGTCACAGGAATGGTTCAAAACATAGACAGTAAGAAGAGTCAGTTTTCTTGTACTTATGTCGGCACTGTGCCTTTTGTATTTAATTCCGATGCAATTTCTGTGATTCATCGTCAATAAGAAGGTCAGAGGGACACAGTAAAGCTGACGTGAAGCTTCGGAATCTATAACTAGGGTCACAGGAATTGTTAAAACTTAGACAGTAACAAGAGTCAGTTTTCCTGTACTTAAGTCGGCATTGTGCCTTTTGTATTTAATTCCAATGCAATTTCTATGTTTCATCGTCAATAAGAAGGTCAGAGGGATACAGTAAACCTTAAGTGAAGCATCGGAATCTATAACTAATGTCACATGAATGGTTCAAAACATAGACAGTAAGAAGAGTCAGTTATCTTGTACTTAAGTCGGCATTGTGCCTTTTGTATTTAATTCCCATGAAATTTCTGTGTTTCATCGTCAATAAGAAGGTCAGAAGGATACATTGGAGCTGAAGTGAAGCATCGGAATCTATAACTAATGTCACATGAATGGTTCAAAGCATCGACAGTAAGAAGAGTCAGTTTCCTTGTACTTAAGTCGGCATTGTGCCTTTTGTATTTAATTCCAGTGAAATTTCTGTGTTTCATCGTCAATAAGAACGTCGTAGGGATACAGCAAACCTGAAGTGAAGCATCGGAATCTATAACTAGTGTCACAGGAATGGTTCAAAACATAGACAGTAAGAAGAGTCAGTGTTCTTGTACTTATGTCGGCATTGTGCTTTTTGTATTTAATTCCGATGCAATTTCTGTGTTTCATCGTCAATAAGAAGGTCAGAGGGATGCAGTAAACCTGAAGTGAAGCATCGGAATCTGTTTCTGGTGTCACAGGAATGGTTCAAAACATAGACAGTAAGAAGATTCAGTTAACTTGTACTTAAGTCGGCATTGTGCCTTTTGTATTTAATACCGATGAAATCTCTGTGTTTCATCGTCAATAAGAAGGTCAGAGGGATACAGTAAAGCTGAAGTGAAGCATCGGAATCTATAACTAGTGTCACAGGAATGGTTCAAAACATAGACAGGAAGAAGAGTCAGTTTTCTTGTACATAAGTCGGCATTGTGCCTTTTGTATTTAATTCCGTTGCAATTTCTGTGTTTCGTCGTCAATAAGAAGGTCAGAGGGATACAGTAAACCTGAGGTGAGGCATCGGAATCTTTAACTAGTGTCACAGGAATGGTTCAAAACATAGACAGTAAGATGAGTCAGTTTTCTTATACTTAAGTCGGCATTGTGCCTTTTGTATTTAATTCCGATGCAATTTCTGTGTTTCACCGTCAATAACAAAGTCAGAGGGATACAGTAAACCTGAAGTGAAGCATCGGAATCTATAACTAGTGTCACAGGAATGGTTCAAACATAGACTGTAAGAAGAGTCAGTTTACTTGTACTTAAGTCGGCATTGTGCCTTTTGTATTTAATTTCGATGCAATTTCTGTGTTTCATCGTCAATAAGAAGGTCAGAAGGATACAGTAAACCTGAAGTGAAGCATCGGAATCTGTAACTAGTGTCTCATGAATAATTCAAAACCTAGACAGTAAGAAGTGTCAGTTTTCTTGTACTTAATTCGGCATTGTGCCTTTTGCATTTAATTCCGACGCAATTTCAGTGTTTCATCGTCAAAAAGAAGGTCAGAGGGATACAGTAAACGTGAAGTGAAGCATCGGAATCTATAACTAGTGTCACATGAATAATTCAAAACCTAGACAGTAAGAAGTGTCAGTTTTCTTGTACTTAATTCGGCATTGTGCCTTATGTATTTAATTCCGATGCAATTTCTGTGTTTCATCGTCAATAAGAGGGTCAGAGGGACACAGTAAAGCTGACGTGAAGCTTCGGATTCTATAACTAGGGTCACAGGAATTGTTCAAAACTTAGACAGTAAGAAGAGTCAGTTTTATTGTACTTAAGTCGGCATTGTGCCTTTGGTATTTAATTCCGATGCAATTTCTATGTTTCATCGTCAATAAGAAGGTCAGAGGGATACAGTAAACCTGAAGTGAAGCATCGGAATCTATAACTAATGTCACATGAATGGTTCAAAACATAGAGAGTGAGAAGAGTCAGTTATCTTGTACTTAAGTTGGCATTGTGCCTTTTGTATTTAATCCCGATGCAATATCTGTGTTTCATCGTCAATAGGAAGCTCAGAGGGATACAGTAAACCTGAAGTGAAGCATCGCAATCTATAACTAGTGTCACAAGAATGGTTCAAAGCATAGACAATAAGAAGAGTCAGTTTTCTTGTACTTAAGTCGTCATTGTGCCTTTTGTATTTAATTCCGATGCAATTTCTGTGTTTCATCGTCAATAAGAAGGTCAGGGGGATACAGTGATCCTGAAGTGAAGCATCGGAACTATAACTAGTGTCACAGGAATGGCTCAAACATAGACAGTAAGAAGAGACAGTTTACTTGTACATTAGTTGGCATTGTGCCTTTTGTATTTAATTCCGATGCAATTTCTGTGTTTCATCGGCAATGAGAAGGTTTGTGGGATGCAGTAAACCTGAAGTGAAGCATCGGAATCTGTATCTCGTGTCACAGGAATGGTTCAAAACATAGACAATAAGAAGAGTCAGTTTTCTTGTACTTAAGTCGGCATTGTGCCTTTTGTATTTAATTACGATGCAATTTCTGTGTTTCATCGTCAATAAGAGGGTCAGAGGGATACAGTAAAGCTGAAGTGAAGCATCGGAATCTATAACTAATGTCACATGAATGGTTCAAAACATAGAGAGTGAGAAGAGTCAGTTATCTTGTACTTATGTTGGCATTGTGCCTTTTGTATTTAATCCCGATGCAATTTCTGTGTTTCATCGTCAATAAGAAGGTCAGAGGGATACAGTAAAACTGAAGTGAAGCATCGCAATCTATAACTAGTGTCACAGGAATGGTTCAAAACATAGACAGTAAGAAGAGTCAGTTTTCTTGTACTTATGTCGGCACTGTGACTTTTGTATTTAATTTCGATGCAATTTCTGTGATTCATCGTCAATAAGAACGTCGTAGGGATACAGTAAACCTGAAGTGAAGCATCGGAATCTATAACTAGTGTCACAGGAATGGTTCAAAACATAGACAGTAAGAAGAGTCAGTGTTCTTGTACTTATGTCGGCATTGTGCTTTTTGTATTTAATTTCGATGCAATTTCTGTGTTTCATCGTCAATAAGAAGGTCAGAGGGATGCAGTAAACCTGAAGTGAAGCATCGGAATCTGTTTCTGGTGTCACAGGAATGGTTCAAAACATAGACAGTAAGAAGATTCAGTTAACTTGTACTTAAGTCGGCATTGTGCCTTTTGTATTTAATACCGATGAAATTTCTGTGTTTCATCGTCAATAAGAAGGTCAGAGGGATACAGTAAACCTGAGGTGAGGCATCGGAATCTTTAACTAGTGTCACAGGAATGGTTCAAAACATAGACAGTAAGATGAGTCAGTTTTCTTATACTTAAGTCGGCATTGTGCCTTTTGTATTTAATTCCGATGCAATTTCTGTGTTTCACCGTCAATAACAACGTCAGATGGATACAGTAAACCTGAAGTGAAGCATCGGAATCTGTAACTAGTGTGACAGGAATGATTCAAACATAGACTGTAAGAAGAGTCAGTTTACTTGTACTTAAGTCGGCATTGTGCCTTTTGTATTTAATTTCCATGCAATTTCTGTGTTTCATCGTCAATAAGAAGGTCAGAAGGATACAGTAAACCTGAAGTGAAGCATCGGAATCTGTAACTAGTGTCTCATGAATAATTCAAAACCTAGACAGTAAGAAGTGTCAGTTTTCTTGTACTTAATTCGGCATTGTGCCTTTTGCATTTAATTCCGATGCAATTTCAGTGTTTCATCGTCAAAAAGAAGGTCAGAAGGATACAGTAAACGTGAAGTGAAGCATCGGAATCTATAACTAGTGTCACATGAATAATTCAAAACCTAGACAGTAAGAAGTGTCAGTTTTCTTGTACTTAATTCGGCATTGTGCCTTATGTATTTAATTCCGATGCAATTTCTGTGTTTCATCGTCAATAAGAGGGTCAGAGGGACACAGTAAAGCTGACGTGAAGCTTCGGAATCTATAACTAGGGTCACAGGAATTGTTCAAAACTTAGACAGTAAGAAGAGTCAGTTTTCTTGTACTTAAGTCGGCATTGTGCCTTTGGTATTTAATTCCGATGCAATTTCTATGTTTCATCGTCAATAAGAAGGTCAGAGGGATACAGTAAACCTGAAGTGAAGCATCGGAATCTATAACTAATGTCACATGAATGGTTCAAAACATAGAGAGTGAGAAGAGTCAGTTATCTTGTACTTAAGTTGGCATTGTGCCTTTTGTATTTAATCCCGATGCAATATCTGTGTTTCATCGTCAATAGGAAGCTCAGAGGGATACAGTAAACCTGAAGTGAAGCATCGCAATCTATAACTAGTGTCACAAGAATGGTTCAAAGCATAGACAATAAGAAGAGTCAGTTTTCTTGTACTTAAGTCGTCATTGTGCCTTTTGTATTTAATTCCGATGCAATTTCTGTGTTTCATCGTCAATAAGAAGGTCAGAGGGATACAGTGATCCTGAAGTGAAGCATCGGAAACTATAACTAGTGTCACAGGAATGGCTCAAACATAGACAGTAAGAAGAGACAGTTTACTTGTACATAAGTTGGCATTGTGCCTTTTGTATTTAATTTCGATGCAGTTTCTCTGTTTCATCGTCAATAAGAAGGTTTGTGGGATGCAGTAAACCTGAAGTGAAGCATCGGAATCTATAACTAGTGTCACAGGAATGGTTCAAACATAGACAGTAAGAAGAGTCAGTTTTCTTGTACTTAAATCGGCATTGTGCCTTTTGAATTTAATTCCGATGCAATTTCAGTGTTTCATAGTCAATAAGAAGGTCAGAGGGATACAGTAAACGTGAAGTGAAGCATCGGAATCTATAACTAGTGTCACAGGAATGGTTCAAAACATAGACAGTAAGAAGAGTCAGTGTTCTTGTACTTATGTCGGCATTGTGCTTTTTGTATTTAATTCCGATGCAATTTCTGTGTTTCATCGGCAATGAGAAGGTTTGTGGGATGCAGTAAACCTGAAGTGAAGCATCGGAATCTGTATCTCGTGTCACAGGAATGGTTCAAAACATAGACAATAAGAAGAGTCAGTTTTCTTGTACTTAAGTCGGCATTGTGCCTTTTGTATTTAATTACGATGCAATTTCTGTGTTTCATCGTCAATAAGAGGGTCAGAGGGATACAGTAAAGCTGAAGTGAAGCATCGGAATCTATAACTAATGTCACATGAATGGTTCAAAACATAGAGAGTGAGAAGAGTCAGTTATCTTGTACTTATGTTGGCATTGTGCCTTTTGTATTTAATCCCGATGCAATTTCTGTGTTTCATCGTCAATAAGAAGGTCAGAGGGATACAGTAAACCTGAAGTGAAGCATCGCAATCCATAACTAGTGTCACAGGAATGGTTCAAAACATAGACAGTAAGAAGAGTCAGTTTTCTTGTACTTATGTCGGCACTGTGCCTTTTGTATTTAATTCCGATGCAATTTCTGTGATTCATCGTCAATAAGAAGGTCAGAGGGACACAGTAAAGCTGACGTGAAGCTTCGGAATCTATAACTAGGGTCACGGGAATTGTTAAAACTTAGACAGTAACAAGAGTCAATTTTCTTGTACTTAAGTCGGCATTGTGCCTTTTGTATTTAATTCCGATGCAATTTCTATGTTTCATCGTCAATAAGAAGGTCAGAGCGATACAGTAAACCTTAAGCGAAGCATCGGAATCTATAACTAGTGTCACATGAATGGTTCAAAACATAGACAGTAAGAAGAGTCAGTTATCTTGTACTTAAGTCGGCATTGTGCCTTTTGTATTTAATTCCCATGAAATTTCTGTGTTTCATCGTCAATAAGAAGGTCAGAAGGATACATTGGAGCTGAAGTGAAGCATCGGAATCTATAACTAATGTCACATGAATGGTTCAAAGCATCGACAGTAAGAAGAGTCAGTTTCCTTGTACTTAAGTCGGCATTGTGCCTTTTGTATTTAATTCCAGTGAAATTTCTGTGTTCCATCGTCAATAAGAACGTCGTAGGGATACAGTAAACCTGAAGTGAAGCATCGGAATCTATAACTAGTGTCACAGGAATGGTTCAAAACATAGACAGTAAGAAGAGTCAGTGTTCTTGTACTTATGTCGGCATTGTGCTTTTTGTAAATAATTCCGATGCAATTTCTGTGTTTCATCGTCAATAAGAAGGTCAGAGGGATGCAGTAAACCTGAAGTGAAGCATCGGAATCGCTTTCTGGTGTCACAGGAATGGTTCAAAACATAGACAGTAAGAAGATTCAGTTAACTTGTACTTAAGTCGGCATTGTGCCTTTGTATTTAATACCGATGAAATTTCTGTGTTTCATCGTCAATAAGAAGGTCAGAGGGATACAGTAAAGCTGAAGTGAAGCATCGGAATCTATAACTAGTGTCACAGGAATGGTTCAAAACATAGACAGGAAGAAGAGTCAGTGTTCTTGTACTTAAGTCGGCATTGTGCTTTTTGTATTTAATTCCGATGCAATTTCTGTGTTTCATCGTCAATAAGAAGGTCAGAGGGATACGGTGAACGTGAAGTGAAGCATCGGAATCTATAACTAGTGTCACAGGAATGGTTCAAAACATAGACAGTAAGAAGAGTCAGTGTTCTTGTACTTAAGTCGGCATTGTGCTTTTTGTATTTAATTCCGATGCAATTTCTGTGTTTCATCGTCAATAAGAAGGTCAGAGGGATGCAGTAAACCTGAAGTGAAGCATCGTAATCTGTATCTAGAGTCACAGGAATGGTTCAAAACATAGACAGTAAGAAGAGTCAGTTTTCTTGTACTTAAGTCGGCAATGTGCCTTTTGTATTTACGTCCGATGCAATTTCTGTGTTTCATTGTCAATAAGAAGGTCAGAAATACAGTAAACCTGAAGTGAAGCATCGGAACCAATAACTAGTGGCACAGGAATGGTTCAAACATAGGCAGTAAGAAGGGTCAGTTATCTTGTACTTAAGTCGGCATTGTGCCTTTTGTATTAAATTCCGATGCAATTTCTGTGTTTAATCGTCAATAAGAAGGTCAGAGAGATACAGTAAACCTGAAGTGAAGCATCGGAATCTATAACTAGCGTCACATGAGTGGTTCAAAACATAGACAGTAAGAAGATTCAGTTATCTTGTACATAAGTCGGCATTGTGCCTTTTGTATTTAATACCGATGAAATTTCTGTGTTTCATCGTCAATAAGAAGGTCCGAGGGATACAGTAAACCTGAAGTGAAGCATCGGAATCTATAACTAGTGTCACAGGAATGGTTCAAAACATAGACAGTAAGAAGAGTCGGTTTTCTTGTACTTAAGTCGTCATTGTGCCTTTTGTATTTAATTCCGATGCAATTTCTGTGTTTCATCGTCAATAAGAAGGTCAGAGTGATACAGTAAACCTGAAGTGAAGCATCGGAATCTATAACTAGTGTCACATGAATGGTTCAAACATAGACAGTAAGAAGTGTCAGTTTTCTTGTACTTAAGTCGGCATTGTGCCTTTTGTATTTAACTCCGATGCAATTTCAGTGTTTCATCGTCAATAAAAAGGTCAGAGGGATACAGTAAACGTGAAGTGAAGCATCGGAATCTACAACTAGTGTCACAGGAATGCTTCGAAACATAGACAGTAAGAAGAGTCGGTTTTCTTGTACTTATGTCGGCATTGTGCCTTTTGTATTTAATTCCGATGCAATTTCTGTGTTTCATCGTCAATAAGAAGGTCAGAGGGACTCAGTAAAGCTGACGTGAAGCTTCGGAATCTATAACTAGGGTCACAGGAATTGTTCAAAACTTAGACAGTAAGAAGAATCAGTTTTCTTGTACTTAAGTCGGCATTGTGCCTTTAGTATTTAATTCCGATGTAATTTCTTTGTTTCATCGTCAATAAGAGGGTCAGAGGGATACAGTAAACCTGAAGTGAAGCATCGGAATCTATAACTAATGTCACATGAATGGTTCAAAACATAGAGAGTGAGAAGAGTCAGTTATCTTGTACTTATGTTGGCATTGTGCCTTTTGTATTTAATCCCGATGCAATTTCTGTGTTTCATCGTCAATAAGAAGGTCAGAGGGATACAGTAAACCTGAAGTGAAGCATCGCAATCTATAACTAGTGTCACAGGAATGGTTCAAAACATAGACAGTAAGAAGAGTCAGTTTTCTTGTACTTATGTCGGCACTGTGCCTTTTGTATTTAATTCTGATGCAATTTCTGTGATTCATTGTCAATGAGAAGGTCAGAGGGACACAGTAAAGCTGACGTGAAGCTTCGGAATCTATAACTAGGGTCACAGGAATTGTTAAAACTTAGACAGTAAGAAGAGTCAGTTTTCTTGTACTTAAGTCGGCATTGTGCCTTTTGTATTTAATTCCGATGCAATTTCTATGTTTCATCGTCAATAAGAAGGTCAGAGGGATACAGTAAACCTTAAGTGAAGCATCGGAATCTATAACTAATGTCACATGAATGGTTCAAAACGTAGACAGTAAGAAGAGTCAGTTAACTTGTACTTAAGTCGGCATTGTGCCTTTTGTATTTAATTCCCATGAAATTTCTGTGTTTCATCGTCAATAAGAAGGTCAGAAGGATACATTGGAGCTGAAGTGAAGCATCGGAATGTATAACTAATGTCACATGAATGGTTCAAAGCATCGACAGTAAGAAGAGTCAGTTTCCTTGTACTTAAGTCGGCTTTGTGCCTTTTGTATTTACTTCCAGTGGAATTTCTGTGTTTCATCGTCAATAAGAACGTCGTAGGGATACAGTAAACCTGAAGTGAAGCATCGGAATCTATAACTATTGTCACAGGAATGGTTCAAACATAGACATAAAGAAGAGTCAGTTTACTTGTACTTAAGTCAGCATTGTGCCTTTTGTATTTAATTCCGATGCAATTCTGGTGTTTGATCAACAATAAGAAGGTCAGAGGGACACAGTAAACCTGAAGTGAAGCATCGGAATCTATAACTAGTGTCACAGGAATGGTTCAAAACTTAGACAGTAAGAAGAGTCAGTTTTCTTGTACTTAAGTAGGGCATTGTGCCTTTTGTATTTAATTCCGATGCAATGTCTGTGTTTCATCGTCAATAAGAAGGTCAGTGATATACAGTAAACCTGAAGTGAAGCATCGGAATCTATAACTAGTGTCACAGGAATGGTTCAAATCATAGACAGTAAGAAAAGTCAGCTTTCTTGTACTTAAGACGGCATTGTGCTTTTGTATTTAATTCCGATGCAATTTCTGTGATTCGTCGTCAATATGAAGGTCAGAGGGATACAGTCAACCTGAAGTGAAGCATCGGAATCTATATCTAGTGTCACAGGAATGGTTCAAAACATAGACAGTAAGAAGAGTCAGTTTTCTTGTACTTAAGTCGGCATTCTGCCTCTTGTATTTAATTCCGATGCAATTTCTGTGTTTCATCGTCAATAAGAAGGTCAGAGGGATACAGAAAACCTGAAGTGAAGCATCGGAATCTATAACTAGTGTCACATGAACGGTTCAAACCATAGACAGTATGAAGAGTCAGTTTTCCTGTACTTAAGTCGGCATTGTGCCTTATGTATAAATTTCCGATGCAATTTCTGTGATTCATCGTCAATAAGAAGGTCAGAAGGATACAGTAAACCTAAAGTGAAGCATCGGAATCTATAACTAGTGTCACAGGAATGGTTCAAAACTTAGACATAAAGAAGAGTCAGTTTTCTTGTACATAAGTCGGCATTGTGCCTTTTGAATTTAATTCCGATGCAATTTCAGTGTTTCATAGTCAATAAGAAGGTCAGAGGGATACAGTAAACGTGAAGTGAAGCATCGGAATCTATAACTAGTGTCACAGGAATGGTTCAAAACATAGACAGTAAGAAGTGTCAGTGTTCTTGTACTTATGTCGGCATTGTGCTTTTTGTATTTAATTCCGATGCAATTTCTGTGTTTCATCGTCAATAAGAAGGTCAGAGGGATGCAGTAAACCTGAAGTGAAGCATCGGAATCTGTATCTAGTGTCACAGGAATGGTTCAAAACATAGACAGTAAGAAGATTCAGTTATCTTGTACTTAAGTCGACATTGTGCCTTTTGTATTTAATACCGATGAAATTTCTGTGTTTCATCGTCAATAAGAAGGTCAGAGGGATACAGTAAACCTGAAGTGAAGAATTGGAATCTATAACTAGTGTCACAGGAATGGTTCAAAACTTAGACATAAAGAAGAGTCAGTTTTCTTGTACATAAGTCGGCATTGTGCTTTTTGTATTGAATTCCGTTGCAATTTCTGTGTTTCATCGACAATAAGAAGGTCAGAGGGATACAGTACAACTGAGGTGAGGCATCGGAATCTATAACTAGTGTCACAGGAATGGTTCAAAACATAGACAGCAAGAAGAGTCAGTTTTATTGTACTTAAGTCGGCATTGTGCCTTTTGTATTTAACTCCGATGCAATTTCTGTGTTGCATCGTCAATAAGAAGGTAAGTGTTA
Source organism: Schistocerca americana (assembly GCF_021461395.2). Lineage (NCBI taxonomy): Eukaryota > Metazoa > Arthropoda > Insecta > Orthoptera > Acrididae > Schistocerca > Schistocerca americana. Next base: position 19,182,093 of record NC_060130.1, on the reverse strand, counting down.
TACAGTAAACCTGAAGTGAAGCATCGGAATCTATAACTAGCGTCACAGGAATGGTTCAAATCATAGACAGTAAGAAGAGTCAGTTTTCTTGTACTTAAGTCGGCATTGTGCCTCTTGTATTTAATTCCGATGCAATTTCTGTGTTTCATCGTCAATAAGAAGGTCAGAGGGATACAGAAAACCTGAAGTGAAGCATCGGAATCTATAACTAGTGTCACATGAACGGTTCAAACCATAGACAGTATGAAGAGTCAGTTTTCCTGTACTTAAGTCGGCATTGTGCCTTATGTATAAATTTCCGATGCAATTTCTGTGTTTCATCGTCAATAAGAAGGTCAGAAGGATACAGTAAACCTGAAGTGAAGCATCAGAATCTATAACTAGTGTCACAGGAATGGTTCAAAACATAGACAGTAAGAAGTGTCAGTGTTCTTGTACTTATGTCGGCATTGTGCTTTTTGTATTTAATTCCGATGCAATTTCTGTGTTTCATCGTCAATAAGAAGGTCAGATGGATGCAGTAAACCTGAAGTGAAGCATCGGAATCTGTATCTAGTGTCACAGGAATGGTTCAAAGCATAGACAGTAAGAAGATTCAGTCATCTTGTACTTAAGTCGACATTGTGCCTTTTGTATTTAATACCGATGAAATTTCTGTGTTTCATCGTCAATAAGATGGTCAGAGGGATAGTGTAAACCTGAAGTGAAGCATCGGAATCTATAACTAGTGTCACAGGAATGGTTCAAAACATAGACAGTAAGAAGAGTCAGTTTTCTTGTACTTAAGTCGTCATTGTGCCTTTTGTGTTTATTTCCAATGCAATTTCTGTGTTTCATCGTCAATAAGAAGGTCAGAGGGATACAGTAAAGCTGAAGTGAAGCATTGGAATCTATAACTAGTGTCACAGGAATGGTTCAAAACTTAGACATAAAGAAGAGTCAGTTTTCTTGTACATAAGTCGGCATTGTGCCTTTTGTATTTAATTCCGTTGCAATTTCTGTGTTTCATCGACAATAAGAAGGTCAGAGGCATACAGTACACCTGAGGTGAGGCATCGGAATCTATAACTAGTGTCACAGGAATGGTTCAAAACATAGACAGCAAGGAGAGTCAGTTTTATTGTACTTAAGTCGGCATTGTGCCTTTTGTATTTAACTCCGATGCAATTTCTGTGTTGCATCGTCAATAAGAAGATCAGAGGGATACAGTAAACCTGAAGTGGAGCATTGGAATCTATAACTACTGTTACAGGAATGGTTCAAAACATAGACAGTAAGAAGAGTCAGTTTTCTTGTACTTAAGTCGGCATTGTGCCTTTTGTATTTAATTCCGATGCAATTTTAGTGTTTCATCAACAATAAGAAGGTCAGAGGGACACAGTAAACCTGAAGTGAAGCATCGGAATCTGTAACTAGTGTCACAGGAATGGTTCAAAACTTAGACAGTAAGAAGGGTCAGTTTTCTTGTACTTAAGTCGGCATTGTGTCTTTTGTATTTAATTCCGATGCAATGTCTGTGTTTCATCGTCAATAAGAAGGTCAGTGGGATACAGTAAACCTGAAGTGAAGCATCGGAATCTATAACTAGTGTCACAGGAATGGTTCAAATCATAGACAGTAAGAAGAGTCAGTTTTCTTGTACTTAAGACGGCATTGTGCTTTTGTATTTAATTCCGATGCAATTTCTGTGATTCATCGTCAATAAGAAGGTCAGAGGGATACAGTCAACCTGAAGTGTAGCATCCGAATCTATATCTAGTGTCACAGGAATGGTTCAAAACATAGACAGTAAGAAGAGTCAGTTTTCATGTACTTAAGTCGGCATTGTGCCCTTTGTATTTAATTCCGATGCAATGTCTGTGTTTCATCGTCAATAAGAAGGTCAGAGGGATACAGAAAACCTGAAGTAAAGCATCGGAATCTATAACTAGTGTCACATGAACGGTTCAAACCATAGACAGTATGAAGAGTCAGTTTTCCTGTACTTAAGTCGGCATTGTGCCTTATGTATAAATTTCCGATGCTATTTCTGTGTTTCATCGTCAATAAGATGGTCGGAAGGATAGAGTAAACCTGAAGTGAAGCATCGGAATCTATAACTAACGTCACATGAATGGTTCAAAACATAGAGAGTAAGAAGAGTCAGTTATCTTGTACTTAAGTCGGCATTGTGCTTTTGTATTTAATCCCGATGCAATTTCTGTGTTTCATCGTCAATAAGAAGGTCAGAGTAATACAGTAAAAATGAAGTGAAGCTTCGCAATCTATAACTAGTGTCACAGGAATGCTTCAAAACATAGACAGTAAGAAGAGTCAGTTTTGTTGTACATAAGTCGGCATTGTGCCTTTGTATTATATCCGATGCAATTTCTGTGTTTCATCGTCAATAAGAGGTTCAGAGGGATACAGTAAACCTGAACTGAAGCATCGGAATCTATAACTAGTGTCACAGGAATGGTTCAAAACATTGACAGTAAGAAGAGTCAGTTTTCTTGTACTTAAGTCAGCATTGTGCCTTTTGTATTTAATTCCAATGAAATTTCTGTTTTTCATCGTCAATAAGAAGGTCAGAGGGATACAGTTAACCTGACGTGAAGCATCGGTATCTATAACTAGTGTCACAGGAATGGTTCAAAGTATAGGCAGTTATAAGAGTCAGTTTTCTTGTACTTAAATCGGCATTGTGCTTTTCTATTTAATTCCGATGCAATTTCTGTGTTTCATCGTCTATAAGAAGGTCAGAGTGATACAGTAAAAAAGAAGTGAAACATCGGAATCTATAACTAGTGTCACAGGAATGCTTCAAAACATAGACAGTAAGAAGAGTCAGTTTTCTTGTACTTAAGTCGGCATTGTGCCTTTGTATTATATCCGATGCAATTTCTGGGTTTCATCGTCAATAAGAGGGTCAGAGGGATACAGTAAACCTGAAGTGAAGCATCGGAATCCATGACTAGTGCCACAGGAATGGTACAAAACATAGACAGTAAGAAGAGTCAGTTTTCTTGTACTTAAGTCGGCATTGTGCCTTTTGTATTTAATTCGGATGCAATTTATGTGTTTCATCGTCAACAAGAAGGTCAGAGGGATACAGTAAACCTAACGTGAAGCATCGGTATCTATAACTAGTGTCACAGGAATGGTTCAAAGCATAGACAGTTATAAGAGTCAGTTTTCTTGTATTTAAATCGGCATTGTGCCTTTTCTATTTAATTCCGATGCAATTTCTGTGTTCCATCGTCAATAAGAAGGTCAGAGTGATACAGTAAAAATGAAGTGAAGCATCGGAATCTATAACTAGTGTCACAGGAATGCTTCAAAACATAGACAGTAAGAAGAGTCAGATTTCTTGTACTTAAGTCGGCATTGTGCCTTCGTATTATATCCGATGCAATTTATGTGTTTCATCGTCAATAAGAGGGTCAGAGGGATACAGAAAACCTGAAGTGAAGCATCGGAATCTATGACTAGTGCCACAGGAATGGTACAAAATATAGACAGTAAGAAGAGTCAGTTTTCTTGTATTTAAGTCGGCATTGTGCCTTTTGTATTTAATTCCGATGCAATTTCTGTGTTTCATCGTCAATAAGTAGGTCAGAGAGATACAGTAAACCTGAAGTGAAGCATCGGAATCTATAACTAGTGTCACATCAATGGTTCAAACATAGGCAGTAAGAAGAGTCAGTTTTCTTGTTCATAAGTCGGCATTGTCCCTTTTGTATTTAGTTCTGATGCAATTTCAGTGTTTCATCGTCAGTAAGAAGGTCGGAGGGATGCAGTAAACCTGAAGTGAAGCATCGGAATCTATAACTAGTGTCACATGAATGGTTAAAAGCATAGACAGTAAGAAGTGTCAGTTATCTTGTACTTAAGTCGGCATTGTGCCTTTTGTATTTAATTCCGATGCAATTTCTGTCTTTCATCGTCAATAAGAGGGTCAGAGGGATTTAGTAAACGTGAAGTGAAGCATCGGAATCTATAACTAGTGTCACAGGAATGGTTCAAAACATAGTCAGTAAGAAGAGTCTGTTTTCTTGTACTTCAGTCGACATTGTGCCTTTTGTATTTATTTCCGATGCAATTTCAGTGTTTAATCAACAAGCAAAAGGTCAGAGGGATACAGTAAACCTGAAGTGAAGCATCGGAATCTATAACTAGTGTCATAGGAATGGTTCAAAACTTAGACAGTAAGAAGAGTCAGTTTTCTTGTACTTAAAGCGGCGTTGTGCCTTTTGTATTTAATTCCGATGCAATATCTGTGTTTCATCGTCAATAGGAAGGTCAGAGGGATACAGTAAACCTGAAGTGAAGCATCGGAATCTATAACTAGTGTCACAGGAATGGTTCAAATCATAGACAGTAAGAAGAGTCAGTTTTCTTGTACTTAAGTCGGCATTGTGCCTTTTGTATTTAATTCCGATGCAATGTCTGTGTTTCATCGTCAATAAGAAGGTCAGAGGGATACAGAAAACCTGAAGTGAAGCATCGGAATCTATAACTAGTGTCACATGAACGGTTCAAACCATAGACAGTATGAAGAGTCAGTTTTCCTGTACTTAAGTCGGCATTGTGCCTTATGTATAAATTTCCGATGCTATTTCTGTGTTTCATCGTCAATAAGAAGGTCGGAAGGATAGAGTAAACCTGAAGTGAAGCATCGGAATCTATAACTAAAGTCACATGAATGGTTCAAAACATAGAGAGTAAGAAGAGTCAGTTATCTTGTACTTAAGTCGGCATTGTGCTTTTGTATTTAATCCCGATGCAATTTCTGTGTTTCATCGTCAATAAGAAGGTCAGAGTGACACAGTAAAAATGAAGTGAAGCTTCGCAATCTATAACTAGTGTCACAGGAATGCTTCAAAACATAGACAGTAAGAAGAGTCAGTTTTGTTGTACATAAGTCGGCATTGTGCCTTTGTATTATATCCGATGCAATTTCTGTGTTTCATCGTCAATAAGAGGTTCAGAGGGATACAGTAAACCTGAACTGAAGCATCGGAATCTATAACTAGTGTCACAGGAATGGTTCAAAACATTGACAGTAAGAAGAGTCAGTTTTCTTGTACTTAAGTCAGCATTGTGCCTTTTGTATTTAATTCCAATGAAATTTCTGTTTTTCATCGTCAATAAGAAGGTCAGAGGGATACAGTTAACCTGACGTGAAGCATCGGTATCTATAACTAGTGTCACAGGAATGGTTCAAAGTATAGGCAGTTATAAGAGTCAGTTTTCTTGTACTTAAATCGGCATTGTGCTTTTCTATTTAATTCCGATGCAATTTCTGTGTTTCATCGTCTATAAGAAGGTCAGAGTGATACAGTAAAAAAGAAGTGAAACATCGGAATCTATAACTAGTGTCACAGGCATGCTTCAAAACATAGACAGTAAGAAGAGTCAGTTTTCTTGTACTTAAGTCGGCATTGTGCCTTTGTATTATATCCGATGCAATTTCTGTGTTTCATCGTCAATAAGAGGGTCAGAGGGATACAGTAAACCTGAAGTGAAGCATCGGAATCCATGACTAGTGCCACAGGAATGGTACAAACATAGACAGTAAGAAGAGTCAGTTTTCTTGTACTTAAGTCGGCATTGTGCCTTTTGTATTTAATTCGGATGCAATTTATGTGTTTCATCGTCAACAAGAAGGTCAGAGGGATACAGTAAACCTAACGTGAAGCATCGGTATCTATAACTAGTGTCACAGGAATGGTTCAAAGCATAGACAGTTATAAGAGTCAGTTTTCTTGTATTTAAATCGGCATTGTGCCTTTTCTATTTAATTCCGATGCAATTTCTGTTTTTCATCGTCAATAAGAAGGTCAGAGGGATACAGTTAACCTGACGTGAAGCATCGGTATCTATAACTAGTGTCACAGGAATGGTTCAAAGTATAGGCAGTTATAAGAGTCAGTTTTCTTGTATTTAAATCGGCATTGTGCCTTTTCTATTTAATTCCGATGCAATTTCTGTGTTCCATCGTCAATAAGAAGGTCAGAGTGATACAGTAAAAATGAAGTGAAGCATCGGAATCTATAACTAGTGTCACAGGAATGCTTCAAAATATAGACAGTAAGAAGAGTCAGTTTTCTTGTACTTAAGTCGGCATTGTGCCTTTGTATTATATCCGATGCAATTTCTGTGTTTCATCGTCAATAAGAGGGTCAGAGGGATACAGAAAACCTGAAGTGAAGCATCGGAATCTATGACTAGTGCCACAGGAATGGTACAAAATATAGACAGTAAGAAGAGTCAGTTTTCTTGTATTTAAGTCGGCATTGTGCCTTTTGGATTTAATTCCGATGCAATTTCTGTGTTTCATCGTCAATAAGTAGGTCAGAGAGATACAGTAAACCTGAAGTGAAGCATCGGAATCTATAACTAGTGTCACATCAATGGTTCAAACATAGGCAGTAAGAAGAGTCAGTTTTCTTGTTCATAAGTCGGCATTGTCCCTTTTGTATTTAATTCTGATGCAATTTCAGTGTTTCATCGTCAATAAGAAGGTCGGAGGGATGCAGTAAACCTGAAGTGAAGCATCGGAATCTATAACTAGTGTCACATGAATGGTTCAAAGCATAGACAGTAAGAAGTGTCAGTTATCTTGTACTTAAGTCGGCATTGTGCCATTTGTATTTAATTCCGATGCAATTTCTGTCTTTCATCGTCAATAAGAGGGTCAGAGGGATTTAGTAAACGTGAAGTGAAGCATCGGAATCTATAACTAGTGTCACAGGAATGGTTCAAAACATAGTCAGTAAGAAGAGTCTGTTTTCTTGTACTTCAGTCGACATTGTGTCTTTTGTATTTATTTCCGATGCAATTTCAGTGTTTAATCAACAAGCAAAAGGTCAGAGGGATACAGTAAACCTGAAGTGAAGCATCGGAATCTATAACTAGTGTCATAGGAATGGTTCAAAACTTAGACAGTAAGAAGAGTCAGTTTTCTTGTACTTAAAGCGGCGTTGTGCCTTTTGTATTTAATTCCGATGCAATATCTGTGTTTCATCGTCAATAGGAAGGTCAGAGGGATACAGTAAACCTGAAGTGAAGCATCGGAATCTATAACTAGTTCACAGGAATGGTTCAAAACATAGACACTAAGAAGAGTCAGTTTTCTTGTACTTAAATCGGCATTGTGTATTTTGTATTTAATTCCTATGCAATTTCGGTGTTTCATCGTCAATAAGAAGGTCAGAGGGATACAGTAAACCTGAAGTGAAACATCGGAATCTATATCTAGTGTCACAGGAATGGATCAAAGCATAGACACTAAGAAGAGTCAGTTTTCTTGTACTTAATTCGGCATTGTGCCTTTTGTATTTAATTCCGATGCAATTTCTGTGTTTCTTCGTCAATAAGAAGGTCAGAGGGATACAGTAAACCTGAAGTGAAGCATCGGAATCTATAACTAGTGTCACATCAATGGTTCAAACATAGGCAGTAAGAAAAGTCAGTTTTCTTGTACATAAGTCGGCATTGTGCCTTTTGTATTTAATTCCGATGCAATTTTAGTGTTTCATCAACAATAAGAAGGGCAGAGGGATACAGTAAACCATAAGTGAAGCATCGGTATCTATAACTAGTTTCACATGAGTGGTTCGAAGCATAGACAGTAAGAAGTGTCAGTTATCTTGTACTAAAGACGGCATTGTGCCTTTTGTATTTAATTCCGATGCAATTTCTGCGTTTCATCGTCAATAAGAAGGTCAGAGGGATACAGTAAACGTGAAGTGAAGCATCAGAATCTACAACTAGTGTCACAGGAATGGTTCGAAACATAGACAGTAAGAAGAATCAGTTTTCTTGTACTTAAGTCGGAATTGTTCCTTTTCTATTTAATTCCGCTGCAATTTCTATGTTTCATCGTCAATAAGAAGGTCAGAGGGATAGAGTAAACCTGAAGTGAAACATCGGAATCTATAACTAGTGTCACAGGAATGGTTCAAAACATAGACAGTAAGAAGAGTCAGTTTTCTTGCACTTATGTCGGCAGTGTGCCTTTTGTATTTAATTCCGATGCAATTTCTGTGTTTCATCGTCAATAAGACGGTCAGAGTGATACAGTAAAAATGAAGTGAAGCATCGGAATCTATAACTAGTGTCACAGGAATGGTTCAAAACATAGACACTAAGATGAGTCAGTTTTCTTGTACTTAAGTCGGCATTGTGCCTTTAGTATTTAATTATGATGCAATTTCTATGTTTCATCGTCAATAAGAAGGTCAGAGGGATACAGTAGACCTGAAGTGAAGCATCGGAATCTATAACTAATGTCACATGAATGGTTCAAAACATAGACAGTAAGAAGAGTCAGTTTTCTTGTACTTAAGTCGGCATTGTGCCATTTGTATTTAATTCCAATGAAATTTCTGTGTTTCATCGTCAATACGAACGTCGTAGGGATACAGTAAACCTGAAGTGAAGCATCGCAATCTATAACTAGTGTCACAAGAATGGTTCAAAGCATAGACAATAAGAAGAGTCAGTTTTCTTGTACTTAAGTCGGCATTGTGCCTTTTGTATTTAACTCCGATGCAATTTCTGTGTTTCATCGTCAATGAGAAGGTCAGAGGGATACAGTGATCCTGAAGTGAAGCATCGGAATCTATAACTAGTGTCACAGGAATTTTTCAAACATAGACAGTAAGAAGAGTCAGTTTACTTGTACATTAGTTGCCATTGTGCCTTTTGTATTTAATTTCGATGCAATTTCTGTGTTTCATCGTCAATAAGAAGGTCCGAGGGGTACAGTAAACCTGAAGTGAAGCATCGGAATCTATAACTAAAGTCACATGAATGGTTCAAAACATAGACAGTAAGAAGAGTCAGTGTTCTTGTACTTATGTCGGCATTGTGCATTTTGTATTTAATTCCGATGCAATTTCTGTGTTTCATCGTCAATAAGAAGGTCTAAGGGATGCAGTAAACCTGAATTGAAGCATCGGAATCTGTATCTAGTGTCACAGGAATGGTTCAAAACATAGACAGTAAGAAGAGTCAGTTTTCTTGTACTTAAGTCGGCATTGTGCCTTTTCTATTTAACACCCATGTAATTTCTGTGTTTTATCGTCAATAAGAACCACAGAGGGATACAGTAAAAATGAAGTGAAGCATCGGAATCTATAACTAGTGTCACAGGAATGGTTCAAATAATAGACAGTTATAAGAGTCAGTTTTCTTGTACTTAAGTCGGCATTGTGCCTTTTGTATTTAACTCCGATGCAATTTCTGTGTTTCATCGTCAATAAGAAGATCAGAGGGATACAGTAAACCTGAAGTGGAGCATTGGAATCTATAACTAGTGTCACAGAAATGGTTCAAAACATAGACAGTAAGAAGAGTCAGTTTTCTTGTACATAAGTCGGCATTGTGCATTTTGTATTTAATTCCATGCAATTTCTGTGTTTCATCGTCAATAAGAAGGTCAGAGGGATACAGTAAACCTGAAGTGAAGCATCGGAATCTATACTAGTGTCACAGGAATGGATCAAAGCATAGACACTAAGAAGAGTCAGTTTTCTTGTACTTAATTCGGCATTGTGCCTTTTGTATTTAATTCCGATGCAATTTCTGTGTTTCTTCGTCAATAAGAAGGTCAAAGGGATACAGTAAACCTGAAGTGAAGCATCGGAATCAATAACTAGTGTCACATCAATGGTTAAAAACATAGGCAGTAAGAAGAGTCAGTTTTCTTGTACATAAGTCGGCATTGTGCCTTTTGTATTTAATTCTGATGCAATTTCTCTGTTTCATCGTCAATAAGAAGGTCAGAGGGATACAGTAAACCATAAGTGAAGCATCGGAATCTATAACTTGTTTCACATGAGTGGTTCGAAACATAGACAGTAAGAAGTGTCAGTTATCTTGTACTAAAGTCGGCATTGTGCCTTTTGTATTTAATTCCGATGCAATTTCTGTGTTTCATCGTCTATAAGAAGGTCAGAGGGATACAGTAAACGTGTAGTGAAGTATCGGAATCTACAACTAGTGTCACAGGAATGGTTCGAAACATAGACAGTAAGAAGAATCAGTTTCCTTGTACTTAAGTCGGAATTGTTCCTTTTCTATTTAATTCTGATGCAATTTCTATGTTTCATCGTCAATAAGAAGGTCAGAGGGATAGAGTAAACCTGAAGTGAAACATCGGAATCTATAACTAGTGTCACAGGAATGGATCAAAGCATTGACAGTAAGAAGAGTCGGTTTTCTTGTACTTCAGTCGGCATTGTGCCTTTTGTATTTAATTCCGATGCAATTTCTGTGTGTCATCGTCAATAGGAAGGTCAGAGGGATACAGTAAACCTGAAGTGAAGCATCGGAATCTATAACTAGTGTCACAGGAATGGTTCAAAACATAGACAGTAAGAAGAGTCAGTTATCTTGTTCATAAGCCGGCATTGTGCCTTTTGTATTTAATTCCGATGCAATATCTGTGTTTCAACGTCAATAAGAACGTCAGAGGAATACAGTAAACCTGAAGTGAAGAATCGGAATCTATAACTAGTGTCACAGGAATGGTTCAAAGCATAGACAGTAAGAAGAGTCAGTGTTCTTGTACTTAAGCGGCATTGTGTTTTTTGTATTTAATTCCGATGCAATTTCTGTGTTTCATCGTCAATAAGAAGGTCAGAGGGATGCAGTAAACCTGAAGTGAAGCATCGGAATCTATATCTAGTGTCACAGGAATGGTTCAAACATAGACAGTAAGAAGATTCAGTTATCTTGTACTTAAGTCGGCATTGTTCATTTTGTATTTAATACCGATGAAGTTTCTGTGATTCTTCGTCAATAAGAAGGTCAGAGGGATACAGTAAACCTGAAGTGAAGCATCGGAATCTATAACTAGTGTCACAGGAATGGTTCAAAACATAGACAGTAAGAAGAGTCAGTTTTCCTGTACTTAAGTCGTCATTGTGCCTTTTGTATTTAATTCCGATGCAATTTCTGTGTTTCATCGTCAATAAGAAGGTCATAGGGATACAGTAAAGCTGAAGTGAAGCATTGGAATCTATAACTAGTGTCACAGGAATGGTTCAAAACATAGACAGTAAGAAGAGTCAGTTTTCTTGTACTTAAGTCGGCATTGTGCCTTTTGTATTTAATTCCGATGAAATCTCTGTGTTTCATCGTCAATAAGAAGGTCAGAGGGATACAGTAAACCTGAAGTGAAGCATCGCAATCTATAACTAGAGTCACAGGAATGAATCAAAGCATAGGCAACAAGAAGAGTCAGTTTTCTTGTACTTAAGTCATCATTGTGCCTTTTATATTTAATTCCGATGTAATTTCTGTGTTTCATCGTCAATAAGAACCACAGAGGGATACAGTAAACCTGAAGTGGAGCATTGGAATCTATATCTAGTTTCACAGGAATGGTTCAAACATAGACTGTAATAAGATTCAGTTATCTTCTACTTAAGTCGGCATTGTGCCTTTTGTATTTAATACCGATGAAATATCTGTGATTCATCGTCAATATGAAGGTCAGAGGGATACAGTAAAACTGAAGTGAAGCATCGGAATCTGTAAGTAGTGTCACAGGAATGGTTCAAAACATAGACAGTAAGAAGAGTCAGTTTTCTTGTACTTAAGTCGTCATTGTGCCTTTTGTATTTAATTCCGATGCAATATCTGTGTTTCACCGTCAATAAGAAGGTCAGAGGGATACAGTAAAAATGAAGTGAAGCATCGGAATCTATAGCTAGTGTCACAGGAATGGTTCAAATATAAGACAGTTATAAGAGTCAGTTTTCTTGTACTTAAGTCGGCATTGTGCCTTTTGTATTTAACTCCGATGCAATTTCTGTGTTTCATCGTCAATAAGAAGATCAGAGGGATACAGTAAACCTGAAGTGGAGCATTGGAATCTATAACTGGTGTCACAGGAATGGTTCAAAACATAGACAGTAAGAAGAGTCAGTTTTCTTGTACTTAAGTCGGCATTGTGCATTTTGTATTTAATTCCGATGCAATTTCTGTGTTTCATCGTCAATAAGAAGGTCAGAGGGATACAGAAAACCTGAAGTGAAGCATCGGAATCTATAACTAGTGTCACAGGAATGGTTCAAACATAGACAGTAAGAAGAGTCAGTTTACTTGTACTTAAGTCGGCATTGTGCCTTTTGTATTTAATTCCGATGCAATTTCTGTCTTTCATCGTCAATAAGAGGGTCAGAGCGATACAGTAAACGTGAAGTGAAGCATCGGAATCTATAACTAGTGTCACAGGAATGGTTCAAAACATAGTCAGTAAGAAGAGTCGGTTTTCTTGTACTTCAGTCGACATTGTGCCTTTTGTATTTAATTCCGATGCAATTTCAGTGTTTAATCAACAAGCAAAAGGTCAGAGGGATACAGTAAACCTGAAGTGAAGCATCGGAATCTATAACTAGTGTCACATGAATGGTTCAAAACATAGACAGTATAAAGAGTCAGTTATCCTGTACTTGAGTCGGCATTGTGCCTTATGTATTAGTTTCCGATGCAATTTCTGTGTTTCATCGTCAATACGAAGGTAAGAGGGATACAGTAAACCTGAAGTGAAGCATCGGAATCTATAACTAATGTCACATAATTGGTTCAAATCATAGAGAGTAAGAAGAGTCAGTTTTCTTGTACTTAAGTCGGCATATTGCATTTTGTATTTAATTCCGATGCAATTTCTGTGTTTCATCGTCAATAGGAAGGTCAGAGGGATACAGTAAACCTGCAGTGAAGCATCGGAATCTATAACTAGTGTCACAGGAATGGTTCAAAACATAGACACTAAGAAGAGTCAGTTTTCTTGTATTTAAATCGGCATTGTGTATTTTGTATTTAATTCCGATGTAATTTCTGTGTTTCATCGTCAATAAGAAGGTCAGAGGGATACAGTAAACCTGAAGTGAAACATCGGAATCTATAACTAGTGTCACAGGAATGGATCAAAGCATAGACACTAAGAAGAGTCAGTTCTCTTGTACTTAATTCGGCATTGTGCCTTTTGTATTTATTTCCGATGCAATAGCTGTGTTTCTTCGTCAATAAGAAGGTCAGAGGGATACAGTAAACCTGAAGTGAAGCATCGGAATCTATAACTAGTGTCACGTGAATGGTTCAAAACATAGACAGTAAGAAGAGTCAGTTTTCTAGTACTTAAGTCGGCATTGTACCTTTTGTATTTAATTCCGATGCAATTTCAGTGTTTCATCGTCAATAAGAAGGTCAGAGGGATACAGTAAACGTGAAGTGAAGCATCGGAATCTATAACTAGTGTCACAGGAATGGTTCAAAACATAGACAGTAGGAAGAGTCAGTTTTCTTGTACTTAATTCGGCATTGTGCCTTTTGCATTTCACTCAAATGCAATATCTGTATTTCATCGTCAATATGAAGGTCAGAGGGATACAGTAAACCGGAAGTGAAGCATCGGAATCTATAACTAGTGTCACAAGAATGGCTCAAATCATAGACAGTATGAAGAGTCAGTTTTCCTGTACTTAAGTCGGCATTGTGCCTTATGTATTAATTTCCGATGCAATTTCTGTGTTTCATCGTCAATAAGAAGGTCAGAGGGATGCAGTAAACCTGAAGTGAAGCATCGGAAACTATAACTAGTGTCACAGGAATGGGTCAAAACACAGACAGTAAGAAGAGTCAGTTTTCCTGTACTTAATTCTGCATTGTGCCTTTTGCATTTAATTCAAATGCAATATCTGTGTTTCATCGACAATATGAAGGTCAGAGGGATACAGTAAACCTGAAGTGAAGCATCGGAATCTATAACTAGTGTCACAGGAATGGTTCGAAACATAGACAGTAAGAAGAATCAGTTTTCTTGTACTTAAGTCGGAATTGTTCCTTTTCTATTTAATTCCGATGCAATTTCTATGTTTCATCGTCAATAAGAAGGTCAGAGGGATACAGTAAACCTGAAGTGAAGCATCGGAAGCTATAACTAGTGTCACAGGAATGGTTCAAAGCATATACAGTAAGAAGTGTCAGTTATCTTGTACTAAAGTCGGCATTGTGCCTTTTGCATTTAATTCCGATGCAATTTCTGTGTTTCATCGTCAATAAGAAGGTCAGAGGGATACAGTAAACGTGAAGTGAAGCATCGGAATCTATAACTAGTGTCACAGGAACGGTTCGAAACATAGACACTAAGAAGAATCAGTTTTCTTGTAGTTAAGTCGGAATTGTTCCTTTTCTATTTAATTCCGATGCAATTGCTATGTTTCATCGTCAATAAGAAGGTCAGAGGGATAGAGTAAACCTGAACTGAAACTTCGGAATCTATAACTAGTGTCACAGGAATGGATCAGAACATAGACAGTAAGAAGAGTCAGTTTTCTTGTACTTAATTCGGCATTCTGCTTTTTGTATTTAATTCCGAAGCAATTTCTGTGTTTCATCGTCAATAGGAAGGTCAGAGGGATACAGTAAACCTGAATTGAAGCATCGGAATCTATAACTAGTGTCACAGGAATGGTTCAAAACATAGACACTAAGAAGAGTCAGTTTTCTTGTGCTTAAATCGGCATCGTGCCTTTTGTATTTAATTCCGATGCAATTTCTGTGTTTCATCGTCAATAAGAAGGTCAGAGGGATACAGTAAACCTGAAGTGAAACATCGGAATCTATAACTAGTGTCACAGGAATGGATCAAACATAGACACTAAGAAGAGTCAGTTTTCTTGTACTTAAATGGGCATTGTGCCTTTTGTATTTAATTCCGATGCAATTTCTGTGTTTAATCGTCAATAAAAAGGTCAGAGGGATACAGTAAACCTGAAGTGAAGCATCGGATTCTATAACTAGTGTCACAGGAATGGTTCAAACATAGACAGTAAGAGGAGTCAATTTTCTTGTACATAAGCCGGCATTGTGCCTTTTGTATTTATTTCCGATGCAATTTCAGTGTTTCATCGTCAATAAGAAGGTCAGAGGGATACAGTAAACCTGAAGTGAAGCATCGGAATCTATAACTAGTGTCACAGGAATGGTTCAAAACATAGACAGTAAGAAGAGTCAGTTTTCTCGTACATAAGTCGGCATTGTGCATTTTGTATTTAATTCTGATGCAATTTCTGTGTTTCATCGTCAATAAGAAGGTCAGAGGGATATAGTAAACCTGAAGGGAAGCATCGGAATCTATAACTAGTGTCACAGGAATGGTTCAAAACATAGACAGTAAGTAGAGTCTGTTTTCTTGTACTTCAGTCGACATTATGCCTTTTGTATTCAATTCCGATGCAACTTCAGTGTTTCATCAACAATCAAAAGGTCAGAGGGATACAGTAAACCTGAAGTGAAGCATCGGAATCTATAACTAGTGTCACAGGAATGGTTCAAAACTTAGACGGTAAGAAGAGTCAGTTTTCTCGTACTTAAGTCGGCATTGTGCCTTTTGTATTTAATTCAAATGCAGTATCTGTGTTTCATCGTCAATTAGAAGGTCGAAGGGATACAGCAAACCTGAAGTGAAGCATCGGAATCTATAACTAGTGTCACATGAATGGTTCAAAACATAGACAGTACGAAGAGTCAGTTTTCCTGTACTTAAGTCGGCATTGTGCCTTATGTATTATATCCGATGCAATTTCTGTGTTTCATCGTCAATACGAAGGTCAGAGGGATACAGTAAACCTGAAGTGAAGCATCGGAATCTATAACTAGAGTCACAGGAATGGTTCAAAGCAAAGACAGTTATAAGAGTCAGTTTTCTTGCACTTAAATCGGCATTGTGCCTTTTCTATCTCATTCCGATGCAATTTCTGAGTTTCATCGTCAATAAGAGGGTCAGAGGTATACAGTGAACCTGAACTGAAGCATCGGAATCTATGACTAGTGCCACAGGAATGGTTCAAAACTTAGACAGTAAGAAGAGTCAGTTTTCTTGTACTTCAGTCGGCATTGTGCCTTTTGTATTTAATTCCGATGCAATATCTGGGTTTCATCGCCAATAAGAAGGTCAGAGGGATACAGTAAACCTGAAGTGAAGCATCGGAATCTATAACTAGTGTCACATCAATGGTTCAAACATAGGCAGTAAGAAGAGTCAGTTTTCTTGTACATAAGTCGGCATTGTGCCTTTTGTATTTAATTGTGATGCAATTTCTGTGTTTCATCGTCAATAAAAAGGTCAGAGGGATACAGTAAACCTGAAGTGAAGCATCGGAATCTATAACTAGTGTCACATGAATGTTTCAAAACATAGACAGTAAGTAGAGTCTGTTTTCTTGTACTTTAGTCGACATTGTTCCTTTTGTATTTAATTCCGATGCAATTTCAGTGTTTCATTAACAATCGAAAGCTCAGAGGGATACAGTAAACCTGAAGTGAAACATCGGAATCTATGACTAGTGTCACAGAAATGGTTCAAAACTTAGACAGTAAGAAGAGTCAGTTTTCTTGTACTTAAGTCAGCATTGTGCCTTTTGTATTTAATTCCAATGCAATATCTGTGTTTCATCGTCAATAAGAAGGTCAGAGGGATACAGTAAACCTGAAGTGAAGCATCGGAATCTATAACTAGTGTCACATGAATGGTTCAAAACATAGACAGTATGAAGAGTCAGTTTTCCTGTACTTAAGTCGGCATTGTGCCTTTTGTATTTAATTCCGATGCAATTTATGTGTTTCATCGTCAATAACAAGGTCAGAGGGATAGAGTGAACGTGAAGTGAAGCATCGGAATCTATAACTAGTGTCACAGGAATGGTTCAAAACACAGACAGTAAGAAGAATCAGTTTTCTTGTACTTAAGTCGGAATTGTTCCTTTTCTATTTAATTCCGATGCAATTTCTATGTTTCATCGTCAATAAGAAGGTCAGAGGGATAGAGTAAACCTGAAGTGGAACATCAGAATCTATAACTAGTGTCACAGGAATGGATCAAAACATAGACAGTAAGAAGAGTCAGTTTTCTTGCACTTAAGTCGGCAATGTGCTTTTTGTATTTAATTCCGAAGCAATTTCTATGTTTTAACGTCAATAAGAAGGTCTGAGGGATACTGTAAACCTGGAGTAAAGCATCGGAATCTATAACTAGTGTCACGTGAATGGTTCAAAACATAGGCAGTAAGAAGAGTCAGTTTTCCTGTACTTAAGTCGGCGTTGTGCCTTTTGTATTTAACTCCGATGCAATTTCTGTGTTTCATCGTCAATAGGAAGGTCAGAGGGATACAGTAAAAATGAAGTGAAGCATCGGAATCTATAACTAGTGTCACAGGAATGGTTGAAAACATAGACACTAAGAAGAGTCAGTTTTCTTATACTTAAATCGGCATTGTGCCTGTTGTATTTAATTCCGATGCAATTTCTGTCTTTCATCGTCAATAAGAAGGTCAGAGGGATACAGTAAACATGAAGTGAAACATCGGAATCTATAACTAGTGTCACAGGAATGGATCAAAACATAGACACTAAGAAGAGTCAGTTTTCTTGTACTTAAATCGGCGTTGTGCCTTTTGTATTTAATTCCGATGCAAGTTCTGTGTTTCATCGTCGATAAGGAGGTAAGAAGGATACAGTAAACCTGAAGTGAAGCATCGGAATCTATAACTAGTGTCACAGGAATGGTTCAAACATAGACAGTAAGAGGGGTCAGTTTTCTTGTACTTAAGTCGGCATTGTGCCTTTTGTATTTAATTCCGATGCAATTTCAGTGTTTAATCAACAAAAAAAAGGTCAGAGGGATACAGTAAACCTGAAGTGAGGCATCGGAATCTATAACTAGTGTCACAGGAATGTTTCAAAACTTAGACAGTAAGAAGAGTCAGTTTTCTTGTACTTAAGTCGGTATTGTGCCTTTTGTATTTAATTCCAATGCAATGTCTGTGTTTCATCGTCAATAAGAAGGTCAGAGGGATACAGCAAACCTGAAGTGAAGCATCGGAATCTATAACTAGTGTCACATGAATGGTTCAAAACATAGACAGTACGAAGAGTCAGTTTTCCTGTACTTAAGTCGGCATTGTGCCTTATGAATTATATCCGATCCAATTTCTGTGTTTCATCGTCAATAAGAGGGTCAGAGAGATACAGTAAACCTGAAGTATAGCATCGGAATCTATGACTAGTGCCACTGGAATGGTTCAAAACATAGACAGTAAGAAGAGTCAGTTTTCTTGTACTTAAGTCAGCATTGTGCCTTTTGAATTTAATTCCGACGCAATTTCTGTGTTTCATCGTCAATAAGAAGGTCGGAGGGATACAGTAAACCTGATGTAAAGCATCGGAAACTATAACTAGTGTCACAGGAATGGTTCAAAACATAGACAGTAAGAAGAGTCAGTTTTCTTCTACTTAAGTCGGCATTGTGCTTTTTGTGTATAATTCCGATGCAATTTCAGTGTTTCATCAACAATCAAAAGGTCAGAGGGATACAGTAAACCTGAAGTGAAGCATCGGAATCTATAACTAGTGTCACAGGAATGGTTCAAAACATAGACACTAAGAAGAGTCAGTTTTCTTGTGCTTAAATCGGCATCGTGCATTTTGTATTTAATTCTGATGCAATATCTGTGTTTCGTCGTCAATAAGAAGGTCAGAGGGATACAGTAAACCTGAAGTGAAGCATCGGAATCTATAACTAGTGTCACAGGAATGGTTCAAAACATAGACAGTAAGAAGAGTCAGTTTTCTTGTAGATAAGTCGGCATTGTGCATTTTGTATTTAATTCTGATGCAATTTCTGTGTTTCATCGTCAATAAGAAGGTCAGAGGGATACAGTAAACCTGAAGTGAAGCATCGGAATCTATAACTAGTGTCACAGGAATGGTTCAAAACATAGACACTAAGAAGAGTCAGTTTTCTTGTCCTTAAGTCGGCATTGTGCCTTTTGTATTTATTTCCGATGCAATTTCAGTGTTTCATCGTCAATAAGAAGGTCAGAGGGATACAGTAAACCTGAAGTGAAGCATCGGAATCTATAACTAGTGTCACAGGAATGGTTCAAAACATAGACAGTAAGAAGAGTCAGTTTTCTTGTACATAAGTCGGCATTGTGCATTTTGTATTTAATTCTGATGCAATTTCTGTGTTTCATCGTCAATAAGAAGATCAGAGGGATACAGTAAACCTGAAGTGAAGCATCGGAATCTATAACTAGTGTCACAGGAATGGTTCAAAACATAGACAGTAAGTAGAGTCTGTTTTCTTGTACTTCAGTCGACATTGTGCCTTTTGTATTTAATTCCGATGCAACTTCAGTGTTTCTTCAACAATCAAAAGGTCAGAGGGATGCAGTAAACCTGAAGTGAAGCATCGGAATCTATAACTAGTGTCACAGGAATGGTTCAAAACTTAGACGGTAAGAAGAGTCAGTTTTCTCGTACTTAAGTCGGCATTGTGACTTTTGTATTTAATTCAAATGCAGTATCTGTGTTTCATCGTCAATTAGAAGGTCGAAGGGATACAGCAAACCTGAAGTGAAGCATCGGAATCTATAACTAGTGTCACTTGAATGGTTCAAAACATAGACAGTACGAAGAGTCAGTTTTCCTGTACTTAAGTCGGCATTGTGCCTTATGTATTATATCCGATGCAATTTCTGTGTTTCATCGTCAATACGAAGGTCAGAGGGATACAGTAAACCTGAAGTGAAGCATCGGAATCTATGACTAGTGCCACTGGAATGGTTCAAAACATAGACAGTAAGGAGAGTCAGTTTTCTTGTACTTAAGTCGGCATTGTGCCTTTTGTATTTAATTCCGAAGAAATTTCTGTGTTTCATCGTCAATAAGAAGGTCGGAGGGATACAGTAAAACTGAAGTGAAGCATTCGAATCTATAACTAGTGTCACAGGAATGGTTCAAAACATAGACAGTAAGAAGAGTCAGTTTTCGGGTACTTAAGTCGGCATTGTGCCTTTTGTATTTAATTCCGATTAAATTTCTGTGTTTCATCGTCATTAAGAAGGTCAGAGGGATACAGTAAACCTGAAGTGGAACATCAGAATCTATAACTAGTGTCACAGGAATGGATCAAAACATAGACAGTAAGAAGAGTCAGTTTTCTTGTACTTAAGTCGGCAATGTGCTTTTTGTATTTAATTCCGAAGCAATTTCTATTTTTTAACGTCAATAAGAAGGTCTGAGGGATACTGTAAACCTGGAGTAAAGCATCGGAATCTATAACTAGTGTCACGTGAATGGTTCAAAACATAGGCAGTAAGAAGAGTCAGTTTTCTTGTACTTAAGTCGGCGTTGTGCCTTTTGCATTTAACTCCGATGCAATTTCCGTGTTTCATCGTCAATAGGAAGGTCAGAGGGATACAGTAAAAATGAAGTGAAGCATCGCAATCTATAACTAGTGTCACAGGAATGGTTGAAAACATAGACACTAAGAAGAGTCAGTTTTCTTATACTTAAATCGGCATTGTGCCTGTTGTATTTAATTCCGATGCAATTTCTGTCTTTCATCGTCAATAAGAAGGTCAGAGGGATACAGTAAACATGAAGTGAAACATCGGAATCTATAACTAGTGTCACAGGAATGGATAAAAACATAGACACTAAGAAGAGTCAGTTTTCTTGTACTTAAATCGGCGTTGTGCCTTTTGTATTTAATTCCAATGCAAGTTCTGTGTTTCATCGTCGATAAGGAGGTAAGAAGGATACAGTAAACCTGAAGTGAAGTATCGGAATCTATAACTAGTGTCACAGGAATGGTTCAAACATAGACAGTAAGAGGGGTCAGTTTTCTTGTACTTAAGTCGGCATTGTGCCTTTTGCATTTAATTCCGATGCAATTTCTGTGTTTCATCGTCAATAAGAAGGTCCGAGGGATACACTAAACGTGAAGTGAAGCATCGGAATCTATAACTAGTGTCACAGGAATGGTTCAAAACATAGACAGAAAGTAGAGTCTGTTTTCTTGTACTTCAGTCGACATTGTGCCTTTTGTATTTAATTCCGATGCAATTTCAGTGTTTAATCAACAAAAAAAAGGTCAGAGGGATACAGTAAACCTGAAGTGAGGCATCGGAATCTATAACTAGTGTCACAGGAATGTTTCAAAACTTAGACAGTAAGAAGAGTCAGTTTTCTTGTACTGAAGTCGGTATTGTGCCTTTTGTATTTAATTCCAATGCAATGTCTGTGTTTCATCGTCAATAAGAAGGTCAGAGGGATACAGCAAACCTGAAGTGAAGCATCGGAATCTATAACTAGTGTCACATGAATGGTTCAAAACATAGACAGTACGAAGAGTCAGTTTTCCTGTACTTAAGTCGGCATTGTGCCTTATGAATTATATCCGATCCAATTTCTGTGTTTCATCGTCAATAAGAGGGTCAGAGAGATACAGTAAACCTGAAGTATAGCATCGGAATCTATGACTAGTGCCACTGGAATGGTTCAAAACATAGACAGTAAGGAGAGTCAGTTTTCTTGTACTTAAGTCAGCATTGTGCCTTTTGAATTTAATTCCGACGCAATTTCTGTGTTTCATCGTCAATAAGAAGGTCGGAGGGATACAGTAAACCTGATGTAAAGCATCGGAAACTATAACTAGTGTCACAGGAATGGTTCAAAACATAGACAGTAAGAAGAGTCAGTTTTCTTCTACTTAAGTCGGCATTGTGCTTTTTGTGTTTAATTCCGATGCAATTTCAGTGTTTCATCAACAATCAAAAGGTCAGAGGGATACAGTAATCCTGAAGTGAAGCATCGGAATCTATAACTAGTGTCACAGGAATGGTTCAAAACATAGACACTAAGAAGAGTCAGTTTTCTTGTGCTTAAATCGGCATCGTGCCTTTTGTATTTAATTCTGATGCAATTTCTGTGTTTCATCGTCAATAAGAAGGTCAGAGGGATACAGTAAACCTGAAGTGAAGCATCGGAATCTAAAACTAGTGTCACAGGAATGGTTCAAAACATAGACAGTAAGAAGAGTCAGTTTTCTTGTACATAAGTCGGCATTGTGCATTTTGTATTTAATTCTGATGCAATTTCTGTGTTTCATCGTCAATAAGAAGGTCAGAGGGATACAGTAAACCTGAAGTGAAGCATCGGAATCTATAACTAGTGTCACAGGAATGGTTCAAAACATAGACACTAAGAAGAGTCAGTTTTCTTGTACTTAAGTCGGCATTGTGCCTTTTGTATTTATTTCCGATGCAATTTCAGTGTTTCATCGTCAATAAGAAGGTCAGAGGGATACAGTAAACCTGAAGTGAAGCATCGGAATCTATAACTAGTGTCACAGGAATGGTTCAAAACATAGACAGTAAGAAGAGTCAGTTTTCTTGTACATAAGTCGGCATTGTGCATTTTGTATTTAATTCTGATGCAATTTCTGTGTTTCATCGTCAATAAGAAGGTCAGAGGGATACAGTAAACCTGAAGTGAAGCATCGGAATCTATAACTAGTGTCACAGGAATGGTTCAAAACATAGACAGTAAGTAGAGTCTGTTTTCTTGTACTTCAGTCGACATTGTGCCTTTTGTATTTAATTCCGATGCAACTTCAGTGTTTCTTCAACAATCAAAAGGTCAGAGGGATACAGTAAACCTGAAGTGAAGCATCGGAATCTATAACTAGTGTCACAGGAATGGTTCAAAACTTAGACGGTAAGAAGAGTCAGTTTTCTCGTACTTAAGTCGGCATTGTGCCTTTTGTATTTAATTCAAATGCAGTATCTGTGTTTCATCGTCAATTAGAAGGTCGAAGGGATACAGCAAACCTGAAGTGAAGCATCGGAATCTATAACTAGTGTCACTTGAATGGTTCAAAACATAGACAGTACGAAGAGTCCGTTTTCCTGTACTTAAGTCGGCATTGTGCCTTATGTATTATATCCGACGTAATTTCTGTGTTTCATCGTCAATACGAAGGTCAGAGGGATACAGTAAACCTGAAGTGAAGCATCGGAATCTATGACTAGTGCCACTGGAATGGTTCAAAACATAGACAGTAAGAAGAGTCAGTTTTCTTGTACTTAAGTCGGCATTGTGCCTTTTGTATTTAATTCCGAAGAAATTTCTGTGTTTCATCGTCAATAAGAAGGTCGGAGGGATACAGTAAAACTGAAGTGAAGCATTCGAATCTATAACTAGTGTCACAGGAATGGTTCAAAACATAGACAGTAAGAAGAGTCAGTTTTCGGGTACTTAAGTCGGCATTGTGCCTTTTGTATTTAATTCCGATTAAATTTCTGTGTTTCATCGTCATTAAGAAGATCAGAGGGATACAGTAAACCTGACGTGAAGCATCGGTATCTATAACGAGTGTCACAGGAATGGTTCAAAGCAAAGACAGTTATAAGAGTCAGTTTTCTTGCACTTAAATCGGCATTGTGCGTTTTCTATCTCATTCCGATGCAATTTCTGAGTTTCATCGTCAATAAGCGGGTCAGAGGGATACAGTGAACCTGAACTGAAGCATCGGAATCTATGACTAGTGCCACAGGAATGGTTCAAAACTTAGACAGTAAGAAGAGTCAGTTCTCTTGTACTTCAGTCGGCATTGTGCCTTTTGTATTTAATTCCGATGCAATATCTGGGTTTCATCGCCAATAAGAAGGTCAGAGGGATACAGTAAACCTGAAGTGAAGCATCGGAATCTATAACTAGTGTCACATCAATGGTTCAAACATAGGCAGTAAGAAGAGTCAGTTTTCTTGTACATAAGTCGGCATTGTGCCTTTTGTATTTAATTCTGATGCAATTTCTGTGTTTCATCGTCAGTAAAAAGGTCAGAGGGATACAGTAAACCTGAAGTGAAGCATCGGAATCTATAACTAGTGTCACATGAATGGTTCAATACATAGACAGTAAGTAGAGTCTGTTTTCTTGTACTTCAGTCGACATTGTTCCTTTTGTATTTAATTCCGATGCAATTTCAGTGTTTCATTAACAATCGAAAGCTCAGAGGGATACAGTAAACCTGAAGTGAAGCATCGGAATCTATGACTAGTGTCACAGGAATGGTTCAAAACTTAGACAGTAAGAAGAGTCAGTTTTCTTGTACTTAAGTCAGCGTTGTGCCTTTTGTATTTAATTCCAATGCAATATCTGTGTTTCATCGTGAATAAGAAGGTCAGAGGGATACAGTAAACCTGAAGTGAAGCATCGGAATCTATAACTAGTGTCACATGAATGGTTCAAAACATAGACAATATGAAGAGTCAGTTTTCCTGTACTTAGGTCGGCATTGTGCCTTATGTATTAATTTCCGATACAATTTCTGTGTTTCATCGTCAATAAGAAGGTAAGAGGGATACAGTAAACCTGAATTGAAGCATCGGAATCTATAACTAGTGTCACAGGAATGGATCAAAACATATACAGTAAGAAGAGTCAGTTTTCTTATACTTAAGTCGGCATTGTGCTATTTGTATTTAATTCCGATGCAATTTCTGTGTTTCATCGTCAATAACAAGGTCAGAGGGATAGAGTGAACGTGAAGTGAAGCATCGGAATCTATAACTAGTGTCACAGGAATGGTTCAAAACACAGACAGTAAGATGAATCAGTTTTCTTGTACTTAAGTCGGAATTGTTCCTTTTCTATTTAATTCCGATGCAATTTCTATGTTTCATCGTCAATAAGAAGGTCAGAGGGATAGAGTAAACCTGAAGTGAAACATCAGAATCTATAACTAGTGTCACAGGAATGGATCAAAGCATAGACAGTAAGAAGAGTCAGTTTTCTTGTACTTAAGTCGGCAATGTGCTTTTTGTATTTAATTCCGAAGAAATTTATATGTTTTAACGTCAATAAGAAGGTCCGAGGGATACTGTAAACCTGGAGTAAAGCATCGGAATCTATAACTAGTGTCACGTGAATGGTTCAAAACATAGACAGTAAGAAGAGTCAGTTTTCTTGTACTTAAGTCGGCGTTGTGCCTTTTGTATTTAACTCCGATGCAATTTCTGTGTTTCATCGTCAATAGGAAGGTCAGAGGGATACAGTAAAAATGAAGTGAAGCATCGGAATCTATATCTAGTGTCACAGGAATGGTTGAAAACATAGACACTAAGAAGAGTCAGTTTTCTTATACTTAAATCGGCATTGTGCCTGTTGTATTTAATTCCGATGCAATTTCTGTCTTTCATCGTCAATAAGAAGGTCAGAGGGATACAGTAAACCTGATGTGAAGCATCGGAAACTATAACTAGTGTCACAGGAATGGTTCAAAACATAGACAGTAAGAAGAGTCAGTTTTCTTCTACTTAAGTCGGCATTGTGCTTTTTGTGTTTAATTCCGATGCAATTTCAGTGTTTCATCAACAATCAAAAGGTCAGAGGGATACAGTAAACCTGAAGTGAAGCATCGGAATCTATAACTAGTGTCACAGGAATGGTTCAAAACATAGACACTAAGAAGAGTCAGTTTTCTTGTGCTTGAATCGGCATCGTGCCTTTTGTATTTAATTCTGATGCAATTTCTGTGTTTCATCGTCAATAAGAAGGTCAGAGGGATACAGTAAACCTGAAGTGAAGCATCGTAATCTATAACTAGTGTCACAGGAATGGATCAAAACATAGACACTAAGAAGAGTCAGTTTTCTTGTACTTAAATCGGCATTTTGACTTTTGTATTTAATTCCGATGCAATTTCTGTGTTTCATCGTCAATAAGAAGTTCAGAGAGATACAGTAAACCTGAAGTGAATCATCGGAATCAATTACTAGTGTCACAGGAATGGTTCAAAACATAGACAGTAAGAAGAGTCAGTTTTCTTGTACTTAAGTCGGCGTTGTGCCTTTTGTATTTAATTCCGATGCAAGTTCTGTGTTTCATCGTCAATAAGAAGGTCAGAGGGATACAGTAAACCTGAAGTGAAGCATCGGAATCTATTACTAGTGTCACAGGAATGGTTCAAAACATAGACAGTAAGAAGAGTCAGTTTTCTTGTACTTAAGTCGGCGTGAAGCCTTTTGTATCTAATTCCGATGCAAGTTCTGTGTTTCATCGTCAATAAGAAGGTCAGAGGGATACAGTATACCTGAAGTGAAGCATCGGAATCTATAACTAGTGTCACAGGAATGGTTCAAAACATAGACAGTAAGAAGAGTCAGTTTTTTTGTACTTACGTCGGCATTGTGCCTCTTGTATTTATTTCCGATGCAATATCTGTGTTTCATCGTCAATAAGAAGGTCAGAGGGATACAGTAAACCTGAAGTGAAGCATCGGAATCTATAACTAGTGTCACAGGAATGGTTCAAACATAGACAGTAAGAGGAGTCAGTTTTCTTGTACTTAAGTCGGCATTGTGCTTATTGTAATTAATTCCGAAGCAATTTCTGTCTTTCATCGTCAATAAGAAGGTCAGAGGGATACAGTAAACCTGAAGTGAAGCATCGGAATCTATAACTAGTGTCACATCAATGGTTCAAACATAGGCAGTAAGAAGAGTCAGTTTTCTCGTACATAAGTCGGCATTGTGCCTTTTGTATTTAATTCTGATGCAATTTCTGTGTTTCATCGTCAATAAGAAGGTCAGAGGGATACAGTGAACCGGAAGTGAAGTATCGGAATCTATAACTAGTTTCACACGAGTGGTTCGAAGCATAGACAGTAAGAAGTGTCAGTTATCTTGTACTAAAGTCGGCATTGAGCCTTTGGTATTTAATTCCAATGAAATTTCTGTGTTTCATCGTCAATAAGAACGTCGTAGGGATACAGTAAACCTGAAGTGAAGCATCGCAATCTATAACTAGTGTCACAAGAATGGTTCAAAGCATAGACAATAAGAAGAGTCAGTTTTCTTGTACTTAAGTCGGCATTGTGACTTTTGTATTTAATTCCGATGCAATATCCATGTTTCATCGTCAATAAGAAGGTCAGAGGGATAGAGTAAACCTGAAGTGAAACATCGGAATCTATAACTAGTGTCACAGGAATGGATCAAAGCATTGACAGTAAGAAGAATCAGTTTTCTTGTACTTAAGTCGGCATTGTGCTTTTTGTATTTAATTCCGAAGCAATTTCTGTGTTTCATCGTCAATACGAAGGTCCGAGGGATACAGTAAACCTGGAGTAAAGCATCGGAATCTATAACTAGTGTCACGTGAATGGTTCAAAACATAGACAGTAAGAAGAGTCAGTTTTCTTGTACTTAAGTCGGCAATGTGCCTTTTGTAATTAATTCCGATGCAATTTCAGTGTTTCATCGTCAATAAGAAGGTCAGAGGGATACAGTGAACCGGATGTGAAGTATCGGAATCTATAACTAGTGTCACAGGAATGGTTTGAAACATAGACAGTAAGAAGAGTCAGTTTACTAGTACTTAAGTCGGCATTGTGCCTTTTGTATTTGATTCCGATGCAATTCCTGTGTTTCATCGTCAATAAGAAGGTCAGAGGGATACAGAAAACCTGAAGTGAAGCATCGGAATCTATAACTAGTGTCACAGGAGTGGTTCAAAGCATAGACAGTAAGTAGAGTCAGTTTTCTTGTACTTCTGTCGACATTTTGCCTTTTGTATTTAATTCCGATGCAATTTCAGTGTTTCATCAACAATCAAAAGGTCACAGGGATACAGTAAACCTGAAGTGAAGCATCGGAATCTATAACTAGTGTCACAAGAATGGTTCAAAACTTAGACAGTAACAAGAGTCAGTTTTCTTGTTCTTAATTCGGCATTGTGCCTTTTGCATTTAATTCAAATGCAATATCTGTGTTTCTGCGTCAATATGAAGGTCAGAGGGATACAGTAAACCGGAAGTGAAGCATCGGAATCTATAACTAGTGTCACAAGAATGGTTCAAATCATAGACAGTACGAAGAGTCAGTTTTCCTGTACTTAAGTCGGCATTGTGCCTTATGTATTAATTTCCGATGCAATTTCTGTGTTTCATCGTCAATAAGAAGGTCAGAGGGATGCAGTAAACCTGAAGTGAAGCATCGGAAACTGTAACTAGTGTCACTGGAACTTGTGAAAACATAGACAGTAACAAGAGTCAGTTTTCCTGTACTTAATTCGGCATTGTGCCTTTTGCATTTAATTCAAATGCAATATCTGTGTTTCATCGTCAATATGAAGGTCAGAGGGATACAGTAAACCTGGAGTAAAGCATCGGAATCTATAACTAGTGTCACGTGAATGGTTCAAAACATAGACAATAAGAAGAGTCAGTTTTCTTGTACTTAAGTCGGCATTGTGACTTTTGTATTTAATTCCGATGCAATATCTATGTTTCATCGTCAATAAGAAGGTCAGAGGGATAGAGTAAACCTGAAGTGAAACATCGGAATCTATAACTAGTGTCACAGGAATGGATCAAAGCATTGACAGTAAGAAGAATCAGTTTTCTTGTACTTAAGTCGGCATTGTCCTTTTTGTATTTAATTCCGAAGCAATTTCTGTGTTTCGTCGTCAATAAGAAGGTCCGAGGGATACAGTAAACCTGGAGTAAAGCATCGGAATCTATAACTAGTGTCACGTGAATGGTTCAAAACATAGACAGTAAGAAGAGTCAGTTTTCTTGTACTTAAGTCGGCAATGTGCCTTTTGTAATTAATTCCGATGCAATTTCAGTGTTTCATCGTCAATAAGAAGGTCAGAGGGATACAGTGAACCGGATGTGAAGTATCGGAATCTATAACTAGTGTCACAGGAATGGTTTGAAACATAGACAGTAAGAAGAGTCAGTTTACTAGTACTTAAGTCGGCATTGTGCCTTTTGTATTTGATTCCGATGCAATTTCTGTGTTTCATCGTCAATAAGAAGGTCAGAGGGATACAGAAAACCTGAAGTGAAGCATCGGAATCTATAACTAGTGTCACAGGAGTGGTTCAAAACATAGACAGTAAGTAGAGTCAGTTTTCTTGTACTTCTGTCGACATTTTGCCTTTTGTATTTAATTCCGATGCAATTTCAGTGTTTCATCAACAATCAAAAGGTCACAGGGATACAGTAAACCTGAAGTGAAGCATCGGAATCTATAACTAGTGTCACAAGAATGGTTCAAAACTTAGACAGTAAGAAGAGTCAGTTTTCTTGTTCTTAATTCGGCATTGTGCCTTTTGCATTTAATTCAAATGCAATATCTGTGTTTCTGCGTCAATATGAAGGTCAGAGGGATACAGTAAACCGGAAGTGAAGCATCGGAACCTATAACTAGTGTCACAAGAATGGTTCAAATCATAGACAGTACGAAGAGTCAGTTTTCCTGTACTTAAGTCGGCATTGTGCCTTATGTATTAATTTCCGATGCAATTTCTGTGTTTCATTGTCAATAAGAAGGTCAGAGGGATGCAGTAAACCTGAAGTGAAGCATCGGAAACTGTAACTAGTGTCACTGGAATTTGTGAAAACATAGACAGTAACAAGAGTCAGTTTTCCTGTACTTAATTCGGCATTGTGCCTTTTGCATTTAATTCAAATGCAATATCTGTGTTTCATCGTCAATATGAAGGTCAGAGGGATACAGTAAACCTGGAGTAAAGCATCGGAATCTATAACTAGTGTCACGTGAATGGTTCAAAACATAGACAGTAAGAAGAGTCAGTTTTCTTGTACTTAAGTCGGCGTTGTGCCTTTTGTATTTAATTCCGGTGCAATTTCTGTGTTTCATCGTCAATAGGAAGGTCAGAGGGATACAGTAAACCTGAAGTGAAGCATCGGAATCTATAACTAGTGTCACAGGAATGGTTCAAAACATAGACACTAAGAAGAGTCAGTTTTCTTGTGCTTAAATCGGCATCGTGCTTTTGTATTTAATTCCGATGCATTTTCTGTGTTTCATCGTCAATAAGAAGGTCAGAGGGATACAGTAAACCTGAAGTGAAACATCGGAATCTATAACTAGTGTCACAGGAATGGATCAAACATAGACACTAAGAAGAGTCAATTTTGTTGTACTTAAATCGGCATTGTGCCTTTTGTATTTAATTCCGATGCAATTTCTGTGTTTAATCGTCAATAAAAAGGTCAGAGGGATATAGTAAACCTGAAGGGAAGCATCGGATTCTATAACTAGTGTCACAGGAATGGTTCAAACATAGACAGTAAGAGGAGTCAGTTTTCTTGTACTTAAGTCGGCATTGTGCCTTTTGTATTTTTTCCGATGCAATTTCAGTGTTTCATCGTCAATATGAAGGTCAGAGGGATACAGTAAACCTGAAGTGAAGCATCGGAATCTATAACTAATGTCACAGGAATGGTTCAAAACATAGACAGTAAGAAGAGTCAGTTTTCTTGTACTTAAGACTTCATTGTGCCTTTTGTATTTAATTCCGATGCCATTTATGTGTTTCATCGTCAATAGGAAGGTCAGAGGGATACAGTAAAACTGAAGTGAAGCATCGGAATCTATAACTAATGTCACAGGAATGGATCAAAACATAGACAGTAAGAAGAGTCAGTTTTCTTGTACTTAAGTCGGCATTGTGCCTTTTGTATTTAATTCCGATGCAATATCTGTGTTTCATCGTCAATAAGAAGGTCAGAGGGATACAGTAAACCTGAAGTGAAGCATCGGACTCTATAACTAGTGTCACATCAATGGTTCAAACATAGGCAGTAAGAAGAGTCAGTTTTCTTGTACATAAGTCGGCATTGTGCATTTTGTATTTAATTCTGATGCAATTTTTGTGTTTCATCGTCAATAAGAAGGTCAGAGGGATACAGTAAACCTGAAGTGAAGCATCGGAATCTATGACTAGGGCCACTGGAATGGTTCAAAACATAGACAGTAAGAAGAGTCAGTTTTCTCGTACTTAAGTCGGCATTGTGCCTTTTGTCTTTATTTAAAATACAGTATCTGTGTTTCATCGTCAATTAGAAGGTCAGAGGGATACAGCAAACCTGAAGTGAAACATCGGAATCTATAACTAGTGTCACATGAATGGTTCAAAACATAGACAGTACGAAGAGTCAGTTTTCCTGTACTTAAGTCGGCATTGTGCCTTATGTATTATATCCGATGCAATTTCTGTGTTTCATCGTCAATACGAGGGTCAGAGGGATACAGTAAACCTTAAGTGAAGCATCGGAATCTATGACTAGTGCCACTGGAATGGTTCAAAACATAGACAGTAAGAAGTGTCAGTTTTCTTGTACTTAAGTCGGCATTGTGCCTTTTGTATTTAATTCCGATGCAATTTCTGTGTTTCATCGTCAATAAGAAGGTCGGATGGATACAGTAAAACTGAATTGAAGCATTCGAATCTATAACTACTGTCACAGGAATGGTTCAAAACATAGACAGTAAGAAGAGTCAGTTTTCGTGTACTTAAGTCGGCATTGTGCCTTTTGTATTTAATTCCGATGAAATTTCTGTGTTTCATCGTCATTAAGAAGGTCAGAGGGATACAGTAAACCTGACGTGAAGCATCGGTATCTATAACTAGTGTCACAGGAATGGTTCAAAGCAAAGACAGTTATAAGAGTCAGTTTTCTTGTACTTAAATCGGCATTGTGCCTTTTCTATCTCATTCCGATGCAATTTCTGTGTTTCATGGTCAATAAGAGGGTCAGAGGGATACAGTGAACCTAAACTGAAGCATTGGAATCTATGACTAGTGCCACAGGAATGGTTCAAAACTTAGACAGTAAGAAGAGTCAGTTTTCTTGTACTTCAGTCGGCATTGTGCCTTTTGTATTTTATTCCGATGCAATATCTGGGTTTCATCGCCAATAAGAAGGTCAGAGGGATACAGTAAACCTGAAGTGAGGCATCGGAATCTATAACTAGTGTCACATCAATGGTTCAAACATAGGCAGAAAGAAGAGTCAGTTTTCTTGCACATAAGTCGGCATTGTGCCTTTTGTATTTAATTCTGATGCAATTTCTGTGTTTCATCGTCAATAAAAAGGTCAGAGGGATACAGTAAACCTGAAGTGAAGCATCGGAATCTATAACTAGTGTCACATGAAAGGTTCAAAACATAGACAGTAAGTAGAGTCTGTTTTCTTGTATTTCAGTCGACATTGTTCCTTTTGTATTTAATTCCGATGCAATTTCAGTGTTTCATTAACAATCGAAAGCTCAGAGGGATACAGTAAACCTGAAGTGAAGCATCGGAATGTATGACTAGTGTCACAGGAATGGATCAAAACATAGACAGTAAGAAGAGTCAGTTTTCTTGTACTTAGGTCGGCATTGTGCCTTTTGTATTTAACTCCGATGCAATTTCTGTGTTTCATCGTCAATAACAAGGTCAGAGGGATACAGTAAACCTGAAGTGAAGCATCGGAATCTATAACTAGTGTCACATGAATGGTTCAAAACATAGACAGTATGAAGAGTCAGTTTTCCTGTACTTAAGTCGGCATTGTGCCTTATGTATTAATTTCCGATGCAATTTCTATGTTTCATCGTCAATAAGAAGGTAAGAGGGATACAGTAAACCTGAAGTGAAGCATCGGAATCTATGACTAGTGTCACAGGAATGGATCAAAACATAGACAGTAAGAAGAGTCAGTTCTCTTGTACTTAAGTCGGCATTGTGCCTTTTGTATTTAACTCCGATGCAATTTCTGTGTTTCATCGTCAATAACAAGGTCAGAGGGATAGAGTGAAGGTGAAGTGAAGCATCGGAATCTATAACTAGTGTCACAGGAATGGTTCAAAACACAGACAAGAAGAAGAATCAGTTTTCTTGCACTTAGGTCGGAATTGTTCCTTTTCTATTTAATTCCGATGCAATTTCTATGTTACATAGTCAATAAGAAGGTCAGAGGGATAGAGTAAACCTGAAGTGAAACATCAGAATCTTTAACTAGTGTCACAGGAATGGATTAAAACATAGACAGTAAGAAGAGTCAGTTTTCTTGTACTTAAGTCGGTAATGTGCTTTTTGTATTTAATTCCGAAGCAATTTCTATGTATTATCGTCAATAAGAAGGTCCGAGGGATACTGTAAACCTGGAGTAAAACATCGGAATCTATAACTAGTGTCACGTGAATGGTTCAAAACATAGACAGTAAGAAGAGTCAGTTTTCTTGTACTTAAGTCGGCGTTGTGCCTTTTGTATTTAATTCCGATGCAATTTCTGTGTTTCATCGTCAATAGGAAGGTCAGAGGCATACAGTAAAAATGAAGTGAAGCATCGGAATCTATAACTTGTGTCACAGGAATGGTTGAAATCATAGACACTAAGAAGAGTCAGTTTTCTTATACTTAAATCGGCATTGTGCCTGTTGTATTTAATTCCGATGCAATTTCTGTCTTTCATCGTCAATAAGAAGGTCAGAGGGATACAGTAAACATGAAGTGAAACATCGGAATCTATAACTAGTGTCACAGGAATGGATCAAAACATAGACACTAAGAAGAGTCAGTTTTCATGTACTTAAATCGGCGTTGTGCGTTTTGTATTTTATTCCGATGCAAGTTCTGTGTTTCATCGTCGATAAGAAGGTCAGAGGGATACAGTAAACCTGAAGTGAAGCATCGGAATCTATAACTAGTGTCACAGGAATGGTTCAAACATAGACAGTTAGAGGAGTCAGTTTTCTTGTACTTAAGTCGGCATTGTGCCTTTTGCATTTAATTCCGATGTCATTTCTGTGTTTCATCGTCAATAAGAAGGTCCGAGGGATACAGTAAACGTGAAGTGAAGCATCGGAATCTATAACTAGTGTCACTGGAATGGTTCAAAACATAGACAGTAAGTAGAGTCTGTTTTCTTGTACTTCAGTCGACTTTGTGCTTTTGTATTTAATTCCGATGCAATTTCAATGTTTAATCAACAAAAAAAAAGGTCAGAGGGATACAGTAAACCTGAAGTGAGGCATCGGAATCTATAACTAGTGTCACATGAGTGGTTCAAAGCATAGACAGTAAGAAGTGCCAGTTATCTTGTACTTAAGTCGGGATTGTGCGTTTTGTATTTAATTCCGACGCAATATCCGTGTTTCATCTTCAATAAGAAAGTCAGAGGGATACAGTAAACCTGAAGTGAGGCATCGGAATCTATAACTAGTGTCACAGAAATGGTTCAAAACATAGACAGTAAGAAGAATCAGTTTTCTTGTACTTAAGTCGGAATTGTTCCTCTTCTATTTAATTCCGATGCAATTTCTATGTTTCATCGTCAATAAGAAGGTCAGAGGGATAGAGTAAACCTGATGTGAAACATCGGAATCTATAACTAGTGTCACAGGAATGGGTCAAAACATAGAGAGTAAGAGGAGTCAGTTCTCTTGTGCTTAAGTCGGCATTGTGCTTTTCGTATTTAATTCCGAAGAAATTTCTGTGATTCATCGTCAATAAGAAGGTCCGAGGGATACAGTAAACCTGGAGTAAAACTTCGGAATCTATAACTAGTGTCACAGGAATGGTTCAAACATAGGCAGTAAGAAGAGTTAGTTTTCTTGTACATAAGTCGGCATTGTGCCTTTTGTATTTAATTCTGATGCAATTTCTGTGTTTCATCAACAATCAAAAGGTCAGAGGGATACAGTAAACCTGAAGTGAAGCATCGGAATCTATAATTAGTGTCACAGGAATGGTTCAAACTTAGGCAGTAAGAAGAGTCAGTTTTCTTGGACTTAAGTCGGTATTGTGCCTTTTGTATTTAATTCCGATGCAATTTCTGTGTTTCATCGTCAATAGGAAGGTCAGAGGGATACAGTAAAAATGAAGTGAAGCATCGGAATCTATAACTAGTGCCACAGTAATGGTTCAAAACATAGACAGTAAGAAGAGTCAGTTTTCTTATACTTAAATCGGCATTGTGCCTTTTGTATATAATTCCAATGCAATTCCTGTGTTTCATCTTCAATAAGAAGGTCAGAGGGATACAGTAAAAATGAAGTGAAGCATCGGAATCTATAACTAGTGCCACAGTAATGGTTCAAAACATAGACAGTAAGAAGAGTCAGTTTTCTTATACTTAAATCGGCATTGTGCCTTTTGTATATAATTCCAATGCAATTCCTGTGTTTCATCTTCAATAAGAAGGTCAGAGGGATACAGTAAACCTGAGGTGAAACATCGGAATCTATAACTAGTGTCACAGGAATGGATCAAAACATAGACACTAAGAAGAGTCAAATTTCTTGTACTTAAATCGGCATTTTGACTTTTGTATTTAATTCCGATGCAATTTCTGTGTTTCATCGTCAATAAGAAGGTCAGAGGGATACAGTAAACCTGAAGTGAAGCATCGGAATCTATTACTAGTGTCACAGGAATGGTTCAAACATAGACAGTAAGAAGAGTCAGTTTTCTTGTACTTAAGTCGGCGTTGTGCCTTTTGTATTTAATTCCGATGCAAGTTCTGTGTTTCATCGTCAATAAGAAGGTCAGAGGGATACAGTAAACCTGAAGTGAAGCATCGGAATCTATTACCAGTGTCACAGGAATGGTTTAAAACATAGACAGTAAGAAGAGTCAGTTTTCTTGTACTTAAGTCGGCGTTGTGCCTTTTGTATTTAATTCCGATGCAAGTTCTGTGTTTCATCGTCAATAAGAAGGTCAGAGGGATACAGTAAACCTGAAGTGAAGCATCGGAATCTGTAACTAGTGTCACAGGAATGGTTCAAAACATAGACAGTAAGAAGAGTCAGTTTTCTTGTACTTACGTCGGCATTGTGCCTCTTGTATTTAATTCCGATGCAATATCTGTGTTTCATCGTCAATAAGAAGGTCAGAGGGATACAGTAAACTTGTAGTGAAGCATCGGAATCTATAACTAGTGTCACAGGAATTGTTCAAACATAGACAGTAAGAGGAGTCAGTTTTCTTGTCCTTAAGTCGGCATTGTGCTTATTGTAATTAATTCCGAAGCAATTTCTGTCTTTCATCGTCAATAAGAGGGTCAGAGGGATACAGTAAAGCTGAAGTGAAGCATCGGAATCTATAACTAGTGTCACATGAATGGTTCAAACATAGGCAGTAAAAAGAGTCAGTTTTCTTGTACATAAGTCGGCATTGTGCCTTTTGTATTTAATTCTGATGCAATTTCTGTGTTTCATCGTCAATAAGATGGTCAGAGGGATACAGTAAACCTGAAGTGAAGCATCGGAATCTATAACTAGTGTCACATGAATGGTTCAAAGCATAGACAGTAGCAAGTGTCAGTTATCTTGTACTTAAGTCGGCATTGTGCCTTTTGTATTTAAATCCAATGCAATTTCTGTGTTTCATCGTCAATAACAAGGTCAGAGGGATACAGTAAACGTGAAATGAAGCATCGGAATCTATAACTAGTGTTACAGGAATGGTTCAGAACACAGACTGTAAGAACGATTAGTTTTCTTGTACTTAAGTCGGAATTGTTCCTTTTCTATTTAATTCCGATGCAATTTCTATGTTTCATCGTCAATAAGAAGGTCAGAGGGATAGAGTATTACCTGAAGTGAAACATCAGAATCTGTAACTAGTGTCACAGGAATGGATCAAAACATAGACAGTAAGAAGAGTCAGTTATCTTGTACTTAAGTCGGCATTGTGCTTTTTGTATTTAATTCCGAAACAATTTCTGTGTTTCATCGTCAATAAGAAGGTCCAAGGGATACTGTAAACCTGGAGTAAAGCATCGGAATATATTACTAGTGTCACAGGCATGGTTCAAAACATAGACAGTAAGAAGAGTCAGTTTTCTTGTACTTAAGTCGGCATTGTGCCTTTTGTATTTAATTCCGATGCAATTTCAGTGTTTCATCGTTAATAAGAAGGTCAGAGGGATACAGGGAACCTGAAGTCAAGCATCGGAATCTATAACTAGTGTCACAGGAACGGTTCAAAACATAGACAGTAAAAAGAGTCAGTTTTCTTGTACTGAAGTCGGCATTGTGCCTTTTGTATTTAATTCCGATGCAATTTCTGTGTTTCATCGTCAATAGGGAGGACAGAGGGATACAGTAAACCTGAAGTGAAGCATCGGAATCTATAACTAGTGTCACATGAATGGTTCAAAACATAGACAGTATGAAGAGTCAGTTTTCCTGTACTTAAGTCGGCATTGTGGCTTATGTATTAATTTCCAATGCAATTTCTGTGTTTCATCGTCAATACGAAGGTCAGGGGGTTACAGTAAACCTGAAGTGAAGCATCGAAATCTATAACTAATGTCACAGGAATGGTTCAAAACATAGAGAGTAAGAAGAGTCAGTTATCTTGTACATAAGTCGGAATTGTGCCTTTTGTATTTAATTCCGATGCAATTTATGTGTTTCATCGTCAATAAGAAGGTCAGAGGGATACAGTAAACCTGAAGTGAAGCATCGGAATCTATAACTAGTGTCACAGGAATGGGTCAAAACATAGACAGTAAGAAGAGTCAGTTTTCTCGTACTTAAGTCGGTATTGTGCTTTTTGTATTTAATTCCGATGCAATATCCGTGTTTCATCTTCAATAAGAAGGTCAGAGGGATACAGTAAACCTGAAGTGAAGCATCGGAATCTATAACTAGTGTCACAGGAATGGTTCAAAACATCGACAGTAAGAAGAATCAGTTTTCTTGTACTTAATTCGGAATTGTTCCTTTTCAATTGAATTGCGATGCTATTTCTATGTTTCATCGTCAATAAGAAGGTCAGATGGATAGAGTAAACCTGAAGTGAAACATCGGAATCTATAACTAGTGTTACAGGATTGGATCAACACATAGACAGTAAGAAGAGTCAGTTTTCTTGTACTTAAGTCGGCATTGTGCTTTTTGTATTTAATTCCGAAGCAATTTCTGTGTTTCATCGTCAATAAGAAGTTCCGAGGGATACAGTAAACCTGGAGTAAAGCATTGGAATCTATAACTAGTGTCACGTGAATGGTTCAAAACATAGACACTAAGAAGAGGCAGTTTTCTTGTACTTAAATCGGCATTGTGCCATTTGTATTTAATTCCGATGCAATTTCTGCGTTTCATCGTCAGTAAGAAGGTCAGAGGGATACAGTAAACCTGAAGTGAAGCATCGGAATCTATAACTAGTGTCACAGGAATGGTTCAAAACATAGACACTAAGAAGAGGCAGTTTTCTTGTACTTAAATCGGCATTGTGCCATTTGTATTTAATTCCGATGCAATTTCTGCGTTTCATCGTCAGTAAGAAGGTCAGAGGGATACAGTAAACCTGAAGTGAAGCATCGGAACCTATAACTAGTGTTACAGAAATGGTTCAAAACACAGACAGTTAGAAGAATCAGTTTTCTTGTTCTTAAGTCGGAATTGTTCAATTTGTATTTAATTCCGAAGCAATTTCTATGTTTCATCGTCAATAGGAAGGTCAGAGGGATAGAGTATTACCTGAAGTGAAACGTCAGAATCTATAACTATTGTCACAAGAATGGATCAAAACAGAGACAGTAAGAAGAGTCAGTTTTCTTGTACTTATGTCAGCATTGTGCTTTTTGTATTTAATTCCGAAGGAATTTCTGTCTTTCTCGTCAATAAGAGAACAGAGGGATACAGTAAACATGAAGTGAAGCATCGTAATCTATAACTAGTGTCACATCAATGGTTCAAACAT
The DNA here is from genome assembly GCF_021461395.2 of Schistocerca americana. NCBI lineage: Eukaryota > Metazoa > Arthropoda > Insecta > Orthoptera > Acrididae > Schistocerca > Schistocerca americana. The sequence goes on along the minus strand of NC_060130.1, from coordinate 19,143,729 downwards.
CGGCAGTAAGAAGAGTCAGTTTTCTTGTACTTAAGTCGGCGTTGTGCCTTTTGTATTTAATTCCGATGCAAGTTCTGTGTTTCATCGTCAATAAGAAGGTCAGAGGGATACAGTAAACCTGAAGTGAAGCATCGGAATCTGTAACTAGTGTCACGTGAATGGTTCAAACATAGACAGTAAGAGGAGTCAGTTTTCTTGTACTTAAGTCGGCATTGTGCCTTTTGCATTTAATTCCGATGCAATTTCAGTGTTTCATCGTTAATAAGAAGGTCAGAGGGATACAGTGAACCTGAAGTCAAGCATCGGTATCTATAACTAGTGTCACAGGAACGGTTCAAAACATAGACGGTAAGAAGAGTCAGTTTTCTTGTACTTAAGTCGGCATTGTGCCTTTTGTATTTAATTCCGACGCAATTGCTGTGTTTCATCGTCAATGGGAAGGTCAGAGGGATACAGTAAACCTGAAGTGAAGCATCGGAATCTATAACTAGTGTCACAGGAATGGTTCAAAACATAGACAGTAAGAAGAGTCAGTTTTATTGTACTTAAGTCGGCATTGTGCCTTTTGTATTTAATTCCGATGCAATATCTGTGTTTCATCGTCAATAAGAAGGTCAGAGGGATACAGTAAACCTGAAGTGAAGCATCGGAATCTATAACTAGTGTCACAGGAATGGTTCAAAACATAGACACTAAGAAGAGGCAGTTTTCTTGTACTTAAGTCGGCATTGTGCCATTTGTATTTAATTCCGATGCAATTTCTGTGTTTCATCCTCTGTAAGAAGGTCAGAGGGATACAGTAAACCTGAAGTGAAGCATTGGAATCTATAACTAGTGTCACAGGAATGGTTCAAAACATAGGCAGTAAGTAGAGTCAGTTTTCTTGTACTTCAGTCGACATTGTGCCTTTTGTATTTGATTCCGATGCAATTTCAGTGTTTCATCAACAATCAAAAGGTCAGAGGGATACAGTAAACCTGAAGTAAAGCATCGGAATCTATAACTAGTGTCACAGGAATGGTTCAAAACTTAGACAGTAAGAAGAGTCAGTTTTCTTATACTTAAATCGGCATTGTGCCTTTTGTATATAATTCCAATGCAATTCCTGTGTTTCATCTTCAATAAGAGGGTCAGAGGGATACAGTAAACCTGAGGTGAAACATCGGAATCTATAACTAGTGTCACAGGAATGGATCAAAACATAGACACTAAGAAGAGTCAGTTTTCTTGTACTTAAATCGGCATTTTGACTTTTGTATTTAATTCCGATGCAATTTCTGTGTTTCATCGTCAATAAGAAGGTCAGAGGGATACAGTAAACCTGAAGTGAAGCATCGGAATCTATTACTAGTGTCACAGGAATGGTTCAAACATAGACAGTAAGAAGATTCAGTTTTCTTGTACTTAAGTCGGCGTTGTGCCTTTTGTATTTAATTCCGATGCAAGTTCTGTGTTTCATCGTCAATAAGAAGGTCAGAGGGATACAGTAAACCTGAAGTGAAGCATCGGAATCTATTACTAGTGTCACAGGAATGGTTCAAAACATAGACAGTAAGAAGAGTCAGTTTTCTTGTACTTAAGTCGGCGTTGTGCCTTTTGTATTTAATTCCGATGCAAGTTCTGTGTTTCATCGTCAATAAGAAGGTCAGAGGGATACAGTAAACCTGAAGTGAAGCATCGGAATCTATAACTAGTGTCACAGGAATGGTTCAAAACATAGACAGTAAGAAGAGTCAGTTTTCTTGTACTTACGTCGGCATTGTGCCTCTTGTATTTAATTCCGATGCAATATCTGTGTTTCATCGTCAATAAGAAGGTCAGAGCGATACAGTAAACTTGTAGTGAAGCATCGGAATCTATAACTAGTGTCACAGGAATGGTTCAAACATAGACAGTAAGAGGAGTCAGTTTTCTTGTCCTTAAGTCGGCATTGTGCTTATTGTAATTAATTCCGAAGCAATTTCTGTCTTTCATCGTCAATAAGAGGGTCAGAGGGATACAGTAAAGCTGAAGTGAGGCATCGGAATCTATAACTAGTGTCACATGAATGGTTCAAACATAGGCAGTAAGAAGAGTCAGTTTTCTTGTACATAAGTCGGCATTGTGCCTTTTGTATTTACTTCTGATGCAATTTCTGTGTTTCATCGTCAATAAGAAGGGCACAGGGATACAGTAAACCTGAAGTGAAGCATCGGAATCTATAACTAGTGTCACATGAATGGTTCAAAGCATAGACAGTAACAAGTGTCAGTTATCTTGTACTTAAGTCGGCATTGTGCCTTTTGTATTTAATTCCAATGCAATTTCTGTGCTTCATCGTCAATAACAAGGTCAGAGGGATACAGTAAACGTGAAATGAAGCATCGGAATCTATAACTAGTGTCACAGGAATGGTTCAAACATAGACAGTAAGAGGAGTCAGTTTTCTTGTACTTAAGTCGGCATTGTGCCTTTTGCATTTAATTCCGATGCAATTTCAGTGTTTCATCGTTAATAAGAAGGTCAGAGGGATACAGTGAACCTGAAGTCAAGCATCGGTATCTATAACTAGTGTCACAGGAACGGTTCAAAACATAGACGGTAAGAAGAGTCAGTTTTCTTGTACTTAAGTCGGCATTGTGCCTATTGTATTTAATTCCGACGCAATTGCTGTGTTTCATCGTCAATGGGAAGGTCAGAGGGATACAGTAAACCTGAAGTGAAGCATCGGAATCTATAACTAGTGTCACAGGAATGGTTCAAAACATAGACAGTAAGAAGAGTCAGTTTTATTGTACTTAAGTCGGCATTGTGCCTTTTGTATTTAATTCCGATGCAATATCTGTGTTTCATCGTCAATAAGAAGGTCAGAGGGATACAGTAAACCTGAAGTGAAGCATCGGAATCTATAACTAGTGTCACAGGAATGGTTCAAAACATAGACACTAAGAAGAGGCAGTTTTCTTGTACTTAAATCGGCATTGTGCCATTTGTATTTAATTCCGATGCAATTTCTGTGTTTCATCGTCAGTAAGAAGGTCAGAGGGATACAGTAAACCTGAAGTGAAGCATTGGAATCTATAACTAGTGTCACAGGAATGGTTCAAAACATAGGCAGTAAGTAGAGTCAGTTTTCTTGTACTTCAGTCGACATTGTGCCTTTTGTATTTGATTCCGATGCAATTTCAGTGTTTCATCAACAATCAAAAGGTCAGAGGGATACAGTAAACCTGAAGTAAAGCATCGGAATCTATAACTAGTGTCACAGGAATGGATCAAAACTTAGACAGTAAGAAGAGTCAGTTTTCTTATACTTAAATCGGCATTGTGCCTTTTGTATATAATTCCAATGCAATTCCTGTGTTTCATCTTCAATAAGAAGGTCAGAGGGATACAGTAAACCTGAGGTGAAACATCGGAATCTATAACTAGTGTCACAGGAATGGATCAAAACATAGACACTAAGAAGAGTCAGTTTTCTTGTACTTAAATCGGCATTTTGACTTTTGTATTTAATTCCGATGCAATTTCTGTGTTTCATCGTCAATAAGAAGGTCAGAGGGATACAGTAAAACTGAAGTGAAGCATCGGAATCTATTACTAGTCTCACAGGAATGGTTCAAACATAGACAGTAAGAAGATTCAGTTTTCTTGTACTTAAGTCGGCGTTGTGCCTTTTGTATTTAATTCCGATGCAAGTTCTGTTTTTCATCGTCAATAAGAAGGTCAGAGGGATACAGTAAACTTGTAGTGAAGCATCGGAATCTATAACTAGTGTCACATGAATGGTTCAAAGCATAGACAGTAACACGTGTCAGTTATTTTGTACTTAAGTCGGCATTGTGCCTTTTGTATTTAATTCCAATGCAATTTCTGTGTTTCATCGTCAATAACAAGGTCAGAGGGATACAGTAAACGTGAAATGAAGCATCGGAATCTATAACTAGTGTCACAGGAATGGTTCAAACATAGACAGTAAGAGGAGTCAGTTTTCTTGTACTCAAGTCGGCATTGTGCCTTTTGCATTTAATTCCCATGCAATTTCAGTGTTTCATCGTTAATAAGAAGGTCAGAGGGATACAGTGAACCTGAAGTCAAGCATCGGTATCTATAACTAGTGTCACAGGAACGGTTCAAAACATAGACGGTAAGAAGAGTCAGTTTTCTTGTACTTAAGTCGGCATTGTGCCTATTGTATTTAATTCCGACGCAATTGCTGTGTTTCATCGTCAATGGGAAGGTCAGAGGGATACAGTAAACCTGAAGTGAAGCATCGGAATCTATAACTAGTGTCACAGGAATGGTTCAAAACATAGACAGTAAGAAGAGTCAGTTTTATTGTACTTAAGTCGGCATTGTGCCTTTTGTATTTAATTCCGATGCAATATCTGTGTTTCATCGTCAATAAGAAGGTCAGAGGGATACAGTAAACCTGAAGTGAAGCATCGGAATCTATAACTAGTGTCACAGGAATGGTTCAAAACATAGACACTAAGAAGAGGCAGTTTTCTTGTACTTAAATCGGCATTGTGCCATTTGTATTTAATTCCGATGCAATTTCTGTGTTTCATCGTCAGTAAGAAGGTCAGAGGGATACAGTAAACCTGAAGTGAAGCATTGGAATCTATAACTAGTGTCACAGGAATGGTTCAAAACATAGGCAGTGAGTAGAGTCAGTTTTCTTGTACTTCAGTCGACATTGTGCCTTTTGTATTTGATTCCGATGCAATTTCAGTGTTTCATCAACAATCAAAAGGTCAGAGGGATACAGTAAACCTGAAGTAAAGCATCGGAATCTATAACTAGTGTCACAGGAATGGTTCAAAACTTAGACAGTAAGAAGAGTCAGTTTTATTACACTTAAATCGGCATTGTGCCTTTTGTATATAATTCCAATGCAATTCCTGTGTTTCATCTTCAATAAGAAGGTCAGAGGGATACAGTAAACCTGAGGTGAAACATCGGAATCTATAACTAGTGTCACAGGAATGGATCAAAACATAGACACTAAGAACAGTCAGTTTTCTTGTACTTAAATCGGCATTTTGACTTTTGTATTTAATTCCGATGCAATTTCTGTGTTTCATCGTCAATAAGAAGGTCAGAGGGATACAGTAAACCTGAAGTGAAGCATCGGAATCTATTACTGGTGTCACAGGAATGGTTCAAACATAGACAGTAAGAAGATTCAGTTTTCTTGTACTTAAGTCGGCGTTGTGCCTTTTGTATTTAATTCCGATGCAAGTTCTGTGTTTCATCGTCAATAAGAAGGTCAGAGGGATACAGTAAACCTGAAGTGAAGCATCGGAATCTATTACTAGTGTCACAGGAATGGTTCAAAACATAGACAGTAAGAAGAGTCAGTTTTCTTGTACTTAAGTCGGCGTTGTACCTTTTGTATTTAATTCCGATGCAAGTTCTGTGTTTCATCGTCAATAAGAAGGTCAGAGGGATACAGTAAACCTGAAGTGAAGCATCGGAATCTATAACTAGTGTCACAGGAATGGTTCAAAACATAGACAGTAAGAAGAGTCAGTTTTCTTGTACTTACGTCGGCATTGTGCCTCTTGTATTTAATTCCGATGCAATATCTGTGTTTCATCGTCAATAAGAATGTCAGAGGGATACAGTAAACTTGTAGTGAAGCATCGGAATCTATAACTAGTGTCACAGGAATGGTTCAAACATAGACAGTAAGAGGAGTCAGTTTTCTTGTCCTTCAGTCGGCATTGTGCTTATTGTAATTAATTCCGAAGCAATTTCTGTCTTTCATCGTCAACAAGAGGGTCAGAGGGATACAGTAAAGCTGAAGTGAAGCATCGGAATCTATAACTAGTGTCACATGAATGGTTCAAACATAGGCAGTAAGAAGAGTCAGTTTTCTTGTACATAAGTCGGCATTGTGCCTTTTGTATTTAATTCTGATGCAATTTCTGTGTTTCATCGTCAATAAGAAGGTCAGAGGGATACAGTAAACCTGAAGTGAAGCATCGGAATCTATAAATAGTGTCACATGAATGGTTCAAAGCATAGACAGTAACAAGTGTCAGTTATCTTGTACTTAAGTCGGCATTGTGCCTTTTGTATTTAATTACAATGCAATTTCTGTGTTTCATCGTCATTAACAAGGTCAGAGGGATACAGTAAACGTGAAATGAAGCATCGGAATCTATATTTAGTCTCACAGGAATGGTTCAGAACACAGACAGTAAGAAGAATCAGTTTTCTTGTACTTAAGTCGGAATTGTTCCTTTTCTATTTAATTCCGATGCAATTTCTATGTTTCATCGTCAATAAGAAGGTCAGAGGGATACAGTAAACTTGAAGTCAAGCATCGGAATCTATAACTAGTGTCACAGGAACGGTTCAAAACATAGACAGTAAAAAGAGTCAGTTTTCTTGTACTGAAGTCGGCATTGTGCCTTTTGTATTTAATTCCGATGCAATTTCTGTGTTTCATCGTCAATAGGGAGGACAGAGAGATACAGTAAACCTGAAGTGAAGCATCGGAATCTATAACTAGTGTCACAGGAATGGTTCAAAACGTAGACAGTAAGAAGAGTCAGTTTTGTTGTACTTATGTCGGCATTGTGCCTTTTGTATTTAATTCCGATGCAATATCTGTGTTTCATCGTCAATATGAAGGTCAGAGGGATACAGTAAACCTGAAGTGAAGCATCGGAATCTATAACTAGTGTCACATCAATGGTTCAAACATCGGCAGTTAGAAGAGTCAGTTTTCTTGTACTTAAGTTGGCATTGTGCCTTTTGTATTTAATTCCAATGCAATATCTGTGTTTCATCGTCAATAAGAAGGTCAGAGGGATACAGTAAACCTGAAGTAAAGCATCGGAATCTGTAACTAGTGTCACATGAATGGTTCAAAACATAGACAGTATGAAGAGTCAGTTTTCCTGTACTTAAGTCGGCATTGTGGCTTATGTATTAATTTCCAATGCAATTTCTGTGTTTCATCGTCAATACGAAGGTCAGAGGGTTACAGTAAACCTGAAGTGAAGCATCGAAATCTATAACTAATGTCACAGGAATGGTTCAAAACATAGAGAGTAAGAAGAGTCAGTTATCTTGTACATAAGTCGGAATTGTGCCTTTTGTATTTAATTCCGATGCAATTTATGTGTTTCATCGTCAATAAGAAGGTCAGAGGGATACAGTAAACCTGAAGTGAAGCATCGGAATCTATAACTAGTGTCACAGGAATGGGTCAAAACATAGACAGTAAGAAGAGTCAGTTTTCTCGTACTTCAGTCGGTATTGTGCCTTTGTATTTAATTCCGATGCAATATCCGTGTTTCATCTTCAATAAGAAGGTCAGAGGGATTCAGTAAACCTGAAGTGAAGCATCGGAATCTATAACTAGTGTCACAGGAATGGTTCAAAACATAGACAGTAAGAAGAATCAGTTTTCTTGTACTTAATTCGGAATTGTTCTTTTCAATTGAATTCCGATGCTATTTCTATGTTTCATCGTCAATAAGAAGGTCAGATGGATAGAGTAAACCTGAAGTGAAACATCGGAATCTATAACTAGTGTTACAGGAATGGATCAACACATAGACACTAAGAAGAGGCAGTTTTCTTGTACTTAAATCGGCATTGTGCCATTTGTATTTAATTCTGATGCAATTTCTGCGTTTCATCGTCAGTAAGAAGGTCAGAGGGATACAGTAAACCTGAAGTGAAGCATCGGAATCTATAACTAGTGTCACAGGAATGGTTCAAAACATAGACAGTAAGAAGAATCAGTTTTCTTGTACTTAAGTCGGCGTTGTGCCTTTTGTATTTAATTCCGATGCATGTTCTGTGTTTTATCGTCAATAAGAAGGTCAGAGGGATACAGTAAACCTGAAGTGAAGCATCGGAACCTATAACTAGTGTTACAGAAATGGTTCAAAACACAGACAGTAAGAAGAATCAGTTTTCTTGTACTTAAGTCGGAATTGTTCCTTTTGTATTTAATTCCGAAGCAATTTCAATGTTTCATCGTCAATAGGAAGGTCAGAGGGATAGAGTATTACCTGAAGTGAAACGTCAGAATCTATAACTATTGTCACAGGAATGGATCAAAACAGAGACAGTAAGAAGAGTCAGTTTTCTTGTACTTAAGTCAGCATTGTGCTTTTTGTATATTTATTCCGAAGGAATTTCTGTCTTTCTCGTCAATAAGAGAACAGAGGGATACAGTAAACATGAAGTGAAAATCGTAATCTATAACTAGTGTCACATCAATGGTTCAAACATCGGCAGTAAGAAGAGTCAGTTTTCTTGTACTTAAGTCGGCGTTGTGCCTTTTGTATTTAATTCCGATGCAAGTTCTGTGTTTCATCGTCAATAACAAGGTCAGAGGGATACAGTAAACCTGAAGTGAAGCATCGGAATCTATAACTAGTGTCACGTGAATGGTTCAAACATAGACAGTAAGAGGAGTCAGTTTTCTTGTACTTAAGTCGGCATTGTGCCTTTTGCATTTAATTCCGATGCAATTTCAGGGTTTCATCGTTAATAAGAAGGTCAGAGGGATACAGTGAACCTGAAGTCAAGCATCGGTATCTATAACTAGTGTCACAGGAACGGTTCAAAACATAGACGGTAAGAAGAGTCAGTTTTCTTGTACGTAAGTCGGCATTGTGCCTTTTGTATTTAATTCCGACGCAATTGCTGTGTTTCATCGTCAATGGGAAGGTCAGAGGGATACAGTAAACCTGAAGTGAAGCATCGGAATCTATAACTAGTGTCACAGGAATGGTTCAAAACATAGACAGTAAGAAGAGTCAGTTTTATTGTACTTAAGTCGGCATTGTGCCTTTTGTATTTCATTCCGATGCAATATCTGTGTTTCATCGTCAATAAGAAGGTCAGAGGGATACAGTAAACCTGAAGTGAAGCATCGGAATCTATAACTAGTGTCACAGGAATGGTTCAAAACATAGACACTAAGAAGAGGCAGTTTTCTTGTACTTAAATCGGCATTGTGCCATTTGTATTTAATTCCGATGCAATTTCTGTGTTTCATCGTCAGTAAGAAGGTCAGAGGGATACAGTAAACCTGAAGTGAAGCATTGGAATCTATAACTAGTGTCACAGGAATGGTTCAAAACATAGGCAGTAAGTAGAGTCAGTTTTCTTGTACTTCAGTCGACATTGTGCCTTTTGTATTTGATTCCGATGCAATTTCAGTGTTTCATCAACAATCAAAAGGTCAGAGGGATACAGTAAACCTGAAGTAAAGCATCGGAATCTATGACTAGTGTCACAGGAATGGTACAAAACTTAGACAGTAAGAAGAGTCAGTTTTCTTATACTTAAATCGGCATTGTGCCTTTTGTATATAATTCCAATGCAATTCCTGTGTTTCATCTTCAATAAGAAGGTCAGAGGGATACAGTAAACCTGAGGTGAAACATCGGAATCTATAACTAGTGTCACAGGAATGGATCAAAACATAGACACTAAGAAGAGTCAGTTTTCTTGTACTTAAATCGGCATTTTGACTTTTGTATTTAATTCCGATGCAATTTCTGTGTTTCATCGTCAATAAGAAGGTCAGAGGGATACAGTAAACCTGAAGTGAAGCATCGGAATCTATTACTAGTGTCACAGGAATGGTTCAAACATAGACAGTAAGAAGATTCAGATTTCTTGTACTTAAGTCGGCGTTGTGCCTTTTGTATTTAATTCCGATGCAAGTTCTGTGTTTCATCGTCAATAAGAAGGTCAGAGGGATACAGTAAACCTGAAGTGAAGCATCGGAATCTATTACTAGTGTCACAGGAATGGTTCAAAACATAGACAGTAAGAAGAGTCAGTTTTCTTGTACTTAAGTCGGCGTTGTGCCTTTTGTATTTAATTCCGATGCAAGTTCTGTGTTTCATCGTCAATAAGAAGGTCAGAGGGATACAGTAAACCTGAAGTGAAGCATCGGAATCTATTACTAGTGTCACAGGAATGGTTCAAAACATAGACAGTAAGAAGAGTCAGTTTTCTTGTACTTACGTCGGCATTGTGCCTCTTGTATTTAATTCCGATGCAATATCTGTGTTTCATCGTCAATAAGAAGGTCAGAGGGATACAGTAAACTTGTAGTGAAGCATCGGAATCTATAACTAGTGTCACAGGAATGGTTCAAACATAGACAGTAAGAGGAGTCAGTTTTCTTGTCCTTAAGTCGGCATTGTGCTTATTGTAATTAATTCCGAAGCAATTTCTGTCTTTCATCGTCAATAAGAGGGTCAGAGGGATACAGTAATGCTGAAGTGAGGCATCGGAATCTATAACTAGTGTCACATGAATGGTTCAAACATAGGCAGTAAGAAGAGTCAGTTTTCTTGTACATAAGTCGGCGTTGTGCCTTTTGTATTTAATTCTGATGCAATTTCTGTGTTTCATCGTCAATAAGACGGTCAGAGGGATACAGTAAACCTGAAGTGAAGCATCGGAATCTATAACTAGTGTCACATGAATGGTTCAAACCATAGACAGTAACAAGTGTCAGTTATCTTGTACTTAAGTCGGCATTGTGCCTTTTGTATTTAATTCCAATGCAATTTCTGTGTTTCATCGTCAACAACAAGGTCAGAGGGATACAGTAAACGTGAAATGAAGCATCGGAATCTATAACTAGTGTCACAGGAATGGTTCAGAACACAGACAGTAAGAAGAATCAGTTTTCTTGTACTTAAGTCGGAATTGTTCCTTTTCTATTTAATTCCGATGCAATTTCTATGTTTCATCGTCAATACGAAGGTCAGAGGGATAGAGTATTACCTGAAGTGAAACATCAGAAACTATAACTAGTGTCACATGAATGGTTCAAACATAGGCAGTAAGAAGAGTCAGTTTTCTTGTACTTAAGTCGGCATTGTGATTTTTGTATTTAATTCCGATGCAATTTCAGTGTTTCATCGTTAATAAGAAGGTCAGAGGGATACAGTGAACCTGAAGTCAAGCATCGGAATCTATAACTAGTGTCACAGGAACGGTTCAAAACATAGACAGTAAAAAGAGTCAGTTTTCTTGTACTGAAGTCGGCATTGTGCCTTTTGTATTTAATTCCGATGCAATTTCTGTGTTTCATCGTCAATAGGGAGGACAGAGGGATACAGTAAACCTGAAGTGAAGCATCGGAATCTATAACTAGTGTCACAGGAATGGTTCAAAACATAGACAGTAAGAAGAGTCAGTTTTGTTGTACTTATGTCGGCATTGTGCCTTTTGTATTTAATTCCGATGCAATATCTGTGTTTCATCGTCAATAAGAAGGTCAGAGGGATACAGTAAACCTGAAGTGAAGCATCGGAATCTATAACTAGTGTCACATCAATGGTTCAAACATCGGCAGTTAGAAGAGTCAGTTTTCTTGTACTTAAGTTGGCATTGTGCCTTTTGTATTTAATTCCAATGCAATATCTGTGTTTCATCGTCAATAAGAAGGTCAGAGGGATACAGTAAACCTGAAGTGAAGCATCGGAATCTGTAGCTAGTGTCACATGAATGGTTCAAAACATAGACAGTATGAAGAGTCAGTTTTCCTGTACTTAAGTCGGCATTGTGGCTTATGTATTAATTTCCAATGCAATTTCTCTGTTTCATCGTCAATACGAAGGTCAGAGGGATACAGTAAACCTGAAGTGAAGCATCGAAATCTATAACTAATGTCACATGAATGGTTCAAAACATAGTGAGTAAGAAGAGTCAGTTATCTTGTACATAAGTCGGAATTGTGCCTTTTGTATTTAATTCCGATGCAATTTATGTGTTTCATCGTCAATAAGAAGGTCAGAGGGATACAGTAAACCTGAAGTGAAGCATCGGAATCTATAACTAGTGTCACAGGAATGGGTCAAAACATAGACAGTAAGAAGAGTCAGTTTTCTCGTACTTAAGTCGGTATTGTGCCTTTTGTATTTAATTCCGATGCAACATCCGTGTTTCATCTTCAATAAGAAGGTCAGAGGGATACAGTAAACCTGAAGTGAAGCATCGGAATCTATAACTAGTGTCACAGGAATGGTTCAAAACATAGACAGTAAGAAGAATCAGTTTTCTTGTACTTAATTCGGAATTGTTCCTTTTCAATTGAATTCCGATGCTATTTCTATGTTTCATCGTCAATAAGAAGGTCAGATGGATAGAGTAAACCTGAAGTGAAACATCGGAATCTATAACTAGTGTTACAGGAATGGATCAACACATAGACAATAAGAAGAGTCAGTTTTCTTGTACTTAAGTCGGCATTGTGCTTTTTGTATTTAATTCCGAAGCAATTTCTGTGTTTCATCGACAATAAGAAGTTCCGAGGGATACTGTAAACCTGGAGTAAAGCATTGGAATCTATAACTAGTGTCACGTGAATGGTTCAAAACATAGACACTAAGAAGAGGCAGTTTTCTTGTACTTAAATCGGCATTGTGCCATTTGTATTTAATTCCGATGCAATTTCTGTGTTTCATCGTCAGTAAGAAGGTCAGAGGGATACAGTAAACCTGAAGTGAAGCATCGGAATCTATAACTAGTGTCACAGGAATGGTTCAAAACATAGACAGTAAGAAGAGTCAGTTTTCTTGTACTTAATTCGGCGTTGTGCCTTTTGTATTTAATTCCGATGCATGTTCTGTGTTTTATCGTCAATAAGAAGGTCAGAGGGATACAGTAAACCTGAAGTGAAACATCGGAATCTATAACTAGTGTTACAGAAATGGTTCAAAACACAGACAGTAAGAAGAATCAGTTTTCTTGTACTTAAGTCGGAATTGTTCCTTTTCTATTTAATTCCGAAGCAATTTCTATGTTTCATCGTCAATAGGAAGGCCAGAGGGATAGAGTATTACCTGAAGTGAAACGTCAGAATCTATAACTATTGTCACAGGAATGGATCAAAACAGAGACAGTAAGAAGAGTCAGTTTTCTTGTACTTAAGTCAGCATTGTGCTTTTTGTATTTAATTCCGAAGGAATTTCTGTCTTTCTCGTCAATAAGAGAACAGAGGGATACAGTAAACATGAAGTGAAGCATCGTAATCTATAACTAGTGTCACATCAATGGTTCAAACATCGGCAGTAAGAAGAGTCAGTTTTCTTGTACTTAAGTCGGCATTGTGCCTTTTGTATTTAATTCCGACGCAATTGCTGTGTTTCATCGTCAATGGGAAGGTCAGAGGGATACAGTAAACCTGAAGTGAAGCATCGAAATCTATAACTAGTGTCACAGGAATGGTTCAAAACATAGACAGTAAGAAGAGTCAGTTTTATTGTACGTAAGTCGGCATTGTGCCTTTTGTATTTAATTCCGATGCAATATCTGTGTTTCATCGTCAATAAGAAGGTCAGAGGGATACAGTAAACCTGAAGTGAAGCATCGGAATCTATAACTAGTGTCACAGGAATGGTTCAAGACATAGGCAGTAAGTAGAGTCAGTTTTCTTGTACTTCAGTCGACATTGTGCCTTTTGTAATTGATTCCGATGCAATTTCAGTGTTTCATCAACAATCAAAAGGTCAGAGGGATACAGTAAACCTGAAGTAAAGCATCGGAGTCTATAACTAGTGTCACAGGAATGGTTCAAAACTTAGACAGTAAGAAGAGTCAGTTTTCTTGTACTTAAGTCGGCATTGTGCCTTTTGTATTTAATTGCAATGCAATTTCTGTGTTTCATCGTCAATAAGAAGGTCAGAGGGATACGGTAAACCTGAAGTGAAGCATCAGAATCTATAACTAGTGTCACATGAATGGATCAAAACATAGACAGTATGAAGAGTCAGTTTTCCTGTACTTAAGTCGGCATTGTGCCTTATGTATTAATTTCCAATGCAATTTCTGTGTTTCGTCGTCAATACGAAGGTCAGAGGGATACAGTAAACCTGAAGTGAAGCATCGGAATCTATAACTAGTGTCACAGGAATGGGTCAAAACATAGGCAGTAAGAAGAGTCAGTTTTCTCGTACTTAAGTCGGTATTGTGCCTCTTGTATTCAATTCCGATGCAATGTCCGTGTTTCATCTTCAATAAGAAGGTCAGAGGGATACAGTAAACGTGAAGTGAAGCATCGGAATCTATAACTAGTGTCACAGGAATGGTTCAAAACATAGACAGTAAGAAGAATCAGTTTTCTTGTACTTAAGTCGGAATTGTTCCTTTCTATTGAATTCCGATGCAATTTCTATGTTTCATCGTCAATAAGAAGGTCAGATGGATAGAGTAAACCTGAAGTGAAACATTGGAATCTATAACTAGTGTTATAGGAATGGATCAAAACATAGACAGTAAGAAGAGTCAGTTTTCTTGTACTTAAGTCGGTATTGTGCTTTTTGTATTTAATTCCGAAGCAATTTCTGTCTTTCATCGTCAATAAGAAGGTCAGAGGGATACAGTAAACCTGGAGTGAAGCATCGGAATCTATAACTAGTGTCACATCAATTGTTCAAACATCGGCAGTAAGAAGAGTCAGTTTTATTGTACATAAGTCGGCATTGTGCCTTTTGTATTTAATTCCGATGCAATTTCAGTGTTTCATCGTTAATAAGAAGGTCAGAGGGATACAGTGAACCTAAAGTCAAGCATCGGAATCTATAACTAGTGTCACAGGAATGGTTCAAAACATAGACAGTAAGAAGAGGCAGTTTTCTTGTACTTAAGTCGGCATTGTGCCTTTTGTATTTAATTCCGATGCAATATCTGTGTTTCATCGTCAATAAGAAGGTCAGAGGGATACAGTAAACCTGAAGTGAAGCATCGGAATCTATAACTAGTGTCACAGGAATGGTTCAAAACATAGACAGTAAGAAGAGTCAGTTCTCTTGTACTTACGTTGGCATTGTGCCTCTTGCATTTAATTCCGATGCAATATCTGTGTTTCATCGTCAATAAGAAGGTCAGAGGAATACAGTATATCTGAAGTGAAGCATCGGAATCTATAACTAGTGTCACAGGAATGGTTCAAACATAGACAGTAAGAGGAGTCAGTTTTCTTGTACTTAAGTCGGCATTGTGCTTTTTGTATTTAATTCCGAAGCAATTTCTGTCTTTCATATTCAATAAGAAGGTCAGAGGGATACAGTAAACCTGAAGTGAAGCATCGGAATCTATAACTAGTGTCACATCAATGGGTCAAACATCGGCAGTAAGAAGAGTCAGTTTTCTTGTAAATAAGTCGGCATTGTGCCTTTTGTATTTAATTCTGATGCAATTTCTGTGTTTCATCGTCAAAAAGAAGGTCAGAGGGATACAGTTAACCTGAAGGGAAGCATCGGAATCTATAACTAGTGTCACATGAATGGTTCAAAGCATAGACAGTAAGAAGAGTCAGTTTTCTTGTACTTAAGTCGGCATTGTGCCTTTTGTATTTAATTCCAATGCAATATCTGTGTTTCATCGTCAATAAGAAGGTCAGAGGGATACAGTAAACCTGAAGTGAACCATCGCAATCTATAACTAGTGTCACATGAATGGTTCAAAACATAGACAGTATGAAGAGTCAGTTTTCCTGTACTTAAGTCGGCATTGTGCCTTATGTATTAATTTCCAATGCAATTTCTGTGTTTCATCGTCAATAAGAACGTCAGAGGGATACAGTAAACCTGAAGTGAAGCATCGAAATCTATAACTAATGTCACATGAATGGTTCAAAACATAGAGAGTAAGAAGAGTCAGTTATCTTGTACATAAGTCGGCATTGTGCCTTTTGTATTTAATTCCGATGCAATATCCGTGTTTCATCGTCAATAAGTAGGTCAGAGGGATACAGTAAACCTGAAGTGAAGCATCGGAATCTATAACTAGTGTCACATGAATGGTTCAATACATAGACAGTATGAAGAGTCTGTTTTCCTGTACTTAAGTCGGCATTGTGCTCTATGTATTAATTTCCAATGCAATTTAAGTGTTTCATCGTCAATAAGAACGTCAGAGGGATACAGTAAACCTGAAGTGAAGCATCGTAATCTATAACTAATGTCACATGAATGGTTCAAAACATAGAGAGTAAGAAGAGTCAGTTATCTTGTACATAAGTCGGCATTGTGCCTTTTGTATTTAATTCCGATGCAATTTCTGTGTTTCATCGTCAATAAGAAGGTCAGAGGGATACAGTAAACCTGAAGTGAAGCATCGGAATCTATAACTAGTGTAACAGGAATGGGTCAAACATAGACAGTAAGAAGAGTCAGTTTTCTCGTACTTAAGTCGGTGTTGTGCCTTTGGTATTTAATTCCGAAGCAATATCTGTGTTTCATCGTCAATAAGTAGGTCAGAGGGATACAGTAAAACTAAAGTGAAGCATCGGCATCTATAACTAGTGTCACAGGAATGGTTCAAACATAGACTGTAGGAGGAGTCAGTTTCTTGTACTTAAGTCGGCATTGTTCTTTTTGTATTTAACTCCGAAGCAATTTCTGTGTTTCATCGTCAATAAGAAGGTCAGAGGGATACAGTAAACCTGAAGTGAACCATCGGAATCTATAACTAGTGTCACATGAATGGTTCAAAACACAGACAGTATGAAGAGTCAGTTTTCCTGTACTTAAGTCGGCATTGTGCCTTATGTATTAATTTCCAATGCAATTTCTGTGTTTCATCGTCAATAAGAACGTCAGAGGGATACAGTAAACCTGAAGTGAAGCATCGAAATCTATAACTAATGTCACATGAATGGTTCAAAACATAGAGAGTAAGAAGAGTCAGTTATCTTGTACATAAGTCGGCATTGTGCCTTTTGTATTTAATTCCGATGCAATATCCGTGTTTCATCGTCAATAAGTAGGTCAGAGGGATACAGTAAACCTGAAGTGAAGCATCGGAATCTATAACTAGTGTCACATGAATGGTTCAATACATAGACAGTATGAAGAGTCTGTTTTCCTGTACTTAAGTCGGCATTGTGCTCTATGTATTAATTTCCAATGCAATTTAAGTGTTTCATCGTCAATAAGAACGTCAGAGGGATACAGTAAACCTGAAGTGAAGCATCGTAATCTATAACTAATGTCACATTATTATTATTATTAAGCATTACAATCCATGAAGGCTTTTTGCTGCAGAATGGACAATGTTGAACCACTTTGCTCTGTCTTTACAAGTAATTTGCCACTGTCTGTCATGTCCTAGTTTTCTGAGATCGTCTTGAATATTGTCCAAGTATCTCATGCGTGGGCGTCCAAGAGGTCGTCTTCCGGTGGGAATCTCTTCAGTCACTTTCTTGATGGTCCTGTTTGGTGGTGCTCTGATGACATGCCCTATCCATTTCAGTCTTTTGGCTTTAATTTTGGCCACTATATCCTAGTCTTTATATAATTTGTAAATTTCATTGTTATTTAGCAATCTCCATTCATCACTGATCCTATCTCTTATGGGTCCAAATATTTTTCTCAAAATTTTTCGTTCAAATACTCTTAATCTGTTTTCCTCTTTTTTTGTGAGAGTCCAGGTTTCAGATCCATAGGTGAGTACTGGTATAATCAATGATTTGTATACTTGTAGTTTGGTGTTCCTAGAAATTAACTTGCTTTTGAAAACTGTCAAGAGACTATAGTAGCATTTGTTAGCCTTCTGAATTCGTGATTCTATTTCAATTTTTATGGAGTTGTCAGAGGTTACTATTGTACCAAGGTAATTAAATTCATTTGTCTTTGTGAAAGCTGTGTTATTAATTTGCAGTACATTAATGTCACATGAATGGTTCAAAACATAGAGAGTAAGAAGAGTCAGTTATCTTGTACATAAGTCGGCATTGTGCCTTTTGTATTTAATTCCGATGCAATTTCTGTGTTTCATCGTCAATAAGAAGGTCAGAGGGATACAGTAAACCTGAAGTGAAGCATCGGAATCTATAACTAGTGTCACAGGAATGGGTCAAACATAGACAGTAAGAAGAGTCAGTTTTCTCGTACTTAAGTCGGTGTTGTGCCTTTGGTATTTAATTCCGAAGCAATATCTGTGTTTCATCGTCAATAAGTAGGTCAGAGGGATACAGTAAAACTAAAGTGAAGCATCGGAATCTATAACTAGTGTCACAGGAATGGTTCAAAACATAGACAGTAAGAAGAGTCAGTTTTCTTGTACTTACGTTGGCATTGTGCCTCTTGCATTTAATTCCGATGCAATATCTGTGTTTCATCGTCAATAAGAAGGTCAGAGGAATACAGTATATCTGAAGTGAAGCATCGGAATCTATAACTAGTGTCACAGGAATGGTTCAAACATAGACAGTAAGAGGAGTCAGTTTTCTTGTACTTAAGTCGGCATTGTGCTTTTTGTATTTAATTCCGAAGCAATTTCTGTCTTTCATATTCAATAAGAAGGTCAGAGGGATACAGTAAACCTGAAGTGAAGCATCGGAACCTATAACTAGTGTCACATCAATGGGTCAAACATCGGCAGTAAGAAGAGTCAGTTTTCTTGTACATAAGTCGGAATTGTGCCTTTTGTATTTAATTCTGATGCAATTTCTGTGTTTCATCGTCAAAAAGAACGTCAGAGGGATACAGTTAACCTGAAGGGAAGCATCGGAATCTATAACTAGTGTCACATGAATGGTTCAAAGCATAGACAGTAAGAAGTGTCAGTTATCTTGTACTTAAGTCGGTATTGTGCCTATTGTATTTAATTCCGATGCTATATCTGTGTTTCATCGTCAATAAGAACGTCAGAGGGATACAGTAAACGTGAAGTAAGGCATTGGAATCTATAACTAGTGTCACAGGAATGGTTCAAAACATAGGCAGTAAGTAGAGTCAGTTTTCTTGTACTTCAGTCGACATTGTGCCTTTTGTATTTAATTCCGATGCAATTTCAGTGTTTCATCAACAATCAAAAGGTCAGAGGGATACAGTAAACCTGAAGTGAAGCATCGGAATCTATAACTAGTGTCACAGGAATGGTTCAAAACTTAGACAGTAAGAAGAGTCAGTTTTCTTGTACTTAAGTCGGCATTGTGCCTTTTGTATTTAATTCCAATGCAATATCTGTGTTTCATCGTCAATAAGAAGGTCAGAGGGATACAGTAAACCTGAAGTGAACCTTCGGAATCTATAACTAGTGTCACATGAATGGTTCAAAACATAGACAGTATGAAGAGTCAGTTTTCCTGTACTTAAGTCGGCATTGTGCCTTATGTATTAATTTCCAATGCAATTTCTGTGTTTCATCGTCAATAAGAACGTCAGAGGGATACAGTAAACCTGAAGTGAAGCATCGAAATCTATAACTAATGTCACATGAATGGTTCAAAACATAGAGAGTAAGAAGAGTCAGTTATCTTGTACATAAGTCGGCATTGTGCCTTTTGTATTTAATTCCGATGCAATATCCGTGTTTCATCGTCAATAAGTAGGTCAGAGGGATACAGTAAACCTGAAGTGAAGCATCGGAATCTATAACTAGTGTCACATGAATGGTTCAATACTTAGACAGTATGAAGAGTCTGTTTTCCTGTACTTAAGTCGGCATTGTGCTCTATGTATTAATTTCCAATGCAATTTAAGTGTTTCATCGTCTATAAGAACGTCAGAGGGATACAGTAAACCTGAAGTGAAGCATCGTAATCTATAACTAATGTCACATGAATGGTTCAAAACATAGAGAGTAAGAAGAGTCAGTTATCTTGTACATAAGTCGGCATTGTGCCTTTTGTATTTAATTCCGATGCAATTTCTGTGTTTCATCGTCAATAAGAAGGTCAGAGGGATACAGTAAACCTGAAGTGAAGCATCGGAATCTATAACTAGTGTCACAGGAATGGGTCAAACATAGACAGTAAGAAGAGTCAGTTTTCTCGTACTTAAGTCGGTGTTGTTCCTTTGGTATTTAATTCCGAAGCAATATCTGTGTTTCATCGTCAATAAGTAGGTCAGAGGGATACAGTAAAACTAAAGTGAAGCATCGGCATCTATAACTAGTGTCACAGGAATGGTTCTAACATAGACTGTAAGAGGAGTCAGTTTCTTGTACTTAAGTCGGCATTGTTCTTTTTGTATTTAACTCCGAAGCAATTTCTGTGTTTCATCGTCAATAAGAAGGTCAGAGGGATACAGTAATCCAGGAGTAAAGCATCGGAATCTATAACTAGTGTCACGTGAATGGTTCAAAACATAGACACTAAGAAGAGTCAGTTTTCTTCTACTTAAATCGGCATTGTGCCTTTTGTATTTAATTCAGATGCAGTTTCTGTGTTTCATCGTCAATTTGAAGGCCAGAGGGATACAGTAAACCTGAAGTGAAGCATCGGAATCTATTACTAGTGTCACAGGAAAGGTTCAAAACATAGACAGTAAGAAGAGTCAGTTTTCTTGTACTTAAGTCGGCGTTGTGCCTTTTGTATTTAATTCCGATGCAAGTTCTGTGTCTCATCGTCAATAAGAAGGTGAGAGGGATACAGTAAACCTGAAGTGAAGCATCGGAATCTATAACTAGTGTCGCAGGATGGTTCAAACATAGACAGTAAGAGAAGTCAGTTTTCTTGTACTTAAGTCGGCATTGTGAATTTTGTATTTAATTCCGATGCAATTTCTGTGTCTCATCGTCAATAAGAAGGTCAGAGGGATACAGTGAACCTGAAGTGAAGCATAGGAATCTATAACTAGTGTCACAGGAATGGTTCAAAACATAGACAGTAAGAAGAGTCAGTTCTCTTCAACATAAGTCGGCAATGTGCCTTTTGTATTTAATTCCGATGCAATTTCTGTGTTTCATCGTCAGTAAGAATGTCAGAGGGATACAGTAAACCTGAAGTGAGGCATCGGAATCTATAACTAGTGTCACAGGAATGGTTCAAAACATAGACAGTAAGAAGAATCAGTTTTCTTGTACTTAAGTCGGAATTGTTCTTTTCTATTTAATTCCGATGCAATTTCTATGTTTCATCGTTAATGAGAAGGTCAGAGGGATAGAGTAAACCTGATGTGAAACATCGGAATCTATAACTAGTGTCACAGTAATGGGTCAAATCATAGACAGTAAGAGAAGTCAGTTCTCTTGTACTTAAGTCGGCGTTGTGCCTTTTGTATTTAATTCCGAAGCAAGTTCTGTGTCTCATCGTCAATAAGAAGGTCAGAGGGATACAGTAAACCTGAAGTGAAGCATCGGAATCTATAATTAGTGTCGCAGGAATGGTTCAAACATAGACAGTAAGAGAAGTCATTTCTCTTGTACTTAAGTCGGCATTGTGCCTTTTGTATTTAATTCCGATGCAATTTCTATGTTTCATCGTCAATAGGAATGTCGGAGGGATACAGTAAACCTGAAGTGAAGCATCGGAATCTACAACTAGTGTGACAGGAATGGTTCAAAACATAGACACTAAGAAGAGTCAGTTTTCTTGTACTTAAATCGGCATTGTGCCTCTTGTATTTAATTCCGATGCAATTTCTGTGTTTCATCGTCAATAAGAAGGTCAGAGGGATACAGTAAACCTGAAGTGAAGCATCGGAATCTATTACTAGTGTCACAGGAATGGTTCAAAACATAGACAGTAAGAAGAGTCAGTTTTCTTGTACTTAAGTCGGCGTTATGCCTTTTGTATTTAATTCCGATGCAATTTATGTGTTTCATCGTCAATAAGAAGGTCAGAGGGATACAGTAAACCTGAAGTGAAGCATCGGAATCTATAACTAGTGTCACGTGAATGGTTCAAAACATAGACACTAAGAAGAGTCAGTTTTCTCCTACTTAAATCGGCATTGTGCCTTTTGTATTTAATTCAGATGCAATGTCTGTGTTTCATCGTCAATTTGAAGGTCAGAGGGATACAGTAAACCTGAAGTGAAGCATCGGAATCTATTACTAGTGTCACAGGAATGGTTCAAAACGCAGACAGTAAGAAGAATCAGTTTTCTTGTACTTAAGTCGGAATTGTTCCTTTTCTATTTAATTCCGATGCAATTTCTATGCTTCATCGTCAATAAGAAGGTCAGAGGGATAGAGTATTACCTGAAGTGAAACATCAGAATCTATAACTAGTGTCACAGGAATGGATCAAAACATAGACAGTAAGAAGAGTCAGTTTTCTTGTACTTAAGTCGGCATTGTGCCTTTTGTATTTAATACCGATGCAATATCTGTGTTTCATCGTCAATAAGAAGGTCAGAGGAATACAGTAAACCTGAAGTGTAGCATCGGAATCTATAACTAGTGTCACAGGAATGGTTCAAACGTAGACAGTAAGAGGAGTCAGTTTTCTTGTACTTAAGTCGGCATTGTGCATTTTGTATTTAATTCCGAAGCAATTTCTGTCTTTCATCGTCAATAAGAAGGTCAGAGGGAAA
This sequence comes from Schistocerca americana, assembly GCF_021461395.2. Classification (NCBI taxonomy): domain Eukaryota; kingdom Metazoa; phylum Arthropoda; class Insecta; order Orthoptera; family Acrididae; genus Schistocerca; species Schistocerca americana. Next base: position 19,121,479 of record NC_060130.1, on the reverse strand, counting down.
CAGTAAACCTGATGTGAAGCATCGGAATCTATAACTAGTGTCACATCAATGGTTCAAAACATAGACAGTAAGAAGAGTCAGTTTTCTTCTACTTAAGTCGGCGTTGTGCCTTTTGTATTTAATTCCGATGCAAGTTCTGTGTCTCATCGTCAATAAGAAGGTCAGCGGGATACAGTAAACCTGAAGTGAAGCATCGGAATCTATAATTAGTGTCGCAGGAATGGTTCAAACATAGACAGTAAGAGAAGTCAGTTCTCTTGTACTTAAGTCGGCATTGTGCCTTTTGTATTTAATTCCGATGGAATTTCTGTGTTTCATCGCCAATAACAAGGTCAGAGGGATACAGTAAACCTGAAGTGAAGCATCGGAATCTATAACTAGTGTCACATCTATGGTTCAAACATAGGCAGTAAGAAGAGTTAGTTTTCTTGTACATAAGTCGGCATTGTGCCTTTTGTATTTAATTCTGATGCAATTTCTGTGTTTCATCGTCAATAAGAAGGTCAGAGAGATACAGTAAACCCGAAGTGAAGCATCGGAATCTATTACTAGTGTCACAGGAATGGTTCAAAACATAGACAGTAAGAAGAGTCAGTTTTCTTATACTTAAGTCGGCGTTGTGCCTTTTGTATTTAATTCCGGTGCATGTTCTGTGTTTCATCGTCAATACGAAGGTCAGAGGGATACAGTAAACCTGAAGTGAAGCATCGGAATCTATAACTAGTGTCACGTGAATGGTTCAAAACATAGACACTAAGAAGAGTCAGTTTTCTTCTACTTAAATCTTCATTGTGCCTTTTGTATTTAATTCAGATGCAATTTCTGTGTTTCATCGTCAATTTGAAGGTCAGAGGGATACAGTAAACCTTAAGTGAAGCATCGGAATCTATTACTAGTGTCACAGGAATGGTTCATAACATAGACAGTAAGAAGAGTCAGTTTTCTTGTACTTAAGTCGGCGTTGTGCCTTTTGTATTTAATTCCGATGCAAGTTCTGTGTCTCATCGTCAATAAGAAGGTCAGTGGGATACAGTAAACCTGAAGTGAAGCATCGGAATCTATAACTAGTGTCGCAGGAGTGGTTCAAACATAGACAGTAAGAGAAGTCAGTTCTCTTGTACTTAAGTCGGCATTGTGCATTTTGTATTTAATTCCGATGCAATTTCAGTGTTTCATCGTCAATAAGAAGGTCAGAGGGATACAGTGAACCTGAAGTGAAGCATCGGAATCTATAACTAGTGTCACATTAATGGTTCAAAACATAGACAGTAAGAAGAGTCAGTTTTCTTCAACTTAAGTCGGCAATGTGCCTTTTGTATTTAATTCCGATGCAATTTCTGTGTTTCATCGTCAGTAAAAAGGTCAGAGGGATACAGTAAACCTGAAGTGAAGCATCGGAATCTATAACTAGTGTCACAGGAATTGTTCAAGGCATAGACAGCAAGAATAGTCAGTTTTCTTGTACTTAAGTCGGAATTGTGCCTTTTGTATTTAATTCCGAATAAATTTCTGTGTTTCATCGTCAATAAGAAGGTCAGAGGGATAAAGTAAACCTGAAGTGAAGCATCGGAATCTATAAGTACTGTCACGGGAATGGTTCAAAACATAGACAGTAAGAAGAGTCAGTTTTCTCCTACTTAAATCGGCATTGTGCCTTTTGTATTTAATTCAGATGCAATGTCTGTGTTTCATCGTCAATTTGAAGGTCAGAGGGATACAGTAAACCTGAAGTGAAGCATCGGAATCTATTACTAGTGTCACAGGAATGGTTCAAAACGCAGACAGTAAGAAGAATCAGTTTTCTTGTACTTAAGTCGGAATTGTTCCTTTTCTATTTAATTCCGATGCAATTTCTATGCTTCATCGTCAATAAGAAGGTCAGAGGGATAGAGTATTACCTGAAGTGAAACATCAGAATCTATAACTAGTGTCACAGGAATGGATCAAAACATAGACAGTAAGAAGAGTCAGTTTTCTTGTACTTAAGTCGGCATTGTGCCTTTTGTATTTAATACCGATGCAATATCTGTGTTTCATCGTCAATAAGAAGGTCAGAGGATTACAGTAAACCTGAAGTGTAGCATCGGAATCTATAACTAGTGTCACAGGAATGGTTCAAACGTAGACAGTAAGAGGAGTCAGTTTTCTTGTACTTAAGTCGGCATTGTGCATTTTGTATTTAATTCCGAAGCAATTTCTGTCTTTCATCGTCAATAAGAAGGTCAGAGGGAAACAGTAAACCTGATGTGAAGCATCGGAATCTATAACTAGTGTCACATCAATGGTTCAAAACATAGACAGTAAGAAGAGTCAGTTTTCTTCTACTTAAGTCGGCGTTGTGCCTTTTGTATTTAATTCCGATGCAAGTTCTGTGTCTCATCGTCAATAAGAAGGTCAGCGGGATACAGTAAACCTGAAGTGAAGCATCGGAATCTATAATTAGTGTCGCAGGAATGGTTCAAACATAGACAGTAAGAGAAGTCAGTTCTCTTGTACTTAAGTCGGCATTGTGCCTTTTGTATTTAATTCCGATGGAATTTCTGTGTTTCATCGCCAATAACAAGGTCAGAGGGATACAGTAAACCTGAAGTGAAGCATCGGAATCTATAACTAGTGTCACATCTATGGTTCAAACATAGGCAGTAAGAAGAGTTAGTTTTCTTGTACATAAGTCGGCATTGTGCCTTTTGTATTTAATTCTGATGCAATTTCTGTGTTTCATCGTCAATAAGAAGGTCAGAGAGATACAGTAAACCCGAAGTGAAGCATCGGAATCTATTACTAGTGTCACAGGAATGGTTCAAAACATAGACAGTAAGAAGAGTCAGTTTTCTTATACTTAAGTCGGCGTTGTGCCTTTTGTATTTAATTCCGATGCATGTTCTGTGTTTCATCGTCAATACGAAGGTCAGAGGGATACAGTAAACCTGAAGTGAAGCATCGGAATCTATAACTAGTGTCACGTGAATGGTTCAAAACATAGACACTAAGAAGAGTCAGTTTTCTTCTACTTAAATCTTCATTGTGCCTTTTGTATTTAATTCAGATGCAATTTCTGTGTTTCATCGTCAATTTGAAGGTCAGAGGGATACAGTAAACCTTAAGTGAAGCATCGGAATCTATTACTAGTGTCACAGGAATGGTTCATAACATAGACAGTAAGAAGAGTCAGTTTTCTTGTACTTAAGTCGGCGTTGTGCCTTTTGTATTTAATTCCGATGCAAGTTCTGTGTCTCATCGTCAATAAGAAGGTCAGTGGGATACAGTAAACCTGAAGTGAAGCATCGGAATCTATAACTAGTGTCGCAGGAATGGTTCAAACATAGACAGTAAGAGAAGTCAGTTCTCTTGTACTTAAGTCGGCATTGTGCATTTTGTATTTAATTCCGATGCAATTTCAGTGTTTCATCGTCAATAAGAAGGTCAGAGGGATACAGTGAACCTGAAGTGAAGCATCGGAATCTATAACTAGTGTCACATCAATGGTTCAAAACATAGACAGTAAGAAGAGTCAGTTTTCTTCAACTTAAGTCGGCAATGTGCCTTTTGTATTTAATTCCGATGCAATTTCTGTGTTTCATCGTCAGTAAAAAGGTCAGGGGGATACAGTAAACCTGAAGTGAAGCATCGGAATCTATAACTAGTGTCACAGGAATTGTTCAAGGCATAGACAGCAAGAATAGTCAGTTTTCTTGTACTTAAGTCGGAATTGTGCCTTTTGTATTTAATTCCGAATACATTTCTGTGTTTCATCGTCAATAAGAAGGTCAGAGGGATAAAGTAAACCTGAAGTGAAGCATCGGAATCTATAAGTACTGTCACAGGAATGGTTCAAAACATAGACAGCAAGAAGAGTCAGTTTTCTTGTACTTAAGTCGGCATTGTGCCTTTTGTATTTAATTCCGATGCAATTTCTGCGTTTCATCGTCAATAAGAAGGTCAGAGGGACACAGTAAACCTGAAGTGAAGCATCGGAATCTATTCCTAGTGTCACAGGAATGGTTCAAAGGATAGACAGTAAGAAGAGTCAGTTTTCTTGTACTTAAGTCGCCATTGTGCCTTTTGTATTTAATTCCGATGCAATTTCCGTGTTTCATCGTCAATAAGATGGTCAGAGGGATACAGTAAACCTGAAGTGAAGCATCGGAATCTATAACTAGTGTCACAGGAATGGTTCAAAAGATAGACTGTAAGGAGAGTCAGTTTTCTTGTACTTAAGTCGGCACTGTGCCTTTAGTGTTTAACTCCGATGCAATATCTGTATTTCATCGTCAATAAGAAGGTCAGAGGGATACAGTAAACCTGAAGTAAGGCATCGGAACCTATAACTAGTGTCACAGGAATGGTTCAAACATAGACAGTTAGAAGAGTCAGTTTTTTTGTGCATAATTCGGCATTTTGCCTTTTGTATTTAATTCCGATGCAATTTCTGTGTTTCATCGTCAAGAAGAAGGTCAGAGGGATACAGTAATTCTGAAGTGAAGCATCGGAATCAATAACTAGTGTCACAGGAATGGTTCAAGGCATAGACAGTAAGAAGAGTCAGTTTTCTTGTACTTAAGTCGGCATTGTGCATTTTGTATTTAATTTCGAAGCAATATCTATGTTTCATCGTCAATAAGAAGGTCAGAGGGATACCGTAAACCTGATGTGAAGCATCGGAATGAATAACTACTGTCACAGGAATGGTTCAAATCATAGACAGTAAGAAGAGTCAGTTTTCTTGTACTTAAGTCGGCATTGTGCCTTTTGTATTTAACTTCGATGCAATTTCTGTGTTTCATCGTCAATAAGAAGGTCAGAGGGATACAGTAAACCTGAGGTGAAGCAGCAGATTCTATAACTAGTGTCACAAGAATGGTTCAAACATAGACAGTAAGAAGAGTCAGTTTTCTTGTAATTAAGTCGGCACTCTGCCTTTTGTATTTAATTCCGATGCAATTTCTGCGTTTCATCGTCAATAAGAAGGTCAGAGGGATACAGTAAACCTGAAGTGAAGCATCGGAATCTATTCCTAGTGTCACAGGAATGGTTCAAAGCATAGACAGTAAGAAGAGTCAGTTTTCTTGTACTTAAGTCGGCATTGTGCCTTTTGTATTTAATTCCGATGCAATTTCCGTGTTTCATCGTCAATAAGATGGTCAGAGGGATACAGTAAACCTGAAGTGAAGCATCGGAATCTATAACTAATGTCGCAGGAATGGTTCAAAAGATAGACAGAAAGGAGAGTCAGTTTTCTTGTACTTAAGTCGGCATTGTGCCTTTAGTATTTAATTCCTATGCAATATCTGTATTTCATCGTCAATAAGAAGGTCAGAGGGATAAAGTAAACCTGAAGTAAGGCATCGGAACCTGTAACTAGTGTCACAGGAATGGTTCAAACATAGACAGTTATTAGAGTCAGTTTTCTTGTACTTAAGTCGGCATTGTGCCTTTTGTATTTAATTCCGATGCAATTTCTGTGTTTCATCGTCAATAAGAAGGTCAGAGGGATACAGTAAACCTGAAGTGAAGCATCGGAATCTGCAACTAGTGTCACAGGAATGGTTCAAACATAGACAGTAAGATGAGTCAGTTTTCTTGTACTTAAGTCGGCATTGTGCCCTTTGTATTTAATTCCGATGCAATTTCTGTGTTTCATCGTCAATAACAAGGTCAGAGGGATACAGTAAACCTGAAGTGAAGCATCGGAATCTATAACTAGTGTCATAGGAATGGTTCAAAGCATAGACAGTAAGAAGAGTCAGTTCTCTTGTACTTAAGTCGGCATTGTGCCTTTTGTATTTATTTCCGATGCAATTTCCGTGTTTCATCGTCAATAAGAAGGTCAGAAAGATACAGTAAACCTGAAGTGTAGCATCGGAATCTACAACTAGTGTCACAGGAATGGTTCAAAACATAGACAGTAAGGAGAGTCAGTTTTCTTGTACTTAAGTCGGCATTGTGCCTTTAGTATTTAATTCCAGTGCAATATCTGTATTTCATCGTTAAAAAGAAGGTCAGAGGGACACAGTAAACCTGAAGTGAAGCATCGGAATCTATAACTAGTGTCACAGGAATGGTTCAATCACAGACAGTAAGAAGAGTCAGTTTTCTTGTACTTAAGTCGGCATTGTGCCTTTTGTATTTAATTACGATGCCATTTCTGTGTTTCATCGTCAATAAGAAGGTCGGAGGGGTACAGTAAACCTGATGTGACGCATCGGAATCTATAACTAGTGTCACATGAATGGTGAAAACATAGACAGTAAGAAGAGTCAGTTTTCTTGTACATATGTCGGCATTGTGCCCTTTGCATTTAATTCCGATGCAATTTCTTAGTTTCATCGTCAATAAGAAGGTCTGATGGATGCAGTAAACCTGAAGTGAAGCATCGGAATCTATAATTAGTGTCACAGGAATGGTTCAAAACATAGACAGTAAGAAGAGTCAGTTTTCTTGTACCTAAGTCGGCATTGTTCCTTTTCTAATTCATTCCGATGCAATTTCTATGTTTCATCGCCAATAAGGAGGTCACAGGGATACAGTATACCAGAAGTGAAGCATCGGAATCTATAACTAGTGTCACAGGAATGGTTCAAAACATAGACAGTAAGAAGAGTGAGTTTTCTTGTACTTAAGTCGGCGTTTTGCCTTTTGAATTTAATTACAATGCAATTTCTGTGTCTCATCGTCAATAAGAACGTCAGAGGGAATCAGTGAACCTGAAGTGAAGCATCGGAATCCATAACTAGTGTCACAGAAATGGTTCAAATCATAGACAGTAAGAAGAGTCAGTTTTCTTGTACTTAAGTCGGCATTGTGTCTTTTGTATTTAATTCCGATTCCATTTCAGTGTCTGATCGTCAATAAGAAGGTCAGAGGGATACAGTGAACCTGAAGTGAAGCATCGGAATCTATAACTAGTGTCGCAGGAATGGTTCAAACATAGACAGTAAGAAGAGCCAGTTTTCTTGTACTTAAGTCGGCATTTTGATATTTGTATTTAATTCCGATGCAATTTCTGTGTTTCATCGTCAAGATGAAGGTCAGAGGGATACAGTAAACCTGAAGTGAAGCATCAGAATCTATAACTAGTGTCACAGGAATGGTTCAAGGCATAGACAGCAAGAATAGTCAGTTTTCTTGTACTTAAGTCGGCATTGTGCCTTTTGTATTTAATTCCGATGCAATTTCTGCGTTTCATCGTCAATAAGAAGGTCAGAAGGATACAGTAAACCTGAAGTGAAGCATCAGAATCTATTCCTAGTGTCACAGGAATGGTTTAAAGCATAGACAGTAAGGAGAGTCAGTTTTCTTGTACTTAAGTCGGCATTGTGCCTTTTGTGTTTAATTCCGATGCAATTTCCGTGTTTCATCGTCTATAAGATGGTCAGAGGGATACAGTAAACCTGAAGTGAAGCGTCGGAATCTATAACTAGTGTCACAGGAATGGTTCAAAAGACAGACAGTAAGGAGAGTCAGTTTTCTTGTACTTAAGTCGGCATTGTGCCTTTAGTATTTAATTCCGATGCAATATCTGTATTTCATCGTCAATAAGAAGGTCAGAGGGATACAGTAAACCTGAAGTAAGGCATCGGAACCTATAACTAGTGTCACAGAAATGGTTCAAAACATAGACAGTTAGAAGAGTCAGTTTTTTTGTGCATAAGTCGGCATTGTGCCTTTTGTATTTAATTCCGATGCAATTTCTGTGTTTCATCGTCAATAAGAAAGTCAGAGGGATACAGTAAACCTGAAGTGAAGCATCGGAATCAGTAACTAGTGTCACAGGAATGGTTCAAGGCATAGACAGTAAGAAGAGTCAGTTTTCTTGTACTTAAGTCGGCATTGTGCCTTTTGTATTTAGTTTCGAAGCAATATCTGTGTTTCATCGTCAATAAGAAGCTCAGAGGGATACCGTAAACCTGATGTGAAGCATCGGAATGAATAACTACTGTCACAGGAATGGTTCAAATCATAGACAGTAAGAAGAGTCAGTTTTCTTGTACTTAAGTCGGCATTGTGCCTTTTGTATTTAACTTCGATGCAATTTCTGTGTTTCATCGTCAATAAGAAGGTCAGAGGGATACAAAGAACCTGAAGTGAAGCAGCAGATTCTATAACTAGTGTCACAATAATGGTTCAAACATAGACAGTAAGAAGAGTCAGTTTTCTTGTAATTAAGTCGGCATTGTGCCTTTTGTATTTAATTCCGATGCAATTTCTGCGTTTCATCGTCAATAAGAAGTTCAGAGGGATACAGTAAACCTGAAGTGAAGCATCGGAATCTATAACTAGTGTCATTGGAATGGTTCAAAGCATAGACAGTAAGAAGAGTCAGTTCTCTTGTACTTAAGTCGGCATTGTGCCTCTTGTATTTATTTCCGATGCAATTTCCGTGTTTCATCATCAATAAGAAGGTCAGAAAGATACAGTAAACCTGAAGTGTAGCATCGGAATCTACAACTAGTGTCACAGGAATGGTTCAAAACATAGACAGTAAGGAGAGTCAGTTTTCTTGTACTTAAGTCGGCATTGTGCCTTTAGTATTTAATTCCAATGCAATATCTGTATTTCATCGTTAAAAAGAAGGTCAGAGGGATAGAGTAAACCTGAAGTGAAGCATCGGAATCTATAACTAGTGTCACAGGAATGGTTCAATCATAGACAGAAAGAAGAGTCAGTTTTCTTGTACTTAAGTCGGCATTGTGCCTTTTGTATTTAATTACGATGCCATTTCTGTGTTTCATCGTCAATAAGAAGGTCAGAGTTATACAGTAAACCTGAAGTGAAGCATCGGAATCTATAACTAGTGTCACAAGAATGGTTCAAACATAGACCGTAAGAAGATTCAGTTTTCTTGTAATTAAGGCGGCATTGTGCGTTTTGTATTTACTTCCGATGCAACTTCTGCGTTTCATCGCCAATAAGAAGGTCAGAGGGATACAGTAAACCTGAAGTGAAGCATCGGAATCTATTCCTAGTGTCACAGGAATGGTTTAAAGCATAGACAGTAAGAAGAGTCAGTTTTCTTGTACTTAAGTCGGCATTGTGCCTTTTGTATTTAATTCCGATGCAATTTCTGTGTTTCATCGTCAATAAGAAGGTCAGAGGGATACAGTGAACCTGAAGTGAAGCATCGGAATCAATAACTAGTGTCACAGGAATGGTTCAAGGCATAGACAGTAAGAAGAGTCAGTTTTCTTGTACTTAAGTCGGCATTGTGCCTTTTGTATTTAATTTCGAAGCAATATCTGTGTTTCATCGTCAATAAGAAGCTCAGAGGGATACCGCAAACCTGATGTGAAGCATCGGAATGAATAACTACTGTCACAGGAATGGTTTAAATCATAGACAGTAAGAAGAGTCAGTTTTCTTGTACTTAAGTCGGCATTGTGCCTTTTGTATTTAACTTCAATGCAATTTCTGTGTTTCATCGTCAATAAGAAGGTCAGAGGGATACAGTAAACCTGAAGTGAAGCAGCAGATTCTATAACTAGTGTCACAAGAATGGTTCAAACATAGACAGTAAGAAGAGTCAGTTTTCTTGTATTTAAGTCGGCATTGTGCCTTTTGTATTTAATTCCGATGCAATTTCTGCGTTTCATCGTCAAAACGAAGGTCAGAGGGATACAGTAAACCTGAAGTGAAGCATCGGAATCTATTCCTAGTGTCACAGGAATGGTTCAAAGCATAGACAGTAAGAAGAGTCACTTTTCTTGTACTTAAGTCGGCATTGTGCCGTTTGTATTTGATTCCGATGCAATTTCCGTGTTTCATCGTCAATAAGATGGTCAGAGGGATACAGTAAACCTGAAGTGAAGCATCGGAATCTATAACTAATGTCACAGGAATGGTTCAAAAGATAGACAGAAAGGAGAGTCAGTTTTCTTGTACTTAAGTCGGCAATGAGCCTTTAGTATTTAATTCCTATGCAATATCTGTATTTCATCGTCAATAAGAAGGTCAGAGGGATACAGTAAACCTGAAGTAAGGCATTGGAACCTATAACTAGTGTCACAGGAATGGTTCAAAACATAGACAGCTGGAAGAATCAGTTTTTTTGTGCTTAATTCGGCATTGTGCCTTTTGTATTTAATTCCGATGCAATTTCTGTGTTTCATCGTCAATAAGAAGGTCAGAGGGATACAGTAAACCTGAATTGAAGCATCGGAATCTATAACTAGTGTCACAGGAATGGTTCAAGGCATAGACAGTAAGAAGAGTCAGTTTTCTTGTACTCAAGTCGGCATTGTGCCTTTTGTATTTAATTTCGGAGCAATATCTGTGTTTCATCGTCAATAAGAAGGTCAGAGGGATACCGTAGACCTGATGTGAAGCATCGGAATGAATAACTACTGTCACAGGAATGGTTCAAATCAAAGACAGTAAGAAGAGTCAGTTTTCTTGTACTTAAGTCGGCATTGTGCCTTTTGTATTTAACTTCGATGCAATTTCTGTGTTTCATCGTCAATAAGAAGGTCAGAGGGATACAGTAAACCTGACGTGAAGCAGCAGATTCTGTAGCTGGTGTCACAGGAATGGTTCAAATCACAGACAGTAAGAAGAGTCAGTTTTCTTGTACTTAAGCCGGCATTGTGCCTTTTGTATTTAATTCCGATGCAATTTCTGTGTTTCATCGTCAATAAGAAGGTCAGAGGGATACAGTAAACCTGAAGTGAAGCATCGGAATCTGTAACTAGTGTCACAGGAATGGTTCAAACATAGACAGTAAGAGGAGTCAGTTTTCTTGTACTTAAGCCGGCATTGTGCGTTTTGTATTTAATTCCGATGCAATTTCTGTGTTCATCGTCAATAAGAAGGTCAGAGGGATACAGTAAACCTAAAGTGAAGCATCGGAATCTATAACTAATGTCACAGGAATGGTTCAAAACATAGACAGTAAGAGGAGTCAGGTTTCTTGTACTGAAGTCTGCATTGTGCTTTTTGTATTTAATTCCGATGCATTTTCTGTGTTTCATCGTCAATAAGAAGGTCAGAGGGATACAGTAAACCTAAAGTGAAGCATCGGAATCTATATCTAGTGTCACAGGAATGGTTCAAAACATAGACAGTAAGAAGAGTCAGTTTTCTTGTACTTTAGTCGGCATTGTGCCTTTTGTTATTAGTTCCGAAGGAATTTCTTTGTATCATCGTCAATAAGGAGGTCTGAGAGATACAGTAAACCTGGAGTAAAGCATCGGAATCTATAACTAGTGTCACAGGAATGGTTGAAAACATAGACGGTAAGAAGAGTCAGTTTTCTTGTACTTAAGTCGGCATTGTGCCTTTTGTATTTAATTCCGATGCAATTTCTGTGTTTCTTCGTGAATAAGAGGGTCAGAGGGATACAGTAAACATGAAGTGAAGCATCGGAATCTATAACTAGTGTCACAGGAATGGTTCAAAGCATTGCAAGTTAGAAGAGTCAGTTTTCTTGTACTTAAGTCGGCATTGTGACTTTTCTATTTAATTCAGATGCAATTTCTGTGTTTCATCGTCAATAAGAAGGTCAGAGGGATACAGTAAAAATCAAGTGAAGCATCGGAATCTATAACTAGTGTCACAGGAATGGTTCAAAACATAGACAGTAAGAAGAGTCAGCTTTCTCGTACTTAAGTCGGCATTGTGCCTTTTGTATTAACCTCCGATGCAATTTCTGTGTTTCAATGTCAATAAGAAGGTCAGGGGGATACAGTAAACCTGAAGTGAAGTATCGGAATCTATAACTAGTGTCACAGGAATGGTTCAAAACATAGACAGTAAGGAGAGTCAGTTTTCTTGTACTTAAGTCGGCATTGTGCCTTTTGTATTTAATTCCGATGCAATTTCTGTGTTTCATCGTCAATAAGAAGGTCAGAGGGATACAGTAAACCTGAAGTGAAGCAGCAGAATCTATAACTAGTGTCACAGGAATGGTTCAAAACATAGACAGTTTTCTTGTACTTAAGTCGGCATTGTGCCTTTTGTATTTAATTCCGATGCAATTTCTATGTTTCATCGTCAATAAGAAGGTCACAGGGATACAGTAAACCTGAAGTGAAGCATCGGAATCTATAACTAGTGTCACAGGAATGGTTCAAACATAGACAGTAAGAAGAGTCAGTTTTCTTGTACTTAAGTCGGCATTGTGCCTTTTGTATTTAATTCCAATGCAATTTCTGTGTTTCATCGTCAATACGAAGGTCACAGGGATACAGTAAACCTGAAGTGAAGCATCGGAATCCATAACTAGTGTCACAGGAATGGTTCAAACATAGACAGTAAGAAGAGACAGTTATCTTGTACTTAAGTCGGCATTGTGCCTTTTGTATTTAATTCAGATGCTATTTCTGTGTTTCATCGTCAATAAGAAGGTCAGAGGGATACAGTAAACCTGAAGTGAAGCATCGGAATCTATTCCTAGTGTCACAGGAATGGTTCAAAGCATAGACAGTAAGAAGAGTAAGTTTTCTAGTACTTAAGTAGGCATTGTGCCTTTTGTATTTAATTCCGATGCAATTTCCGTGTTTCATCGTCAATAAGAAGGTCAGAAAGATACAGTAAACCTGAAGTGAAGCATCGGAATCTATAACTAGAGTCGCAGGAATGGTTCAAAACATAGACAGTAAGGAGAGTCAGTTTTCTTGTACTTAAGTCGGCATTGTGCCTTTAGTATTTAATTCCAATGCAATATCTGTATTTCATCGTCAAAAAGAGGGTCAGAGGGATACAGTAAACCTGAAGAGAAGCATCGGAATCTATAACTAGTGTCACAGAAATGGTTCAATCATAGACAGTAAGAAGAGTCCGTTTTCTTTTACTTAAGTCGGCATTGTGCCATTTGTATTTAAGTACGATGCAATTTCTGTGTTTCATCGTCAATAAGAAGGTCAGAGGTATACAGTAAACCTGAAGTGACGCATCGGAATCTATAACTAGTGTCACATGAATGGTGCAAACATAGACAGTAAGAAGAGTCAGTTTTCTTGTACATATGTCGGCATTGTGCCTTTTGCATTTAATTCCGATGCAATTTCTGAGTTTCATCGTCAATAAGAAGGTCTGATGGATACAGTAAACCTGAAGTGAAGCATCGGAATCTGTAACTAGTGTCAGAGGAATGGTTCAAAACGTAGACAGTAAGAAGAGTCAGTTTTCTTGTACCTAAGTCGGCATTGTTCCTTTTCTAATTCATTCCGATGCAATTTCTATGTTTCTTCGTCAATAAGATGGTCAGAGGGATACAGTATACCTGAAGTGAAGCATCGGAATCTATAACTAGTGTCACAGGAGTGGTTCAAAACATAGACTGTAAAAAAAGTCAGTTTTCTTGTACTTAAGTCGGCGTTGCGCCTTTTGATTTTAATACCAATGCAATTTCTGTGTTTCATCGTCAATAAGAACATCAGAGGGAATCAGTGAACCTGAAGTGAAGCATCGGAATCTATAACTAGTGTCACAGGAATGGTTCAAATCAAAGACAGTAAGAAGAGTCAGTTTTCTTGTACGTAAGTCGGCATTGTGCCATTTGTATTTAATTCCGATGCAATTTCTGTGTTACAAGGTCAAGAAGAATGTCAGAGGGATACAGTAAACCTGAAGTGAAGCATCGGAATCTATAACTAGTGTCACAGGAATGGTTCAGGACATAGACAGCAAGAAGAGTCAGTTTTCTTGTACTTAAGTCGTCATTGTGCCTTTTGTATTTAATTCCGAAGCAATTTCTGTGTTTCATCGTCAATAAGAAGGTCAGAGGAATACAGTAAACCTGAAGTGAAGCATCGGAATCTATAACTACTGTCACAGGAATGGTTCAAAACATAGATAGTAAGAAGAGTCAGTTTTCTTCTACTTAAGTCGGCATTGTGCCTTTTGTATATAATTCCGATGCAATATCTGTATTTCATCGTCAAAAAGAAGGTCAGAGGGATACAGTAAACCTGAAGTGAAGCATCGGAATCTATAACTAGTCACAGGAATGGTTCAATCATAGACAGTAAGAACAGTCAGTTTTCTTTTACTTAAGTCGGCATTGTGCCTTTTGCATTTAAGTACGATGCAATTTCTGTGTTTCATCGTCAATAAGAAGGTCAGAGGGATACAGTAAACCTGAAGTGACGCATCGGAATCTATAACTAGTGTTACATGAATGGTGCAAACATAGACAGTTAGAAGAGTCAGTTTTCTTGTACATATGTCGGCATTGTGCCTTTTGCATTTAATTCCGATGCAATTTCTGAGTTTCATCGTCAATAAGAAGGTCTGATGGATACAGTAAACCAGAAGTGAAGCATCGGAATCTATAACTAGTGTCAGAGGAATAGTTCAAAACATAGACAGTAAGAAGAGTCAGTTTTCTTGTACCTAAGTCGGCATTGTTCCTTTTCTAATTCATTCAGATGCATTTTCTATGTTTCATCGTCAATAAGAAGGTCAGAGGGATACAGTATACCTGAAGTGAAGCATCGGAATCTATAACTAGTGTCACAGGAGTGGTTCCAAACATAGACAGTAAGAAGAGTCAGTTTTCTTGTACTTATGCCGGCGTTGTGCCTTTTGAATTTAATTCCAATGCAATTTCTGTGTTTCATCGTCAATAAGATCGACAGAGGGAATCAGTGAACCTGAAGTGAAGCATCGGAATCTATAACTAGTGTCACAGGAATGGTTCAAATCAAAGACAGTAAGAAGAGTCAGTTTTCTTGTACTTAAGTCGGCATTGTGCCGTTTGTATTTAATTCCGATGCCATTTCAGTGTCTGATCGTCAATAAAAAGGTCAGAGGGATACAGTGAACTTGAAGTGAAGCATCGGAATCCATAACTAGTGTCACAGGAATGGTTCAAACATAGACAGTAAGAAGAGTCAGTTATCTTGTACTTAAGTCGGCATTGTGCCTTTTGTATTTAATTCAGATGCTATTTCTGTGTTTCATCGTCAATAAGAAGGTCAGAGGGATACAGTAAACCTGAAGTGAAGCATCGGAATCTATTCCTAGTGTCACAGGAATGGTTCAAAGCATAGACAGTAAGAAGAGTAAGTTTTCTAGTACTTAAGTCGGCATTGTGCCTTTTGTATTTAATTCCGATGCAATTTCCGTGTTTCATCGTCAATAAGAAGGTCAGAAAGATACAGTAAACCTGAAGTGAAGCATCGGAATCTATAACTAGAGTCGCAGGAATGGTTCAAAACATAGACAGTAAGGAGAGTCAGTTTTCTTGTACTTAAGTCGGCATTGTGCCTTTAGTATTTAATTCCAATGCAATATCTGTATTTCATCGTCAAAAAGAGGGTCAGAGGGATACAGTAAACCTGAAGAGAAGCATCGGAATCTATAACTAGTGTCACAGAAATGGTTCAATCATAGACAGTAAGAAGAGTCCGTTTTCTTTTACTTAAGTCGGCATTGTGCCATTTGTATTTAAGTACGATGCAATTTCTGTGTTTCATCGTCAATAAGAAGGTCAGAGGTATACAGTAAACCTGAAGTGACGCATCGGAATCTATAACTAGTGTCACATGAATGGTGCAAACATAGACAGTAAGAAGAGTCAGTTTTCTTGTACATATGTCGGCATTGTGCCTTTTGCATTTAATTCCGATGCAATTTCTGAGTTTCATCGTCAATAAGAAGGTCTGATGGATACAGTAAACCTGAAGTGAAGCATCGGAATCTGTAACTAGTGTCAGAGGAATGGTTCAAAACGTAGACAGTAAGAAGAGTCAGTTTTCTTGTACCTAAGTCGGCATTGTTCCTTTTCTAATTCATTCCGATGCAATTTCTATGTTTCTTCGTCAATAAGATGGTCAGAGGGATACAGTGTACCTGAAGTGAAGCATCGGAATCTATAACTAGTGTCACAGGAGTGGTTCAAAACATAGAATGTAAAAAAAGTCAGTTTTCTTGTACTTAAGTCGGCGTTGCGCCTTCTGATTTTAATACCAATGCAATTTCCGTGTTTCATCGTCAATAAGAACATCAGAGGGAATCAGTGAACCTGAAGTGAAGCATCGGAATCTATAACTAGTGTCACAGGAATGGTTCAAATCAAAGACAGTAAGAAGAGTCAGTTTTCTTGTACGTAAGTCGGCATTGTGCCATTTGTATTTAATTCCGAAGCAATTTCTGTGTTTCATCGTCAATAAGAAGGTCAGAGGAATACAGTAAACCTGAAGTGAAGCATCGGAATCTATAACTACTGTCACAGGAATGGTTCAAAACATAGATAGTAAGAAGAGTCAGTTTTCTTCTACTTAAGTCGGCATTGTGCCTTTTGTATATAATTCCGATGCAATATCTGTATTTCATCGTCAAAAAGAAGGTCAGAGGGATACAGTAAACCTGAAGTGAAGCATCGGAATCTATAACTAGTCACAGGAATGGTTCAATCATAGACAGTAAGAACAGTCAGTTTTCTTTTACTTAAGTCGGCATTGTGCCTTTTGAATTTAAGTACGATGCAATTTCTGTGTTTCATCGTCAATAAGAAGGTCAGAGGGATACAGTAAACCTGAAGTGACGCATCGGAATCTATAACTAGTGTTACATGAATGGTGCAAACATAGACAGTTAGAAGAGTCAGTTTTCTTGTACATATGTCGGCATTGTGCCTTTTGCATTTAATTCCGATGCAATTTCTGAGTTTCATCGTCAATAAGAAGGTCTGATGGATACAGTAAACCAGAAGTGAAGCATCGGAATCTATAACTAGTGTCAGAGGAATGGTTCAAAACATAGACAGTAAGAAGAGTCAGTTTTCTTGTACCTAAGTCGGCATTGTTCCTTTTCTAATTCATTCAGATGCATTTTCTATGTTTCATCGTCAATAAGAAGGTCAGAGGGATACAGTATACCTGAAGTGAAGCATCGGAATCTATAACTAGTGTCACAGGAGTGGTTCCAAACATAGACAGTAAGAAGAGTCAGTTTTCTTGTACTTATGCCGGCGTTGTGCCTTTTGAACTTAATTCCAATGCAATTTCTGTGTTTCATCGTCAATAAGATCGTCAGAGGGAATCAGTGAACCTGAAGTGAAGCATCGGAATCTATAACTAGTGTCACAGGAATGGTTCAAATCATAGACAGTAAGAAGAGTCAGTTTTCTTGTACTTAAGTCGGCATTGTGCCTTTTGTATTTAACTTCAATGCAATTTCTGTGTTTCATCGTCAATAAGAAGGTCAGAGGGATACAGTAAACCTGAAGTGAAGCAGCAGATTCTATAACTAGTGTCACAAGAATGGTTCAAACATAGACAGTAAGAAGAGTCAGTTTTCTTGTATTTAAGTCGGCATTGTGCCTTTTGTATTTAATTCCGATGCAATTTCTGCGTTTCATCGTCAAAACGAAGGTCAGAGGGATACAGTAAACCTGAAGTGAAGCATCGGAATCTATTCCTAGTGTCACAGGAATGGTTCAAAGCATAGACAGTAAGAAGAGTCACTTTTCTTGTACTTAAGTCGGCATTGTGCCGTTTGTATTTGATTCCGATGCAATTTCCGTGTTTCATCGTCAATAAGATGGTCAGAGGGATACAGTAAACCTGAAGTGAAGCATCGGAATCTATAACTAATGTCACAGGAATGGTTCAAAAGATAGACAGAAAGGAGAGTCAGTTTTCTTGTACTTAAGTCGGCAATGAGCCTTTAGTATTTAATTCCTATGCAATATCTGTATTTCATCGTCAATAAGAAGGTCAGAGGGATACAGTAAACCTGAAGTAAGGCATTGGAACCTATAACTAGTGTCACAGGAATGGTTCAAAACATAGACAGCTGGAAGAATCAGTTTTTTTGTGCTTAATTCGGCATTGTGCCTTTTGTATTTAATTCCGATGCAATTTCTGTGTTTCATCGTCAATAAGAAGGTCAGAGGGATACAGTAAACCTGAATTGAAGCATCGGAATCTATAACTAGTGTCACAGGAATGGTTCAAGGCATAGACAGTAAGAAGAGTCAGTTTTCTTGTACTCAAGTCGGCATTGTGCCTTTTGTATTTAATTTCGGAGCAATATCTGTGTTTCATCGTCAATAAGAAG
The DNA here is from genome assembly GCF_021461395.2 of Schistocerca americana. Classification (NCBI taxonomy): domain Eukaryota; kingdom Metazoa; phylum Arthropoda; class Insecta; order Orthoptera; family Acrididae; genus Schistocerca; species Schistocerca americana. The sequence continues at coordinate 19,103,479 of NC_060130.1, read as the reverse complement.
GTCAGAGGGATACCGTAGACCTGATGTGAAGCATCGGAATGAATAACTACTGTCACAGGAATGGTTCAAATCAAAGACAGTAAGAAGAGTCAGTTTTCTTGTACTTAAGTCGGCATTGTGCCTTTTGTATTTAACTTCGATGCAATTTCTGTGTTTCATCGTCAATAAGAAGGTCAGAGGGATACAGTAAACCTGACGTGAAGCAGCAGATTCTGTAGCTGGTGTCACAGGAATGGTTCAAATCACAGACAGTAAGAAGAGTCAGTTTTCTTGTACTTAAGCCGGCATTGTGCCTTTTGTATTTAATTCCGATGCAATTTCTGTGTTTCATCGTCAATAAGAAGGTCAGAGGGATACAGTAAACCTGAAGTGAAGCATCGGAATCTGTAACTAGTGTCACAGGAATGGTTCAAACATAGACAGTAAGAGGAGTCAGTTTTCTTGTACTTAAGCCGGCATTGTGCGTTTTGTATTTAATTCCGATGCAATTTCTGTGTTCATCGTCAATAAGAAGGTCAGAGGGATACAGTAAACCTAAAGTGAAGCATCGGAATCTATAACTAATGTCACAGGAATGGTTCAAAACATAGACAGTAAGAGGAGTCAGGTTTCTTGTACTGAAGTCTGCATTGTGCTTTTTGTATTTAATTCCGATGCATTTTCTGTGTTTCATCGTCAATAAGAAGGTCAGAGGGATACAGTAAACCTAAAGTGAAGCATCGGAATCTATATCTAGTGTCACAGGAATGGTTCAAAACATAGACAGTAAGAAGAGTCAGTTTTCTTGTACTTTAGTCGGCATTGTGCCTTTTGTTATTAGTTCCGAAGGAATTTCTTTGTATCATCGTCAATAAGGAGGTCTGAGAGATACAGTAAACCTGGAGTAAAGCATCGGAATCTATAACTAGTGTCACAGGAATGGTTGAAAACATAGACGGTAAGAAGAGTCAGTTTTCTTGTACTTAAGTCGGCATTGTGCCTTTTGTATTTAATTCCGATGCAATTTCTGTGTTTCTTCGTGAATAAGAGGGTCAGAGGGATACAGTAAACATGAAGTGAAGCATCGGAATCTATAACTAGTGTCACAGGAATGGTTCAAAGCATTGCAAGTTAGAAGAGTCAGTTTTCTTGTACTTAAGTCGGCATTGTGACTTTTCTATTTAATTCAGATGCAATTTCTGTGTTTCATCGTCAATAAGAAGGTCAGAGGGATACAGTAAAAATCAAGTGAAGCATCGGAATCTATAACTAGTGTCACAGGAATGGTTCAAAACATAGACAGTAAGAAGAGTCAGCTTTCTCGTACTTAAGTCGGCATTGTGCCTTTTGTATTAACCTCCGATGCAATTTCTGTGTTTCAATGTCAATAAGAAGGTCAGGGGGATACAGTAAACCTGAAGTGAAGTATCGGAATCTATAACTAGTGTCACAGGAATGGTTCAAAACATAGACAGTAAGGAGAGTCAGTTTTCTTGTACTTAAGTCGGCATTGTGCCTTTTGTATTTAATTCCGATGCAATTTCTGTGTTTCATCGTCAATAAGAAGGTCAGAGGGATACAGTAAACCTGAAGTGAAGCAGCAGAATCTATAACTAGTGTCACAGGAATGGTTCAAAACATAGACAGTTTTCTTGTACTTAAGTCGGCATTGTGCCTTTTGTATTTAATTCCGATGCAATTTCTATGTTTCATCGTCAATAAGAAGGTCACAGGGATACAGTAAACCTGAAGTGAAGCATCGGAATCTATAACTAGTGTCACAGGAATGGTTCAAACATAGACAGTAAGAAGAGTCAGTTTTCTTGTACTTAAGTCGGCATTGTGCCTTTTGTATTTAATTCCAATGCAATTTCTGTGTTTCATCGTCAATACGAAGGTCACAGGGATACAGTAAACCTGAAGTGAAGCATCGGAATCCATAACTAGTGTCACAGGAATGGTTCAAACATAGACAGTAAGAAGAGACAGTTATCTTGTACTTAAGTCGGCATTGTGCCTTTTGTATTTAATTCAGATGCTATTTCTGTGTTTCATCGTCAATAAGAAGGTCAGAGGGATACAGTAAACCTGAAGTGAAGCATCGGAATCTATTCCTAGTGTCACAGGAATGGTTCAAAGCATAGACAGTAAGAAGAGTAAGTTTTCTAGTACTTAAGTAGGCATTGTGCCTTTTGTATTTAATTCCGATGCAATTTCCGTGTTTCATCGTCAATAAGAAGGTCAGAAAGATACAGTAAACCTGAAGTGAAGCATCGGAATCTATAACTAGAGTCGCAGGAATGGTTCAAAACATAGACAGTAAGGAGAGTCAGTTTTCTTGTACTTAAGTCGGCATTGTGCCTTTAGTATTTAATTCCAATGCAATATCTGTATTTCATCGTCAAAAAGAGGGTCAGAGGGATACAGTAAACCTGAAGAGAAGCATCGGAATCTATAACTAGTGTCACAGAAATGGTTCAATCATAGACAGTAAGAAGAGTCCGTTTTCTTTTACTTAAGTCGGCATTGTGCCATTTGTATTTAAGTACGATGCAATTTCTGTGTTTCATCGTCAATAAGAAGGTCAGAGGTATACAGTAAACCTGAAGTGACGCATCGGAATCTATAACTAGTGTCACATGAATGGTGCAAACATAGACAGTAAGAAGAGTCAGTTTTCTTGTACATATGTCGGCATTGTGCCTTTTGCATTTAATTCCGATGCAATTTCTGAGTTTCATCGTCAATAAGAAGGTCTGATGGATACAGTAAACCTGAAGTGAAGCATCGGAATCTGTAACTAGTGTCAGAGGAATGGTTCAAAACGTAGACAGTAAGAAGAGTCAGTTTTCTTGTACCTAAGTCGGCATTGTTCCTTTTCTAATTCATTCCGATGCAATTTCTATGTTTCTTCGTCAATAAGATGGTCAGAGGGATACAGTATACCTGAAGTGAAGCATCGGAATCTATAACTAGTGTCACAGGAGTGGTTCAAAACATAGACTGTAAAAAAAGTCAGTTTTCTTGTACTTAAGTCGGCGTTGCGCCTTTTGATTTTAATACCAATGCAATTTCTGTGTTTCATCGTCAATAAGAACATCAGAGGGAATCAGTGAACCTGAAGTGAAGCATCGGAATCTATAACTAGTGTCACAGGAATGGTTCAAATCAAAGACAGTAAGAAGAGTCAGTTTTCTTGTACGTAAGTCGGCATTGTGCCATTTGTATTTAATTCCGATGCAATTTCTGTGTTACAAGGTCAAGAAGAATGTCAGAGGGATACAGTAAACCTGAAGTGAAGCATCGGAATCTATAACTAGTGTCACAGGAATGGTTCAGGACATAGACAGCAAGAAGAGTCAGTTTTCTTGTACTTAAGTCGTCATTGTGCCTTTTGTATTTAATTCCGAAGCAATTTCTGTGTTTCATCGTCAATAAGAAGGTCAGAGGAATACAGTAAACCTGAAGTGAAGCATCGGAATCTATAACTACTGTCACAGGAATGGTTCAAAACATAGATAGTAAGAAGAGTCAGTTTTCTTCTACTTAAGTCGGCATTGTGCCTTTTGTATATAATTCCGATGCAATATCTGTATTTCATCGTCAAAAAGAAGGTCAGAGGGATACAGTAAACCTGAAGTGAAGCATCGGAATCTATAACTAGTCACAGGAATGGTTCAATCATAGACAGTAAGAACAGTCAGTTTTCTTTTACTTAAGTCGGCATTGTGCCTTTTGCATTTAAGTACGATGCAATTTCTGTGTTTCATCGTCAATAAGAAGGTCAGAGGGATACAGTAAACCTGAAGTGACGCATCGGAATCTATAACTAGTGTTACATGAATGGTGCAAACATAGACAGTTAGAAGAGTCAGTTTTCTTGTACATATGTCGGCATTGTGCCTTTTGCATTTAATTCCGATGCAATTTCTGAGTTTCATCGTCAATAAGAAGGTCTGATGGATACAGTAAACCAGAAGTGAAGCATCGGAATCTATAACTAGTGTCAGAGGAATAGTTCAAAACATAGACAGTAAGAAGAGTCAGTTTTCTTGTACCTAAGTCGGCATTGTTCCTTTTCTAATTCATTCAGATGCATTTTCTATGTTTCATCGTCAATAAGAAGGTCAGAGGGATACAGTATACCTGAAGTGAAGCATCGGAATCTATAACTAGTGTCACAGGAGTGGTTCCAAACATAGACAGTAAGAAGAGTCAGTTTTCTTGTACTTATGCCGGCGTTGTGCCTTTTGAATTTAATTCCAATGCAATTTCTGTGTTTCATCGTCAATAAGATCGACAGAGGGAATCAGTGAACCTGAAGTGAAGCATCGGAATCTATAACTAGTGTCACAGGAATGGTTCAAATCAAAGACAGTAAGAAGAGTCAGTTTTCTTGTACTTAAGTCGGCATTGTGCCGTTTGTATTTAATTCCGATGCCATTTCAGTGTCTGATCGTCAATAAAAAGGTCAGAGGGATACAGTGAACTTGAAGTGAAGCATCGGAATCCATAACTAGTGTCACAGGAATGGTTCAAACATAGACAGTAAGAAGAGTCAGTTATCTTGTACTTAAGTCGGCATTGTGCCTTTTGTATTTAATTCAGATGCTATTTCTGTGTTTCATCGTCAATAAGAAGGTCAGAGGGATACAGTAAACCTGAAGTGAAGCATCGGAATCTATTCCTAGTGTCACAGGAATGGTTCAAAGCATAGACAGTAAGAAGAGTAAGTTTTCTAGTACTTAAGTCGGCATTGTGCCTTTTGTATTTAATTCCGATGCAATTTCCGTGTTTCATCGTCAATAAGAAGGTCAGAAAGATACAGTAAACCTGAAGTGAAGCATCGGAATCTATAACTAGAGTCGCAGGAATGGTTCAAAACATAGACAGTAAGGAGAGTCAGTTTTCTTGTACTTAAGTCGGCATTGTGCCTTTAGTATTTAATTCCAATGCAATATCTGTATTTCATCGTCAAAAAGAGGGTCAGAGGGATACAGTAAACCTGAAGAGAAGCATCGGAATCTATAACTAGTGTCACAGAAATGGTTCAATCATAGACAGTAAGAAGAGTCCGTTTTCTTTTACTTAAGTCGGCATTGTGCCATTTGTATTTAAGTACGATGCAATTTCTGTGTTTCATCGTCAATAAGAAGGTCAGAGGTATACAGTAAACCTGAAGTGACGCATCGGAATCTATAACTAGTGTCACATGAATGGTGCAAACATAGACAGTAAGAAGAGTCAGTTTTCTTGTACATATGTCGGCATTGTGCCTTTTGCATTTAATTCCGATGCAATTTCTGAGTTTCATCGTCAATAAGAAGGTCTGATGGATACAGTAAACCTGAAGTGAAGCATCGGAATCTGTAACTAGTGTCAGAGGAATGGTTCAAAACGTAGACAGTAAGAAGAGTCAGTTTTCTTGTACCTAAGTCGGCATTGTTCCTTTTCTAATTCATTCCGATGCAATTTCTATGTTTCTTCGTCAATAAGATGGTCAGAGGGATACAGTGTACCTGAAGTGAAGCATCGGAATCTATAACTAGTGTCACAGGAGTGGTTCAAAACATAGAATGTAAAAAAAGTCAGTTTTCTTGTACTTAAGTCGGCGTTGCGCCTTCTGATTTTAATACCAATGCAATTTCCGTGTTTCATCGTCAATAAGAACATCAGAGGGAATCAGTGAACCTGAAGTGAAGCATCGGAATCTATAACTAGTGTCACAGGAATGGTTCAAATCAAAGACAGTAAGAAGAGTCAGTTTTCTTGTACGTAAGTCGGCATTGTGCCATTTGTATTTAATTCCGAAGCAATTTCTGTGTTTCATCGTCAATAAGAAGGTCAGAGGAATACAGTAAACCTGAAGTGAAGCATCGGAATCTATAACTACTGTCACAGGAATGGTTCAAAACATAGATAGTAAGAAGAGTCAGTTTTCTTCTACTTAAGTCGGCATTGTGCCTTTTGTATATAATTCCGATGCAATATCTGTATTTCATCGTCAAAAAGAAGGTCAGAGGGATACAGTAAACCTGAAGTGAAGCATCGGAATCTATAACTAGTCACAGGAATGGTTCAATCATAGACAGTAAGAACAGTCAGTTTTCTTTTACTTAAGTCGGCATTGTGCCTTTTGAATTTAAGTACGATGCAATTTCTGTGTTTCATCGTCAATAAGAAGGTCAGAGGGATACAGTAAACCTGAAGTGACGCATCGGAATCTATAACTAGTGTTACATGAATGGTGCAAACATAGACAGTTAGAAGAGTCAGTTTTCTTGTACATATGTCGGCATTGTGCCTTTTGCATTTAATTCCGATGCAATTTCTGAGTTTCATCGTCAATAAGAAGGTCTGATGGATACAGTAAACCAGAAGTGAAGCATCGGAATCTATAACTAGTGTCAGAGGAATGGTTCAAAACATAGACAGTAAGAAGAGTCAGTTTTCTTGTACCTAAGTCGGCATTGTTCCTTTTCTAATTCATTCAGATGCATTTTCTATGTTTCATCGTCAATAAGAAGGTCAGAGGGATACAGTATACCTGAAGTGAAGCATCGGAATCTATAACTAGTGTCACAGGAGTGGTTCCAAACATAGACAGTAAGAAGAGTCAGTTTTCTTGTACTTATGCCGGCGTTGTGCCTTTTGAACTTAATTCCAATGCAATTTCTGTGTTTCATCGTCAATAAGATCGTCAGAGGGAATCAGTGAACCTGAAGTGAAGCATCGGAATCTATAACTAGTGTCACAGGAATGGTTCAAATCATAGACAGTAAGAAGAGTCAGTTTTCTTGTACTTAAGTCGGCATTGTGCAGTTTGTATTTAATTCCGATGCCATTTCAGTGTCTGATCGTCAATAAAAAGGTCAGAGGGATACAGTGAACTTGAAGTGAAGCATCGGAATCTATAACTAGTGTCACAGGAATGGTTCAAAACATAGACAGTAAGAAGAGTCAGTTTTCTTGTACTTAAGTCGGCATTGTGCCATTTGTATTTAATTCCGATGCAATTTCTGTGTTTCAAGGTCAAGAAGAAGGTCAGAGGGATACAGTAAACCTGAAGTGAAGCATCGGAATCTATAACTAGTGTCACAGGAATGGTTAAAACATAGACAGCAAGAAGAGTCGGTTTTCTTGTACTTAAGTCGGCATTGTGCCTTTTGTATTCAATTCCGAAGCAATTTCTGTGTTTCATCGTCAGTAAGAATGTCAGAGGGATACAGTAAACCTGAAGTGAAGCATCGGAATCTATAACTACTGTCACTGGAATGGTTCAAAAATTAGACAGTAAGAAGAGTCAGTTTTCTTGTGCTTAAGTCGGCATTGTGCCTTTTGTATTTAATTCCGATGCAATTTCTGTGTTTCATCATCAATAAGAAGGTGAGAGGGATACAGTAAACCTGAAGTGAAGCAGCAGAATCTATAACTAGTGTCACAGGAATGGTTCAAAACATAGACAGTAAGAAGAGTCAGTATTCTTGTACTTAAGTCGGCATTGTGCCTTTTGTATTTAATTCTGATGCAATATCTGTGTTTCATCGTCAATAAGAAGGACAGAGGGATACAGCAAACGTGAAGTGAAGCATCGGAATCCATAACTAGTGTCACAAGAATGGTTTAAACATAGACAGTAAGAAGAGTCAGTTTTCTTGTACTTAAGTCGGCATTGTGCCTTTTGTATTTAATTCCGATGCAATTTCCGTGTTTCATCGTCAATAAGAAGGTCAGAGGGATACAGTAAACCTGAGGTTAAGCATCGGAATCTATAACTCAGGTCACAGGAATGGTTCAAAACATAGACAGTTAGAAGAGTCAGTTTTCTTGTGCTTAAGTCGGCATTGTGCCTTTTGTATTTAATTCCGATGCAATTTCTGTGTTTCATCGTCAATAAGAAGGTCAGAGGGATACAGTAAACCTGAAGTGAATCATCGGAATCTATAACTAGTGTCACAGGAATGGTTCAAGACATAGACTGTAAGAAGAGTCAGTTTTCTTGTACTTAAGTCGTCATTGTGCCTTTTGTATTTAACTCCGGTGCATTTCTGTGTTTCATCGTCAATAAGAAGGTCAGAGGGACACAGTAAACCTGAAGTGAAGCAGCAGATTCTATTACTAGTGTCATAGGAATGGTTCAAATCATAGACAATAAGAAGAGTCAGCTTTCTTGTACTTAAGTCGGCATTGTGCTTTTTGTATTTAATTCCGATGCAATTTCTGTGTTTCATCGGCAATAAGAAGGTCAGAGGGATACAGTAAACCTGAAGTGAAGCATCGGAATCTGTAACTAGTGTCACAGGAATGGTTCAAACATAGACAGTAAGATGAGTCAGTTTTCTTGTACTTAAGACGGCATTGTGCCTTTTGTATTTAATTCCGATGCAATTTCTGTGTTTTATCGTCAATAACAAGGTCAGAGGGATACAGTAAACCTGAAGTGTAGCATCGGAATCTATAACTAGTGTCACAGGAATGGTTCAAATTTAGACAGTAAGAGGAGTCAGTTTTCTTGTACTTAAGTCGGCAATGTGCCTTTTGTATTCAATTCCGATGCAATTTCTGTGTTCATCGTCAATAAGAAGGTCAGAGGGATGCAGTAAACCTAAAGTGAAGCATCGGAATCTATAACTAATGTAACAGGAATGGTTCCAAACATAGACAGTAAGAGGAGTCAGGTTTCTTGTACTGAAGTCTGCATTGTGCCTTTTGTATTTAATTCCGAAGGAATTTCTTTGTATCATCGTCAATAAGGAGGACAGAGAGATACAGTAAACCTGGAGTAAAGCATCGGAATCTATAACTAGTGTCACAGGAATGGTTGAAAACATAGACAGTAAGAAGAGTCAGTTTTCTTGTACTTAAGTCGGCGTTGTGCCTTTTGTATTTAATTCCGATGCAATTTCTGTGTTTAATCGTCAATAAGAAGGTCAGAGGGATACAGTAAACCTGAAGTGACGCATCGGAATCTATAACTAGTGTCACATGAATGGTGCAAACATAGACAGTAAGAAGAGTCAGTTTTCTTGTACATATGTAGGCATTGTGCCTTTTGCTTTTAATTCCGATACAATTTCTGAGTTTCATCGTCAATAAGAAGGTCTGATGGATACAGTAAAACCTGAAGTGATGCATCGGAATCTATAACTAGTGTCAGAGGAATGGTTCAAATCATAGACAGTAAGAAGAGTCAGTTTTCTTGTACCTAAGTCGGCATTGTTCCTTTTCTAATTCATTCCGATGCAATTTCTATGTTTAATCGTCAACAAGAGGGACAGAGGGATACAGTATACCTGAAGTGAAGCATCGGAATCTATAACTAGTGTCACAGGAGTGGTTCAAAACATAGACACTAAGAAGAGTCAGTTTTCTTGTACTTATGTCGGCGTTGTGCCGTTTGAATTTAATTCCAATGCAATTTCTGTGTTTCGTCGTCAATAAGAACGTCAGAGGGAATCAGTGAACCTGAAGTGAAGCATCGGAATCTATAACTAGTGTCACAGGAATGGTTCAAATCATAGACAGTAAGAAGAGTCAGTTTTCTTGTACTTAAGTCGGCATTGTGCCTTTTGTATTTAATTCCGATGCCATTTCAGTGTCTGATCGTCAATAAAAAGGTCAGAGGGATACAGTGAACCTGAAGTGAAGCATCGGAATCTATAACTTGTGTCACAGGAACGGTTCAAAACATAGACAGTAAGAAGAGTCAGTTTTCTTGTACTTAAGTCGGCATTGTGCCATTTGTGTTTAATTCCGATGCAATTTCTGTGTTTCAAGGTCAAGAAGAAGGTCAGAGGGATACAGTAAACCTGAAGTGAAGCATCGGAATCTATAACTAGTGTCACAGGAATGGTTCAAGATATAGACAGCAAGAAGAGTCAGTTTTCTTGTACTTAAGTCGGCATTGTGCCTTTTGTATTTAATTCCGAAGCAATTTCTGTGTTTCATCGTCAGTAAGAAATTCAGAGGAATACAATAAACCTGAAGTGAAGCATCGGAATCTATAACTACTGTCACAGGAATAGTTCAAAAATTAGACAGTAAGAAGAGTCAGTTTTCTTGTACTTAAGTCGACATTGTGCCTTTTGTATTTAATTCAGATGCAATATCTGTGTTTCATCGTCAATAAGAAGGTCAGAGTCATACAGTAAACCAGAAGTGAAGCATCGGAATCTATAACTAGTGTTACACGAATGGTTCAAAACATAGACTGTAAGAAGAGTCAGTTATCTTGTACTTAAGTCGGTATTGTGCCATTTGTATTTTACTCCGATGCAATCTCTGTGTTTCATCATCAATAAGAAGGTGAGAGGGATACAGTAAACCTGAAGTGAAGCAGCAGAATCTATAACTAGTGTCATAGGAATGGTTCAAAACATAGACAGTTAGAAGAGTCAGTTTTCTTGTACATATGTCGGCATTGTGCCTTTTGCATTTAATTCCGATGCAATTTCTGAGTTTCATCGTCAATAAGAAGGTCTGATGGATACAGTAAACCAGAAGTGAAGCATCGGAATCTATAACTAGTGTCAGAGGAATGGTTCAAAACATAGACAGTAAGAAGAGTCAGTTTTCTTGTACCTAAGTCGGCATTGTTCCTTTTCTAATTCATTCAGATGCATTTTCTATGTTTCATCGTCAATAAGAAGGTCAGAGGGATACAGTATACCTGAAGTGAAGCATCGGAATCTATAACTAGTGTCACAGGAGTGGTTCCAAACATAGACAGTAAGAAGAGTCAGTTTTCTTGTACTTATGCCGGCGTTGTGCCTTTTGAACTTAATTCCAATGCAATTTCTGTGTTTCATCGTCAATAAGATCGTCAGAGGGAATCAGTGAACCTGAAGTGAAGCATCGGAATCTATAACTAGTGTCACAGGAATGGTTCAAATCATAGACAGTAAGAAGAGTCAGTTTTCTTGTACTTAAGTCGGCATTGTGCCGTTTGTATTTAATTCCGATGCCATTTCAGTGTCTGATCGTCAATAAAAAGGTCAGAGGGATACAGTGAACTTGAAGTGAAGCATCGGAATCTATAACTAGTGTCACAGGAATGGTTCAAAACATAGACAGTAAGAAGAGTCAGTTTTCTTGTACTTAAGTCGGCATTGTGCCATTTGTATTTAATTCCGATGCAATTTCTGTGTTTCAAGGTCAAGAAGAAGGTCAGAGGGATACAGTAAACCTGAAGTGAAGCATCGGAATCTATAACTAGTGTCACAGGAATGGTTAAAACATAGACAGCAAGAAGAGTCGGTTTTCTTGTACTTAAGTCGGCATTGTGCTTTTTGTATTCAATTCCGAAGCAATTTCTGTGTTTCATCGTCAGTAAGAATGTCAGAGGGATACAGTAAACCTGAAGTGAAGCATCGGAATCTATAACTACTGTCACTGGAATGGTTCAAAAATTAGACAGTAAGAAGAGTCAGTTTTCTTGTGCTTAAGTCGGCATTGTGCCTTTTGTATTTAATTCCGATGCAATTTCTGTGTTTCATCATCAATAAGAAGGTGAGAGGGATACAGTAAACCTGAAGTGAAGCAGCAGAATCTATAACTAGTGTCACAGGAATGGTTCAAAACATAGACAGTAAGAAGAGTCAGTATTCTTGTACTTAAGTCGGCATTGTGCCTTTTGTATTTAATTCTGATGCAATATCTGTGTTTCATCGTCAATAAGAAGGTCAGAGGGATACAGCAAACGTGAAGTGAAGCATCGGAATCCATAACTAGTGTCACAAGAATGGTTCAAACATAGACAGTAAGAAGAGTCAGTTTTCTTGTACTTAAGTCGGCATTGTGCCTTTTGTATTTAATTCCGATGCAATTTCCGTGTTTCATCGTCAATAAGAAGGTCAGAGGGATACAGTAAACCTGAGGTTAAGCATCGGAATCTATAACTCAGGTCACAGGAATGGTTCAAAACATAGACAGTTAGAAGAGTCAGTTTTCTTGTGCTTAAGTCGGCATTGTGCCTTTTGTATTTAATTCCGATGCAATTTCTGTGTTTCATCGTCAATAAGAAGGTCAGAGGGATACAGTAAACCTGAAGTGAATCATCGGAATCTATAACTAGTGTCACAGGAATGGTTCAAGACATAGACTGTAAGAAGAGTCAGTTTTCTTGTACTTAAGTCGTCATTGTGCCTTTTGTATTTAACTCCGGTGCATTTCTGTGTTTCATCGTCAATAAGAAGGTCAGAGGGACACAGTAAACCTGAAGTGAAGCAGCAGATTCTATTACTAGTGTCATAGGAATGGTTCAAATCATAGACAATAAGAAGAGTCAGCTTTCTTGTACTTAAGTCGGCATTGTGCCTTTTGTATTTAATTCCGATGCAATTTCTGTGTTTCATCGGCAATAAGAAGGTCAGAGGGATACAGTAAACCTGAAGTGAAGCATCGGAATCTGTAACTAGTGTCACAGGAATGGTTCAAACATAGACAGTAAGATGAGTCAGTTTTCTTGTACTTAAGACGGCATTGTGCCTTTTGTATTTAATTCCGATGCAATTTCTGTGTTTCATCGTCAATAACAAGGTCAGAGGGATACAGTAAACCTGAAGTGTAGCATCGGAATCTATAACTAGTGTCACAGGAATGGTTCAAATTTAGACAGTAAGAGGAGTCAGTTTTCTTGTACTTAAGTCGGCAATGTGCCTTTTGTATTCAATTCCGATGCAATTTCTGTGTTCATCGTCAATAAGAAGGTCAGAGGGATGCAGTAAACCTAAAGTGAAGCATCGGAATCTATAACTAATGTAACAGGAATGGTTCCAAACATAGACAGTAAGAGGAGTCAGGTTTCTTGTACTGAAGTCTGCATTGTGCCTTTTGTATTTAATTCCGAAGGAATTTCTTTGTATCATCGTCAATAAGGAGGTCAGAGAGATACAGTAAACCTGGAGTAAAGCATCGGAATCTATAACTAGTGTCACAGGAATGGTTGAAAACATAGACAGTAAGAAGAGTCAGTTTTCTTGTACTTAAGTCGGCGTTGTGCCTTTTGTATTTAATTCCGATGCAATTTCTGTGTTTCATCGTCAATAAGAAGGTCAGAGGGATACAGTAAACCTGAAGTGACGCATCGGAATCTATAACTAGTGTCACATGAATGGTGCAAACATAGACAGTAAGAAGAGTCAGTTTTCTTGTACATATGTAGGCATTGTGCCTTTTGCTTTTAATTCCGATACAATTTCTGAGTTTCATCGTCAATAAGAAGGTCTGATGGATACAGTAAAACCTGAAGTGATGCATCGGAATCTATAACTAGTGTCAGAGGAATGGTTCAAATCATAGACAGTAAGAAGAGTCAGTTTTCTTGTACCTAAGTCGGCATTGTTCCTTTTCTAATTCATTCCGATGCAATTTCTATGTTTAATCGTCAACAAGAGGGACAGAGGGATACAGTATACCTGAAGTGAAGCATCGGAATCTATAACTAGTGTCACAGGAGTGGTTCAAAACATAGACAGTAAGAAGAGTCAGTTTTCTTGTACTTATGTCGGCGTTGTGCCGTTTGAATTTAATTCCAATGCAATTTCTGTGTTTCGTCGTCAATAAGAACGTCAGAGGGAATCAGTGAACCTGAAGTGAAGCATCGGAATCTATAACTAGTGTCACAGGAATGGTTCAAATCATAGACAGTAAGAAGAGTCAGTTTTCTTGTACTTAAGTCGGCATTGTGCCTTTTGTATTTAATTCCGATGCCATTTCAGTGTCTGATCGTCAATAAAAAGGTCAGAGGGATACAGTGAACCTGAAGTGAAGCATCGGAATCTATAACTTGTGTCACAGGAACGGTTCAAAACATAGACAGTAAGAAGAGTCAGTTTTCTTGTACTTAAGTCGGCATTGTGCCATTTGTGTTTAATTCCGATGCAATTTCTGTGTTTCAAGGTCAAGAAGAAGGTCAGAGGGATACAGTAAACCTGAAGTGAAGCATCGGAATCTATAACTAGTGTCACAGGAATGGTTCAAGATATAGACAGCAAGAAGAGTCAGTTTTCTTGTACTTAAGTCGGCATTGTGCCTTTTGTATTTAATTCCGAAGCAATTTCTGTGTTTCATCGTCAGTAAGAAATTCAGAGGAATACAATAAACCTGAAGTGAAGCATCGGAATCTATAACTACTGTCACAGGAATGGTTCAAAAATTAGACAGTAAGAAGAGTCAGTTTTCTTGTACTTAAGTCGACATTGTGCCTTTTGTATTTAATTCAGATGCAATATCAGTGTTTCATCGTCAATAAGAAGGTCAGAGTCATACAGTAAACCAGAAGTGAAGCATCGGAATCTATAACTAGTGTTACACGAATGGTTCAAAACATAGACTGTAAGAAGAGTCAGTTATCTTGTACTTAAGTCGGTATTGTGCCATTTGTATTTTACTCCGATGCAATCTCTGTGTTTCATCATCAATAAGAAGGTGAGAGGGATACAGTAAACCTGAAGTGAAGCAGCAGAATCTATAACTAGTGTCACAGGAATGGTTCAAAACATAGACAGTAAGAAGAGTCAGTTTTCTTGTACTTAAGTCGGCATTGTGCCTTTTGTATTTAATTCCGATGCAATATCTGTGTTTCATCGTCAATAAGAAGGTCAGAGGGATACAGTAAACGTGAAGTGAAGCATCGGAATCTATAACTAGTGTCACAGGAATGGTTCAAAGCATAGACAGTAAGAAGAGTCAGTTTTCTTGTACTTAAGTCGGCATTGTGCCTTTTGTATTTAATTCCGATGCAATTTCCGTTTTTCATCGTCAATAATAAGGTCAGAGGGATACAGTAAACCTGAAGTGAAGCATCGGAATCTATAACTAGTGTCACAGGAATGGTTCAAATTTAGACAGTAAGAGGAGTCAGTTTTCTTGTACTGAAGTCGGCATTGTGCCTTTTGTATTTAATTCCGATGCAATTTCTGTGTTTCATCGTCAATAAGAAGGTCTGAGGCATACAGTAACCCTGAAGTGAAGCATCGGATTCTATAACTAGTGTCACAGGAATGGTTCAAAACATAGACATTAAGATGAGTCAGTTTCCTTGTACTTAAGTCGGCATTGTGCCTTTTGTATTAAATTCCGATGCAATTTCTGTGTTTCCTCGTGAATAAGAGGGTCAGAGGGATACAGTAAACATGAAGTGAAGCTTCGGAATCTATAACTAATGTCACAGGAATGGTTAAAATCATAGACAGTATGAAGAGTCAGCTTTCTTGTACTTAAGTCATCGTTGTGCCTTTTGTATTTAATTCCGATGCAATTTCTGTGTTTCATCGTCAATAAGAAGGTCTGTGGCATACAGTAAACCTGAAGTGAAGCGTCGGAATCTATAACTAGTGTCACAGGAATGGTTCATATCATAGACAGTAAGATGAGTCAGTTTTCTTCTACTTAAGTCGGCATTGAGCCCTTTGTATTTAATTTCGATGCAATTTCTGTGTTTCATCGTGAATAAGAGGGTCAAGGGATACAGTAAACATGAAGTGAAGCATCGGAATCTATAACTAGTGTCATAGGAATGGTTCAAAACATATACAGTCAGAAGAGTCAGTTTTCTTGTACTTAAGTCGGCGTTGCGCTTTTTGTATTTAATTCCGATGCAATTTCTGTATTTCATCGTCAATAAGAAGGTCTGAGGCATACAGTAAACCTGAAGTGAAGCATCGGAATCTATAACTAGTGTCACAGGAATGGTTCAAAACATAGACAGTAAGAAGAGGCAGTTTTCTTGTACTTAAGACGGCATTGTGCCTTTTGTATGTAATTCCGATGCAATTTCAGTGTTTCGTCGTCAATAAGAATGTCAGAGGGATACAGTGAACCTGAAGTGAAGCATCGGAATCTATAACTAGTGTCACAGGAATGGTTCAAAACATAGACAGTAAGAAGAGTCAGGTTTCTTGTACTTAAGTCGGCATTGTGCCTTTTGTATTTAATTCCGATGCAATTTCAGTGTTTCATCGTCAATAAGAAGGTCAGAGGGATACAATAAACCTGAAGTGAAGCATCGGAATCTATAACCAGTGTCACAGAATTGGTTCAAAACATAGACAGTATGAAGAGTCAGTTTTCTTGTACTTAAGTCGGCTTTGTGCCTTTTGTGTTTAATTCCGATGCAATTTCTGTGTTTCATCGTCAATAAGAAGGTCAGAGACATACAGTAAACCTGTAGTGAAGCATCGGAATCTATACCTAGTGCCACAGGAATGGTTGATAGCATAGACAGTAAGAAGAGTCAGTTTTCTTGTACTTTAGTCGGAATTGTGCCTTTTGTATTTAATTCCGATTCAATATTCGTGTTTCTTCGTCAATAAGAAGGTCAGAGGGATACAGTAAACCTGAAGTGAAGCATCGGAATCTATAACTAGTGTCACAGGAATGGGTCAAAACATAGACAGTAAGAAGAGTCAGTTTTCTTGTACTTAAGTCGGCATTGTGCCTTTTGTATTTAATTCCGATGCAATATCTGTGTTTCATCGTCAATAAGAAGGTCTGAGGGATACAATAAACCTGAAGTGAAGCATCGGAATCTATAACTAGTGTCACAGGGATGGTTCAAAACATAGACAGTATGAAGAGTCAGTTTTCTTGTACTTAAGTCGGCGTTGCGCGTTTTGTATTTAAATCCGATGCAATATCTGTGTTTCATCGTCAATAAGAAGGTCAGAGGCATACAGTAAACCTGTAGTGAAGCATCGGAATCTATAGCTAGTGTCACAGGAATGGTTCAATACATAGACAGTAAGAACACTCAGTTTACTTGTACTTAAGTCGGCATTGTGAGTTTTGTGTTTAATTCCGATGCAATTCCAGTATTTCATCGTCAATAAGAAGGTCAGAGGGATTTAGTGAACCTGAAGTGAAGCATCAGATTCTATAACTAGTGTCACAGGAATGATTCAAAACATAGACAGTATAAGGATCAGTTTCCTTGTACTTAAGTCGGCATTGTGCCTTTTGTATTTAATCCGATGCAATATCTGTGTTTCATCGTCAATAAGAAGGTCGGAGGGATACGGTAAACCTGAAGTGAGGCATCGGAATCTATAACTAGTGTCACACTAATGGTTCAAAACATAAACAGTATGAAGAGTCAGTTTTCTTGTACTTAAGTCGGCATTGTGCCGTTTGCATTTAATTCCGATGCAATTTCTGTGTTTCATCGTCAATAAGAAGGTCAGAGGGATACAGTAAACCTGCAGTGAAGCATCGGAATCTATAACTAGTGTCACATGAATGGTTCAAAACGTAGATAGTAAGAAGAGTCTGTTTGCTTGTACTTAAGTCGGCATTGTGCCTTTTGTAATTAATTCCGATGCAATTTCTGTGTTTCATCGTCAATAAGAAGGTCAGAGGGAACAGTAAACCTGAAGTGAAGCATCGGAAACTATAACTAGTGTCAAAGGAATGGTTCAAAAATAGACAGTAAGAAGAGTCTGTTTTCTTGTACTTAAGTCGGCAATGTGCCTTTTATATTTAATTCCGATGCAATTTCTGTGTTTCATCGTCAATACGAAGGCCAGAGGGATACAGTAAACCTGAAGTGAAGCATCGGAATCTATAACTAGTGTCACACGAATGGTTCAAACATATACAGTAAGAAGAGTCAGATATCTTGTACTTAAGTCGGCATTGTGCCTTTCGTATTTAATTCCGATGCAATTTCCGTGTTTCATCGTCAATAAGAAGGTCAGAGGGATACAGTAAACCTGAAGTGAAGCATCGGAATCTGTAAGTAATGACACAGGAATTGTTAAAAACATAGACAGTAAGAAGAATCAGTTTTCTTGTACTTAAGTCGGCATTGTGCCTTTTGTATTTAATTCCGATGCAAGTTCTATGTTTCATCGTCAAGAAGAAGGTCAGAGGGATACAGTAAAGCTGAAGTGAAGCATCGGAATGTATAACTAGTGTCACAGGAATGGTTCAAAACATAGACAGTAAGAAGAGTCAGTTTTCTTGTACTTAAGTCGGCATCGTGCCTTTTATATTTAATTCCGATGCAATTTCTGTGTTTCATTGTCAATAAGAAGGTCAGAGGGATACAGTAAACCTGAAGTGAAGCATCGGAATCTATAACTAGTGTCAGAGGACTGGTTCAAACATAGACTGTAGGAAGAGTCTGTTTTCTTGTACTTAAGTCGGCATTGTGCATTTGTATTTAATTCCGATGCAATTTCTGTGTTTCATCGTCAATAAGAAGGTCAGAGGCATACAGTAAACCTGAAGTGAACCATCGGAGACTATAACTAGTATCACAGGAATGGTTCAAAACATAGACAGTAAGAAGAATCAGTTTTCTTATACTTATGTCGGCTTTGTGCCTTTTGTATTTAATGCCGATGCAATTTCAGTGTTTCATCGTCAATAAGAAGGTCAGAGGGATACAGTGAACCTGAAGTGAAGCATCGGAATCTATAACTAGTGTCACAGGAATCGTTCAAAGCATAGACAGTAAGAAGAGTTAGTTATCTTGTACTTAAGTCAGCATTGTGCCTTTTGTATTTAATTCCGATGCAATTTCAGTGTTTCATCGTCAATAAGAAGGTCAGAGGGATACAGTAAACCTGAAGTGCAGCATCGGAATCTATAACTAGTGTCACAGGAATGGTTAAAGACATAGACAGTTAGAAGGGTCAGTTTTCTTGTACTTAAGTCGGCATTGTGCCTTTTGTATTCAATTCCGTTGCAATTTCAGTGTTTCATCGTCAATAAGAAGGTCAGAGGGATACAGGGAACCTGAAGTGAAGCATCGGAATCTATAACTAGTGTCACAGGAATGGTTCAAAACATAGACAGTAAGAGGAGTCAGGTTTCTTGTACTTAAGTCGGCATTGTGCCTTTTGAATTTAATTCCGATGCAATTTCTGTGTTTCATCGTCAATAAGAAGGTCAGAGGGTTACTGTAAACCTGAAGTGAAGCATTTGAATCTACACCTAGTGTCACAGGAATGGTTCAAAGCATAGACAGTAAGAAGAGTCAGTTTTCTTGTACTTTAGTCGGAATTGTGCCTTTTGTATTTAATACCGACGCAATTTCTGTGTTTCATCGTCAATAAGAAGGTCAGAGGGATACAGTAAACCTGAAGTGAAGCATCGGAATCTATAACTAGTGTCACAGGAAGGGTTCAAAACATAGGCAGTAAGAAGAGTCAATTTTCTTGTACTTAAGTCGGCATTGTGCCTTCTGTATTTAATTCGAGGCAATTTCTGTGTTTCATCGACAATAAGAAGGTCGGAGGGATTCGGTAAACCTGAAGTGAAGCATCGGAATTTATACCTAGTGTCACAGGAATTGTTCAAAACATAGACAGTAAGAAGAGTCAGTTTTCTTGTACTTAAGTCGGCATTGTGCCTTTTGTATTTAATTCCGATGCAATTTCTGTGTTTCATCGTCAATAAGAAGGTCAGAGGGATACAGTAAACCTGCAGTGAAGCATCGGATTCTATGACTAGTTTCACATGAATGGTACAAAACAGAGACAGTAAGAAGAGTCAGTTTTCTTGTACTAAAGTTGACATTGTGCCTTTTGTATTTAATTCTGATGCAATTTCTGTGTTTCATCGGTAATAAGAAGGTCAGAGGTATACAGTAAACCTGAAGTGAAGCATCGGAATCTATAACTAGTGTCACAGGTATGGTTCAAAACATAGACAGTGAGAGAAGTCAGTTTTCTTGTACTTATGTCGGCATTGTGCTTTGTATTTAATTCCGATGCAATTTCTGTGTTTCATTATCAATAAGAAGGTCAAGGGGGTACAGTAAACCTGAAGTGAAACATCGGAATCTATAACTAGTGTCACAGGAATGGTTCAAAACATAGACAGTAAGAAGAGTCAGTTTTCTTGTACTTAAGTCGGCATTGAGCCTTTTGTATTTAATTCCGATGCAATTTCTGTGTTTCATCGTCAATAAGGACGTCAGAGGGATACAGTAAACCTGAAGTGAAGCATCGGAATCTATAACTCGTGTCACAGGAGCGGTTCAAAACATAGACAGTAAGAAGAGTCAGTTTTCTTCTACATAAGTCGGCATTGTGCCTTTTGTATTTAATTCCGATGCAATTTCTGTGTTTCATCGTCAATAAGAAGGTCAGAGGGAGACAGTAAACCTGAAGTGAAGCATTGGAATCTATAACTAGTGTCACAGGAATAGTTCAAAACATAGACAGTAAGAAGAGTCAGTTTTCTTGTACTTAAGTCGGCATTGTGCCTTTTGTATTTAATTCCGATGCAATTTCTGTGTTTCATCGTCAATAAGAAGGACAGAGGGATACAGTTAACCTGACGTGAAGCATCGGAATCTATAACTAGTGTCACAGGATTGGTTCAAACCATAGAGAGTAAGAAGAGTCAGTTTTCTTGCACTTAAGTCGGCATTGTGCCTTTTATATTTAATTCCGATGCAATTGCTGTGTTTCATCGTCAATAAGAAGGTCAGAGGGATACAGTAAAAATGAAGTGAAGCATCGGAATATATAACTAGTGTCACAGGAATGGTTCAAAACACAGACAGTAAGAAGGGTCAGTTATCTTATGCTTAAGTCGGCATTGTGCCTTTTGTATTCAATTCTGAAGCAATTTCTGTGTTTCATCGTCAAGAAGAAGGTCAGAGGGATACAATAACCTGAAGTAAAACATCGTAATCTATAACGAGTGTCACATGAATGGTTCAGAATATAGACAGTAAGAAGAGTCAGTTTTCTTGTACTTAAGTCGGCATTGTGCCTTCTGTATTTAATTCGAGGCAATTTCTGTGTTTCATCGACAATAAGAAGGTCGGAGGGATTCGGTAAACCTGAAGTGAAGCATCGGAATTTATACCTAGTGTCACAGGAATTGTTCAAAACATAGACTGTAAGAAGAGTCAGTTTTCTTGTACTTAAGTCGGCATTGTGCCTTTTGTATTTAATTCCGATGCAATTTCTGTGTTTCATCGTCAATAAGAAGGTCAGAGGGATACAATAAACCTGAAGTGAAGTATCGGAATCTATAACTAGTGTCACAATAGTGGTTCAAAACATAGAGTGTATGAAGAGTCAGTTTTCTTGTACTTACGTCGGCTTTGTGCCTTTTGTATTTAATTCCGATGCAATTTCTGTGTTTCATCGTCTGTAAGAAGGTCAGAGGCATACAATAAACCTGAAGTGAAGCATTGGAATCTATAACTAGTGTCACAGGAATGGTTCAATACATAGACAGTAAGAAGAGTCAGTTTACTTGTACTTAAGTCGGCATTGTGCCTTTTGTATTTAATTCCGATGCAATTTCAGTATTTCATCGTCAATAAGAAGGTCAGAGGGATTTAGTGAACCTAAAGTGAAGCATCGGATTCTATAACTAGTGTCACAGGAATGGCTCAAAACATAGAGAGTATGAAGAGTCAATTTTCTTGTACTTAAGTCGGCATTGTGCCTTCTGTATTTAATTCGAGGCAATTTCTGTGTTTCATCGACAATAAGAAGGTCGGAGGGATTCGGTAAACCTGAAGTGAAGCATCGGAATTTATACCTAGTGTCACAGGAATTGTTCAAAACATAGACAGTAAGAAGAGTCAGTTTTCTTGTACTTAAGTCGGCATTGTGCCTTTTGTATTTAATTCCGATGCAATTTCTGTGTTTCATCGTCAATAAGAAGGTCAGAGGGATACAGTAAACCTGCAGTGAAGCATCGGATTCTATGACTAGTTTCACATGAATGGTACAAAACAGAGACAGTAAGAAGAGTCAGTTTTCTTGTACTAAAGTTGACATTGTGCCTTTTGTATTTAATTCTGATGCAATTTCTGTGTTTCATCGGTAATAAGAAGGTCAGAGGTATACAGTAAACCTGAAGTGAAGCATCGGAATCTATAACTAGTGTCACAGGTATGGTTCAAAACATAGACAGTGAGAGAAGTCAGTTTTCTTGTACTTATGTCGGCATTGTGCTTTGTATTTAATTCCGATGCAATTTCTGTGTTTCATTATCAATAAGAAGGTCAAGGGGGTACAGTAAACCTGAAGTGAAACATCGGAATCTATAACTAGTGTCACAGGAATGGTTCAAAACATAGACAGTAAGAAGAGTCAGTTTTCTTGTACTTAAGTCGGCATTGAGCCTTTTGTATTTAATTCCGATGCAATTTCTGTGTTTCATCGTCAATAAGGACGTCAGAGGGATACAGTAAACCTGATGTGAAGCATCGGAATCTATAACTCGTGTCACAGGAGCGGTTCAAAACATAGACAGTAAGAAGAGTCAGTTTTCTTCTACATAAGTCGGCATTGTGCCTTTTGTATTTAATTCCGATGCAATTTCTGTGTTTCATCGTCAATAAGAAGGTCAGAGGGAGACAGTAAACCTGAAGTGAAGCATTGGAATCTATAACTAGTGTCACAGGAATAGTTCAAAACATAGACAGTAAGAAGAGTCAGTTTTCTTGTACTTAAGTCGGCATTGTGCCTTTTGTATTTAATTCCGATGCAATGTCTGTGTTTCATCGTCAATAAGAAGGTCAGAGGGATACAGTAAAGCTGAAGTGAAGCATCGGAATGTATAACTAGTGTCACAGGAATGGTTCAAAACATAGACAGTAAGAAGAGTCAGTTTTCTTGTACTTAAGTCGGCATCGTGCCTTTTATATTTAATTCCGATGCAATTTCTGTGTTTCATTGTCAATAAGAAGGTCAGAGGGATACAGTAAACCTGAAGTGAAGCATCGGAATCTATAACTAGTGTCAGAGGACTGGTTCAAACATAGACTGTAGGAAGAGTCTGTTTTCTTGTACTTAAGTCGGCATTGTGCATTTGTATTTAATTCCGATGCAATTTCTGTGTTTCATCGTCAATAAGAAGGTCAGAGGCATACAGTAAACCTGAAGTGAACCATCGGAGACTATAACTAGTATCACAGGAATGGTTCAAAACATAGACAGTAAGAAGAATCAGTTTTCTTATACTTATGTCGGCTTTGTGCCTTTTGTATTTAATGCCGATGCAATTTCAGTGTTTCATCGTCAATAAGAAGGTCAGAGGGATACAGTGAACCTGAAGTGAAGCATCGGAATCTATAACTAGTGTCACAGGAATCGTTCAAAGCATAGACAGTAAGAAGAGTTAGTTATCTTGTACTTAAGTCAGCATTGTGCCTTTTGTATTTAATTCCGATGCAATTTCAGTGTTTCATCGTCAATAAGTAGGTCAGAGGGATACAGTAAACCTGCAGTGAAGCATCGGAATCTATAACTAGTGCCACATGAATGGTTCAAAACTTAGACAGTAAGGAGAATCAGTTTTCTTGTACTTAAGTCGGTATTGTGCCTTTTGTATATAATCCCGATGCAATTCCCGTGTTTCATCGTCAATAAGAAGGTCAGAGGTATACAGTAAACCTGAAGTGAAGCATCGGAATCTATAACTAGTGTCACAGGTATGGTTGAGACCATAGACAGTAAGAAGAGTCAGTTATCTTGTACTTAAGTAGACATTGTGATTTTTGTATTTAATTCCGATGCAATTTCTGTGTATCATCGTCAATAAGAAGGTCAGAGGGACACAGTAAAGCTGAAGTGAAGCATCGGAATCTATAACTAGTGTCACAGGAATAATTGAAAACATAGACAGTAAGAAGAATCAGTTTATCTTGTACTTAAGTCGGCATTGTGCCTTTCATATATAATTCCGATGCAATTTCTGTGTTTCATCGTCAATAAGATGGTCAGAGGGATACAGCAAACCTGAAGTGAAGCATCGGAATCTATAATTAGTGTCACATGAATGGTTCAAAACATATACAGTAAGAAGAGTCAGTTTTCTTGTACTTAAGTCGGCATTGTGCCTTTTGTATTTAATTCCGATGTAATTTCTGCGTTTCATCGTCAATAAGAAGGTCACAGGGATACAGTAAACCTGAGGTGAAGCATCGGAATCAATAACTAGTGTCACAGGAATGGATCAAAACATAGACAGTAAGAAGGGTCAGCTTTCTTGTACTTAAGTCGGCATTGTTCCTTTTGTATTTAATTCCGATGCAAATTCTGTGTTTCATCGTCAATACGAACGTCGGAGGCATACAGTAATCCTGAAGTAAAGCTTCGGAAGCTATAACGAGTGTCACATGAATGGTTCAATACATAGACAGTAAGAAGAGTCTGTTTTCTTGTACTTAAGTCGGCATTGTGCCTTTTGTATTTAATTCCGATGCAATTTCTGTGTTTCATCGTCAATAAGAAGGTCAGAGGGATACAGTAAACCTGCAGTGAAGCATCGGAATCTATAACTAGTGCCACATGAATGGTTCAAAACATAGACAGTAAGGAGAATCAGTTTTCTTGTACTTAGGTCGGCATTGTGCCTTTTGTAATTAATTCCGATGCAATTTCTGTGTTTCATCGTCAATAAGAAGGTCAGAGGTATACAGTAAACCTGAAGTAAAGCTTCGGAAGCTATAACGAGTGTCACATGAATGGTTCAAAACATAGACAGTAAGAAGAGTCAGTTTACTTGTACTTAAGTCGGCATTGTGCCTTTTGTATTTAATTCCGATGCAATTTCAGTACTTCATCGTCAATAAGAAGGTCAGAGGGATTTAGTGAAACTAAAGTGAAGCATCGGATTCTATAACTAGTGTCACAGGAATGGTTCAAAACATAGACAGTAAGAGGATCAATTTTCTTGTACTTAAGACGGCATTGTGCCTTTTGTATTTAATTCGATTCAATTTCTGTGTTTCATCGACAATAAGAAGGTCGGAGGGATACGGTAAACCTGAAATGAAGCATCGGAATCTATAACTAGTGTCACAGGAATTGTTCAAAACATAGACAGTAAGAAAAGTCAGTTTTC
Source organism: Schistocerca americana (assembly GCF_021461395.2). Lineage (NCBI taxonomy): Eukaryota > Metazoa > Arthropoda > Insecta > Orthoptera > Acrididae > Schistocerca > Schistocerca americana. The sequence continues at coordinate 19,078,675 of NC_060130.1, read as the reverse complement.
TTGTACTTAAGTCGGCATTGTGCCTTTTGTATTCAATTCCGATGCAATTTCTGTGTTTCATCGTCAATAAGAAGGTCAGAGGGATACAGTAAACCTGCAGTGAAGCATCGGATTCTATGACTAGTTTCACATGAATGGTTCAAAACAGAGACAGTAAGAAGAGTCAGTTTTCTTGTACTAAAGTTGACATTGTGCCTTTTGTATTTAATTCTGATGAAATTTTTTTGTGTTTCATCGGTAATAAAAAGGTCAGAGGTATACAGTAAACCTGAAGTGAAGCATCGGAATCTATAACTAGTGTCACAGGTATGGTTCAAAACATAGACAGTAAGGGAAGTCAGTTTTCTTGTACTTATGTCGGCATTGTGCTTTGTATTTAATTCCGATGCAATTTCTGTGTTTCATTATCAATAAGAAGGTCAAGGGGGTACAGTAAACCTGAAGTGAAACATCGGAATCTATAACTAGTGTCACAGGAGTGGTTCAAAACATAGACAGTAAGAAGAGTCAGTTTTCTTCTACTTAAGTCGGCATTGTGCCTTTTGTATTTAATTCCGATGCAATTTCCGTGTTTCATCGTCAATAAGAAGGTCAGAGGGATACAGTAAACCTGAAGTGAAGCATTGGAATCTATAACTAGTGTCACAGGAATGGTTCAAAACATAGACAGTAAGAAGAGTCAGTTTTCTTGTACTTAAGTCGGCATAGTGCCTTTTGTATTTAATTCCGATGCAATGTCTGTGTTTCATCGTCAATAAGGACGTCAGAGGGATACAGTAAACCTGAAGTGAAGCATCGGAATCTATAGCTCGTGTCACAGGAGTGGTTCAAAACATAGACAGTAAGAAGAGTCAGTTTTCTTCTACTTAAGTCGGCATTGTGCCTTTTGTATTTAATTCCGATGCAATTTCCGTGTTTCATCGTCAATAAGAAGGTCAGAGGGATACAGTAAACCTGAAGTGAAGTATTGGAATCTATAACTAGTGTCACAGGAATGGTTCAAAACATAGACAGTAAGAAGAGTCAGTTTTCTTGTACTTAAGTCGGCATAGTGCCTTTTGTATTTAATTCCGATGCAATGTCTGTGTTTCATCGTCAATAAGAAGGTCAGAGGGATACAGTAAAGCTGAAGTGAAGCATCGGAATGTATAACTAGTGTCACAGGAATGGTTCAAACATAGACAGTAGGAAGAGTCTGTTTTCTTGTACTTAAGTCGGCATTGTGCATTTGTATTTAATTCCGATGCAATTTCTGTGTTTCATCGTCAATAAGAAGGTCAGAGGCATACAGTAAACCTGAAGTGAACCATCGAAGACTATAACTAGTGTCACAGGAATGGTTCAAAACATAGACAGTAAGAAGAATCAGTTTTCTTATACTTAAGTCGGCTTTGTGCCTTTTGTATTTAATGCCGATGCAATTTCAGTGTTTCATCGTCAATAAGAAGGTCAGAGGGATACAGTGAACCTGAAGTGAAGCATCGGAATCTATAACTAGTGTCACAGGAATGGTTCAAAGCATAGACAGTAAGAAGAGTTAGTTATCTTGTACTTAAGTCAGCATTGTGCCTTTTGTATTTAATTCCGATGCAATTTCAGTGTTTCATCGTCAATAAGTAGGTCAGAGGGATACAGTAAACCTGCAGTGAAGCATCGGAATCTATAACTAGTGCCACATGAATGGTTCAAAACTTAGACAGTAAGGAGAATCAGTTTTCTTGTACTTAAGTCGGCATTGTGCCTTTTGTATATAATCCCGATGCAATTCCAGTGTTTCATCGTCAATACGAAGGTCAGAGGTATACAGTAAACCTGAAGTGAAGCATCGGAATCTATAACGAGTGTCACAGGTATGGTTCAGAACATAGACAGTAAGAAGAGTCAGTTTTCTTGTACTTAAGTAGACATTGTGATTTTTGTATTTAATTCCGATGCAATTTCTGTGTATCATCGCCAATAAGAAGGTCAGAGGGACACAGTAAAGCTGAAGTGAAGCATCGGAATCTATAACTAGTGTCACAGGAATAATTGAAAACATAGACAGTAAGAAGAATCAGTTTATCTTGTACTTAAGTCGGCATTGTGCCTTTTATATATAATTCCGATGCAATTTCTGTGTTTCATCGTCAATAAGATGGTCAGAGGGATACAGCAAACCTGAAGTGAAGCATCGCAATCTATAATTAGTGTCACATGAATGGTTCAAAACATATACAGTAAGAAGAGTCAGTTTTCTTGTACTTAAGTCGGCATTGTGCCTTTTGTATTTAATTACGATGTAATTTCTGCGTTTCATCGTCAATAAGAAGGTCACAGGGATACAGTAAACCTGAGGTGAAGCATCGGAATCAGTAACTAGTGTCACAGGAATGGATCAAAACATAGACAGTAAGAAGGGTCAGCTTTCTTGTACTTAAGTCGGCATTGTGCCCTTTGTATTTAATTCCGATGCAAATTCTGTGTTTCATCGTCAATAAGAAGGTCGGAGGCATACAGTAAACCTGAAGTAAAGCTTCGGAAGCTATAACGAGTGTCACATGAATGGTTCAAAACATAGACAGTAAGAAGAGTCTGTTTTCTTGTACTTAAGTCGGCATTGTGCCTTTTGTATTTAATTCCGATGCAATTTCAGTGTTTCATCGTCAATAAGAAGGTCAGAGGGATACAGTAAACCTGCAGTGAAGCATCGGAATCTATAACTAGTGCCACATGAATGGTTCAAAACATAGACAGTAAGGAGAATCAGTTTTCTTGTACTTAAGACGGCATTGTGCCTTTTGTATTTAATTCCGATGCAATTTCTGTGTTTCTTCGTCAATAAGAAGGTCAGAGTTATATAGTAAACCTGAAGTGAAGCATCGGAATCTATAACTAGTGTCACAGGTATGGATCAAAACATAGACTGTAAGAAGAGCCAGTTTTCTTGTACTTAAGTAGACATTGTGATTTTTGTATTTAATTTAGATGCAATTTCTGTGTTTCATCGTCAATAAGAAGGTCAGAGGGATACAGTAAAGCTGAAGTGAAACATCGGAATCTATAACTAGTGTCACAGGAATAATTGAAAACATAGACAGTAAGAAGAATCAGTTTTTCTTGTACTTAAGTAGGCATTGTGCCTTTTATATATAATTCCGATGCAATTTCTGTGTTTCATCGTCAATAAGATGGTCAGAGGGATACAGTAAACCTGAAGTGAAGCATCGGAATCTATAATTAGTGTCACATGAATAGTTCAAAGCAAATACAATAAGAAGAGTCAGTTTTCTTGTACTTAAGTCGGCATTGTGCCTTTTGTATTTAATTCCGATGCAATGTCTGCAATTCATCGTCAATAAGAAGGTCACAGGGATACAGTAAACCTGAGGCGAAGCATCGGAATCAATAACTAGTGTCACAGGAATGGATCAAAACATAGACAGTAAGAAGGGTCAGCTTTCTTGTACATAAGTCGGCACTGTGCCTTTTGTATATAATTGCGATGCAAATTCTGTGTTTCATCGTCAATAAGATGGTCGGAGGCATACAGTAAACCTGAAGTGAAGGATCGGAATTTGTAACTAGTGTCACAGGAATGGTTCAAAACATAGACAGTAAGAAGAGTTAGTTTTATTGTACTTAAGTCGGCATTGTGCCTTTTGTATTTACTTTCGATGGAATTTCAGTGTTTCATCGTCAAAAAGAAGGTCACAGGGATTAAGTGAACCTGAAGTGAAGCATCGGAATCTATAACTAGTGTCACAGGAATGGTTCAAAACATAGAAATTAAGAAGAGTCAGTTTTCTTGTACTTAAGTCGGGATTTTGCATTTTGTATTTAATTCCGATGCAATTTCTGTATTTCATCGTCAATACGAAGGTCAGAGGGATACAGTAAACCTGAAGTGAAGCATCGGAATCTATAACTAGTGTCACAGGAATGGTTCAAAACATAGACAGTAAGAAGAGTCAGTATTCTTGTACTTAAGTTGGCATAGTGCCTTTTCCATTTAATTCCGATGCAATTTCTGTGTTTCATCGTCAATAAGAAGGTCAGAGGGATACAGTAAACCTGAAGTGTAGCATCGGGATATACAACTCGTGCCACAGGAATGGTTCAAAACATAGAAGGTAAGAGGAGTCAGTTTTCTTGTACTTAAGTCGACATTGTACATTTTGTATTTAATTCCGTTGCAATTTCTGTGTTTCATCGTGAATAACAAGGTCAGAGGGATACAGTATACCTGAAGTGTAGCAACGGAATCTATAACTAGTGTCACAGGAATGATTCAAAACATAGACAGTAAGAAGAGTCAGTTTTCTTGTACTTAAGTCGGCATTGTGCCTTTCGTATTTTATTCCCATGCAATTTCTGTGTTTCATCGCCAATAATAGGGTCAGAGGGATACAGTAAACCTGAAGTGAAGCATCGGAATCCATAACTAGTGCCACATGAATGGTTCAAAACATAGACAGTAAGGAGAATCAATTTTCTTGTACTTAAGTCGGCATTGTGCCTTTTGTATTTAATTCCGATGCAATTTCAGGGTTTCATCGTCAATAAGAAGGTCAGAGGGATACAGTGAACCTGCAGTGAAGCATCGGAATCTATAACTAGTGCCACATGAATGGTTCAAAACATAGACAGTAAGGAGAATCAGTTTTCTTGTACTTAAGTCGGCATTGTGCCTTTTGTATTTAATTCCGATGCAATTTCTGTGTTTCATCGTCAATAAGAAGGTCAGAGGGATACAGTAAACCTGAAGTGAAGCATCGGAATCTATAACTAGTGTCACAGGAATAATTGAAAACATAGACAGTAAGAAGAATCAGTTTTTCTTGTACTTAAGTCGGCATTGTGCCTTTTATATATAATTCCGATGCAATTTCTGTGTTTCATCGTCAATAAGATGGTCAGAGCGACACAGTAAACCTAAAGTGAAGGATCGGAATCTATAATTAGTGCCACATGTATGGTTCAAAACATAGACAGTAAGAAGAGTCAGTTTTCTTGTACTTAAGTCGGCATTGTGCCTTTTGTATTTAATTCCGATGCAATTTCTGCGTTTCATCGTCAATAAGAAGGTCACAGGGATACAGTAAACCTGAGATGAAGCATGGGAATCGATAACTAGTGTCACAGGAATGGATCAAAACATAAACAGTAAGAAGGGTCAGCTTTCTTGTACTTAAGTCGGCATTGTGCCTTTTGTATTTAATTCCGATGCAAATTCTGTGCTTCATCGTCAATAAGAAGGTCAGAGTCATACAGTAAACCTGAAGTGAAGCATCGGAATTTATAACTAGTGTCACAGGAATGGTTCAAATCATAGACAGTAAGAAGAGTTAGTTTTGTTGTACTTAAGTCGGCATTGTGCCTTTTGTATTTACTTTCGAAGGATTTACAGTGTTTCATCGTCAAAAAGAAGGTCAGAGGGATACAGTGAACCTGAAGTGAAGCATCGGAATCTATAACTAGTGTCACATGAATGGTTCAAAACTCAGACAGTAAGAAGAGTCAGTTTTCTTGTACTTAAGACGACATTGTACCTTTTGTATTTAATTCCGTTGCAATTTCTGTGTTTCATCGTGAATAACAAGGTCAGAGGGATACAGTATACCTGAAGTGTAGCAACGGAATCTATAACTAGTGTCACAGGAATGATTCAAAACATAGACAGTAAGAAGAGTCAGTTTTCTTGTACTTAAGTCGGCATTGTGCCTTTCGTATTTAATTCCGATGCAATTTCGGTGTTTCATCGTCAATAAGAAGGTCAGAGGGATACAGTAAACCTGAAGTGAAGCATCGGAATCTATAACAAGTGTCACAGGAATTGTTCAAAACATAGACAGTAAGAAGAGTCAGTTTTCTTGTACTTAAGTCAGCATTGTGATTTTGAATTTAATTCCGATGCAATTTCTGTGTTTCGTCGTCAATAGCAAGGTCAGAGGGATACAGTAAACCTGCAGTGAAGCATCGGAATCCATAACTAGTGCCACATGAATGGTTCAAAACATAGACAGTAAGGAGAATCAATTTTCTTGTACTTAAGTCGGCATTGTGCCTTTTGTATTTAATTCCGATGCAATTTCTGTGTTTCATCGTCAATATGAAGGTTAGAGGGATACACTAAAGCTGAAGTGAACCATCGGAATCTATAACTAGTGTCACAGGAATAATTGAAAACATAGACAGTAAGATGAATCAGTTTTTCTTGTACTTAAGTCGGCATTGTGCCTTTTATATATAATTCCGATGCAATTTCTGTGTTTCATCGTCAATAAGATGGTCAGAGGGATACAGTGAACCTAAAGTGAAGCATCGGAATCTATAATTAGTGTCACATGTATGGTTCAAAACATAGACAGTAAGAAGAGTCAGTTTTCTTGTACTTAAGTCGGCATTGTGCCTTTTGTATTTAATTCCGATGCAATTTCTGCGTTTCATCGTCAATAAGAAGGTCACAGGGATACAGTAAACCTGAGATGAAGCACGGGAATCGATAACTAGTGTCACAGGAATGGATCAAAACATAAACAGTAAGAAGGGGCAGCTTTCTTGTACTTAAATCGGCATTGTGCCTTTTGTATTTAATTCCGATGCAAATTCTGTGCTTCATCGTCAATAAGAAGGTCGGAGGCATACAGTAAACCTGAAGTGAAGCATCGGAATTTATAACTAGTGTCACAGGAATGGTTCAAATCATAGACAGCAAGAAGAGTTAGTTTTGTTGTACTTAAGTCGGCATTGTGCCTTTTGTATTTACTTTCGATGGATTTACAGTGTTTCATCGTCAAAAAGAAGGTCAGAGGGATACAGTGAACCTGAAGTGAAGCATCGGAATCTATAACTAGTGTCACAGGAATGGTTCAAAACATAGAAACTAAGGAGAGTCAGTTTTCTTGTACTTAAGTCGGCATTGTGCATTTTGTATTTAATTCCGATGCAATTTCTGTGTTTCATCGTCAATACGAAGGTCAGAGGGATACAGTAAACCTGAAGTGAAGCATCGGAGTCTATAGCTAGTGTCACAGGAGTGGTTCAAAACATAGACAGTAAGAAGAGTCAGTTTTCTTGTACTTAAGACGGCATTATGCCTCTTGTATTTAATTCCGATGCAATTTCTGTGTTTCATCGTGAATAAGAAGGTCAGAGGCATACAGTAAACCTGAAGTGAAGCATCGGAATCTATAACTAGTGTCACATGAATGGTTCAAAACTCAGACAGGAAGAAGAGTCAGTTTTCTTGTACTTAAGTCGACATTGTACCTTTTGTATTTAATTCCGTTGCAATTTCTGTGTTTCATCGTGAATAACAAGGTCAGAGGGATACAGTATACCTGAAGTGTAGCAACGGTATCTATAACTAGTGTCACAGGAATGATTCAAAACATAGACAGTAAGAAGAGTCAGTTTTCTTGTACTTAAGTCGGCATTGTGCCTTTCGTATTTAATTCCGATGCAATTTCTGTGTTTCATCGTCAATAAGAAGGTCAGAGGGATACAGTAAACCTGAAGTGAAGCATCGGAATATATAACTAGTGTCACAGGAATGGTTCAAAACATAGACAGTAAGAAGAGTCTGTTTTCTTGTACTTAAGTCGGCATTGTGCATTTGTATTTAATTCCGATGCAATTTCTGTGTTTCAACGTCAATAAGAAGGTCAGAGGCATACTGTAAACCTGAAGTGAACCATCGGAAACTATAACTAGTGTCACAGGAATGGTTCAAAACATAGACAGTAAGAAGAGTCAGTTTTCTTATACTTAAGTCGGCTTTGTGCCTTTTGTATTTAATTCCGATGCAATTTCAGGGTTTCATCGTCAATAAGAAGGTCAGAGGGATACAGTGAACCTGAAGTGAAGCATCGGAATCTATAACTAGTGTCACAGGAATGGTTCAAAGCATAGACAGTAAGAAGAGTCAGTTTTCTTGTACTTAAGTCGGCATTGTGCCTTTCGTATTTAATTCCGATGCAATTTCGGTGTTTCATCGTCAATAAGAAGGGGCCGAGGGATACAGTAAACCTGAAGTGAAGCATCGGAATCTATAACTAGTGTCACAGGAATTGTTCAAAACATAGACAGTAAGAAGAGTCAGTTTTCTTGAACTTAAGTCAGCATTGTGATTTTGTATTTAATTCCGATGCAATTTCTGTGGTTCGTCGTCAATAACAAGGTCAGAGGGATACAGTAAACCTGCAGTGAAGCATCGGAATCTATAACTAGTGCCACATGAATGGTTCAAAACATAGACAGTAAGGAGAATCAGTTTTCTTGCACTTAAGTCGACATTGTGCCTTTTCTATTTAATTCCGATGCAATTTCTGTGTTTCATCGTCAATAAGAAGGTCAGAGGGATACAGTAAACCTGAAGTGAAGCATCGGAATCTATAACTAGTGTCACAGGAATAATTGAAAACATAGACAGTAAGAAGAATCAGTTTTTCTTGTACTTAAGTCGGCATTGTGCCTTTTATATATAATTCCGATGCAAGTTCTGTGTTTCATCGTCAATAAGATGGTCAGAGCGACACAGTAAACCTAAAGTGAAGGATCGGAATCTATAATTAGTGTCACATGTATGGTTCAAAACATTGACAGTAAGAAGAGTCAGTTTTCTTGTACTTAAGTCGGCATTGTGCCTTTTGTATTTAATTCCGATGCAATTTCTGCGTTTCATCGTCAATAAGAAGGTCACAGGGATACAGTAAACCTGAGATGGAGCATGGGAATCGATAACTAGTGTCACAGGAATGGATCAAAACATAAACAGTAAGAAGGGTCAGCTTTCTTGTACTTAAGTCGGCATTGTGCCTTTTGTATTTAATTCCGATGCAAATTCTGTGCTTCATCGTCAATAAGAAGGTCGGAGGCATACAGTAAACCTGAAGTGAAGCATCGGAATTTATAACTAGTGTCACAGGAATGGTTCAAATCATAGACAGTAAGAAGACTTAGTTTTGTTGTACTTAAGTCGGCATTGTGCCTTTTGTATTTACTTTCGATGGATTTACAGTGTTTCATCGTCAAAAAGAAGGTCAGAGGGATACAGTGAACCTGAAGTGAAGCATCGGAATCTATAACTAGTGTCACAGGAATGGTTCAAAACATAGAAATTAAGGAGAGTCAGTTTTCTTGTACTTAAGTCGGCATTGCGCATTTTGTATTTAATTCCGATGCAATTTCTGTGTTTCATCGTCAATACGAAGGTCAGAGGGATACAGTAAACCTGAAGTGAAGCATCGGAGTGTACAACTAGTGTCACAGGAGTGGTTCAAAACATAGACAGTAAGAAGAGTCAGTTTTCTTGTACTTAAGTCGGCATTATGCCTCTTGTATTTAATTCCGATGCAATTTCTGTGTTTCATCGTGAGTAAGAAGGTCAGAGGCATACAGTAAACCTGAAGTCAAGCATCGGAATCTATAACTAGTGTCACATGAATGGTTCAAAACTCAGACAGTAAGAAGAGTCAGTTTTCTTGTACTGAAGACGACATTGTACCTTTTGTATTTAATTCCGTTGCAATTTCTGTGTTTCATCGTGAATAACAAGGTCAGAGGGATACAGTATTTCTGAAGTGTAGCAACGGAATCTATAACTAGTGTCACAGGAATGATTCAAAACATAGACAGTAAGAAGAGTCAGTTTTCTTGTACTTAAGTCAGCATTGTGCCTTTCGTATTTAATTCCGATGCAATTTCTATGTTTCATCGTCAATAAGAAGGTCAGAGGGATACAGTAAACCTGAAGTGAAGCATCGGAATCTATAACTAGTGTCACAGGAATTGTTCAAACATAGACAGTAAGAAGAGTCAGTTGTCTTGTACTTAAGTCGGCATTGTGCCTTTTGTATTAAATACCGATGCAATTTCTGTGTTTCATCGTCAATAAGAAGGTCAGAGGGATACAGTAAACCTGCAGTGAAGCATCGGAATCTATAACTAGTGCCACATGAATGGTTCAAACATAGACAGTAAGGAGAGTCAGTTTTCTTGTACTTAAGTCGGCATTGTGCCTTTTATATTTAATTCCGATGCAATTTCTGTGTTTCATCGTCAATAAGAAGGTCAGAGGTATACAGTAAACCAGAAGTGAAACATCGGAATCTATAACTAGTGTCACAGGTATGGTTCAAAACATAGACAATATGAAGAGTCTGTTTTCTTGTACTTAAGTCGGCAATGTGCCTTTCGTATTTAATTCCGATGCAATTTCTGTGTTTCATCGTCAATAAGAAGGTCAGAGGGATACAGTAAACCTGAAGTGAAGCATCGGAATCTATAACTAGTGTCTCAGGAATGGATCAAAACTTAGACAGTAAGAAGGGTCAGTTTTCTTGTACTTAAGTCGGCATTGTGCCTTTTGTATTCAATACTGATGCAATTTCTGTGTTTCATCGTCAATAAGAAGGTCAGAGGGATACAGTAAACCTGCAGAGAAGCATCGGAATCTATAACTAGTGCCACATGAATAGTTCAAAACATAGAGAGTAAGGAGAGTCAGTTATCTTGTACTTAAGTCGGCATTGTGCCTTTTGTATTTAATTCCGATGCAATTTCTGTGTTTCATCGTCAATAAGAAGGTCAGAGGTATACAGTAAACCAGAAGTGAAGCAGCGGAATCTATAACTAGTGTCACAGGTATGGTTCAAAACATAGACAGTAAGGAGAATCAGTTTTCTTGTACTTAAGTCGGCATTGTGCCTTTTGTATTTAATTCCGATGCAATTTCTGTGTTTCATCGTCAATATGAAGGTCAGAGGGATACACTAAAGCTGAAGTGAACCATCGGAATCTATAACTAGTGTCACAGGAATAATTGAAAACATAGACAGTAAGATGAATCAGTTTTTCTTGTACTTAAGTCGGCATTGTGCCTTTTATGTATAATTCCGATGCAATTTCTGTGTTTCATCGTCACTAAGATGGTCAGAGGGATACAGTGAACCTAAAGTGAAGCATCGGAATCTATAATTAGTGTCACATGTATGGTTCAAAACATAGACAGTAAGAAGAGTCAGTTTTCTTGTACTTAAGTCGGCATTGTGCCTTTTGTATTTAATTCCGATGCAATTTCTGCGTTTCATCGTCAATAAGAAGGTCACAGGGATACAGTAAACCTGAGATGAAGCACGGGAATCGATAACTAGTGTCACAGGAATGGATCAAAACATAAACAGTAAGAAGGGTCAGCTTTCTTGTACTTAAGTCGGCATTGTGCCTTTTGTATTTAATTCCGATGCAAATTCTGTGCTTCATCGTCAATAAGAAGGTCGGAGGCATACAGTAAACCTGAAGTGAAGCATCGGAATTTATAACTAGTGTCACAGGAATGGTTCAAATCATAGACAGTAAGAAGAGTTAGTTTTGTTGTACTTAAGTCGGCATTGTGCCTTTTGTATTTACTTTCGATGGATTTACAGTGTTTCATCGTCAAAAAGAAGGTCAGAGTGATACAGTGAACCTGAAGTGAAGCATCGGAATCTATAACTAGTGTCACAGGAATGGTTCAAAACATAGAAATTAAGGAGAGTCAGTTTTCTTGTACTTAAGTCGGCATTGTGCGTTTTGTATTTAATTCCGATGCAATTTCTGTGTTTCATCGTCAATACGAAGGTCAGAGGGATACAGTAAACCTGAAGTGAAGCATCGGAGTCTATAACTAGTGTCACAGGAGTGGTTCAAAACATAGACAGTAAGAAGAGTCAGTTTTCTTGTACTTAAGTCGGCATTATGCCTCTTGTATTTAATTCCGATGCAATTTCTGTGTTTCATCGTGAATAAGAAGGTCAGAGGCATACAGTAAACCTGAAGTGAAGCATCGGAATCTATAACTAGTGTCACATGAATGGTTCAAAACTCAGACAGGAAGAAGAGTCAGTTTTCTTGTACTTAAGTCGACATTGTACCTTTTGTATTTAATTCCGTTGCAATTTTTGTGTTTCATCGTGAATAACAAGGTCAGAGGGATACAGTATACCTGAAGTGTAGCAACGGTATCTATAACTAGTGTCACAGGAATGGTTCAAAACATAGACAGTAAGAAGAGTCAGTTTTCTTATACTTAAGTCGGCTTTGTGCCTTTTGTATTTAATTCCGATGCAATTTCAGGGTTTCATCGTCAATAAGAAGGTCAGAGGGATACAGTGAACCTGAAGTGAAGCATCGGAATCTATAACTAGTGTCACAGGAATGGTTCAAAGCATAGACAGTAAGAAGAGTCAGTTTTCTTGTACTTAAGTCGGCATTGTGCCTTTCGTATTTAATTCCGATGCAATTTCGGTGTTTCATCGTCAATAAGAAGGGGCCGAGGGATACAGTAAACCTGAAGTGAAGCATCGGAATCTATAACTAGTGTCACAGGAATTGTTCAAAACATAGACAGTAAGAAGAGTCAGTCTTCTTGAACTTAAGTCAGCATTGTGATTTTGTATTTAATTCCGATGCAATTTCTGTGGTTCGTCGTCAATAACAAGGTCAGAGGGATACAGTAAACCTGCAGTGAAGCATCGGAATCTATAACTAGTGCCACATGAATGGTTCAAGACATAGACAGTAAGGAGAATCAGTTTTCTTGTACTTAAGTCGGCATTGTGCCTTTTATATATAATTCCGATGCAATTTCTGTGTTTCATCGTCAATAAGATGGTCAGAGGGATACAGTGAACCTAAAGTGAAGCATCGGAATCTATAATTAGTGTCACATGTATGGTTCAAAACATAGACAGTAAGAAGAGTCAGTTTTCTTGTACTTAAGTCGGCATTGTGCCTTTTGTATTTAATTCCGATGCAATTTCTGCGTTTCATCGTCAATAAGAAGGTCACAGGGATACAGTAAACCTGAGATGAAGCACGGGAATCGATAACTAGTGTCACAGGAATGGATCAAAACATAAACAGTAAGAAGGGGCAGCTTTCTTGTACTTAAATCGGCATTGTGCCTTTTGTATTTAATTCCGATGCAAATTCTGTGCTTCATCGTCAATAAGAAGGTCGGAGGCATACAGTAAACCTGAAGTGAAGCATCGGAATTTATAACTAGTGTCACAGGAATGGTTCAAATCATAGACAGCAAGAAGAGTTAGTTTTGTTGTACTTAAGTCGGCATTGTGCCTTTTGTATTTACTTTCGATGGATTTACAGTGTTTCATCGTCAAAAAGAAGGTCAGAGGGATACAGTGAACCTGAAGTGAAGCATCGGAATCTATAACTAGTGTCACAGGAATGGTTCAAAACATAGAAATAAAGGAGAGTCAGTTTTCTTGTACTTAAGTCGGCATTGTGCATTTTGTATTTAATTCCGATGCAATTTCTGTGTTTCATCGTCAATACGAAGGTCAGAGGGATACAGTAAACCTGAAGTGAAGCATCGGAGTCTATAGCTAGTGTCACAGGAGTGGTTCAAAACATAGACAGTAAGAAGAGTCAGTTTTCTTGTACTTAAGACGGCATTATGCCTCTTGTATTTAATTCCGATGCAATTTCTGTGTTTCATCGTGAATAAGAAGGTCAGAGGCATACAGTAAACCTAAAGTGAAGCATCGGAATCTATAACTAGTGTCACATGAATGGTTCAAAACTCAGACAGGAAGAAGAGTCAGTTTTCTTGTACTTAAGTCGACATTGTACCTTTTGTATTTAATTCCGTTGCAATTTCTGTGTTTCATCGTGAATAACAAGGTCAGAGGGATACAGTATACCTGAAGTGTAGCAACGGTATCTATAACTAGTGTCACAGGAATGATTCAAAACATAGACAGTAAGAAGAGTCAGTTTTCTTGTACTTAAGTCGGCATTGTGCCTTTCGTATTTAATTCCGATGCAATTTCTGTGTTTCATCGTCAATAAGAAGGTCAGAGGGATACAGTAAACCTGAAGTGAAGCATCGGAATCTATAACTAGTGTCACAGGAATGGTTCAAAACATAGACAGTAAGAAGAGTCTGTTTTCTTGTACTTAAGTCGGCATTGTGCATTTGTATTTAATTCCGATGCAATTTCTGTGTTTCAACGTCAATAAGAAGGTCAGAGGCATACAGTAAACCTGAAGTGAACCATCGGAAACTATAACTAGTGTCACAGGAATGGTTCAAAACATAGACAGTAAGAAGAGTCAGTTTTCTTATACTTAAGTCGGCTTTGTGCCTTTTGTATTTAATTCCGATGCAATTTCAGGGTTTCATCGTCAATAAGAAGGTCAGAGGGATACAGTGAACCTGAAGTGAAGCATCGGAATCTATAACTAGTGTCACAGGAATGGTTCAAAGCATAGACAGTAAGAAGAGTCAGTTTTCTTGTACTTAAGTCGGCATTGTGCCTTTCGTATTTAATTCCGATGCAATTTCGGTGTTTCATCGTCAATAAGAAGGGGCCGAGGGATACAGTAAACCTGAAGTGAAGCATCGGAATCTATAACTAGTGTCACAGGAATTGTTCAAAACATAGACAGTAAGAAGAGTCAGTTTTCTTGAACTTAAGTCAGCATTGTGATATTGTATTTAATTCCGATGCAATTTCTGTGGTTCGTCGTCAATAACAAGGTCAGAGGGATACAGTAAACCTGCAGTGAAGCATCGGAATCTATAACTAGTGCCACATGAATGGTTCAAAACATAGACAGTAAGGAGAATCAGTTTTCTTGCACTTAAGTCGACATTGTGCCTTTTCTATTTAATTCCGATGCAATTTCTGTGTTTCATCGTCAATAAGAAGGTCAGAGGGATACAGTAAACCTGAAGTGAAGCATCGGAATCTATAACTAGTGTCACAGGAATAATTGAAAACATAGACAGTAAGAAGAATCAGTTTTTCTTGTACTTAAGTCGGCATTGTGCCTTTTATATATAATTCCGATGCAAGTTCTGTGTTTCATCGTCAATAAGATGGTCAGAGCGTCACAGTAAACCTAAAGTGAAGGATCGGAATCTATAATTAGTGTCACATGTATGGTTCAAAACATTGACAGTAAGAAGAGTCAGTTTTCTTGTACTTAAGTCGGCATTGTGCCTTTTGTATTTAATTCCGATGCAATTTCTGCGTTTCATCGTCAATAAGAAGGTCACAGGGATACAGTAAACCTGAGATGGAGCATGGGAATCGATAACTAGTGTCACAGGAATGGATCAAAACATAAACAGTAAGAAGGGTCAGCTTTCTTGTACTTAAGTCGGCATTGTGCCTTTTGTATTTAATTCCGATGCAAATTCTGTGCTTCATCGTCAATAAGAAGGTCGGAGGCATACAGTAAACCTGAAGTGAAGCATCGGAATTTATAACTAGTGTCACAGGAATGGTTCAAATCATAGACAGTAAGAAGACTTAGTTTTGTTGTACTTAAGTCGGCATTGTGCCTTTTGTATTTACTTTCGATGGATTTACAGTGTTTCATCGTCAAAAAGAAGGACAGAGGGATACAGTGAACCTGAAGTGAAGCATCGGAATCTATAACTAGTGTCACAGGAATGGTTCAAAACATAGAAATTAAGGAGAGTCAGTTTTCTTGTACTTAAGTCGGCATTGCGCATTTTGTATTTAATTCCGATGCAATTTCTGTGTTTCATCGTCAATACGAAGGTCAGAGGGATACAGTAAACCTGAAGTGAAGCATCGGAGTGTACAACTAGTGTCACAGGAGTGGTTCAAAACATAGACAGTAAGAAGAGTCAGTTTTCTTGTACTTAAGTCGGCATTATGCCTCTTGTATTTAATTCCGATGCAATTTCTGTGTTTCATCGTGAGTAAGAAGGTCAGAGGCATACAGTAAACCTGAAGTCAAGCATCGGAATCTATAACTAGTGTCACATGAATGGTTCAAAACTCAGACAGTAAGAAGAGTCAGTTTTCTTGTACTGAAGACGACATTGTACCTTTTGTATTTAATTCCGTTGCAATTTCTGTGTTTCATCGTGAATAACAAGGTCAGAGGGATACAGTATTTCTGAAGTGTAGCAACGGAATCTATAACTAGTGTCACAGGAATGATTCAAAACATAGACAGTAAGAAGAGTCAGTTTTCTTGTACTTAAGTCAGCATTGTGCCTTTCGTATTTAATTCCGATGCAATTTCTATGTTTCATCGTCAATAAGAAGGTCAGAGAGATACAGTAAACCTGAAGTGAAGCATCGGAATCTATAACTAGTGTCACAGGAATTGTTCAAACATAGACAGTAAGAAGAGTCAGTTGTCTTGTACTTAAGTCGGCATTGTGCCTTTTGTATTAAATACCGATGCAATTTCTGTGTTTCATCGTCAATAAGAAGGTCAGAGGGATACAGTAAACCTGCAGTAGAGCATCGGAATCTATAACTAGTGCCACATGAATGGTTCAAACATAGACAGTAAGGAGAGTCAGTTTTCTTGTACTTAAGTCGGCATTGTGCCTTTTATATTTAATTTCGATGCAATTTCTGTGTTTCATCGTCAATAAGAAGGTCAGAGGTATACAGTAAACCAGAAGTGAAACATCGGAATCTATAACTAGTGTCACAGGTATGGTTCAAAACATAGACAATATGAAGAGTCTGTTTTCTTGTACTTAAGTCGGCAATGTGCCTTTCGTATTTAATTCCGATGCAATTTCTGTGTTTCATCGTCAATAAGAAGGTCAGAGGGATACAGTAAACCTGAAGTGAAGCATCGGAATCTATAACTAGTGTCTCAGGAATGGATCAAAACTTAGACAGTAAGAAGGGTCAGTTTTCTTGTACTTAAGTCGGCATTGTGCCTTTTGTATTCAATACTGATGCAATTTCTGTGTTTCATCGTCAATAAGAAGGTCAGAGGGATACAGTAAACCTGCAGAGAAGCATCGGAATCTATAACTAGTGCCACATGAATAGTTCAAAACATAGAGAGTAAGGAGAGTCAGTTATCTTGTACTTAAGTCGGCATTGTGCCTTTTGTATTTAATTCCGATGCAATTTCTGTGTTTCATCGTCAATAAGAAGGTCAGAGGTATACAGTAAACCAGAAGTGAAGCAGCGGAATCTATAACTAGTGTCACAGGTATGGTTCAAAACATAGACAGTAAGGAGAATCAGTTTTCTCGTACTTAAGTCGGCATTGTGCCTTTTGTATTTAATTCCGATGCAATTTCTGTGTTTCATCGTCAATATGAAGGTCAGAGGGATACACTAAAGCTGAAGTGAACCATCGGAATCTATAACTAGTGTCACAGGAATAATTGAAAACATAGACAGTAAGATGAATCAGTTTTTCTTGTACTTAAGTCGGCATTGTGCCTTTTATATATAATTCCGATGCAATTTCTGTGTTTCATCGTCACTAAGATGGTCAGAGGGATACAGTGAACCTAAAGTGAAGCATCGGAATCTATAATTAGTGTCACATGTATGGTTCAAAACATAGACAGTAAGAAGAGTCAGTTTTCTTGTACTTAAGTCGGCATTGTGCCTTTTGTATTTAATTCCGATGCAATTTCTGCGTTTCATCGTCAATAAGAAGGTCACAGGGATACAGTAAACCTGAGATGAAGCACGGGAATCGATAACTAGTGTCACAGGAATGGATCAAAACATAAACAGTAAGAAGGGTCAGCTTTCTTGTACTTAAGTCGGCATTGTGCCTTTTGTATTTAATTCCGATGCAAATTCTGTGCTTCATCGTCAATAAGAAGGTCGGAGGCATACAGTAAACCTGAAGTGAAGCATCGGAATTTATAACTAGTGTCACAGGAATGGTTCAAATCATAGACAGTAAGAAGAGTTAGTTTTGTTGTACTTAAGTCGGCATTGTGCCTTTTGTATTTACTTTCGATGGATTTACAGTGTTTCATCGTCAAAAAGAAGGTCAGAGTGATACAGTGAACCTGAAGTGAAGCATCGGAATCTATAACTAGTGTCACAGGAATGGTTCAAAACATAGAAATTAAGGAGAGTCAGTTTTCTTGTACTTAAGTCGGCATTGTGCGTTTTGTATTTAATTCCGATGCAATTTCTGTGTTTCATCGTCAATACGAAGGTCAGAGGGATACAGTAAACCTGAAGTGAAGCATCGGAGTCTATAACTAGTGTCACAGGAGTGGTTCAAAACATAGACAGTAAGAAGAGTCAGTTTTCTTGTACTTAAGTCGGCATTATGCCTCTTGTATTTAATTCCGATGCAATTTCTGTGTTTCATCGTGAATAAGAAGGTCAGAGGCATACAGTAAACCTGAAGTGAAGCATCGGAATCTATAACTAGTGTCACATGAATGGTTCAAAACTCAGACAGGAAGAAGAGTCAGTTTTCTTGTACTTAAGTCGACATTGTACCTTTTGTATTTAATTCCGTTGCAATTTTTGTGTTTCATCGTGAATAACAAGGTCAGAGGGATACAGTATACCTGAAGTGTAGCAACGGTATCTATAACTAGTGTCACAGGAATGGTTCAAAACATAGACAGTAAGAAGAGTCAGTTTTCTTATACTTAAGTCGGCTTTGTGCCTTTTGTATTTAATTCCGATGCAATTTCAGGGTTTCATCGTCAATAAGAAGGTCAGAGGGATACAGTGAACCTGAAGTGAAGCATCGGAATCTATAACTAGTGTCACAGGAATGGTTCAAAGCATAGACAGTAAGAAGAGTCAGTTTTCTTGTACTTAAGTCGGCATTGTGCCTTTCGTATTTAATTCCGATGCAATTTCGGTGTTTCATCGTCAATAAGAAGGGGCCGAGGGATACAGTAAACCTGAAGTGAAGCATCGGAATCTATAACTAGTGTCACAGGAATTGTTCAAAACATAGACAGTAAGAAGAGTCAGTTTTCTTGAACTTAAGTCAGCATTGTGATTTTGTATTTAATTCCGATGCAATTTCTGTGGTTCGTCGTCAATAACAAGGTCAGAGGGATACAGTAAACCTGCAGTGAAGCATCGGAATCTATAACTAGTGCCACATGAATGGTTCAAGACATAGACAGTAAGGAGAATCAGTTTTCTTGTACTTAAGTCGGCATTGTGCCTATTGTATTTAATTCCGATGCAATTTCTGTGTTTCATCGTCAATAAGAAGGTCAGAGGGATACAGTAAACCTGAAGTGAAGCATCGGAATCTATAACTAGTGTCACAGGAATAATTGAAAACATAGACAGCAAGAAGAATCAGTTTTTCTTGTACTTAAGTCGGCATTGTGCCTTTTATATATAATTCCGATGCAAGTTCTGTGTTTCATCGTCAATAAGATGGTCAGAGCCACACAGTAAACATAAAGTGAAGGATCGGAATCTATAATTAGTGTCACATGTATGGTTCAAAACATAGACAGTAAGAAGCGTCAGTTTTCTTGTACTTAAGTCGGCATTGTGCCTTTTGTATTTAATTCCGATGCAATTTCTGCGTTTCATCGTCAATAAGAAGGTCACAGGGATACAGTAAACCTGAGATGAAGCATGGGAATCGATAACTAGTGTCACAGAAATGGATCAAAACTTAAACAGTAAGAAGGGTCAGCTTTCTTGTACTTAAGTCGGCATTGTGCCTTTTGTATTTAATTCCGATGCAAATTCTGTGCTTCATCGTCAATAAGAAGGTCGGAGGCATACAGTAAACCTGAAGTGAAGCATCGGAATTTATAACTAGTGTCACAGGAATGGTTCAAATCATAGACAGTAAGAAGAGTTAGTTTTGTTGTACTTAAGTCGGCATTGTGCCTTTTGTATTTACTTTCGATGGATTTACAGTGTTTCATCGTCAAAAAGAAGGTCAAAGGGATACAGTGAACCTGAAGTGAAGCATCGGAATCTATAACTAGTGTCACAGGAATGGTTCAAAGCATAGAAATTAAGGAGAGTCAGTTTTCTTGTACTTAAGTCGGCATTGCGCATTTTGTATTTAATTCCGATGCAATTTCTGTGTTTCATCGTCAATACGAAGGTCAGAGGGATACAGTAAACCTGAAGTGAAGCATCGGAGTGTACAACTAGTGTCACAGGAGTGGTTCAAAACATAGACAGTAAGAAGAGTCAGTTTTCTTGTACTTAAGTCGGCATAATGCCTCTTGTATTTAATTCCGATGCAATTTCTGTGTTTCATCGTGAATAAGAAGGTCAGAGGCATACAGTAAACCTGAAGTCAAGCATCGGAATCTATAACTAGTGTCACATGAATGGTTCAAAACTCAGACAGTAAGAAGAGTCAGTTTTCTTGTACTGAAGACGACATTGTACCTTTTGTATTTAATTCCGTTGCAATTTCTGTGTTTCATCGTGAATAACAAGGTCAGAGGGATACAGTATTTCTGAAGTGTAGCAACGGAATCTATAACTAGTGTCACAGGAATGACTCAAAACATAGACAGTAAGAAGAGTCAGTTTTCTTGTTCTTAAGTCAGCATTGTGCCTTTCGTATTTAATTCCGATGCAATTTCTATGTTTCATCGTCAATAATAAGGTCACAGGGATACAGTAAACCTGAATTGAAGCATCGGAATCTATAACTAGTGTCACAGGAATTGTTCAAACATAGACAGTAAGAAGAGTCAGTTGTCTTGTACTTAAGTCGGCATTGTGCCTTTTGTATTAAATACCGATGCAATTTCTGTGTTTCATCGTCAATAAGAAGGTCAGAGGGATACAGTAAACCTGCAGTGAAGCATCGGAATCTATAACTAGTGCCACATGAATGGTTCAAACATAGACAGTAAGGAGAGTCAGTTTTCTTGTACTTAAGTCGGCATTGTGCCTTTTATATTTAATTCCGATGCAATTTCTGTGTTTCATCGTCAATAAGAAGGTCAGAGGTATACAGTAAACCAGAAGTGAAGCATCGGAATCTATAACTAGTGTCACAGGTATGGTTCAAAACATAGACAATATGAAGAGTCAGTTTTCTTGTACTTAAGTCGGCATTGTGCCTTTCGTATTTAATTCCGATGCAATTTCTGTGTTTCATCGTCAATAAGAAGGTCAGAGGGATACAGTAAACCTGAAGTGAAGCAACGGAATCTATAACTAGTGTCACAGGAATGGATCAAAACTTAGACAGTAAGAAGGGTCAGTTTTCTTGTTCTTAAGTCGGCATTGTGCGTTTTGTATTCAATACTGATGCAATTTCTGTGTTTCATCGTCAATAAGAAGGTCAGAGGGATACAGTAAACCTGCAGAGAAGCATCGGAATCTATAACTAGTGCCACATGAATAGTTCAAAACATAGAGAGTAAGGAGAGTCAGTTATCTTGTACTTAAGTCGGCATTGTGCCTTTTGTATTTAATTCCGATGCAATTTCTGTGTTTCATCGTCAATAAGAAGGTCAGAGGTATACAGTAAACCAGAAGTGAAGCAGCGGAATCTATAACTAGTGTCACAGGTATGGTTCAAAACATAGACAGTAAGAAGAGTCAGTTTTCTTGTACTTAAGTCGACATTGTGCCTTTTGTATTTAATTCCGATGCAATTTCTGAGTTTCATCGTCAATAAGAAGGTCAAAGGGATACAGTAAACCCGAAGTGAAGCATCGGAATCTATAACTGGTGTCACAAGAATGGTTCAATACATAGAAAGTAAGAAGAGTCAGTTTTCTTCTACTTAAGGCGGCATTGTGCCTTTTCTAATTAATTCCCATGCAATTTCTGTGTTTCATCGTCAATAAGAAGGTCAGAGGGATACAGTGAACCTGAAGTGAAGCATCAGAATCTATAACTAGTGTCACAGGAATGGTTCAAAACATAGAAATTAAGAAGAGTCAGTTTTCTTGTACTTAAGTCGGCATTGTGCATTTTGTATTTAATTCCGATGCAATTTCTGTGTTTCATCGTCAATACGAAGGTCAGAGGGATACAGTAAACCTGAAGTGAAGCATCGGAATCTATAACTAGTGTCACAGGAAAGGTTCAAAACATAGACAGTAAGAGGAGTCAGTTTTATTGTACTTAAGTAGGCATTGTGCCCTTTGTATTTAATTCCGATGCAATTTCTGTGTTTCAGTCGTCAATAAGAAGGTCAGAGGGATACAGTAAACCTGAAGTGAAGCATCGGAATCTATAACTAGTGTCACATAAATGGTTCAAAACATAGACAGTAAGAAGAGTCAGTTTTCTTGTACTTAAGTGAGCATTGTTCCTTTTGTATTTCATTCCGATGCAAATTCTGTGTTTCATAGTCAATAAGAAGGTCAGAGGGGTACAGTAAACCTGAAGTGAAGCATCGGAATCTATAACTAGTGTCACAGGTATGGTTCAAAACATAGACAGTAAGAAGAGTCGGTATTCTTGTACTTGAGTCGGCATTGTGCCTTTCGTATTTAATTCCGATGCAATTTCGGTGTTTCATCGTCAATAAGAAGGTCAGAGGGATACAGTAAACTTGAAGTGAAGCATCGGAATCTATAACTAGTGTCACAGGAATTGTTCAAAACATAGACAGTAAGAAGAGTCAGTTTTCTTGTACTTAAGTCAGCATTGTGATTTTGAATTTAATTCCGATGCAATTTCTGTGTTTCGTCGTCAATAACAAGGTCAGAGGGATACAGTAAACCTGCAGTGAAGCATCGGAATCCATAACTAGTGCCACATGAATGGTTCAAAACATAGACAGTAAGGAGAATCAGTTTTCTTGTACTTAAGTCGGCATTGTGCCTTTTGTATTCAATTCCGATGCAATTTCTGTGTTTCATCGTCAATATGAAGGTCAGAGGGATACACTAAAGCTGAAGTGAAGCATCGGAATCTATAACTAGTGTCACATGAATGGTTCAAAACTCAGACAGTAAGAAGAGTCAGTTTTCTTGTACTTAAGTCGACATTGTACCTTTTGTATTTAATTCCGTTGCAATTTCTGTGTTTCATCGTGAATAACAAGGTCAGAGGGATACAGTATACCTGAAGTGTAGCAACGGAATCTATAACTAGTGTCACAGGAATGATTCAAAACATAGACAGTAAGAAGAGTCAGTTTTCTTGTACTTAAGTCGGCATTGTGCCTTTCGTATTTAATTCCGATGCAATTTCTGTGTTTCATCGTCAATAAGAAGGTCAGAGGGATACAGTAAACCTGAAGTGAAGCATCGGAATCTATAACTAGTGTCACAGGAATGGTTCAAAACATAGACAGTAAGAAGAGTCTGTTTTCTTGTACTTAAGTCGGCATTGTGCATTTGTATTTAGTTCCGATGCAATTTCTGTGTTTCAACGTCAATAAGAAGGTCAGGGGCATACAGTAAACCTGAAGTGAACCATCGGAAACTATAACTAGTGTCACAGGAATGGTTCAAATCATAGACAGTAAAAAGAGTCAGTTTTCTTATACTTAAGTCGGCTTTGTGCCTTTTGTATTTAATTCCGATGCAATTTCAGGGTTTCATCGTCAATACGAAGGTCAGAGGGATACAGTGAACCTGAAGTGAAGCATCGGAATCTATAACTAGTGTCACAGGAATGGTTCAAAGCATAGACAGTAAGAAGAGTCAGTTTTCTTGTACTTAAGTCGGCATTGTGCCTTTCGTATTTAATTCCGATGCAATTTCGGTGTTTCATCGTCAATAAGAAGGGGCCGAGGGATACAGTAAACCTGAAGTGAAGCATCGGAATCTATAACTAGTGTCACAGGAATTGTTCAAAACATAGACAGTAAGAAGAGTCAGTTTTCTTGAACTTAAGTCAGCATTGTGATTTTGTATTTAATTCCGATGCAATTTCTGTGGTTCGTCGTCAATAACAAGGTCAGAGGGATACAGTAAACCTGCAGTGAAGCATCGGAATCTATAACTAGTGCCACATGAATGGTTCAAAACATAGACAGTAAGGAGAATCAGTTTTCTTGTACTTAAGTCGGCATTGTGCCTTTTGTATTTAATTCCGATGCAATTTCTGTGTTTCATCGTCAATAAGAAGGTCAGAGGGATACAGTAAACCTGAAGTGAAGCATCGGAATCTATAACTAGTGTCACAGGAATAATTGAAAACATAGACAGTAAGAAGAATCAGTTTTTCTTGTACTTAAGTCGGCATTGTGCCTTTTATATATAATTCCGATGCAATTTCTGTGTTTCATCGTCAATAAGATGGTCAGAGCGACACAGTAAACCTAAAGTGAAGGATCGGAATCTATAATTAGTATCACATGTATGGTTCAAAACATAGACAGTAAGAAGAGTCAGTTTTCTTGTACTTAAGTCGGCATTGTGCCTTTTGTATGTAATTCCGATGCAAATTCTGTGCTTCATCGTCAATAAGATGGTCGGAGGCATACAGTAAACCTGAAGTGAAGCATCGGAATTTATAACTAGTGTCACAGGAATGGTTCAAATCATAGACAGTAAGAAGAGTTAGTTTTGTTGTACTTAAGTCGGCATTGTGCCTTTTGTATTTACTTTCGATGGATTTACAGTGTTTCATCGTCAAAAAGAAGGGCAGAGGGATACAGTGAACCTGAAGAGAAGCATCGGAATCTATAACTAGTGTCACAGGAATGGTTCAAAACATAGAAATTAAGGAGAGTCAGTTTTCTTGTACTTAAGTCGGCATTGCGCATTTTGTATTTAATTCCGATGCAATTTCTGTGTTTCATCGTCAATACGAAGGTCAGAGGGATACAGTAAACCTGAAGTGAAGCATCGGAGTGTACAACTAGTGTCACAGGAATGGTTCAAAACATAGACAGTAAGAAGAGTCAGTTTTCTTGTACTTAAGTCGGCATTATGCCTCTTATATTTAATTCCGATGCAATTTCTGTGTTTCATCGTGAATAAGAAGGTCAGAGGCATACAGTAAACCTGAAGTCAAGCATCGGAATCTATAACTAGTGTCACATGAATGGTTCAAAACTCAGACAGTAAGAAGAGTCAGTTTTCTTGTACTTAAGACGACATTGTACCTTTTGTATTTAATTCCGTTGCAATTTCTGTGTTTCATCGTGAATAACAAGGTCAGAGGGATACAGTATACCTGAAGTGTAGCAACGGAATCTATAACTAGTGTCACAGGAATGATTCAAAACATAGACAGTAAGAAGAGTCAGTTTTCTTGTACTTAAGTCGGCATTGTGCCTTTCGTATTTAATTCCGATGCAATTTCTATGTTTCATCGTCAATAATAAGGTCACAGGGATACAGTAAACCTGAAGTGAAGCATCGGAATCTATAACTAGTGTCACAGGAATTGTTCAAAACATAGACAGTAAGAAGAGTCAGTTGTCTTGTACTTAAGTCGGCATTGTGCCTTTTGTATTAAATACCGATGCAATTTCTGTGTTTCATCGTCAATAAGAAGGTCAGAGGGATACAGTAAACCTGCAGTGAAGCATCGTAATCTATAACTAGTGCCACATGAATGGTTCAAACATAGACAGTAAGGAGAGTCAGTTTTCTTGTACTTAAGTCGGCATTGTGCCTTTTATATTTAATTCCGATGCAATTTCTGTGTTTCATCGTCAATAAGAAGGTCAGAGGTATACAGTAAACCAGAAGTGAAGCATCGGAATCTATAACTAGTGTCACAGGTATGGTTCAAAACATAGACAATATGAAGAGTCAGTTTTCTTGTACTTAAGTCGGCATTGTGCCTTTCGTATTTAATTCCGATGCAATTTCTGTGTTTCATCGTCAATACGAAGGTCACAGGGATACAGTAAACCTGAAGTGAAGCATCGGAATCTATAACTAGTGTCACAGGAATGGATCAAATCTTAGACAGTAAGAAGGGTCAGTTTTCTTGTACTTAAGACGGCATTGTGCCTTTTGTATTCAATACTGATGCAATTTCTGTGTTTCATCGTCAATAAGAAGGTCAGAGGGATACAGTAAACCTGCAGAGAAGTATCGGAATCTATAACTAGTGCCACATGAATAGTTCAAAACATTGAGAGTAAGGAGAGTCAGTTATCTTGTACTTAAGTCGGCATTGTGCCTTTTGTATTTAGTTCCGATGCAATTTCTGTGTTTCATCGTCAATAAGAAGGTCAGAGGTATACAGTAAACCAGAAGTGAAGCAGCGGAATCTATAACTAGTGTCACAGGTATGGTTCAAAACATAGACAGTAAGAAGAGTGTGTTTTATTGTACTTAAGTCGGCATTGTGCCTTTTGTATTTACTGTCGATGGATTTACAGTGTTTCATCGTCAAAAAGAAGGTCAGAGGGATACAGTGAACCTGAAGTGAAGCATCAGAATCTATAACTAGTGTCACAGGAATGGTTCAAAACATAGAAATTAAGAAGAGTCAGTTTTCTTGTACTTAAGTCGGCATTGTGCATTTTGTATTTAATTCCGATGCAATTTCTGTCTTTCATCGTCAATACGAAGGTCAGAGGGATACAGTAAACCTGAAGTGAAGCATCGGAATCTATAACTAGTGTCACAGGAAAGGTTCAAAACATAGACAGTAAGAGGAGTCAGTTTTATTGTACTTAAGTAGGCATTGTGCCCTTTGTATTTAATTCCGATGCAATTTCTGTGTTTCAGTCGTCAATAAGAAGGTCAGAGGGATACAGTAAACCTGAAGTGAAGCATCGGAATCTATAACTAGTGTCACATAAATGGTTCAAAACATAGACAGTAAGAAGAGTCAGTTTTCTTGTACTTAAGTGAGCATTGTTCCTTTTGTATTTCATTCCGATGCAAATTCTGTGTTTCATCGTCAATAAGAAGGTCAGAGGGGTACATTAAACCTGAAGTGAAGCATCGGAATCTATAACTAGTGTCACAGGTATGGTTCAAAACGTAGACAGTCAGAAGAGTCCGTATTCTTGTACTTAAGTCGGCATTGTGCCTTTTGTATTTAATTCCGATGCAATTTCTGTGTTTCATCGTCAATAAGAAGGTCAGAGGGATACAGTTAACCTAAAGTGAAGCATCGGAATCCATAACAAGTATCACAGGATTGGTTCAAAACATAGACAGTAGGAAGAGTCAGTTTTCTTGGACTTAAGTCGGCATTATGCCTCTTGTATTTAATTCCGATGCAATTTCTGTGTTTCATCGTGAATAAGAAATTCAGAGGGATACACTAAACCTGAAGTGAAGCATCGGAATCTATAACTAGTGTCACATGAATGGTTCAAAACTCAGACAGTAAGAGGAGTGAGTTTTCTTGTACTTCAGTCGACATTGTACCTTTTGTATTTAATTCCGTTGCAATTTCTGTGTTTCATCGTGAATAACAAGGGCAGAGGGATACAGTATACCTGAAGTGTTTCAACGGAATCTATAACTAGTGTCACAGGAATGATTCAAAACATAGACAGTAAGAAGAGTCAGTTTTCTTGTACTTAAGTCGGCATTGTGCCTTTTGTATTTTATTCCGATGCAATTTCTGTGTTTCATCGTCAATAATAAGGTCAGAGGGATACAGTAAACCGGAGGTGAAGCATCGGAATCTATAACTAGTGTCACAGGAATGGTTCAAAGCATAGACAGTCAGAAGAGTCAGTTTTATTGTACTTAAGTCGGCATTGTGCCTTTCGTATTTAATTCCGATGCAATTTCTGTGTTTCATCGTCAGTAAGAAGGTCAGAGGGATACTGTAAATCTGAAGTGAAGCATCGGAATCTATAACTAGTGTCACAGGTATGGTTCAAAACATAGACAGTAAGAAGAGTCAGTTTTCTTGTACTTAAGTCGACATTGTGCCTTTTGTATTTTATTCCAATGCAATTTCTGTGTTTCATCGTCAATAAGACGGTCAGAGGGATACAGTAAACCTGAAGTGAAGCATCGAAATCTATAACTGGTGTCACAGGAATGGTTCAACACAAGAAAGTAAGAAGAGTCAGTTTTCTTCTACTTAAGGCGGCATTGTGCCTTTTCTATTTAATTCCCATGCAATTTCTGTGTTTCATTCTCAATAAGAAGGTCAGAGGGATACAGTAAACCTGAAGTGAAGCATCGGAATCTATAACTAGTGTCACAGGAATGGTTCAAAACATAGACAGTAAGAAGAGTCAGTTTTCTTGTACTTCAGTCTTCATTGTGCCTTTTGTTTTTAATTCCGATGCCATTTCTGTGTTTCATCGTCAATAAGAAGGTCAGAGGGATACAGTAAAGCTGAAGTGAAGCATCGGAATCTATAACTAGTGTCACAGGAATGGTTGAAAACATAGACAGTAAGAAGAATCAGTTTTTCTTGTACTTAAGTCGGCATTGTGCCTTTTATATATAATTCCGATGCAATTTCTCTGTTTCATCGTCAATAAGATGGTCAGAGGGATACAGTAAACCTGAAGTGAAGCATCGGAATCTATGATTAGTGTCACATGAATGGTTCAAAACATAGACAGTAAGAAGAGTAAGTTTTATTGTACTTAAGTCGGCATTGTGGCTTTTGTATTTAATTCCGATGCAATTTCTGCGTTTCATCGTCAATAAGAAGATCACAGGGGTACAGTTAACCTGAGGTGAAGCATCGGAATCAATAACTAGTGTCACAGGAATGGTTCAAAACATAGACAGTAAGAAGAGTTAGTTTTATTGTACTTAAGTCGGTATTGTGCTTTTTGTATTTACTTTCGATGGAATTTCAGTGTTTCATCGTCAAAAAAAAGGTCAGAGGGATACAGTGAACCTGAAGTGAAGCATCGGAATCTATAACTAGTGTCACACGAATGGTTCAAAACAAAGAAATTAAGAAGAGTCAGTTTTCTTGTACTTAAGTCGGCATTGTGCATTTTGTATTTAATTCCGATGCAATTTCTGTGTTTCATCGTCAATACGAAGGTCAGAGGTATACAGTAAACCTGAAGTGAAGCATCGGAATCTATAACTAGTGTCACAGGAATGGTTCAAAACATAGACAGTAAGAGGAGTCAGATTTCTTGTACTAAACTCGGCTTTGTGCCGTTTGTATTTAATTCCGATGCAATTTCTGTGTTTCATCGTGAATAAGAAGGTCAGAGGAATACAGTAAACCTGAAGTAAAGCATCGGAATCTATAACTAGTGTCACATGAATGGTTCAAAACACAGACAGTAAGACGAGTCAGTTTTCTTGTACTTAAGTCGGCATTGTACCTTTTGTATTTAAATCCGTTGCAATTTCTGTGTTTCATCGTCAATGACCAGGTCAGAGGGATACAGTATACCTGAAGTGTAGCAACGGAATCTATAACTAGTGTCACGGGAATGATTCAAAACATAGACAGTAAGAAGAGTCGGTTTTCTTGTACTTAAGTCGGCATTGTGACTTTTGAATTTAATTCCGATGCAATTTCTGTGTTTCATCGTCGAAAATGAGGTCAGAGGGATACAGTAAACCGGAGGTGAAGCATCGGAATCTATAAGTAGTGTCACAGGAATGGTTCAAACATAGACAGTAAGAAGAGCCAGTTTTCTTGTACTTAAGTCGGCATTGTGCCATTTGTATTTAATTCCGATACAATTTCTGTGTTTCATCGTCAATAAGAAGGTCAGAGGGATACAGTAAAGCTGAAGTGAAGCATCGGAATCTATAACTAGTGTCACAGGAATGGTTGACAACATAGACAGTAAGAAGAGTCAGCAATTCTTGTACTTAAGTCGGCATTGTGCCTTTTATATATAATTCGGATGCAATTTCTGTGTTTCATCGTCAATAAGATGGTCAGCGGGATACAGTAAACCTGAAGTGAAGCATCGGAATCTAAAATTAGTGTCACATGCATTGTTCAAAACATAGACAGTAAGAAGAGTCAGTTTTCTTGTACTTAAGTCGGCATTGTGCCTTTTGTATTTGATTCCGATGCAATTTCTGTGTTTCATCGTCAATAAGAAGGTCACAGGAATACAGTAAACCTGAGGTGAAGCATCGGAATCAATTACTAGCGTAACAGGAATGGATCCAAACATAGACAGTAAGAAGGGTCAGCTTTCTTGTACTTAAGTCGGCATTGTGCCTTTTGTATTTAATTCCGATGCAATTTCTGTGTTTCAGTCGTCAATAAGAAGGTCAGAGGGATACAGTAAACCTGAAGTGAAGCATCGGAATCTGTAACTAGTGTCACATAAATGGTTCAAAACATAGACAGTAAGAAGAGTCAGTTTTCTTGTTCTTAAGTCTGCATTGTGAGTTTCGTATTTCATTCCGAAGCAATATCTGTGTTTCATCGTCAATAAGAAGGTCAGAGGGATGCAGTAAACCTGAAGTGAAGCATCGGAATCTATAACTAGTGTCACAGGTATGGTTCAAAACATAGACAGTAAGAAGAGTCAGTATTCTTGTACTTAAGTTGGCATTGTGCCTTTTGTATTTAATTCCGATGCAATTTCTGTGTTTCATCGTCGATAAGAAGGTCAGAGGGATTCAGTAAACCTAACGTGAAGCATCGGAATCTATAACAAGTGTCACAGGAATGGTTCAAAACATACACAGTAAGAAGAGTCAGTTTTCTTGTACTTAAGTCGGCATTGTGCCTTTTCTATTTAATTCCGATGCAATTTCTGTGTTTCATCGTGAATAAGAATTTCAGAGTGATACAGTAAACCTGAAGTGAAGCACCGGAATCTATAACTAGTGTCACATGAATGGTTCAAAACACAGACAGTAAGAAGAGTCAGTTTTCTTGTACTTAAGTCGGCATTGTGCCTTTTGTATTTTATTCTGATGCAATTTCTGTGTTTCATCGTCAATAATAAGGTCAGAGGTATACAGTAAACCGGAAGTGAAGCATCGGAATCTATAACTAGTGTCACAGGAATGGTTCAAACATTGACAGGAAGAAGAGCCAGTTTTCTTGTACTTAAGTCGGCATTGTGCCTTTTGTATTTAATTCCGATGCAATTTCTGTGTTTCAGTCGTCAATAAGAAGGTCAGAGGGATACAGTAAACCTGAAGTGAAGCATCGGAATCTATAACTAGTGTCACAGAAATGGTTCAAAACATAGATAGTAAGAAGAATCAGTTTTCATGTACTTAATCGGCATTGTGCCTTTTCTATTTAATTCCGATGCTATTTCTGTGTTTCATCGTCAATAAGAAGGTCAGAGGGAAACAGTAAACCTGAAGTGAAACATCGGAATCTAAAACCGATCTCACAGGAAAGTTTCAAAGCATAGACAGTAAGAAGAGCCAGTCTTCTTGTACTTGAGTCGGCATTCTGCCTTTTGTATTTAATTCCGATGCAATTTCTGTGTTTCATCGTCAATAAGAAGGTCAGAGGGATACAGTAAACCAGAAGTGAAGCATCGGAAACTATAACTAGTGTCACGAGAATGCTTCAAAACATAGACAGTAAGAAGATTCAGTTCTCTTGTACTGAAGTCGGCTTTGTGCTTTTGTATTTAATTCCGATGCAATTTCTGTGTTTCATCGTCAATAAGAAGGTCAGAGGGGTACAGTAAACCTGAAGTGAAGCATCGGAATCTATAACTAGTGTCACAGGAATGGTTCAAAACATAGACAGTAAGAAGAGCCAGTCTTCTTGTACTTGAGTCGGCATTGTGCCTATGTATTTAATTCCGATGCAATTTCTGTGTTTCATCGTCAATAAGACGGTCAGGCGGATACACTAAACCTAAAGTGAAGCATCGGGATCTATATGTAGTGTCACAGGAATGGTTCAAAACATAGGCAGTTGGAAGAGCCAGTCTTCTTGTCCTTGATTCGGCATTGTGCCTTTTGTGTTTAGTTCCGATGCAATTTCTGTGTTTCATCGTCAATAAGAAGGTCAGAGGGATACAGTAAAGCTGAAGTGAAGCATCGGAATCTATAACTAGTGTCACAGGAATAGTTCAAAACATAGACAGTAAGAAGAGTCAGTCTTCTTGTACTTAAGTTGGCATTGTGCTTTTTGTTTTTAATTCCGATGCAATTTCTGTGTTTCATCTTGAATACGGTCAGAGGGACACAGTAAACCAGAAGTGAAGCATCGGGATCTATAACTAGTGTCACAGGAATGGTTCAAGGCATAGACAGTAGGAAGAGCCAGTCTCCTTGTTCTTGATTCGTCATTGTGCCTTTTGTATTTAATTCCCATGCAATTTCTGTGTTTCATCGTCAATAAGAAGGTCACAGGGATACAGCAAAGCTGAAGTGTAGCATCGGAATCAATTACTAGTGTCACAGGAATGGTTCAAAACTTAGACAGTAGGAAGAGTCAGTTCCCTTGTGCTGAAGTCGGCTTTGTGCTTTTGTATTTAATTCCAATGCAATTTCTGTGTTTCATCGTCAATAAGAAGGTCAGAGGGATGCAGTAAACCTGAAGTGAAGCATCGGAATCTATAACTAGTGTCACAGGTATGGTTCAAAACATAGACAGTAAGAAGAGTCAGTATTCTTGTACTTAAGTTGGCATTGTGCCTTTTGTATTTAATTCCGATGCAATTTCTGTGTTTCATCGTCGATAAGAAGGTCAGAGGGATTCAGTAAACCTAACGTGAAGCATCGGAATCTATAACAAGTGTCACAGGAATGGTTCAAAACATACACAGTAAGAAGAGTCAGTTTTCTTGTACTTAAGTCGGCATTGTGCCTTTTCTATTTAATTCCGATGCAATTTCTGTGTTTCATCGTGAATAAGAATTTCAGAGTGATACAGTAAACCTGAAGTGAAGCACCGGAATCTATAACTAGTGTCACATGAATGGTTCAAAACACAGACAGTAAGAAGAGTCAGTTTTCTTGTACTTAAGTCGGCATTGTGCCTTTTGTATTTTATTCTGATGCAATTTCTGTGTTTCATCGTCAATAATAAGGTCAGAGGTATACAGTAAACCGGAAGTGAAGCATCGGAATCTATAACTAGTGTCACAGGAATGGTTCAAACATTGACAGGAAGAAGAGCCAGTTTTCTTGTACTTAAGTCGGCATTGTGCCTTTTGTATTTAATTCCGATGCAATTTCTGTGTTTCAGTCGTCAATAAGAAGGTCAGAGGGATACAGTAAACCTGAAGTGAAGCATCGGAATCTATAACTAGTGTCACAGAAATGGTTCAAAACATAGATAGTAAGAAGAATCAGTTTTCATGTACTTAATCGGCATTGTGCCTTTTCTATTTAATTCCGATGCTATTTCTGTGTTTCATCGTCAATAAGAAGGTCAGAGGGAAACAGTAAACCTGAAGTGAAACATCGGAATCTAAAACCGATCTCACAGGAAAGTTTCAAAGCATAGACAGTAAGAAGAGCCAGTCTTCTTGTACTTGAGTCGGCATTCTGCCTTTTGTATTTAATTCCGATGCAATTTCTGTGTTTCATCGTCAATAAGAAGGTCAGAGGGATACAGTAAACCAGAAGTGAAGCATCGGAAACTATAACTAGTGTCACGAGAATGCTTCAAAACATAGACAGTAAGAAGATTCAGTTCTCTTGTACTGAAGTCGGCTTTGTGCTTTTGTATTTAATTCCGATGCAATTTCTGTGTTTCATCGTCAATAAGAAGGTCAGAGGGGTACAGTAAACCTGAAGTGAAGCATCGGAATCTATAACTAGTGTCACAGGAATGGTTCAAAACATAGACAGTAAGAAGAGCCAGTCTTCTTGTACTTGAGTCGGCATTGTGCCTATGTATTTAATTCCGATGCAATTTCTGTGTTTCATCGTCAATAAGACGGTCAGGCGGATACACTAAACCTAAAGTGAAGCATCGGGATCTATATGGAGTGTCACAGGAATGGTTCAAAACATAGGCAGTTGGAAGAGCCAGTCTTCTTGTCCTTGATTCGGCATTGTGCCTTTTGTGTTTAGTTCCGATGCAATTTCTGTGTTTCATCGTCAATAAGAAGGTCAGAGGGATACAGTAAAGCTGAAGTGAAGCATCGGAATCTATAACTAGTGTCACAGGAATAGTTCAAAACATAGACAGTAAGAAGAGTCAGTCTTCTTGTACTTAAGTTGGCATTGTGCTTTTTGTTTTTAATTCCGATGCAATTTCTGTGTTTCATCTTGAATACGGTCAGAGGGACACAGTAAACCAGAAGTGAAGCATCGGGATCTATAACTAGTGTCACAGGAATGGTTCAAGGCATAGACAGTAGGAAGAGCCAGTCTCCTTGTTCTTGATTCGTCATTGTGCCTTTTGTATTTAATTCCCATGCAATTTCTGTGTTTCATCGTCAATAAGAAGGTCACAGGGATACAGCAAAGCTGAAGTGTAGCATCGGAATCAATTACTAGTGTCACAGGAATGGTTCAAAACTTAGACAGTAGGAAGAGTCAGTTCCCTTGTACTGAAGTCGGCTTTGTGCTTTTGTATTTAATTCCAATGCAATTTCTGTGTTTCATCGTCAATAAGAAGGTCAGAGGGATTCAGTAAACCTGAAGTGAAGCATCGGAATCTGTAACTAGTGTCACAGGATTGGTTCAAAACATAGACAGTAAGAAGAGTCAGTTTTCTTGTACTTAATTCGGCATTGTGCCTTTTGTATTTAATTCCGATGCAATTTCTGTGTTTCATCGTCAAGAAGAAGGTCAGAGCGATACAGTAAACCCGAAGTGAAGCATCGGAAACGATAACTAGTGTCACAGGAATGGTTCAAAACATAGACAGTAAGAAGAGTCAGATTTCTTGTACTTAAGTCGGCATTGTGCCTTTCGTATTTCATTCCGATGCAATTTCTGTGTTTCATCGTCAATAAGAGGGTCAGAGGGATACAGTAAACCTGAAGTGAAGCATCGGAATGTGTAACTAGTGTCACAGGAATGGTTCAAATCATAGACAGTAAGAAGAGTCAGTTTTCTTGTACTTAAGTCGGCATTGTGCCTATTCTATTTAATTCCGATGCAATTTCTGTGTTTCGTCGTCAATAAGGAGATCCAAGGGATACAGTAAACCTGAAGTGAAGCATCGGAATCTAAAACCGGTCTCACAGGAAAGTTTCAAAACATAGACAGTAAGAAGAGTCAGTCTTCTTGTACTTGAGTCGGCATTGTGCCCTTTGTATTTAATTCCTATGCAATTTCTGTCTTTCATCGTCAATAAGAAGGTCAGAGAGATATAGTACACCTGAAGTGAAGCATCGGAATCTATAACTAGTGTCACAGGAATGGTTCAAAACATACGCAGTACGAAGAGTCAGTTTTCTTGGACTTAAGTCCGCATTGTGCCTTTTGTACTTAATTCTGATGCAATTTCTGTGTTCCATCGTCAATAAGAAGGTCCAAGGGATACAGTAAACATATAGTGAGGCATCGGTATCTAAAACTGGTACAACAGGAAATGTTCAAAAGCTAGTCAGTAAGAAGAGTCCGTCTTCTTGTACTTAAGTTGGCGTTGGACCTTTTGTATTTAATTCCGCTGCAATTTCTGTGTTTCATCGTCAATAAGAAAGTCCAAGGGATCCAGTAAACATATAGTGAAGCATCATCATCTAAAACTGGTCTCACAGGCAATGTTCAAAACATAGTCAGTAAGGAGAGTCAGTGTTATTGTACTTATGGCGGCATTGTGCCTTTTGTATTTAATTCCGATGCAATTTCTGTATTTCATCGTCAATAAGAAGGTCCAAGGGATACAGTAAACCTGTAGTGAAGCATCAGACCCTAAAACTTGTCTCACAGGAAAGTTTCAAAACATAGACAGTAAGAAGAGTTAGTTTTCTTGTACTTAAGTCAGCATTGTGCCTTTTCTATTTAATTCTGATTCAATTTCTGTGTTTCATCGTCAACAAGAAGGTCAGAGGGATACAGTGAACCTGAAGTGAAGCATCGGAATCTATAACTTGTGTCACAGGAGTGGTTCAAATTATAGACAGTATTAAGAGTAAGTCTTCTTGTACTTAAGTCGGCACTGTGCCTTTTGTATTTAATTCCGATGCAAATTCTATGTTTCATCGTCAATAAGAAGGTCAGAGGCATTCAGTAAACCTGAAGTGAAGCATCATAATCTATAACTAGTGTCACAGGAACGGTTCAAAACATAGACAGTAAGAAGAGTGAGTTTTCTTGAACTTAAGTCGGCATTGTGCCTTTTGTATTTAATTCCGAAGGAATATCAGTGTTTCATCGTCAATAAGAAGGTCAGAGGGATACAGTGAACCTGAAGTGAAGCATCGGAATCTATAACTAGTGTCACAGGAATGGTTCAATACGTAGACAGAAAGAAGAGTCAGTTTTCTTGTACTTAAGTTGGCATTGTGCCTTTTGTATTTAACTCCGATGATATTGCTGTGTTTAATCGTCAATAATAAGGTCAGAGCGATACAGTAAACCTGAAGTGAAGCATCGGAATCTATAACTAGTGTCACATAATGGTTCAAAACATAGACAGTCAGAAGAGTCAGTTTTCTTGTACTTATGTCAGCATTGTGCCTTCTCTATTTAATTCTGATTCAATTTCTGTGTTTCATCGTCAATAAGAAGGTCAGAGGGATACAGTAAACCTGAAGTGAAGCGTCGGATTCTATAACTAGTGTCACAGGAATGGTTCAAATCATAGACAGTAAGAAGAGTCAATTTCCTTGTACTTAAGTCGGCATTGTGCCTTTGTATTTAATTCCGATGGAATTTCAGTGTGTCATCGTCAATAAGAAGGTCAGAGGGATACAGTGAACCTGAAGTGAAGCATCGGAATCTATAACTAGTGTCACAGGAATGGTTCAAAATATAGACAGTAATAAGAGTCAGTCTTCTTGTACTTAAGTCGGCACTGTGCCTTTTGTATTTAACTACGATGCAAATTCTTTGTTTCATCGTCAATAAGAAGGTCAGAGGCATTCAGTAAACCTGAAGTGAAGCATCGAAATCTATAACTAGTGTCACAGAATTGGTTCAAAACATAGACAGTAAGAAGAGTCAGTTTTCTAGAACTTAAGTCGGCATTGTGCCTTTTGTATTTAATTCCGAAGCAATTTCTGTGTTTCATCGTCAATAAGAACGTCAGAGGGATACAGTAAACCTGAAGTGAAGCATCGGAATGTATAACTAGTGCCACATGAATGGTTCAAAACATAGACAGTAAGAAGAGTCAGTCTTCTTGTACTTAAGTCTGCATTGTGCCTTTTGTATTTAATTCCGATGCAATTTCTGTGTTTCATCGTCAATAAGAAGGTCAGAGGGATACAGTGAACCTGAAGTGAAGCATCGGAATCTATAACTAGTGTCACAGGAATGGTTCAAAACATAGACAGTAAGAAGAGTCAGTTTTCTTGAACTTAAGTCGGCATTGTGCCTTTTGTATTTAATTCCGAAGGAATATCAGTGTTTCATCGTCAATAAGAAGGTAAGATGGATACATTGATCCTGAAGTGAAGCATCGGAATCTATAACTAGTGTCACAGGAATGGTTCAAAACTTAGACAGTAAGGACAGTCAGTTTTCTTGTACTTAAGTTGGCATTGTGCCTTTTGTATTTAACTCCGATGATATTTCTGTTTTTAATCGTCAATAAGAAGGTCAGAGGGATACAGTAAACCTGAAGAGAAGCATCGGAATCTATAACTAGTGTCACATAATCGTTCAAAACATAGACAGTCAGATGAGTCAGTTTTCTTGTACTTAAGTCAGCATTGTGCCTTTTCTATTTAATTCTGATTCAATTTCTGTGTTTCATCGTCAATAAGAAGGTCAGAGGGATACAGTAAACCTGAAGGGAAGCATCGGACCCTAAAACTGGTCTCACAGGATAGTTTCAAAACATAGACAGTAAGAAGAGTTAGTTTTATTGTACTTAAGTCAGCATTGTGCCTTTTCAATTGAATTCTGATTCAATTTCTGTGATTCATCGTCAATAAGAAGGTCAGAGGGATACAGTATTCCTGAATTGAAGCATCGGATTCTATAACTAGTGTCACAGGAATGGTTCAAATCATAGACAGTAAGAAGAGTCAGTTTCCTTGTACTTAAGTCGGCATTGTGCCTTTGTATTTAATTCCGATGGAATTTCAGTGTGTCATCGTCAATAAGAAGGTCAGAGGGATACAGTGATCTTTAAGTGAAGCATCGGAATCTATAACTAGTGTCACAGGAATGGTTCAAATTTTAGACAGTAAGAAGAGTCAGTTTTCTTGTACTTAAGTTGGCATTGTTCCTTTTGTATTTATCTCCGATGCAATTTCTGTGTTTCATCGTCAATGAGAAGGTCAGAGGGATACAGTAAACCTGAAGTGAAGCATCGGAATCTATAACTAGTGTCACATAATGGTTCAAAACATAGACAGTCAGAAGAGTCAATTTTCATGTACTTAAGTCGGTTTTGTGCCTTTAGTATTTAATTCCGATGCAATTTCTGTGTTTCATCGTCAATAAGAACGTCCGAGGGATACAGTAAACCTGAAGTGAAGCATCGGAATGTATAACTAGTGCCACATGAATGGTTCAAAACATAGACAGTAAGAAGGGTCATTCTTCTTGTACTTAAATCCGCATTCTGCCTATTGTATTTAATTCCGATGCAATTTCTGTGTTTCATCGTCAATAAGAAGGTCAGAGGGATGCAGTAAACCTGAAGTGAAGCATCGGAATCTATAACTAGTGTCACAGGATTGGTTCAAAACATAGACAGTAAGCAGAGTCCGTTTTCTTGTACTTAATTCGGCATTGTGCCTGTTGTATTTAATTCCGATGCAATTTCTGTGTGTCATCGTCAAGAGGAAGGTCAGAGCGATATAGTAAACCTGAAGTGAGTCATCGGAATCGATAACTAGTGTCACAGGAATGGTTCAAAACATAGACAGTAAGAAGAGTAAGATATCTTGTACTTAAGTCTGCATTGTGCCTTTTGTACTTAATTCCGATGCAATTTCTGTATTTCACCCTCAATAAGAAGGTCAGAGGGATACAGTAAACCTGAAGTGAAGCATCGAAATCTATAACTAGTGTCACAGGAATGGTTCAAAACAAAGACAGTAAGAAGAGTCGGATTTCTTGTACTGAAGTCGGCATTTTGCCTTTTGTATTTAATTCCGCTGCAATTTCTGTGTTTCATCGTCAATAAGAAGGTCAGAGGGATACAGTAAACCTGAAGTGAAGCATCGGAATGTGTAACTAGTGTCACAGGAATGGTTCAAAACATAGACTGTAAGATGAGTCGGTTTTCTTGTACTTATGTCGGCATTTTGCCTATTCTATTTAATTCCGATGCAATTTCTGTGTTTCGTCGTCAATAAGAAGATCCAAGGGATACAGTAAACCTGAAGTGAAGCATCGGAATCTAAAACCGGTCTCACAGGAAAGTTTCAAAACATAGACAGTAAGAAGAGCCAGTCTTCTTGTACTTCAGTCGGCATTGTGCCTTTTGTATTTATTTCCGATGCAATTTCTGTGTTCCATCGTCAATAAGAAGGTCCAAGGGATACAGTAAACATATAGTGAAGCATCGGAATATAAAACTGGTCTCACAGGAAATGTTGAAATCATAGTCAGTAGGAATAGTCAGTATTCTTGCACTTAAGTCAGCATTGTGCCTTTTGTATTTAATTCTGATGCAATTTTTGTGTTTCATCGTCAATAAGAAGGTCCAAGGGATACAGTAAACATATAGTGAAGCATCGGAATCTAAAACTGGTCTCACAGGAAATGTTCAAACGATAGACAGTAAGAAGAGTCAGTCTTCTTGTACTTAAGTAGGCATTGTGCCTTATGTATTTAATTCCGATGCAATTTCTGTGTTTCATCGTCAATAAGAAGGTCCAAGGGATACAGTAAACATATAGTGAAGCATCAGAATCTAAAACTGGTCTCACAGGAAATGTTCAAACATAGTAGGTAAGGAGAGTCAGTCTTCTTGTACTTAAGTCGGCATTGTGCCTTTTGTATTTAATTCCGATGCAATTTCTGTGTTTCATCGTCAATAAGAAGGTCCAAGGGATACAGAAAACCTGAAGTGAAGCATCGGACCCTTAAAATGGTCTCACAGGAAAGGTTCAAAACATAGACAGTAAGATAAGTTAGTTTTCTTATACTTAAGTCAGCATTGTGCCTTTTCTATTTAATTCTGATTCAATTTCTGTGTTTCATCGTCAACAAGAAGGTCAGAGGGATACAGTGAATCTGAAGTGAAGCATCGGAATCTATAACTTGTGTCACAGGAATGGTTCAAAACATACGCAGTTAGAAGAGCCAGTTACCTTTTACTTAAGTCCGCATTGTGCCTTCTGTATTTAATTCCGATGCAATTTCTGTGTTTCATCTTCAACAAGAAGGTCAGAGGTATACAGTAAACCTGAAGTGAAGGATCGGGATCTATAACTAGTGTCACAGGAATGGATCAAATCTTAGACAGTAAGAAGAGTCAGTTTTCTTGTACTTAAGTTGGCATTGTGCCTTTTGTATTTAACTCCGATGCAATTTCTGTGTTTGATCTTCAATAAGAAGGTCAGAGGGAGACAGTAAACCTGAAGTGAAGCATCGGGATCTATAACTAGTGTCACAGGAATGGTTTAAAACATAGACAGTAAGAAGAATCAGTCATCCTGTACTTAAGTCGGCAATGTGCCTTTTGTATTTAATACCGGTGCAATTTCTGTGTTTCATCTTCAATAAGAAGGTCAGAGGGATACAGTAAACCTGTAGTGTAGCATCGGAATCTATAACTAGTGTCACAGGAACGGTTCAAAACATAGACAGTAGGAAGAGTCAGATCTCTTGTACTGATGTCGGCATTGTGCTTTTGTATTTCATTCCGATGCAATTTCTGTGTTTCATCGTCAATAACAAGATCAGAGGGATACAGTACACCTGAAGTGAAGCATCGGAATGTGTAACTAGTGTCACAGGAATGGTTCAAAACATACGCAGTACGAAGAGTCAGTTTTCTTGTACTTATGTCCGCATTGTGGATTATCTATTTATTTCCGATGCAATTCCTGTGTTCCATCGTCAATAAGATGGTCCAAGGGATACAGTAAACATATAGTGAAGCATCGAAATCTAAAACTGGTCTCACAGGAAATGTTGAAATCATAGTCAGTAGGAATAATCAGTCTTCTTGTACTTAAGTCAGCATTGTGGCTTTTGTATATAATTCTGATGCAATTTCTGTGTTTCATCGTCAATAAGAAGGTCCAAGGGATACAGTGAACATATAGTGAAGCATCGAAATCTAAAAAATGGTCTCACAGGAAATGTTGAAATCATAGTCAGTAGGAATAATCAGTCTTCTTGTACTTAAGTCAGCATTGTGCCTTTTGTATTTAATTCCGAAGGAATTTCAGTGTTTCATCGTCAATAAGAAGGTCAGAGGGATACAGTGATCCTGAAGTGAAGCATCGGAATCTATAACTAGTGTCACAGGAATGGTTCAAACTTAGACAGTAAGAAGAGTCAGATTTCTTGTACTTAAGTCGGCATTGTGCCTTTTGTATTTAATTCCGAAGGAATTTCAGTGTTTCATCGTCAATAAGAAGGTCAGAGGGATACAGTGATCCTGAAGTGAAGCATCCGAATCTATAACTAGTGTCAAAGGAATGGTTCAAAACTTAGACAGTAAGAAGAGTCAGTCTTCTTGTACTTAAGTTGGCATTGTGCCTTTTGTATTTAACTCCGATGCAATTTCTTTGTTTCATCGTCAATAAGAAGGTCAGAGGGATACAGTGAACCTGTAGTGAAGCATCGGAATCTATAACTAGTGTCACATAATGGTTCAAAACATAGATAGTAAGAAGAATCAGTTTTCATGTTCTTAAGTCGGCATTCTGCCTTTTCTATTTAATTCCGATGCAATTTCTGTGTTTCATCGTCAATGAGAAGGTCGGAGGGATACAGTAAGCCTGAAGTGAAGCATCGGAATCTGTAAATAGTGTCACAGGAATCGATCATTACAAAGACAGTAAGAAGAGCCAGTCTTCTTGAACTTGAGTCGGCATTGTGCCTTTTGTATTTCATTTTGATGCAAATTCTGTGTTTCATCGTCAATAAGAATATCAGTGGGATACAGTAAACCTGAAGTGAAGCATCGGAATTTATAACTAGTGTCACAGGAATGGTTCAAAGCATAGACAGTAAGAGGAACCAGTCTTCTTGTACTTGAGTCGGCATTGTGCCATTTGTACTTCATTCCGATGCAATTTCTGTGTTTCATCGTCAATAAGTAGGTCAGTGGGATACAGTAAACCTGAAGTGAAGCATCGGAATCTATAACTAGTGTCACAGGAATGGTTTAAAACATAGACAGCAAGAAGAGTAAGTTCTCTTGTACTTATGTCGGCATTGTGCTTTTGTATTTAATTCCGATGCATTTTTTGTGTTTCATCGTCAATAAGAAGGTCAGAGGGATACAGTAAACATGAAGTGAAGCATCGGAATCATTAACTAGTGCCACGGGAATGTGTCAAAACATAGATAGTAAGAAGAGTCAGTTTTCTTGTACTTAAGACGGCATTGTACCTTTTCATTTAATTCCGATGCAATTTCTGTGTTTCATCGTCAATAAGAATGTCAGAGGGATACAGTAAACCTGAAGTGAAGCATCGGAATCTATAACTAGTGTCACAGGAATGGTTCAAACCATAGACAGTAAGAGGAGCCAGTCTTCTTGTACTTGAGTCGGCATTGTGCCTATGTATTTAATTCCGATGCAATTTCTGTGTTTCATCTTCAATAAGAAGGTCAGAGGGATACAGTAAACCTGAACTGAAGCATCGGAATCTATAACTAGTGTCACAGGATTGGTTCAAAGCATAGACAGTAAGAGGAGACAGTCTTCTTGTACTTCAGTCGTCATTATGCCTATGTATTTAATACCGATTCAATTTCTGTGTTTCATCGTCCATAAGACGGTCAGAGGGATACAGTAAACCTGAACTGAAGCATCGGAATCTATAAATTGTGTCACAGGAATGGTTCAAAACATAGACAGTAGGAAAAGCCAGTCTTCTCGTACTTGATTCGGCATTGTGCCGTATGTATTTGATTCCGATGCAATTTCTGTGTTTCATCGTCAATAAGAAGGTCAGAGGGATACAATAAACCTGAAGTGAAGCATCGGAATCTATAACTAGTGGCACAGGAATAGTTCAAAACACAGACAGCAAGAAGAGACAGTCTCCCTGTATTTAAGTCGGCATTGTGCCTTTTATATTTCATTCCGATGCAATTTATGTGTTTCATCGTCAATAAGAAGGTCAGAGGGATACAGTAAACCTGTAGTGATGCAACGAGATCTATAACTAGTGTCACAGGAATGGTTCAAAACAAAGACAGTAAGAAGAGTCAGTTTTCTTGTACTTAAGTTACCGTTTTGCCTTTTGTATTTAATTCCGCTGCAATTTTTGTGTTTCATTGTCAATAAGAAGGTCAGAGGGGTACAGTAATCCTGAAGTGAAGCATCGGAATGTGTAACTAGTGTCACGGGAATGGTTCAAAACATAGACATTAAGAAGAGTCAGTTTTCTTGTACTGAAGTCGGTATTGTGCCTTTTCTGTTTAATTCCGATGCAATTTCTGTGTTTCGTGGTCAATGAGAAGATCCAAGGGATACAGTAAACCTGAAGTGAAGCATCGGAATCTAAAACCGGTCTCACAGGAATGTTTCATAGCATAGTCAGTAAGAAGAGCCAGTCTTCTTGTACTTGAGTCGGTATTGTGCCGTTTGTATTTCATTTCGATGCAATTTCTGTGTTTCATCGTCAATAAGAGGGTCAGAGAGATACAGTATACCTGAAGTGAAGCATCGGAAACTATAACTAGTGTCACAGGAATGGTTCAAAACTTACACAGTATGAAGAGTCAGTTTTCTTGTACTTAATTCGGCATTGTGCGTTTTGTATTTAATTCCGATGCAATTTTTGTGTTTTATCGTCGATGAGAAGGTCCAAGGGATACAGTAAACATATAGTGAAGCATCGGAATCTAAAACTGGTCTCACAGGAAATGTTCAAAAGATAGTCAGTAAGAAGAGTCAGTCTTCTAGTACATAAGTCGGCGTTGTGCCTTTTGTATTTAATTAGGATGCCATTTCTGTGTTTCATCGTCGATAAGAAGGTCCAAGGGATACAGTAAACTTATAGTGAAGCATCGGAATCTAAAACTGGTCTCACAGGAGAGGTTCAAAACATAGGCAGTAAGAAGAGTTAGTTTTCTTGTACGTAAGTCA
This sequence comes from Schistocerca americana, assembly GCF_021461395.2. Classification (NCBI taxonomy): domain Eukaryota; kingdom Metazoa; phylum Arthropoda; class Insecta; order Orthoptera; family Acrididae; genus Schistocerca; species Schistocerca americana. The sequence continues at coordinate 19,034,828 of NC_060130.1, read as the reverse complement.
GCATTGTGCCTTTTCTTTTTAATTCTGATTCAATTTCTGTGTTTCGTCGTCAATAAGAAGGTCAGAAGGATACAGTAAACCTGAAGTGAAGCATCGGAATGTGTAACTAGTGACACAGGAAAGTTTCAAAGCATAGACAGTAAGAAGAGTCGGATTTCTTGTACTGAAGTCGGCATTTTGCCTTTTGTATTTAATTCCGCTGCAATTTCTGTGTTTCATCGTCAATAAGAAGGTCAGAGGGATACAGTAAACCTGAAGTGAAGCATCGGAATGTGTAACTAGTGTCACAGGAATGGTTCAAAACATAGACTGTAAGATGAGTCGGTTTTCTTGTACTTATGTCGGCATTTTGCCTATTCTATTTAATTCCGATGCAATTTCTGTGTTTCGTCGTCAATAAGAAGATCCAAGGGATACAGTAAACCTGAAGTGAAGCATCGGAATCTAAAACCGGTCTCACAGGAAAGTTTCAAAACATAGACAGTAAGAAGAGCCAGTCTTCTTGTACTTCAGTCGGCATTGTGCCTTTTGTATTTATTTCCGATGCAATTTCTGTGTTCCATCGTCAATAAGAAGGTCCAAGGGATACAGTAAACATATAGTGAAGCATCGGAATATAAAACTGGTCTCACAGGAAATGTTGAAATCATAGTCAGTAGGAATAGTCAGTCTTCTTGCACTTAAGTCAGCATTGTGCCTTTTGTATTTAATTCTGATGCAATTTTTGTGTTTCATCGTCAATAAGAAGGTCCAAGGGATACAGTAAACATATAGTGAAGCATCGGAATCTAAAACTGGTCTCACAGGAAATGTTCAAACGATAGACAGTAAGAAGAGTCAGTCTTCTTGTACTTAAGTAGGCATTGTGCCTTTTGTATTTAATTCCGATGCAATTTCTGTGTTTCATCGTCAATAAGAAGGTCCAAGGGATACAGTAAACATATAGTGAAGCATCAGAATCTAAAACTGGTCTCACAGGAAATGTTCAAACATAGTAGGTAAGGAGAGTCAGTCTTCTTGTACTTAAGTCGGCATTGTGCCTTTTGTATTTAATTCCGATGCAATTTCTGTGTTTCATCGTCAATAAGAAGGTCCAAGGGATACAGAAAACCTGAAGTGAAGCATCGGACCCTTAAAATGGTCTCACAGGAAAGGTTCAAAACATAGACAGTAAGATAAGTTAGTTTTCTTATACTTAAGTCAGCATTGTGCCTTTTCTATTTAATTCTGATTCAATTTCTGTGTTTCATCGTCAACAAGAAGGTCAGAGGGATACAGTGAATCTGAAGTGAAGCATCGGAATCTATAACTTGTGTCACAGGAATGGTTCAAAACATACGCAGTTAGAAGAGCCAGTTACCTTTTACTTAAGTCCGCATTGTGCCTTCTGTATTTAATTCCGATGCAATTTCTGTGTTTCATCTTCAACAAGAAGGTCAGAGGTATACAGTAAACCTGAAGTGAAGGATCGGGATCTATAACTAGTGTCACAGGAATGGATCAAATCTTAGACAGTAAGAAGAGTCAGTTTTCTTGTACTTAAGTTGGCATTGTGCCTTTTGTATTTAACTCCGATGCAATTTCTGTGTTTGATCTTCAATAAGAAGGTCAGAGGGAGACAGCAAACCTGAAGTGAAGCATCGGGATCTATAACTAGTGTCACAGGAATGGTTTAAAACATAGACAGTAAGAAGAGTCAGTCATCCTGTACTTAAGTCGGCAATGTGCCTTTTGTATTTAATACCGGTGCAATTTCTGTGTTTCATCTTCAATAAGAAGGTCAGAGGGATACAGTAAACCTGTAGTGTAGCATCGGAATCTATAACTAGTGTCACAGGAATGGTTCAAAACATAGACAGTAGGAAGAGTCAGATCTCTTGTACTGATGTCGGCATTGTGCTTTTGTATTTCATTCCGATGCAATTTCTGTGTTTCATCGTCAATAACAAGATCAGAGGGATACAGTACACCTGAAGTGAAGCATCGGAATGTGTAACTAGTGTCACAGGAATGGTTCAAAACATACGCAGTACGAAGAGTCAGTTTTCTTGTACTTATGTCCGCATTGTGGATTATCTATTTATTTCCGATGCAATTCCTGTGTTCCATCGTCAATAAGATGGTCCAAGGGATACAGTAAACATATAGTGAAGCATCGAAATCTAAAACTGGTCTCACAGGAAATGTTGAAATCATAGTCAGTAGGAATAATCAGTCTTCTTGTACTTAAGTCAGCATTGTGGCTTTTGTATATAATTCTGATGCAATTTCTGTGTTTCATCGTCAATAAGAAGGTCCAAGGGATACAGTAAACATATAGTGAAGCATCGAAATCTAAAACTGGTCTCACAGGAAATGTTGAAATCATAGTCAGTAGGAATAATCAGTCTTCTTGTACTTAAGTCAGCATTGTGCCTTTTGTATTTAATTCCGAAGGAATTTCAGTGTTTCATCGTCAATAAGAAGGTCAGAGGGATACAGTGATCCTGAAGTGAAGCATCGGAATCTATAACTAGTGTCACAGGAATGGTTCAAACTTAGACAGTAAGAAGAGTCAGATTTCTTGTACTTAAGTCGGCATTGTGCCTTTTGTATTTAATTCCGAAGGAATTTCAGTGTTTCATCGTCAATAAGAAGGTCAGAGGGATACAGTGATCCTGAAGTGAAGCATCCGAATCTATAACTAGTGTCAAAGGAATGGTTCAAAACTTAGACAGTAAGAAGAGTCAGTCTTCTTGTACTTAAGTTGGCATTGTGCCTTTTGTATTTAACTCCGATGCAATTTCTTTGTTTCATCGTCAATAAGAAGGTCAGAGGGATACAGTGAACCTGTAGTGAAGCATCGGAATCTATAACTAGTGTCACATAATGGTTCAAAACATAGATAGTAAGAAGAATCAGTTTTCATGTTCTTAAGTCGGCATTCTGCCTTTTCTATTTAATTCCGATGCAATTTCTGTGTTTCATCGTCAATGAGAAGGTCGGAGGGATACTGTAAGCCTGAAGTGAAGCATCGGAATCTGTAAATAGTGTCACAGGAATCGATCATTACAAAGACAGTAAGAAGAGCCAGTCTTCTTGAACTTGAGTCGGCATTGTGCCTTTTGTATTTCATTTTGATGAAAATTCTGTGTTTCATCGTCAATAAGAATATCAGTGGGATACAGTAAACCTGAAGTGAAGCATCGGAATCTATAACTAGTGTCACAGGAATGGTTCAAAGCATAGACAGTAAGAGGAACCAGTCTTCTTGTACTTAAGTCGGCATTGTGCCATTTGTACTTCATTCCGATGCAATTTCTGTGTTTCATCGTCAATAAGTAGGTCAGTGGGATACAGTAAACCTGAAGTGAAGCATCGGAATCTATAACTAGTGTCACAGGAATGGTTTAAAACATAGACAGCAAGAAGAGTAAGTTCTCTTGTACTTATGTCGGCATTGTGCTTTTGTATTTAATTCCGATGCATTTTTTGTGTTTCATCGTCAATAAGAAGGTCAGAGGGATACAGTAAACATGAAGTGAAGCATCGGAATCATTAACTAGTGTCACGGGAATGGGTCAAAACATAGACATTAAGAAGAGTCAGTTTTCTTGTACTGAAGTCGGTATTGTGCCTTTTCTGTTTAATTCCGATGCAATTTCTGTGTTTCGTGGTCAATGAGAAGATCCAAGGGATACAGTAAACCTAAAGTGAAGAATCGGAATCTGAAACCGGTCTCACAGGAAAGCTTCATAACATAGACAGTAAGAAGAGCCAGTCTACTTGTACTTGAGTCGGCATTGTGCCTTTTCTATTTAATTCCGATGCAATTTCTGTCTTTCATCGTCAATACGAAGGTCAGATGGATACAGAAAACCTGAGGTGAATCATCGGAATTTATAACTAGTGTCACAGGAATGGTTCAAAACATAGACAGTAAGAAGAGTCAGTTTTCTTGTACTTAAGTCGGCATTGTGCCTTTTCTATATAATTCCGATGCAATTTCTTTGTTTCGACGTCAATAAGAAGGTCCATGAGATACAGTAAACCTGAAGTGAAGCATCGGAATCTAAAACCGGTCTCACAGGAAAGGTTCAAAACATAGTCAGTTAGAAGAGTCAGTCTTCTTGTACTTAAGACGGCATTGTGCCTTTTCTATTTAATTCCGATGCAATTTCTGTGTTTCCTCGTCAATAAGAAGGTCAGGGGATACAGTAAACCTGAAGACAAGCATCGGAATCGATAACTAGTGTCACAGGAATGGTTAAAAGAATAGACAGTAAGAAGAGTCAATTTTTTTGTACTTAAGTCGTCATTGTGCCTTTTCTATTTAAATGCGATGCAATTTCTGTGTTTCATCGTCGATAAGAAGGTCCAACGCATACAGTAAACATATAGTGAAGCATCGGAATCTAAAACTGGTCTCACAGGAAATGTTGAAATCATAGTCAGTAGGAAGAGTCAGTCCTCATGTACTTAAGTCGGCTATGTACCTTTTGTATTTAATTTTAATGCAATCTCTGTGTTTCATCGTCAATAAGAAGGTCCAAGGGATACAGTAAACATATAGTGAAGCATCGGAATCTAAAATTAGTCTCACAGGAAATGTTCAAAACATAGTCAGTAAGAAGAGTCAGACTTCTTGTACTTAAGTCGGCATTGTGCGTTTTGTATTTAATTCCGATGCAATTTCTGTGTTTCTTCGTCAATCTGAAGGTCCAAGGGATACAGTAAACATATAGTGAAGCATCGGAATCTAAAATTAGTCTCACATAAAATGTTCAAAAGATAGTCAGTAAGAAGAGTCAGACTTCATGTACTTAAGTCGGCATTGTGCGTTTTGTATTTAATTCCGATGCAATTTCTGTGTTTCATCGTCAATACGAAGCTCAGGCAGATACAGTATACCTGAGTGAAGCTTCGGAATGTATAACTAGTGTCACAGGAATGGTTGAAAGCATAGACAGTAAGATGAGTCAATTTTCTTGTACTTAAGTCGGCATTGTGCTTTTCTATTTAATTCCGATGCAATTTCTGTGTTTCATCGTCGATAAGAAGGTCCAAGGGATACAGTAAACCTGAAGTGAAGCATCGGAATCTGAAACCGGTCTCACAGGAAAGCTTCATAACATAGACAGTAAGAAGAGCCAGTCTACTTGTGCTTGAGTCGGCATTGTGCCTTTTGTATTTAATTGCGATGCAATCTCTGTGTTTCATCGTCACTAAGAAGGTCAGAGCGATACAGTAAATCTGAAGTGAAGCATCGGAATCTATAACTAGTGTCACAGGAATGGCTAAAAACATAGACAGTAAGAAGAGTCAGTTTTCTTGTACTTAAGTCGGCATTATGACTTTTCTATTTAATTCCGATGCAATTTCTGTGTTTCATCGCCAATAAGAAGGTCTAAGGGATACAGCAAACCTGAAGTGAAACATAGGAATATATAACTAGTGCCATAGGAAAGGTTCAAAACATAGACAGTAAGAAGAGTCAGTCTTCTTGTACTTAAGTCGCCATTTTGCCTATTGTATTTAATTACGATGCAATTTCTGTGTTTCATCGCCAATAAGAAGGTCCAAGGGATACAGTAAACATATAGTGCAGCATCAGAAACTAAAACTGGTCGCACAGGAAATGTTCAAAACAGAGTCAGTAAGAAGAGTCAGTCTTCTTGTACTTAAGTCGGCATTGTGCCTTTTGTATTTAATTCCGACGCAATTTCTGTGTTTCATCGTCAATATGGAAGGTCCAAGGGATACAGTAAAACAGAAGTGAAGCATCGGAATCTAAAACTGGTCTCACAGGAAAGGTTCAAAACATTGACAGTAAGAAGAGTTAGTTACCTTGTACTTAAGTCAGCATTGTGCCTTTACTATTTAATTCTGATTCAATTTCTGTGTTTCGTCGTCAGTAAGCTGGTCCAAGGGATACAGTAAACCTAAAGGGAAGAATCGGAATCTGAAACCGGTCTCACAGGAAAGCTTCATAACATAGACAGTAAGAAGAGCCAGTCTACTTGTACTTGAGTCGGCATTGTGCCTTTTCTATTTAATTCCGATTCAATTTCTGTCTTTCATCGTCAATACGAAGGTCAGATGGATACAGAAAACCTGAGGTGAATCATCGGAATTTATAACTAGTGTCACAGGAATGGTTCAAAACATAGACAGTAAGAAGAGTCAGTTTTCTTGTACTTAAGTCGGCATTGTGCCTTTTCTATTTAATTCCGATGCAATTTCTTTGTTTCGACGTCAATAAGAAGGTCCATGAGATACAGTAAACCTGAAGTGAAGCATCGGAATCTAAAACCGGTCTCACAGGAAAGGTTCAAAACATAGTCAGTTAGAAGAGTCAGTCTTCTTGTACTTAAGACGGCATTGTGCCTTTTCTATTTAATTCCGATGCAATTTCTGTGTTTCCTCGTCAATAAGAAGGTCAGGGGATACAGTAAACCTGAAGACAAGCATCGGAATCGATAACTAGTGTCACAGGAATGGTTCAAAATATAGACAGTAAGAAAAGTCAGTCTTTTTGTACTTAAATGGGCATTGTGCAAAATCTATTTAATTCCGATGCAATTTCTGTGTTTCATTGTGAATAAGAATGTCAGCGGGATACAGTAAACCAGAAGTGAAGCATCGCAATCTATAACTTGTGTCACAGGAATGGTTCAAACCATAGACAGTAGGAAGAGCCAGTCTTCTTGTACTTAAGTCGGCATTGTGCCTTTTCTATTTAATTCCGATGCAATGTCTGAGTTTCGTCGTCAATAAGAAGGTCCAAGGGATACAGTAAACCTGAAGTGAAGCATCGGAATCTATAACTATTGTCAAAGGAATGGTTCAAAACATAGACAGAAGGAAGAGTCAGTCTTCTTGTACTTAAGTCGGCATTGTGCCTCTTCTATTTAAATCCGATGCAATTTCTGTGTTTCATCGTCAATAGGTAGGACAGAGGGATACAGTAAACATACAGAGAAGCATCGGAATCTAAAACTGGTCTCACAGGAAATGTTCAAAACATAGTCAGTAAGAAGAGTAAGTCTTCTTGTACTTAAGTTGGCATTGTGCATTTTCTATTTAATTCCGATGCAATTTCTGTGTTTCGTCGTCAATAAAAAGGTCCAAGGGATACAGCAAACCTGAAGTGAAACATAGGAATATATAACTAGTGTCAAAGGAAAGGTTCAAAACATAGACAGTAAGAAGAGTCTGTCTTCTTGTACTTAAGTCGCCATTGTGCCTAATTTATTTAATTCCGATGCAATTTCTGTGTTACATCGTCAATAAGAAGGTCAGAATGATACATTAAACCTAAAGTGAAGCTTCGGAATCTAAAACTGGTCTCACAGGAAAGGTTCAAAACACAGACAGTTAGAAGAGTTAGTTATCTTGTACTTAAGTCAGCATTGTGCCTTTACTATTTAATTCTGATTCAATTTCTGTGTTTCGTCGTTAGTAAGCAGGTCCAAGGGATACAGTAAACCTAAAGTGAAGCATCGGAATCTGAAACCGGTCTCACAGGAAACCTTCATAACATAGACTGTAAGAAGAGCCAGTCTTCTAGTACTTGAGTCGGCACTGTGCCGTTTCTATTTAATTCCGATGCAATTTCTGTCTTTCATCGTCAATACGAAGGTCAGAGGGATACAGAAAACTTGAAGTGAATCATCGGAATCTATAACTAGTGTCACAGGAATGGTTCAAAACATAGACAGTAAGAAGAGTCAGTTTTCTTGTACTTAAGACGGCATTGTGAATTTTGTATTTAATTCCGATGCAATTTCTTTGTTTCGACGTCAATAAGAAGGTCCATGGGATACAGTAAACATGAAGTGAAGCATCGGAATCTAAAACCGGTCTCACAGGAAAAGTTCAAAACATAGTCAGTAAGAAGAGTCAGTCTTCTTGTACTTACGTCGGCATTGTGCCTTTTCTATTTAATTCCGATGCAATTCCTGTGTTTCCTCGTCAATAAGAAGGTCCAGGTTATACAGTAAACCTGAAGTCAAGCATCGGAATCGATAACTAGTGTCACAGGAATTGTTTAAAATATAGTCAGAAAGAAGAGTCTGTCTTTTTGTACATAAGTCGGCAATGTGCCTTTTCTATTTAATTCCGATGCAATTTCTGTGTTTCATCGTCAATAAGAATGTCAGAGGGATACAGTAAACCGGAAGTGAAGCATCGGAATCTATAACTAGTATCACAGGAATGGTTCAAAACGTAGACTGTAGGAAGAGTCAGTCTTCTTGTACTTAACTCGGCATTGTGCCTTTTCTATATAATTCCGATGCAATTTCTGTGTTTCGTCGTCAATAAGAAGGTCCAAGGGATACAGTAAACCTGAAGTGAAGCATCGGAATCTATAACTAGTGTCAAAGGAATGGTTCAAAACATAGTCAGAAGGAAGAGTCAGTCTTCTTGAACTTAAGTCGGCATTGTGCCTCTTCTATTTAAATCCGATGCAATTTCTGTGTTTCGTCGTCACTAAGAAGGTCCAAGGGATACAGTAAACATACAGTGAAGCATCGGAATCTAAAACTGGTCTCACAGGAAAGCTTCATAATATAGACAGTAAGAAGAGCCAATCTACTTGTGTTTGAGTCGACATTGTGCCTTTTGTATTTAATTCCGATGCAATTTCTGTCTGTCATCGTCAATAAGAAGGTCAGAGAGATACAGTAAACCTGAAGTGAAGAATCGGAATCTATAACTAGTGTCACAGGAATGGTTCAAAACATAGACAGTTGGAAGAGTCAGTTTTCTTGTACTTAATTCGGCATTGTGAATTTTGTATTTAATTCCGATGCAATCTCTGTGTTTCATCGTCAATAAGAAGGTCAGAGCGATACAGTAAACCTGAAGTGAAGCATCGGAATCTATAACTAGTGTCACAGGAATGGCTAAAAACAAAGACAGTAAGAAGAGTCAGTTTTTTGTGTTTAAGTCGCCATTGTGCCTATTGTATTTAATTCCGATGCAATTTCTGTGTTTCCTCGTCAATAAGATTGTCAGGGGATACAGTAAACCTGAAGTGAAGCATCGCAATCTATAACTTGTGCCACAGGAATGGTTCAAACCATAGACAGTAGGAAGAGTCAGTCTTCTTGTACTTAAGTCGGCATTGTGCCTTTTCTATTTAATTCCGATGCAATTTCTGAGTTTCGTCGTCAATAAGAAGGTCCAAGGGATACAGAAAACCTGAGGTGAAGCATCGGAATTTATGGTTCAAAACATAGGCAGTAAGAAGAGTAAGTCTTCTTGTACTTAAGTCGCCATTGTGCCTATTGTATTTAATTCCGATGCAGTTTCTGTGTTACATCGTCAACAAAAAGGTCAGAATGATACATTAAACCTAAAGTGAAGCATCGGAATCTAAAACTGGTCTCACAGGAAATTTTCAAAACATAGTCAGTAAGAAGAGTAAGTCTTCTTGTACTTAAGTAGGCATTGTGCCTTTACTATTTAATTCTGATTCAATTTCTGTGTTTCGTCGTTAGTAAGCAGGTCCAAGGGATACAGTAAACCTATAGTGAAGCATCGGAATCTGAAACCGGTCTCACAGGAAACCTTCATAACATAGACTGTAGGAAGAGCCAGTCTTCTAGTACTTCAGTCGGCACTGTGCCGTTTCTATTTAATTCCGATGCAATTTCTGTCTTTCATCGTCAATACGAAGGTCAGAGGGATACAGAAAACCTGAAGTGAATCAACGGAATCTATAACTAGTGTCACAGGAATGGTTCTAACATAGACAGTAAGAAGAGTCAGTTTTCATGTACTTAAGTCGGCATTGTGCCTTTTGTATTTAATTCCGATGCAATTTCTTTGTTTCGACGTCAATAAGAAGGTCCATGGGATACAGTAAACATACAGTGAAGCATCGGAATCTAAAACTGGTCTCACAGGAAATGTTCAAAACATAGTCAGTAAGAAGAGTAAGTCTTCTTGTACTTAAGTAGGCATTATGCCTTTTCTATTTAATTCCGATGCAATTTCGGTGTTTCGTCGTCAATAAGAAGGTCCAAGGGATACAGCAAACCGGAAGTGAAACATAGGAATATATAACCAGTGTCACGGGAAAGGTTCAAAACATAGACAGTAAGAAGAGTCAGTCTTTTTGTACTTAAGTCGCCATTGTGCCTATTGTATTTAATTCCGATGCAATTTCAGTGTTACATCGTCAATAAAAAGTCAGAGGGATACAGTAAACCTAAAGTGAAGCATCGGAATCTATAACTAGTGTCACAGGAATGGTTCAATAAACAGTCTTTAAGATGATTCAGTCTTCTTGTACTTAAGTCGGCATTGTGCTTTTCTATTTAATTCCGATGCAATGTATGTGTTTCATCGTCAATAAGAAGGTCTAAGGGATACAGTAAACGTATAGTGAAGCATCGGAATCTAAAACTGGTCTCACAGGAATGGTTCAAAACATAGAGAGTAGGAAGAGTTAGTCTTCTTGTCCTTAAGTCGGCATTGTGCCTTTTCTATTTAATTCCGATGCAATTTCTGTGTTTCATCGTCAATAAGTATGTCAGAGGGATACAGTAAACCTGAAGTGAAGAATCGGAATCTATAACTAGTGTCTCAGGAATGGTTCAAAACGTATACAGTAGGAAGAGTCGGCATTGTGCCTTTTCTATTTAATTCCGATGCAATTTCTGTGTTTCGTCGTCAATAAGAAGGTCTAAGGGATGCAGTGAAACTGAATTGAAGCATCGGAATTTATTACTAGTGGCACAGGAATGGTTCAAAACATAGACCGTAGGAAGAGTAAGTCTTATTGTACTTATTTCGGCAATGTGCCTTATCTATTTAATTCCGATGCAATTTCTGTGTTTCGTCGTCAATAAGAAGGTCAGAGGGATACAGTAAACCTGAAGTGAAGCATCGAAACTTATAACTAGTGTCACAGGAATTGTTCAAAACATAGGCAGTAAGAAGAGTCAGTCTTCTTGTACTTATTTCGGCATTGTGCCTTTTCTATTTAATTCCGATGCAATTTCTGTGTTTCGTCGTCAATAAGAAGGTCAGAGGGATACAGTAAATCTGACGTGAAGCATCGAAAACTATAACTAGTGCCACAGGAATGGTTCAAAACATAGGCAGTAGGAAGAGTCAGTCTTCTTGTACTTAAGTCGGCATAGTGCCTTTTGTATTTAATTTCGATGCAATTTCTGTGTTTCATCGTCATTAAGAAGGTCCAAGGGATACTGTAAACATATAGTGAAGCATCGGAATCTAAAACTGGTCTCACAGGAAATGTTCGAAACATAGTCGGTAAGAAGAGTCAGTCATCTTGGACATGAGTCGGCATTGTGCCATTTGTATTTAATTCCGATGCAATTACTGTGCTTCATCGTCAATAAGAAGGTCAGAGGGATACAGTAAACCTGAAGTAAAGCATCGGAATCTATAACTAGTGTCACAGGAATATTTCAAAACACACACAGCATGAAGAGTCAGTCTTCTTGTACTTAAGTCGGCATTGTGCGTTTTGTATTTAATTCCGATGCAATTTCTGTGTTTCATCGTCAACAAGAAGGTCCAAGGGACACAGTAAACATATACTGAAGCAACGGAATCTAAAACTGGTCTCACAGGAAAAGTTCAAATCATATACAGTAAGAAGAGTCAGTCTTCTTGTACTTAAGTCGGTATTGTGCCTTTTCTAATTAATTCCGATGCAATTTCTGTGTCTCCTCGTCAATAAGAAGGTCCAGGGGATACAGTAAACATGAAGTCAAGCATCGGAATCGATAACTAGTGTCACAGGAATGGTTCAAAATATGGACAGTAAGAAGAGTCAGTCTTTTTGTACTTAAGTCGGCATTATGCCTTTTCTATTTAAAACCTGTGCAACTTCTGTGTTTCATCGTCAGTAAGAATGTCAGAGGGATACAGTGAACCAGAAGTGAAGCATCGGAATCTATAACTAGTATCTCAGGAATGGTTCATAACATATACAGTAGGAAGAGTCAGTCATCTTTACTTAAGTCGGCATTGTGCCTTTTCTATTAAATGCCGATGCAATTTCTGTGTTTCGTCGTCAATAAGAAAGTCCAAGGGATGCAGTAAATCTGAATTGAAGCATCGGAATTTATAGCTAGTGTCACAGGAAAAGTTCAAAACATAGACAGTAAGAAGAGTCAGTCTTCTTGTACTTAAGTCGGCATTGTGCCTTTTGTATTTCATTCCGATGCAATATCTGTGTTTCATCGTCAATAAGAAGATTAGAGGGATACAGTAAACCTGAAGTGTAGCATCGGAATTTATAACTACTGTCACAGGAATGGTTCAAAACATAGACAGTAGGAAGAGTCAGTCCTATTGTACTTAATTTGCACTGTGCATTTTCTATTTAATTCCGATGCTATTTCTGTGTTTCGTCGTCAATAAGAGGGTCAGAGGGATACAGTAAACCTGAAGTGAAGCATCGAAATCTATAACTAGTGTCACAGGAAGTGTTCAGAACATAGGCAGTAAGATGAGTCAGTCTTCTTGTCCTTAAGTCGGCATTGTGCCTTTTGTATTTAATTCCGATGCAATTTCTGTGTTTCATCGTCAATAAGAAGGTCCAAGGGATACAGTAAACATATAGTGAAGCATCGGAATCTAAAACTGGTCTCACAGGAAATGATCAAAACATAGTCAGTAAGAAGAGTCAGTCTTCTTGTACTTAAGTCCGCAATGTGCCTTTTATATTTAATTCCGATGCAATTTCTGTGTTTCGTCGTCAACAAGAAGGTCCAAGGGATACAGTAAACCTGAAGTGAAGCATCGGAATCTATATCTAGTCTCACATGAAAGGTTCAAAACATAGACCGTAAGAAGAGTCAGTCTGCTTGGACATGAGTCGTCATTGTGCCATTTGTATTTAATTCCAATGCAATTACTGTGCCTCATCGTCAATAAGAAGGTCAGAGGGATCCAGTAAACCTGAAGTGAAGCATCGGAATCTATAACTAGTGTCACAGGAATGGTTCAAAACATACACAGCAAGAAGAATCAGTCTACTTGTACTTTTGTCGGCATTGTGCCTATTCTATTTAGTTCCGATGCAATATCTGTGTTTCGTCGTCAATACGAAGGTCCAAGGATGCAGTAAACCTGAAATGAAGCATCGGAATCTAAAACCGTCTCACAGAAACGTTTCAAAACATAGAGAGTAAGAAGAGTCAGTCTTCTTGTATTTGAGTCGGCGTTGTGCCTTTTGTATTTATATCCGATGCAATTTCTGTGTTTCATCGTCAATAAGAAGGTCAGAGAGATACAGTAAACCTGAAGTGAAGCATCAGAATCTATAACTACTGTCACAGGAATGGTTAAAACATAGACAGTAGGAAGTTTCAGTCGTTTTGTACTTAAGTCGGTATTGTGTCTTTTGTATTTTATCCCGATGCAATTTCTGTGTTTCGTCGTCAATAAGAAGGTCCAAGGGATACAGTAAACCTGAAGTGAAGCATCGGAATCTATATCTAGTTTCACAGGAATGGTTTAAAACATAGACATGGAAGAGTCAGTCTTCTTGTACTTGATTCGGCATTGTGCCTTTTCTATTTAATTCCGATGCAATTTCTGTGTTTCGTCGACAATAAGAGGGTCAGAGGGATACAGTACACCTGAAGTGAAGCATCGAAATCTATAACTAGTGTCACAGGAATGGTTCAAAACATAGGCAGTAAGAAGTGTCAGTCTTCTTGTACTTAAGTCGGCATTGTGCCTTTTGTATTTAATTCCGATGCAATTTCTGTGTTTCATCGTCAATAAGAAGGTCCAAGGGATACAGTAAACATATAGTGAAGCGTCGGAATCTAAAACTGGTCTCACAGGAAATGTTCAAAGCATAGTCAGTAAGAAGAGTCAGTCTTCTTGTACTTAAGTCGGCAATGTGCTTTTTTATTTAATTCCGATGCAATTTCTGTGTTTCGTCGTCAATAAGAAGGTCCATGGGATACAGTAAACCTGAAGTGAAGCATGGGAACCTAAAACGGGTCTCACAGGAAATGTTCTAAACATAGTCAGTAAGAAGAGTCAGTCTTCTTGTACTTAAGTCGGCATTGTGCCTTTTCTATTTAATTCAAATGCAATTTCTGTGTTTCGTCGTCAATAAGAAGGTCAGAGGGATACAGTAAACCTGAAGTGAAGCATCGGAAGCTATATCAAGTGTCACAGGAAACGTTCAAAACATAGACAGTAGGAAGAGTCTGTCTTCTTGGACATGTGTCAGCATTGTGCCATTTGTATTTAATTCCGATGCAATTACTGTGCTTCATCGTCAATAAGAAGGTCAGAGGGATACAGTAAAGCTGAAGTGAAGCATCGGAATCTATAACTAGTGTCACAGGAATGGTTCAAATCATACACAGCAAGAAGAGTCAGTCTTCTTTTACTTAAGTCGGCATTGTGCCTTTTGTATTTAATTCCAATGCAATTTCTGTGTTTCGTCGTCCATAAAAAGGTCCAAGGGATACAGTAAACGTATAGTGAAGCATCGGAATCTAAAACTGGTCTCACAGGAAATGTTCAAATCATAGTCAGTTAGAAGAGTCAGTCATCTTGTATTTGAGTCGGCATTGAGCCTTTTGTATTTAATTCCAATGCAATATCTGTGTTTCATCGTCAATAAGAAGGTCAGAGGGATACAGTAAACCTGAAGTGAAGCATCGGAATCTATAAGTAGTGTCATTGAACAGGTTCAAAACATAGACAGGAAGAAGAGTCAGTTTTATTGTACTTAAGGCGGCATTGTGCCTTTTGTATTTAATTCCGATGCAATTTCTGTGTTTCATCGTGAATAAGAAGGTCCAAGGGATACAGTAAACCTGAAGTGAAGCATCGGAATCTATAACTAGTGTCACAGGAAAGGTTCAAAACATAGACAGTAAGAACAGGCTGTCTGATTGTACTTAAGTCGGCATTGTGCCATTTCTACTTAATTCCGATGCAATTTCTGTGTTTCATCGTCAATAAGAAGGTCCAAGGGATACAGTAAACCTGAAGTGAAGCATCGGAATCTATAACTAGTATCAAGGGAAAGGTTCAAAACATAGACAGAAGGAAGAGTCAGTCTTCTTGAACTTAAGTCGGCAATGTGCCTCTTCTATTTAAATCCGATGCAATTTCTGTAATTCGTCGCCAATAAGATGGTCCAAGGGATACTGTAAACATACAGTGAAGCATCGGAATCTAAAACTGGTCTCACAGGAAATGTTCAAAACATAGTCAGTAAGAAGAGTAAGTCTTTTTGTACTTAAGTTGGCATTGTGCCTTTTCTATTTATTTCCGATGCAATCTCTGTGTTTCGTCGCCAATAAAAAGGTCCAAGGGATACAGCAAACCTGAAGTGGAACATAGGAATATATAACTAGTGTCACAGGAAAGGTTCAAAACATAGAGAGTAGGAAGAGTAAGTCTTCTTGATCTTAAGTCGGCATTGTGCCTTTTCTATTTAATTCCGATGCAACTTCTGTGTTTCATCGTAAATAAGAATGTCAGAGGGATACAGTGAACCTGAAGCGAAGAATCGGAATCTATAACTAGTGTCTCAGGAATGGTTCAGAACATATACAGTAGGAAGAGTCTGTCTTCTTTACTTAAGTCGGCATTGTGCCTTTTCTATTTAATTCCGATGCAATTTCTGTGTTTTGTCGTCATTAAGAAGGTCCAAGGGATGCAGTAAATCTGAATTGAAGCATCGGAATTTATAGCTAGTGTCACAGGAAAAGTTCAAAACACAGACAGTTAGGAGAGTCAGTCTTCTTGTACTTAAGTCGGCATTGTGCCTTTTCTATTTAATTCCGATGCAATTTCTGTGTTCCGTCGTCATTAAGAAGGTCCAAGGGATACAGTAAACCTGAAGTGAAGCATCGGAAGCTATATCTAGTGTCACAGGAAAGGTTCAAAACATAGACAATAAGAAGAGTCAGTCTTCTTGTACTTAAGTCGCCATTGTGCCTTTTGTATTTAATTCCGTTGCAATTTCTGCGTTACATCGTCAATAAGAAGGTCAGAGGGATACAGTAAACCTGAAGTGAAGCATCGGAATCTATAACTAGTGTCACAGGAATGGTTCAAAACATAGAGAGTAGGAAGAGTTAGTCTTCTTGATCTTAAGTCGGCATTGTGCCTTTTCTATTTAATTCCGATGCAACTTCTGTGTTTCATCGTCAATAAGAACGTAAGTGGGATACAGTGAACCTGAAGTGAAGCATCGGAATCTATAACTAGTGTCTCAGGAATGGTTCAAAGCATATACAGTAGGAAGAGTCAGTCTTCTTTACTTAAGTCGGCATTGTGCCTTTTCTATTTAATTCCGATGCAATTTCTGTGTTTCGTCGTCATTAAGAAGGTCCAAGGGATGCAGTAAATCTGAATTGAAGCATCGGAATCTATAGCTAGTGTCACAGGAAAAGTTCAAAACATAGACAGTAAGAAGAGTCAGTCTTCTTGTACTTAAGTCGGCATTGTGCCTTTTGTATTTCATTCCGATGCAATATCTGTGTTTCATCGTCAATAAGAAGATTAGAGGGATACAGTAAACCTGAAGTGTAGCATCGGAATTTATAACTACTGTCACAGGAATGGTTCAAAACATAGACAGTAGGAAGAGTCAGTCCTATTGTACTTAATTTGCACTGTGCATTTTCTATTTAATTCCGATGCTATTTCTGTGTTTCGTCGTCAATAAGAGGGTCAGAGGGATACAGTAAACCTGAAGTGAAGCATCGAAATCTATAACTAGTGTCACAGGAAGTGTTCAAAACATAGGCAGTAAGAAGAGTCAGTCTTCTTGTTCTTAAGTCGGCATTGTGCCTTTTGTATTTAATTCCGATGCAATTTCTGTGTTTCATCGTCAATAAGAAGGTCCAAGGGATACAGTAAACATATAGTGAAGCATCGGAATCTAAAACTGGTCTCACAGGAAATGATCAAAACATAGTCAGTAAGAAGAGTCAGTCTTCTTGTACTTAAGTCCGCAATGTGCCTTTTATATTTAATTCCGATGCAATTTCTGTGTTTCGTCGTCAACAAGAAGGTCCAAGGGATACAGTAAACCTGAAGTGAAGCATCGGAATCTATATCTAGTCTCACATGAAAGGTTCAAAACATAGACCGTAAGAAGAGTCAGTCTGCTTGGACATGAGTCGTCATTGTGCCATTTGTATTTAATTCCAATGCAATTACTGTGCCTCATCGTCAATAAGAAGGTCAGAGGGATCCAGTAAACCTGAAGTGTAGCATCGGAATCTATAACTAGTGTCACAGGAATGGTTCAAAACATACACAGCAAGAAGAATCAGTCTACTTGTACTTTTGTCGGCATTGTGCCTATTCTATTTAGTTCCGATGCAATATCTGTGTTTCGTCGTCAATACGAAGGTCCAAGGATGCAGTAAACCTGAAATGAAGCAGCGGAATCTAAAACCGTCTCACAGAAACGTTTCAAAACATAGAGAGTAAGAAGAGTCAGTCTTCTTGTATTTGAGTCGGCGTTGTGCCTTTTGTATTTATATCCGATGCAATTTCTGTGTTTCATCGTCAATAAGAAGGTCAGAGAGATACAGTAAACCTGAAGTGAAGCATCAGAATCTAAAACTACTGTCACAGGAATGGTTAAAACATAGACAGTAGGAAGATTCAGTCGTTTTGTACTTAAGACGGCATTGTGTCTTTTGTATTTTATCCCGATGCAATTTCTGTGTTTCGTCGTCAATAAGAAGGTCCAAGGGATACAGTAAACCTGAAGTGAAGCATCGGAATCTATATCTAGTTTCACAGGAATGGTCTAAAACATAGACATGGAAGAGTCAGTCTTCTTGTACTTGATTCGGCATTGTGCCTTTTCTATTTAATTCCGATGCAATTTCTGTGTTTCGTCGTCAATAAGAGGGTCAGAGGGATACAGTACACCTGAAGTGAAGCATCGAAATCTATAACTAGTGTCACAGGAATGGTTCAAAACATAGGCAGTAAGAAGTGTCAGTCTTCTTGTACTTAAGTCGGCATTGTGCCTTTTGTATTTAATTCCGATGCAATTTCTGTGTTTCATCGTCAATAAGAAGGTCCAAGGGATACAGTAAACATATAGTGAAGCGTCGGAATCTAAAACTGGTCTCACAGGAAATGTTCAAAGCATAGTCAGTAAGAAGAGTCAGTCTTCTTGTACTTAAGTCGGCAATGTGCTTTTTTATTTAATTCCGATGCAATTTCTGTGTTTCGTCGTCAATAAGAAGGTCCATGGGATACAGTAAACCTGAAGTGAAGCATGGGAACCTAAAACGGGTCTCACAGGAAATGTTCTAAACATAGTCAGTAAGAGGAGTCAGTCTTCTTGTACTTAAGTCGGCATTGTGCCTTTTCTATTTCATTCAAATGCAATTTCTGTGTTTCGTCGTCAATGAGAAGGTCAGAGGGATACAGTAAACCTGAAGTGAAGCATCGGAAGCTATATCAAGTGTCACAGGAAACGTTCAAAACATAGACAGTAGGAAGAGTCTGTCTTCTTGGACATGTGTCAGCATTGTGCCATTTGTATTTAATTCCGATGCAATTACTGTGCTTCATCGTCAATAAGAAGGTCAGAGGGATACAGTAAAGCTGAAGTGAAGCATCGGAATCTATAACTAGTGTCACAGGAATGGTTCAAATCATACACAGCAAGAAGAGTCAGTCTTCTTTTACTTAAGTCGGCATTGTGCCTTTTGTATTTAATTCCAATGCAATTTCTGTGTTTCGTCGTCCATAAAAAGGTCCAAGGGATACAGTAAACGTATAGTGAAGCATCGGAATCTAAAACTGGTCTCACAGGAAATGTTCAAATCATAGTCAGTTAGAAGAGTCAGTCATCTTGTATTTGAGTCGGCATTGAGCCTTTTGTATTTAATTCCAATGCAATTTCTGTGTTTCATCGTCAATAAGAAGGTCAGAGGGATACAGTAAACCTGAAGTGAAGCATCGGAATCTATAAGTAGTGTCATTGAACAGGTTCAAAACATAGACAGGAAGAAGAGTCAGTTTTATTGTACTTAAGTCGGCATTGTGCCTTTTGTATTTAATTCCGATGCAATTTCTGTGTTTCATCGTGAATAAGAAGGTCCAAGGGATACAGTAAACCTGAAGTGAAGCATCGGAATCTATAACTAGTGTCACAGGAAAGGTTCAAAACATAGACAGTAAGAAGAGGCTGTCTGATTGTACTTAAGTCGGCATTGTGCCAGTTCTACTTAATTCCGATGCAATTTCTGTGTTTCATCGTCAATAAGAAGGTCCAAGGGATACAGTAAACCTGAAGTGAAGCATCGGAATCTATAACTAGTATCAAAGGAAAGGTTCAAAACATAGACAGAAGGAAGAGTCAGTCTTCTTGAACTTAAGTCGGCAATGTGCCTCTTCTATTTAAATCCGATGCAATTTCTGTAATTCGTCGCCAATAAGATGGTCCAAGGGATACTGTAAACATACAGTGAAGCATCGGAATCTAAAACTGGTCTCACAGGAAATGTTCAAAACATAGTCAGTAAGAAGAGTAAGTCTTTTTGTACTTAAGTTGGCATTGTGCCTTTTCTATTTATTTCCGATGCAATCTCTGTGTTTCGTCGCCAATAAAAAGGTCCAAGGGATAGAGCAAACCTGAAGTGGAACATAGGAATATATAACTAGTGTCACAGGAAAGGTTCAAAACATAGAGAGTAGGAAGAGTTAGTCTTCTTGATCTTAAGTCGGCATTGTGCCTTTTCTATTTAATTCCGATGCAACTTCTGTGTTTCATCGTAAATAAGAATGTCAGAGGAATACAGTGAACCTGAAGCGAAGAATCGGAATCTATAACTAGTGTCTCAGGAATGGTTCAGAACATATACAGTAGGAAGAGTCTGTCTTCTTTACTTAAGTCGGCATTGTGCCTTTTCTATTTAATTCCGATGCAATTTCTGTGTTTTGTCGTCATTAAGAAGGTCCAAGGGATGCAGTAAATCTGAATTGAAGCATCGGAATTTATAGCTAGTGTCACAGGAAAAGTTCAAAACACAGACAGTTAGGAGAGTCAGTCTTCTTGTACTTAAGTCGGCATTGTGCCTTTTCTATTTAATTCCGATGCAATTTCTGTGTTCCGTCGTCATTAAGAAGGTCCAAGGGATACAGTAAACCTGAAGTGAAGCATCGGAAGCTATATCTAGTGTCACAGGAAAGGTTCAAAACATAGACAATAAGAAGAGTCAGTCTTCTTGTACTTAAGTCGCCATTGTGCCTTTTGTATTTAATTCCGTTGCAATTTCTGCGTTACATCGTCAATAAGAAGGTCAGAGGGATACAGTAAACCTGAAGTGAAGCATCGGAATCTATAACTAGTGTCACAGGAATGGTTCAAAACATAGAGAGTAGGAAGAGTTAGTCTTCTTGATCTTAAGTCGGCATTGTGCCTTTTCTATTTAATTCCGATGCAACTTCTGTGTTTCATCGTCAATAAGAACGTAAGAGGGATACAGTGAACCTGAAGTGAAGCATCGGAATCTATAACTAGTGTCTCAGGAATGGTTCAAAGCATATACAGTAGGAAGAGTCAGTCTTCTTTACTTAAGTCGGCATTGTGCCTTTTCTATTTAATTCCGATGCAATTTCTGTGTTTCGTCGTCATTAAGAAGGTCCAAGGGATGCAGTAAATCTGAATTGAAGCATCGGAATCTATATCTAGTGTCACAGGAAAGGTTCAAAACATAGACAATAAGAAGAGTCAGTCTTCTTGTACTTAAGTCGCCATTGTGCCTTTTGTATTTAATTCCGTTGCAATTTCTGCGTTACATCGTCAATAAGAAGGTCAGAGGGATACAGTAAACCTGAAGTGAAGCATCGGAATCTATAACTAGTGTCATAGGAATGGTTCAAATCATACACAGCAAGAAGAGTCAGTCTTCTTGTACTTAAGTCGGCATTGTGCCTTTTGTATTTAATTTCGATGCAATTTCTTTGTTTCATCGTCAACAAGAAGGTCCAAGGGATACAGTAAACATATAGTGAAGCATCGGAATCTAAAACTGGTCTCACAGGAAATGTTCAAATCATAGTCAGTAAGAAGAGTCAGTCCTCTTGTACTTATGTCGGCATTGTGCCTTTTCTATTTAATTCCGATGCAATTTCTATGTTTCATCGTCAAAAAGAAGGTCAGAGGGATACAGTAAACCTGAAGTAAAGCATCAGAATCTATAACTAGTGTCACAGGAATGGTTAAAACATAGACAGTAGGAACAGTCAGTCGTTTTGTACTTAAGTTGGCATTGTGTCTTTTGTATGTAATCCCGATGCAATTTCTGTGTTTCGTCGTCAATAAGAAGGTCCAAGGGATACAGTAAACATGAAGTGAAGCATCGGAATCTATATCTAGTGTCACAGGAATGGTATAAAACATAGACACGGTAGAGTCAGTCCTCTCGTACATAATTCGGCATTTTGCTTTTTCTATTTAATTCCGATGCTATTTCTGTGTTTCGTCGTCAATAAGAAGTTCCGGGGGATACATTAAACCTGAAGTGAAGCATCGGAATCAATAAGAAGTGTCACAGAAAAGGTTCAAAACATAGACAGTAATAAGAGTCAGTCTTATTGTACTTAAGTTGGCATTGTGCCTTTTGTATTTAATTCCGATGCAATTTCTGTGTTTCATCGTCAATAAGAAGGTCCAAGGGATACGGTAAACCTGAAGTGAAGCATCGGTCTTCTTGTACTGAAGTTGGCATTGTGCCTTTTTTATTTAATTGCGATGCAATTTCTGTGTTTCATCATCAATAAGAAGGTCCAAGATATACAGTAAACATATAGTGAAGCATCGCAATCTAAAACTGGTCTCACCGGAAATGTTCTCAACTTAGTCAGTAAGAAGAGTCAATCTTCATGTACTTAAGTCGGCATTGTGCCTTTTGTATTTAATTCCGATGCAATATCTGTGTTTCATCGTCAATAAAAATGTCAGAGGGATACAGTAAACATGAGGCGAAGCATCGGAATCTATAACTAGTGACACAGGAATGGTTCATAACATAGACAGTAGGAAGATTCAGTCTTCTTGTACTTAAGTCGGCATTGTGCCTTTTCTATTTAATTCAAATGCAATTACTAAGTTTCGTCGTCAATACGAAGGTCAGAGGGATACAGTAAATCTGAAGTGAAGTATCGGAATCTATATCTAGTGTCACAGGAGAGGTTCAAAACATAGACAGTAAGAAGAGTCAGTCTTCTTGGACATCAGTCGGCATTGTGCCTTTTGTATTTAATTCCGATGCAATTTCTGTGTTTCATCGTCAATAAGAAGGTCAGAGCGATACAGTATACCTGAAGTGAAGCATCGGAATCGATAACTAATGTCACAGGAATGGTTCATAAACACAGACTGTATGAAGAGTTCGATTTCGTGTACTTAAGTCGGCATTGTGCCTTTTGTATTTAATTCCGATGCAATTTCTGTGTTTCATCGTCAATAAGAAGGTCATAGCTATACAGTAAACATGAAGTAAAGCATCGGAATCTATAATTAGTGTCACAGGAATGGTTCAAAACATAGACAGTAAGAAGAGACAGTCTTCTTGTACTTGATTCGGCATTGAGCCTTTTGTATTTAATTTTGATGCAATTTCTGTGATTCATCGTCAATAAGATGGTCAGAGGGATAGAGTAAACCTTAAGTGAAGCATCGAAATCCATAACTAGTGTCACAGGAATGGTTCAAAACCAAGACAGTGAGAAGAGTCAGTTTTCTTGTACTTAAGTCGGCATTTTGCCTTTTGTATTTAATTCCGATGCAATATCTGTAATTCATCGTCAATAAGAAGGTCCAAGGGATACAGTAAACATGTAGTGAAGCATCGGAATCTAAAACTGGTCTCACAGGAAATGTTCACAACATTTCAGTCTTCTTGTACTTAAGTCGGCATTCTGCCGTTTGTATTTAATTCCGATGCAATTTCTGTGTTTCATCTTAAGAATGTCAGAGGGATACAGTAAACCTGAAGTGAAGCATCGGAGTCTATAACTAGTGTCACAGGAATGGTTCAAAACATAGACAGTAGGAAGAGTCAGTCATCTTGTACTTAAGTCGGCATTCTGCCTTTTCTATTTAATTCAAATGCAATTTCTGTGTTTCGTCGTCAATAAGAAGGTCAGAGGGATACAGTAAACATGAAGTGAAGCATCGGAATCCATATCTAGTGTCACAGGAAAGGGCCAAAACATAGACAGTAAGAAGAGTCACACTTCTTGGACATGAGTCAGCATTGTGCCATTTGTATTTAACTCCGATGCAATTACTGTGCTTCATCGTCTATAAGAAGGTCAGAGGGATACAGTAAACCTGAAGTGAAGCATCGGAATCTATAACTAGTGTCATAGGAATGGTTCAAATCATACACAGCAAGAAGAGTCAGTCTTCTTGTACTTAAGTCGGCATTGTGCCTTTTGTATTTAATTTCGATGCAATTTCTGTGTTTCATCGTCAACAAGAAGGTCCAAGGGATACAGTAAACATATAGTGAAGCATCGGAATCTAAAACTGGTCTCACAGGAAATGTTCAAATCATAGTCAGTAAGAAGAGTCAGTCCTCTTGTACTTATGTCGGCATTGTGCCTTTTCTATTTAATTCCGATGCAATTTCTGTGTTTCGTTGTCAATAAGAAGGTCCAAGGGATGGAGTTAACCTGAAGTGAAGCATCGGAATCCAAATCGGACTCACAGGAAAGGTTCAAAACATAGAGAGTAAGAAGAGTCAGTCATCTTGTATTTGTGTCGGCATTGTGCCTTTTGTATTTAATTTCGATGCAATTTCTGTGTTTCGTCGTCAATAAGAGGGTCAGAGGGATACAGTACACCTGAAGTGAAGCATCGAAATCTATAACTAGTGTCACAGGAATGGTTCAAAACATAGGCAGTAAGAAGTGTCAGTCTTCTTGTACTTAAGTCCGCAATGTGCCTTTTATATTTAATTCCGATGCAATTTCTGTGTTTCGTCGTCAACAAGAAGGTCCAAGGGATACAGTAAACCTGAAGTGAAGCATCGGAATCTATATCTAGTCTCACATGAAAGGTTCAAAACATAGACCGTAAGAAGAGTCAGTCTGCTTGGACATGAGTCGTCATTGTGCCATTTGTATTTAATTCCAATGCAATTACTGTGCCTCATCGTCAATAAGAAGGTCAGAGGGATCCAGTAAACCTGAAGTGAAGCATCGGAATCTATAACTAGTGTCACAGGAATGGTTCAAAACATACACAGCAAGAAGAATCAGTCTTCTTGTACTTTTGTCGGCATTGTGCCTATTCTATTTAGTTCCGATGCAATATCTGTGTTTCGTCGTCAATAAGAAGGTCCAAGGATACAGTAAACCTGAAATGAAGCATCGGAATCTAAAACCGTCTCACAGAAACGTTTCAAAACATAGAGAGTAAGAAGAGTCAGTCTTCTTGTATTTGAGTCGGCGTTGTGCCTTTTGTATTTATATCCAATGCAATTTCTGTGTTTCATCGTCAATAAGAAGGTCAGAGAGATACAGTAAACCTGAAGTGAAGCATCAGAATCTATAACTACTGTCACAGGAATGGTTAAAACATAGACATTAGGAAGATTCAGTCGTTTTGTACTTAAGTCGGCATTGTTGTCTTTTGTATTTTATCCCGATGCAATTTCTGTGTTTCGTCGTCAATAAGAAGGTCCAAGGGATACAGTAAACCTGAAGTGAAGCATCGGAATCTATATCTAGTGTCACAGGAATGGTTTGAAACATAGACATGGAAGAGTCAGTCTTCTTGTACTTGATTCTTCATTGTGCATTTTCTATTTAATTCCGATGCAATTTCTGCGTTTCGTCGTCAATAAGAGGGTCAGAGGGATACAGTACACCTGAAGTGAAGCATCGAAATCTATAACTAGTGTCACAGGAATGGTTCAAAACATAGGCAGTAAGAAGTGTCAGTCTTCTTGTACTTAAGTCGGCATTGTGCCTTTTGTATTTAATTCCGATGCAATTTCTGTGTTTCATCGTCAATAAGAAGGTCCAAGGGATACAGTAAACATATAGTGAAGCGTCGGAATCTAAAACTGGTCTCACAGGAAATGTTCAAAGCATAGTCAGTAAGAAGAGTCTGTCTTCTTGTACTTAAGTCGGCAATGTGCTTTTTTATTTAATTCCGATGCAATTTCTGTGTTTCGTCGTCAATAAGAAGGTCCATGGGATACAGTAAACCTGAAGTGAAGCATGGGAACCTAAAACGGGTCTCACAGGAAATGTTCTAAACATAGTCAGTAAGAAGAGTCAGTCTTCTTGTACTTAAGTCGGCATTGTGCCTTTTCTATTTAATTCAAATGCAATTTCTGTGTTTCGTCGTCAATAAGAAGGTCAGAGGGATACAGTAAACCTGAAGTGAAGCATCGGAAGCTATATCAAGTGTCACAGGAAACGTTCAAAACATAGACAGTAGGAAGAGTCTGTCTTCTTGGACATGTGTCAGCATTGTGCCATTTGTATTTAATTCCGATGCAATTACTGTGCTTCATCGTCAATAAGAAGGTCAGAGGGATACAGTAAAGCTGAAGTGAAGCATCGGAATCTATAACTAGTGTCACAGGAATGGTTCAAATCATACACAGCAAGAATAGTTAGTCTTCTTGATCTTAAGTCGGCATTGTGCCTTTTCTATTTAATTCCGACGCAACTTCTGTGTTTCATCGTAAATAAGAATGTCAGAGGGATACAGTGAACCTGAAGCGAAGAATCGGAATCTATAACTAGTGTCTCAGGAATGGTTCAGAACATATACAGTAGGAAGAGTCTGTCTTCTTTACTTAAGTCGGCATTGTGCCTTTTCTATTTAATTCCGATGCAATTTCTGTGTTTTGTCGTCATTAAGAAGGTCCAAGGGATGCAGTAAATCTGAATTGAAGCATCGGACTTTATAGCTAGTGTCACAGGAAAAGTTCAAAACACAGACAGTTAGGAGAGTCAGTCTTCTTGTACTTAAGTCGACATTGTGCCTTTTCTATTTAATTCCGATGCAATTTCTGTGTTCCGTCGTCATTAAGAAGGTCCAAGGGATACAGTAAACATGAAGTGAAGCATCGGAAGCTATATCTAGTGTCACAGGAAAGGTTCAAAACATAGACAATAAGAAGAGTCAGTCTTCTTGTACTTAAGTCGCCATTGTGCCTTTTGTATTTAATTCCGTTGCAATTTCTGCGTTACATCGTCAATAAGAAGGTCAGAGGGATACAGTAAACCTGAAGTGAAGCATCGGAATCTATAACTAGTGTCACAGGAATGGTTCAAAACATAGAGAGTAGGAAGAGTTAGTCTTCTTGATCTTAAGTCGGCATTGTGCCTTTTCTATTTAAATCCGATGCAACTTCTGTGTTTCATCGTCAATAAGAATGTAAGAGGGATACAGTGAACCTGAAGTGAAGCATCGGAATCTATAACTAGTGTCTCAGGAATAGTTCAAAGCATATACAGTAGGAAGAGTCAGTCTTCTTTACTTAAGTCGGCATTGTGCCTTTTCTATTTAATTCCGATGCAATTTCTGTGTTTCGTCGTCATTAAGAAGGTCCAAGGGATGCAGTAAATCTGAATTGAAGCATCGGAATCTATACCTAGTGTCACAGTAAATGTTCAAAACACAGACAGTAAGAAGAGTAAGTCTTCTTGTACTTAAGTCGGCATTGTGCCTTTTGTATTTCATTCCGATTCAATATATGTGTTTCATCGTCAATAAGAAGGTCAGAGGTATACAGAAAACCTGAAGTGTAGCATCGGAATTAACAACTAGTGTCACAGGAATGGTTCAAAACATAGACAGTACGAAGAGTCAGTCTTATTGTAGTTAATTTGCGTTGTGCCTTTTCTATGTAATTCCGATGCTATTTCTGTGTTTCGTCGTCAATAAGAGGGTCAGAGGGATACAGTAAACCTGACGTGAAGCATCGGAATCTATAACTAGTGTCACAGGAATGGTTCAAAACATAGGCAGCAAGAAGAGACAGTCTTCTTGTACTTAAGTCGGCATTGTGCCTTTTGTATTTAATTCCGATGCAATTTCTGTGTTTCATCGTCAGTAAGAAGGTCCAAGGGATACAGTAAACATATAGTGAAGCATCGGAATCTAAAACTGGTGTCACAGGAAATGTTCAAATCATAGTCAGTAAGTATAGTCAGTCTTCTTGTACTTAAGTCGGCAATGTGCCTTTTCTATTTAATTCCGATGCAATTTCTGTGTTTCATCGTCAACAAGAAGGTCCAAGGGATACAGTAAACCTGAAGTGAGGCAACGGAACCTAAAACCGGTCTCAAAGGAAAGGCTCAAACATAGAGAGTAAGAAGAGTCAGTCATCTTGTATTTGACTCGGCATTGTGCCTTTTGTATTTAATTCCGATGCAATTTCTGTTTTTCATCGTCCAGAAGAAGGTCAGAGGCATACAGTAAACCTGAAGTGAAGCATCGGAATTTACAACTAGTGTCACAGGAATGGTTCAAAACATAGACAGTACGAAGAGTCAGTCTTATTGTACTTAATTTGCATTGTGCCTTTTCTATGTAATTCCGATGCTATTTCTGTGTTTCGTCGTCAATAAGAGCGTCAGAGGGATATAGTAAACGAGAAGTGAAGCATCGGAATCTATAACTAGTGTCACAGGAATGGTTCAAAACATAGACAGTAAGAAGAGTCAGTTTTCTTGTACTTAAGTCGGCATTGTGCCTTTTGTATTTAATTCCGATGTAATTTCTGTGTTTAATCGTCAATAAGAAGTTTACAGGGATACAGTAAACCTGAGGTGAAGAATCGGAGTCTATAACTAGTGTCACTGGAATGGTTAAAAAATTGACAGTAGGAAGAGTCAGTCTTCTTGTACTTAAGTCGGCATTGTGCCATTTGTATTTAATTCCGATGCAATTTCTGTATTTCATCGTCAATAAGAAGGTCCAAGGGATACAGTAAACATATAGTGAAGCATCGGAATCTAAAACTGGTCTCACAGGAAATGTTCACAACATTTCAGTCTTCTTGTACTTAAGTCGGCATTCTGCCGTTTGTATTTAATTCCGATGCAATTTCTGTGTTTCATCGTAAGATTGTCAGAGGGATACAGTAAACCTGAAGTGAAGCATCGGAATCTATAACTAGTGTCACAGGAATGGTTCAAAACATAGACAGTAGGAAGATTCAGACATCTTGCACTTAAGTCGGCAATCTGTCTTTTCTATTTAATTCAAATGCAATTTCTGTGTTTCGTCGTCAATAAGAAGGTCAGAGGGATACAGTAAACCTGAAGTGAAGCATCGGAATCCATATCTAGTGTCACAGGAAATTGCCAAAACATAGACAGTAAGAAGAGTCAGACTTCTTGGACATGAGTCAGCATTGTGCCATTTGTATTTAACTACGATGCAATTACTGTGCTTCATCGTCAATAAGAAGGTCAGAGGGATACAGTAAACCTGAAGTGAAGCATCGGAATCTATAACTAGTGTCACAGGAATGGTTCAGATCATACACGGCAAGAAGAGTCAGTCTTCTTGTACTTAAGTCGGCATTGTGCCTTTTGTATTTAATTTCGATGCAATTTCTGTGTTTCATCGTCAACAAGAAGGTCCAAGGGATACAGTAAACATATAGTGAATCATCGGAATCTAAAACTGGTCTCACAGGAAATGTTCAAATCATAGTCAGTAAGAAGAGTCAGTCCTCTTGTACTTATGTCGGCATTGTGCCTTTTCTATTTAATTCCGATGCAATTTCTGTGCTTCATCGTCAAAAAGAAGGTCAGAGGGATACAGTAAACCTGAAGTAAAGCATCAGAATCTATAACTAGTGTCACAGGAATGGTTAAAACATAGACAGTAGGAACAGTCAGTCGTTTTGTACTTAAGTTGGCATTGTGTCTTTTGTATGTAATCCCGATGCAATTTCTGTGTTTCGTCGTCAATAAGAAGGTCCAAGGGATACAGTAAACCTGAAGTGAAGCATCGGAATCTATATCTAGTGTCACAGGAATGGTATAAAACATAGACACGGTAGAGTCAGTCTTCTCGTACATAATTCGGCATTTTGCCTTTTCTATTTAATTCCGATGCTATTTCTGTGTTTCGTCGTCAATAAGAAGTTCCAAGGGATACATTAAACCTGAAGTGAAGCATCGGAATCAATAAGAAGTGTCACAGAAAAGGTTCAAAACATAGACAGTAATAAGAGTCAGTCTTATTGTACTTAAGTTGGCATTTTGCCTTTTGTATTTAATTCCGATGCAGTTTCTGTGTTTCATCGACAATAAGAAGGTCCAAGGGATACAGTAAACATATAGTGAAGCATCGCAATCTAAAACTGGTCTCACCGGAAATGTTCTCAACTTAGTCAGTAAGAAGAGTCAATCTTCATGTACTTAAGTCGGCATTGTGCCTTTTGTATTTAATTCCGATGCAATATCTGTGTTTCATCGTCAATAAAAATGTCAGAGGGATACAGTAAACATGAGGCGAAGCATCGGAATCTATAACTAGTGACACAGGAATGGTTCATAACATAGACAGTAGGAAGATTCAGTCTTCTTGTACTTAAGTCGGCATTGTGCCTTTTCTATTTAATTCAAATGCAATTACTAAGTTTCGTCGTCAATACGAAGGTCAGAGGGATACTGTAAATCTGAAGTGAAGTATCGGAATCTATATCTAGAGTCACAGGAGAGGTTCAAAACATAGACAGTAAGAAGAGTCAGTCTTCTTGGACATCAGTCGGCATTGTGCCTTTTGTATTTAATTCCGATGCAATTTCTGTGTTTCATCGTCAATAAGAAGGTCAGAGCGATACTGTAAACCTGAAGTGAAGCATCGGAATCGATAACTAATGTCACAGGAATGGTTCATAAACACAGACTGTATGAAGAGTTCGATTTCTTGTACTTAAGTCGGCATTGTGCCTTTTGTAATTAATTCCAATGCAATTTCTGTGTTTCATCGTCAATAAGAAGGTCATAGCTATACAGTAAACATGAAGTAAAGCATCGGAATCTATAATTAGTGTCACAGGAATGGTTCAAAACATAGACAGTAAGAGGAGGCAGTCTTCTTGTACTTGATTCGGCATTGAGCCTTTTGTATTTAATTTTGATGCAATTTCTGTGATTCATCGTCAATAAGATGGTCAGAGGGATAGAGTAAACCTTAAGTGAAGCATCGAAATCCATAACTAGTGTCACAGGAATGGTTCAAAACAAAGACAGTGAAAAGAGTCCGTTTTTCTTGTACTTAAGTCGGCATTTTGCCTTTTGTATTTAATTCCGATGCAATTTCTGTATTTCATCGTCAATAAGAAGGTCCAAGGGATACAGTAAACATGTAGTGAAGCATCGGAATCTAAAACTGGTCTCACAGGAAATGTTCACAACATTTCAGTCTTCTTGTACTTAAGTCGGCATTCTGCCTTTTCTATTTAATTCAAATGCAATTTCTGTGTTTCGTCGTCAATAAGAAGGTCAGAGGGATACAGTAAACCTGAAGTGAAGCATCGGAATCCATATCTAGTGTCACAGGAAAGGGCCAAAACATAGACAGTAAGAAGAGTCAGACTTCTTGGACATGAGTCAGCATTGTGCCATTTGTATTTAACTCCGATGCCATTACTGTGCTTCATCGTCTATAAGAAGGTCAGAGGGATACAGTAAACCTGAAGTGAAGCATCGGAATCTATAACTAGTGTCATAGGAATGGTTCAAATCATACACAGCAAGAAGAGTCAGTCTTCTTGTACTTAAGTCGGCATTGTGCCTTTTGTATTTAATTTCGATGCAATTTCTGTGTTTCATCGTCAACAAGAAGGTCCAAGGGATACAGTAAACATATAGTGAAGCATCGGAATCTAAAACTGGTCTCACAGGAAATGTTCAAATCATAGTCAGTAAGAAGAGTCAGTCCTCTTGTACTTATGTCGACATTGTGCCTTTTCTATTTAATTCCGATGCAATTTCTGTGTTTCGTTGTCAATAAGAAGGTCCAAGGGATGGAGTTAACCTGAAGTGAAGCATCGGAATCCAAATCAGACTCACAGGAAAGGTTCAAAACATAGAGAGTAAGAAGAGTCAGTCATCTTGTATTTGAGTCGGCATTGTGCCTTTTGTATTTAATATATATTCAATTTCTGTGTTTCATCGTCAAAAAGAAGGTCAGAGGGATACAGTAAACCTGAAGTGAAGCATCAGAATCTATAACTAGTGTCACAGGAATGGTTAAAACATAGACAGTAGGCAGAGTCAGTCGTTTTGTACTTAAGTTGGCATTGTGTCTCTTGTATGTAATCCCGATGCAATTTCTGTGTTTCGTCGTCAATAAGATGGTCCAAGGGATACAGTAAACCTGAAGCGAAGCATCGGAATCTATATCTAGTGTCACAGGAATGGTATTAAACATAGACACGGAAGAGTCAGTCTTCTCGTACTTAATTCGGCATTTTGCCTTTTCTATTTAATTCCGATGCTATTTCTGTGTTTCGTCGTCAATAAGAAGGTCCAAGGGATACATTAAACCTGAAGTGAAGCATCGGAATAAATAAGAAGTGTCACAGAAAAGGTTCAAAACATAGACAGTAATAAGAGTCAGTCTTATTGTACTTAAGTAGGCATTGTGCCTTTTGTATTTAATTCCGATGCAATTTCTGTGTTTCATCGTCAATAAGAAGGTCCAAGGGATACGGTAAACCTGAGGTGAAGCATCGGTCTTCTTGTACTTAAGTCGGCATTTTGCCTTTTGTATTTAATTCCGATGCAATTTCTGTGTTTCATCGTCAATAAGAAGGTCAGAGGGATACAGGAAACCTGAAGTGAAGCATCGGAATGTGTAACTAGTATCTCAGGAATGGTTCAAAACATAGACAGTAAGAAGAGTCAGTTTTCTTGTACTTAAGTCGGCATTGTGCCTTTTCTATTTCATTCCGATGCAATTTCTGTGTTTCATCGTCGATAAAAAGGTCCAAGGGATACAGTAAACATATAGTGAAGCATCGGAATGTAAAACTGGTCTCACAGGAAATGTTGAAATCATAGTCAGTAGGAGGAGTCAGTCTTCAAGTACTTATGTCGGCATTGTGCCTTTTGTATTTACTTCTGATGCAATTCCTGTGTTTCATAGTCAATAAGAAGGTCCAAGGGATACAGTAAACATATAGTGAAGCATCGGAATCTAAAACTGGTCTCACAGAAAATGTTCAAAACATAATCAGTAAGAAGACTCAGTCTTCTTGTACTTAAGTCGGCATTGTGCGGTTTGTATTTAATTCCGATGCAATTTCTGTGTTTCATCGTCAATAAGAAGCTCCAAGGTATACAGTAAACATATAGTGAAGCATCGGAATCTAAAACTGGTCTCACAGGAAGTGCTCAAAAGATGGTCAGTAAGAAGAGTCAGTCTTGTTGTACTTAAGTCGGCATTGTGACTTTTCTATTTAATTCCGATGGAATTTCTGTGTTTCATCGTCAAAAAGGGGGTCAGAGGGATACAGTAAACCTGAAGCGAAGCATCAGTATCTATAACTAGTGTCACAGGAATGGTTAAAACATAGACAGTAGGAAGAGTCAGTCGTTTTGTACTTAAGTCGGCATTGTGTCTTTTGTATTTAATCCCGATGCAATGTCTGTGTTTCGTCGTCAATAAGAAAGTCCAAGGGACACAGTAAACCTGAAGTGAAGCATCGGAATCTATATCTAGTGTCACAGCAATGGTATAAAACATAGACACGGAAGAGTCAGTCTTCTTGTGCTGAAGTCGGCATTTTGCCTTTTCTATTTAATTCCGATGCTATTTCTGTGTTTCGTCGTCAATAAGAAGGTCCAAGGAATACATTAAACCTGAAGTGAAGCATCGGAATCTATAAGAAGCATCACAGAAAAGGTTCAATACATAGACAGTAAGAAGAGTCAGTCTTATTGTACATAAGTCGGCATTGTGCCTTTTGTATTTAATTTCGATGCAATTTCTGTGTTTCATCGTCAATAAGAAGGTCCAAGGGATACAGTAAACCTGAAGTGAAGCATCGGAATCTATAACTAGAGTCACAAGAATGGTCAAAACATAGACAGTAGGAAGAGTCAGTCTTCTTGTACTTATGTCGGCATTGTGCCTTTTTTATTTAATTCCGATGCAATTTCTGTGTATCATCGTCAATAAGAAGGTCCAAGCGATACAGTAAACATATAGTGAAGCATCGGAATCTAAAACTGGTCTCACAGGAAATGTTCACAACATAGTCAGTAAGAAGAGTCAGTCTTCGTGTACTTAAGTCGGCATTGTGCCGTTTGTATTTAATTCCGATGCAATTTCTGTGTTTCATCGTCAATAAGAATGTCAGAGGGATACAGTAAACCTGAAGCGAAGCATCGGAATCTATAACTAGTGTCACAGGAATGGTTCAAAACATAGACAGTAGGAAGATTCAGTCTTCTTGTACTTAAGTCGGCATTTTGCCTTTTCTATTTAATTCCGATGCAATTTCTGTGTTTCGTCGTCAATGAGAAGGTCCAAGGGATACAGTAAACCTGAAGTGAAGCATCGG
Source organism: Schistocerca americana (assembly GCF_021461395.2). Lineage (NCBI taxonomy): Eukaryota > Metazoa > Arthropoda > Insecta > Orthoptera > Acrididae > Schistocerca > Schistocerca americana. The sequence continues at coordinate 19,001,274 of NC_060130.1, read as the reverse complement.
AATTTATGACTAGTGTCTCAGAAAAGGTTCAAAGCATAGACAGTAAGAAGAGTTAGTCGTATTGCACTTAAGTCGGCATTGTGCCTTTTGTATTTAATTCTGTTCCAATTTCTGTGTTTCATCGTCAATAAGAATGTAAAAGGGATACAGTAAACCTGAAGGGAAGCATCGGAATCTATAACTAGAGTCACAGGAATGGTTCAAAACATAGACAGTAGGAAGAGTCAGTCTTCTAGTACTTAAGTCGGCAGTGTGCCTTTTCTATTTAATTCCGATGCAATATCTGTGTTTCGTCGTCAATAAGAAGGTCAGAGTGATACAGTAAACCTGAAGTAAAGCATCGGAATCTATAATTAGGGTCACAGGAATGGTTCAAAACATAGACAGTAACAAGAGTCAGTCTTCTTGTACTTAATTCGGCATTGTGCCTTTTGTATTTAATTCCGAAGCAATTTCTGTGTTTCATCGTCAATACGATGGTCAGAGAGATACAGTAAACCTGAAGTGAAGCATCGGAATCTATAACTCGTGTCACAGGAATGTTTCAAAACATGGACAGTAAGAAGAGTCAGTTTTCTTGTACTTAATTCGGCATTGTGCCTTTTGTATTTAATTATGATGCAATTTCTGTCTTTCATCGTCAATAAGAAGGTCAGAGCGATACAGTAAACCTGAAGTGAAGCATCGGAATTGATAACTAATGTCACAGGAATGGTTCAAAACACAGACTGTAAGAAGAGTTCGATTTCTTGTACTTAAGTCGGCATTGTGCCTTTTGTATTTAATTCCTATGCAATTTCTGCGTTTCATCGTCAATAAGAAGGTCAGAGCGATACAGTAAATCTGAAGTAAAGCATCGGTATCTATAATTAGTGTCACAGGAATGGTTCAAAGCATAGACAGTAAGAAGAGTCAGTCTTCTTGTACTTAATTCGGCATTGAGCCTTTTGTATTTAATTCCGATGCAATTTCTGTGTTTCATCGTCAATAAGAAGCTCCAAGGTATACAGTAAACATATAGTGAAGCATCGGAATCTAAAACTGGTCTCACAGGAAGTGCTCAAAAGATGGTCAGTAAGAAGAGTCAGTCTTGTTGTACCTAAGTCGGCATTGTGACTTTTCTATTTAATTCCGATGCAATTTCTGTGTTTCATCGTCAAAAAGAGGGTCAGAGGGATACAGTAAACCTGAAGCGAAGCATCAGTATCTATAACTAGTGTCACAGGAATGGTTAAAACATAGACAGTAGGAAGAGTCAGTCGTTTTGTACTTAAGTCGGCATTGTGTCTTTTGTATTTAATCCCGATGCAATGTCTGTGTTTCGTCGTCAATAAGAAAGTCCAAGGGACACAGTAAACCTGAAGTGAAGCATCGGAATCTATATCTAGTGTCACAGCAATGGTATAAAACATAGACACGGAAGAGTCAGTCTTCTTGTACTGAAGTCGGCATTTTGCCTTTTCTATTTAATTCCGATGCTATTTCTGTGTTTCGTCGTCAATAAGAAGGTCCAAGGAATACATTAAACCTGAAGTGAAGCGTCGGAATCTATAAGAAGCATCACAGAAAAGGTTCAATACATAGACAGTAAGAAGAGTCAGTCTTATTGTACTTAAGTCGGCATTGTGCCTGTTGTATTTAATTTCGATGCAATTTCTGTGTTTCATCGTCAATAAGAAGGTCCAAGGGATACAGTAAACCTGAAGTGAAGCATCGGAATCTATAACTAGAGTCACAAGAATGGTCAAAACATAGACAGTAGGAAGAGTCAGTCTTCTTGTACTTATGCCGGCATTGTGCCTTTTTTATTTAATTCCGATGCAATTTCTGTGTATCATCGTCAATAAGAAGGTCCAAGCGATACAGTAAACATATAGTGAAGCATCGGAATCTAAAACTGGTCTCACAGGAAATGTTCACAACATAGTCAGTAAGAAGAGTCAGTCTTCGTGTACTTAAGTCGGCAATGTGCCGTTTGTATTTAATTCCGATGCAATTTCTGTGTTTCATCGTCAATAAGAATGTCAGAGGGATACAGTAAACCTGAAGCGAAGCATCGGAATCTATAACTAGTGTCACAGGAATGGTTCAAAACATAGACAGTAGGAAGATTCAGTCTTCTTGTACTTAAGTCGGCATTTTGCCTTTTCTATTTAATTCCGATGCAATTTCTGTGTTTCGTCGTCAATGAGAAGGTCCAAGGGATACAGTAAACCTGAAGTGAAGCATCGGAATTTATGACTAGTGTCTCAGAAAAGGTTCAAAGCATAGACAGTAAGAAGAGTTAGTCGTATTGCACTTAAGTCGGCATTGTGCCTTTTGTATTTAATTCTGTTCCAATTTCTGTGTTTCATCGTCAATAAGAATGTAAAAGGGATACAGTAAACCTGAAGGGAAGCATCGGAATCTATAACTAGAGTCACAGGAATGGTTCAAAACATAGACAGTAGGAAGAGTCAGTCTTCTAGTACTTAAGTCGGCAGTGTGCCTTTTCTATTTAATTCCGATGCAATATCTGTGTTTCGTCGACAATAAGAAGGTCAGAGTGATACAGTAAACCTGAAGTAAAGCATCGGAATCTATAATTAGGGTCACAGGAATGGTTCAAAACATAGACAGTAACAAGAGTCAGTCTTCTTGTACTTAATTCGGCATTGTGCCTTTTGTATTTAATTCCGAAGCAATTTCTGTGTTTCATCGTCAATACGATGGTCAGAGAGATACAGTAAACCTGAAGTGAAGCATCGGAATCTATAACTCGTGTCACAGGAATGTTTCAAAACATGGACAGTAAGAAGAGTCAGTTTTCTTGTACTTAATTCGGCATTGTGCCTTTTGTATTTAATTATGATGCAATTTCTGTCTTTCATCGTCAATAAGAAGGTCAGAGCGATACAGTAAACCTGAAGTGAAGCATCGGAATCGATAACTAATGTCACAGGAATGGTTCAAAACACAGACTGTAAGAAGAGTTCGATTTCTTGTACTTAAGTCGGCATTGTGCCTTTTGTATTTAATTCCTATGCAATTTCTGCGTTTCATCGTCAATAAGAAGGTCAGAGCGATACAGTAAATCTGAAGTAAAGCATCGGTATCTATAATTAGTGTCACAGGAATGGTTCAAAGCATAGACAGTAAGAAGAGTCAGTCTTCTTGTACTTAATTCGGCATTGAGCCTTTTGTATTTAATTCCGATGCAATTTCTGTGTTTCATCGTCAATAAGAAGCTCCAAGGTATACAGTAAACATATAGTGAAGCATCGGAATCTAAAACTGGTCTCACAGGAAGTGCTCAAAAGATGGTCAGTAAGAAGAGTCAGTCTTGTTGTACTTAATTCGGCATTGTGCCTTTTGTATTTAATTCCGAAGCAATTTCTGTGTTTCATCGTCAATACGATGGTCAGAGAGATACAGTAAACCTGAAGTGAAGCATCGGAATCTATAACTCGTGTCACAGGAATGTTTCAAAACATGGACAGTAAGAAGAGTCAGTTTTCTTGTACTTAATTCGGCATTGTGCCTTTTGTATTTAATTATGATGCAATTTCTGTGTTTCATCGTCAATAAGAAAGTCAGAGCGATACAGTAAACCTGAAGTGAAGCATCGGAATCGATAACTAATGTCACAGGAATGGTTCAAGACACAGACTGTAAGAAGAGTTCGATTTCATGTACTTAAGTCGGCATTGTGCCTTTTGTATTTAATTCCTATGCAATTTCTGCGTTTCATCGTCAATAAGAAGGTCAGAGCGATACAGTAAATCTGAAGTAAAGCATCGGTATCTATAATTAGTGTCACAGGAATGGTTCAAAGCATAGACAGTAAGAAGAGTCAGTCTTCTTGTACTTAATTCGGCATTGAGCCTTTTGTATTTAATTTTGATGCAAATTCTGTGTTTCATCGCCAATAAGATGGTCAGAGGGATAGAGTAAACCTTAAGTGAAGCATCGAAATCCATAACTAGTGTCACAGGAATGGTTCAAAGCAAAGACAGTGAGAAGAGTCAGTTTTCTTGTACTGAAGTCGGCATTTTGCCTTTTGTATTTAATTCCGATGCAATTACTGTGTTTCATCGTCAATAAGAAGGTCTGAGGGATACAGGAAACCTGAAGTGAAGCATCGGAATGTGTAACTAGTATCTCAGGAATGGTTCAAAACATAGACAGTAAGAAGAGTCAGTTTTCTTGTACTTAAGTCGGCATTGTGCATTTTCTATTTAAATTTCTGTGTTTCATCGTCAATAAGAAGCTCCAAGGTATACAGTAAACATATAGTGAAGTATCGGAATCTAAAACTGGTCTCACAGGAAGTGCTCAAAAGATGGTCAGTAAGAAGAGTCAGTCTTGTTGTACTTAAGTCGGCATTGTGACTTTTCTATTTAATTCCGATGCAATTTCTGTGTTTCGTCGTCAATAAGAAGGTCCAAGGGATAGAGTAAACCTGAAGTGAAGCATCGGAATCTAAAACCGGACTCACAGGTAACGTTCAAAACATAGAGAGTAAGAAGAGTCAGTCATCTTGTATTTGAGCCGGCATTGTGCCTTTTGTATTTAATTCCGATGCAATTTCTGTGTTTCATCGTCAAAAAGAAGGTCAGGGGGATACAGTAAACCTGAAGTGAAGCATCAGAATCTACAACTAGTGTCACAGGAATGGTTAAAACATAGACAGTAGGAAGAGTCAGTCGTCTTGTACTTAAGTCGGCATTGTGTCTTTTGTATTTAATCCCGATGCAATTTCTGTGTTTCGTCGTCAATAAGAAGGTCCAAGAGACACAGTAAACCTGAAGTGAAGCATCGGAATCTATATCTAGTGTCACAGGAATGGTATAAAACATAGACACGGAAGAGCCAGTCTTCTTGTACTAAAGTCGGCATTTTGCCTTTTCTATTTAATTCCGATGCTATTTCTGTGTTTCGTCGTCAATAAGAAGGTCCAAGGGATACATTAAACCTGAAGTGAAGCATCGGAATCTATAAGAAGCATCACAGAAATGGTTCAATACATAGACAGTAAGAAGAGTCAGTCTTATTGTACTTAAGTCGGCATTGTGCCTTTGTATTTAATTTCGATGCAATTTCTGTGTTTCATCGTCAATAAGAAGGTCCAAGGGATACAGTAAACCTGAAGTGAAGCATCGGAATCTATAACTAGAGTCACAGGAACGGTCAAAACATAGACAGTAGGAAGAGTCAGTCTTCTTGTACTTAAGTCGGCATTGTGCCTTTTTTATTTAATTCCGATGCAATTTCTGTGTTTCATCGTCGTTAAGAAGGTCCAAGCGATACAGTAAACATATAGTGAAGCATCGGAATCTAAAACTGGTCTCACAGGAAATGTTCACAACATAGTCAGTAAGAAGAGTCAGTCTTCATGTACTTAAGTCGGCATTGTGACGTTTGTATTTAATTCCGATGCAATTTCTGTTTTTCATCGTCAATAAGAATGTCAGAGGGATACAGTAAACCTGAAGCGAAGCATCGGAATCTATAACTAGTGCCACAGGAATGGTTCAAAACATAGACAGTAGGAAGATTCAGTCTTCTTGTACTTAAGTCGGCATTTTGCCTTTTCTATTTAATTCCGATGAAATTTCTGTGTTTCGTCGTCAATGAGAAGGTCCAAGGGATACAGTAAACCTGAAGTGAAGCATCGGAATCTATAACTAGTATCTCAGTAAAGGTTCAAAGCATAGACAGTAAGAAGAGTTAGTCGTATTGCACTTAAGTCGGCATTGTGCCTTTTGTATTTAATTCCGATCCAATTTCTGTGTTTCATCGTCAATAAGAACGCCCAAGGGATACAGTAAACCTGAAGTGAAGCATCGGAATCTATAACTAGAGTCACAGGAATGGTTCAAAACATAGACAGTAGGAAGAGTCAGTCTTCTAGTACTTAAGTCGGCATTGTGCCTTTTCTATTTAATTCCGATGCAATTTCTGTGTTTCGTCGTCAATAAGAAGGTCAGAGTGATACAGTAAACCTGAAGTAAACCATCGGAATCTATAATTAGTGTCACAGGAATGGTTCAAAACATAGACAGTAAGAAGAGTCAGTCTTCTTGTACTTAATTCGGCATTGTGCCTTTTTGTATTTAATTCCGATGCAATTTCTGTGTTTGATCGTCAATAAGAAGGTCAGAGGGATACAGTAAACCTGAAGTGACGCATCGGAATGCGTAACTAGTATCTCAGGGATGGGTCAAAACATAGACAGTAAGAAGAGTCAGTTTTCTTGTACTTAATTCGGCATTGTGCCTTTTCTATTTTATTCCGATGCAATTTCTGTGTTTCATCGTCAATAAGAAGGTCCAAGGGATACAGCAAACATATAGTGAAGCATCGGAATGTAAAAGTGGTCTCACAGGAAATGTTGAAATCATTGTCAGTAGGAGGAGTCAGTCTTGTCGTACTTAAGTCGGCATTGTGCCTTTTGTAATTAATTCCGATGCAATTTCTGTGTTTCATCGTCAATAAGAAGGTCCAAGTGATACAGTAAACCTGAAGTGATGCATCGGAATCTATAACTAGTGTCACAGGAACGGTATAAAACATAGACACGGAAGAGTCAGTCTTCTTGTACTTAAGTCGGCATTTTGCCTTTTCTAATTAATTCCGATGCTATTTCTGTGTTTCGTCGTCAATAAGAAGGTCCAGGGGATACATTAAAACTGAAGTGAAGCATCGGAATCTATAAGAAGTGTCACAGAAAAGGTTCAAAACATAGACAGTAAGAAGAGTCAGACTTATTGTACTTAAGTCGGCGTTGTTCGTTTTCTATGTAATTCCGATGCAATTTCTGTGCTTCATCGTCAATAAGAAGGTCCAAGGGATACAGTAAACCTGAAGTGAAGCATCGGAATCTATAACTAGAGTCACAGGAATGATTCAAAACATAGACAGTAGGAAGAGTCAGTCTTCTTGTACTTATGTCGGCATTGTGCCTTTTTTATTTAATTCCGATGCAATTCCTGTGTTTCATCGTCAATAAGAAAGTCCAAGGGATACAGTAAACATATAGTGAAGCATCGGAATCTAAAACTGGTCTCACAGGAAACGTTTACAACATAGTCAGTAAGAAGAGTCAGTCTTCATGTACTTAAGTCGGCATTGTGCCGTTTGTATTTAATTCCGATGCAATTTCTGTGTTTCATCGTCAATAAAAATGTCAGAGGGATACAATAAACCTGAAGCGAAGCATCGGAATCTGTAACTAGTGTCGCAGGAATGGTTCAAATCATAGACAGTAGGAAGATTCAGTCTTCTTGTACTTAAGTCGGCAATGTGCCTTTTCTATTGAATTCAAATGCAATTTCTGTGTTTCGTCGTCAATACGAAGGTCTGAGGGATACGGTAAACCTGAGGTGAAGCATTGGAATCTATATCTAGTGTCACAGGAAAGGTTCAAAACATAGACAGTAAGAAGAGTCAGTCTTCTTGGACATGAGTCGGCATTGTGCTATTTCTATTTAATTCCGATGCAATTACTGTGCTTCATCGTCAATAAGAAAGTCAGAGGTATACAGTAAACCTGAAGTGAAGCAACGGAATCTGTATCTAGTGTCACAGGAATGGTTTAAAACATAGACACGGAAGAGTCTGTCTTCTTGTACTTAAGTCGGCATTTTGCCTTTTCTATTTAATTCCGATGCAATTTCTGTGTTTCATCGTCAATAAGACGGTCCAAGGGATACAGTACACCTGAAGTGAAGCACCGGAATCTATAACTAGTGTCACAGGAATGGTTCAAATCATTGACAGTAAGAAGAGTCAGTCTTCTTGTACTTAAGTCGGCATTGTGAATTTTGTATTTAATTCCGATGCAATTTCTTTGTTTCGACGTCAATAAGAATGTCCATGGGATACAGTAATCCTGAAGTGAAGCATCGGAATCTAAAACCGGTCTCACAGGAAAGGGTCAAAACATAGTCAGTAAGAAGAGTCAGTCTTCTTGTACTTAAGTTGGCATTGTGCATTTTCTACTTAATTCCGATGCAATTTCTGTGTTTCGTCGTCAATAAGAAGGACCAAGGGATACAGTAAACCTGAAGTGAAGCATCGGAATCTATAACTAGTGTCACAGGAATGGTTCAAATCATAGAGAGTAGGAATAGTTAGTCTTCTTGAACTTAAGTCGGCATTGTGCCTTTTCTATTTACTTCCTATGCAATTTCTGTGTTTCGTCGTCAATAAGAAGGTCCAAGTCATACAGTAAACATAAATTGAAGCATCGGAACCAACAACGGGTCTCACAGGACATGTTCAAAACATAGTCAGTAAGAAGAGTCTGTCTTCTTGTACTTAAGTCGGCATTGGGCCTTTTCTATGTAATTCCGATGCAATTTCTGTGTTTCGTCGTCAATGAGAAGGTCCAAGGGATACAGTAAACCTGACGTGAAGCATCGGAATCTATAACTAGTGTCTCATAAAAGGTTCAAAACATAGACAGTAAGAAGAGACAGTCGAATTGTACTTAAGTCGGCATTGTGCCTTTTCTATTTATTTCCGATGCAATTTCTGTGTTTCGTCGTCAATAAGAAGGTCCAAGGGATAGAGTAAACCTGAAGTGAAGCATCGGAATCTAAAACCGGACTCACAGGAAAGGTGCAAAACATAGAGAGTAAGAAGAGTCAGTCATCTTGTATTTGAGTCAGGATTGTGCCTTTTGTATTTAATTCCGATGCAATTTCTGTTTTTCATCGTCAATAAGAAAGTCCAAGGGATACAGTAAACCTGAAGTGGAGCATCGGAATCTATATCTAGTGTCACAGAAATGGTATAAAACCTAGACACGGAAGAGTCAGTCTTCTTGTACTTCAGTCGGCATTTTGCCTTTTGTATTTAATTCCGATGCTAAGTCTGTGTTTCGTCGTCAATAAGAAGGTCCAAGGGATACATTAAACCTGAAGTGAAGCATCGGAATCTATAAGAAGTGTCACAGAAAAGGTTCAAACATAGACAGTAAGAAGAGTCAGTCTTATAGTACTTAAGTCGGCGTTGTTCCTTTTGTATGTAATTCCGATGCAATTTCTGTGTTTCATCGTTAATAAGAAGGTCAGAGGGATACAGTAAACCTGAAGCGATGCATCGGAATCTATAACTAGTGTCACAGGAATGGTTCAAAACATAGACAGTAAGAAGAGTCAGTCTTCTTGGACATGAGTCGGCATTGTGCCATTTCTATCTAATTCCGATGCAATTACTGTGCTTCATCGTCAATAAGAAAGTCAGAGAGATACAGTAAACCTGAAGTGAAGCAACGGAATCTGTATCTAGTGTCACAGGAATGGTTTAAAACATAGACACGGAGGAGTCTGTCTTCTTGTACTTATGTCGGCATTTTGCCTTTTCTATTTAATTCCGATGCAATTTCTGTGTTTCGTCGTCAATGAGAAGGTCCAAGGGATACAGTAAACCTGACGTGAAGCATCGGAATCTATAACTAGTGTCTCAGAAAAGGTTCAAAACACAGACAGTAAGAAGAGTCAGTCGTATTGTACTTAAGTCGGCATTGTGCCTTTTGTATTTAATTCCGATCCAATTTCTGTGTTTCAACGTCAATAAGAAGGTCCAAGGGATACAGTAAACCTGAAGTGAAGCATCGGAATCTATAACTAGAGTCACAGGAATGGTTCAAAACATAGACAGTAGGAAGAGTCAGTCTTCTTGTACTTAAGTCGGCATTGTGCCTTTTCTATTTAATTCCGATGCAATTTCTGTGTTTCGTCGTCAATAAGAAGGTCAGAGGGATACAGTAAACCTGAAGTAAAGCATCGGAATCTGTAATTAGTGTCACAGGAATGGTTCAAAACATAGACAGTAAGAAGTGTCAGTTTTCTTGCACTTAATTCGGCATTGTGCCCTTTGTATTTAATTCCGAAGCAATTTCTGTGTTTCATCGTCAATACGATGGTCAGAGAGATACAGTAAACCTGAAGTGAAGCATCGGAGTCTATAACTTGTGTCAGAGGAACGGTTCAAAACATAGACAGTAAGAAGAGTCAGTTTTCTTGTGCTTAATTCGGCATTGTGCCTTTTGTATTTAATTCCGATGCAATATCTGTGTTTCATCGTCAATAAGAAGGTCCAAGGGATACAGTAAACCTGAAGTGAGGCATCGGAATCTATAACTAGAGTCACAGGAATGATTCAAAACATAGACAGTAGGAAGAGTCAGTCTTCTTGTACTTAAGTCGGCATTGTGCCTTTTTTATTTAATTCCGATGCAATTTCTGTGTTTCATCGTCAATAAGAAGGTCCAAGGGATACAGTAAACATATAGTGAAGCATTGGACTCTAAAACTGGGCTCACAGGAAACGTTTACAACATAGTCAGTAGGAAGAGTCAGTCTTCATGTACTTAAGTCGGCATTGTGCCGTTTGTATTTAATTCCGATGCAATTTCTGTGTTTCATCGTCAATAAAAATGTCAGAGGGATACAGTAAACCTGAAGCAAAGCATCGGAATCTGTAACTAGTGTCGCAGGAATGGTTCAAATCATAGACAGTAGGAAGATTCAGTCTTCTTGTACTTAAGTCGGCATTGTGCCTTTTCTATTTAATTCAAATGCAATTTCTGTGTTTCGTCGTCAATACGAAGGTCTGAGGGATACGGTAAACCTGAAGTGAAGCATTGGAATCTATATCTAGTGTCACAGGAAAGATTCAAAACATAGACAGTAAGAAGAGTCGGTCTTCTTGGACATGAGTCGGCATTGTGCCAATTCTATTTAATTCCGGTGCAATTACTGTGCTTCATCGTCAATAAGAATGTCAGAGGTATACAGTAAACCTGAAGTGAAGCAACGGAATCTGTATCTAGTGTCACAGGAATGGTTTAAACATAGACACGGAAGAGTCTGTCTTCTTGTACTTAAGTCGGCATTTTGCCTTTTCTATTTAATTCCGATTAAATTTCTGTGTTTCATCGTCAATGAGAAGGTCCAAGGGATACAGTAAACCTGACGTGAAGCAATGGAATCTATAACTAGTGTCTCAGAATAGGATCAAAACATAGACAGTAAGAAGAGTCAGTCGTATTTTACTTAAGTCGGCATTGTGCCTTTTGTATTTAATTCCGATCCAATTTCTTTGTTTCATCGTCAATAAGACGGTCCAAGGGATACAGTACACCTGAAGTGAAGCACCGGAATCTATAACTAGTGTCACAGGAATGGTTCAAATCATAGACAGTAAGAAGAGTCAGTCTTCTTGTACTTAAGTCGGCATTGTGAATTTTCTATTTAATTCCGATGCAATTTCTTTGTTTCGACGTCAATAAGAATGTCCATGGGATACAGTAAACCAGAAGTGAAGCATCGGAATCTAAAATCGGTCTCACAGGAAAGGTTCAAAACATAGTCAGCAAGAAGAGTCAGTCTTCTTGTACTTAAGTTGGCATTGTGCATTTTCTATTTAATTCCGATGCAATTTCTGTGTTTCGTCGTCAATAAGAAGGACCAAAGGATACAGTAAACCTGAAGTGAAGCATCGGAATCTATAACTAGTGTCACAGGAGTGGTTCAAAACATAGAGAGTAGGAAGAGTTAGTCTTCTTGAACTTAAGTCGGCATTGTGCCTTTTCTATTTAATTCCGATGCAATTTCTGTGTTTCGTCGTCAATAAGAAGGTCCAAGGGATACAGTAAACATATAGTGAAGCATCGGAGCCAACAACGGGTCTCACAGGACATGTTCAAAACATAGTCAGTAAGAAGAGTCTGTCTTCTTGTACTTAAGTCGGCATTGGGCCTTTTCTATGTAATTCCGATGCAATTTCTGTGTTTCGTCGTCAATGAGAAGGTCCAAGGGATACAGTAAACCTGAAGTGAAGCATCGGAATCTATAACTAGTGTCTCATAAAAGGTTCAAAACATAGACAGTAAGAAGAGTCAGTCGAATTGTACTTAAGTCGGCATTGTGCCTTTTCTATTAATTTCCGATGCAATTTCTGTGTTTCGTCGTCAATAAGAAGGTCCAAGGGATAGAGTAAACCTGAAGTGAAGCATCGGAATCTAAAACCGGACTCACAGGAAAGGTGCAAAACATAGAGAGTAAGAAGAGTCAGTCATCTTGTATTTGAGTCAGGATTGTGCCTTTTGTATTTAATTCCGATGCAATTTCTGTGTTTCATCGTCAATAAGAAGGTCCAAGGGATACAGTAAACATATAGTGAAGCATCGGAATCTAAAACTGGTCTCACAGGGAACGTTCAAAACATAGTCAGTAAGAAGAGTCAGTCTTCATGTACTTAAGTCGGCATTGTGCCGCTTGTATAATTCCGATGCAATTTCTGTGTTTCATCGTCAATAAGAATGTCAGAGGGATACAGTAAACCTCAAGCGAAGCATCGGAATCTATAACTAGTGTCACAGGAATGGTTCAAATCATAGACAGTAGGAAGATTCAGTCTTCATGTACTTAAGTCGGCATTGTGCCTTTTCTATTTAATTCAAATGCAATTTCTGTGTTTCGTCGTCAATGAGAAGGTCAGAGGGATACAGTAAACCTGAAGTGAAGCATCGGAATCTATAATTAGTGTCACAGGAATGGTTCAAACATAGACAGTAAGAAGAGTCAGTTTTCTTGGACATGAGTCGGCATTGTGCCATTTCTATTTAATTCCGATGCTATTACTGTGCTTCATCGTCAATAAGAAAGTCAGAGAGATACAGTAAACCTGAAGTGAAGCAACGGAATCTGTATCTAGTGTCACAGGAATGGTTTAAAACATAGACACGGAGGAGTCTGTCTTCTTGTACTTAAGTCGGCATTGTGCATTTTCTATTTAATTCCGATGCAATTTCTGTGTTTCGTCGTCAATAAGAAGGTCAGAGGGATACAGTAAACCTGAAGTAAAGCATCGGAATCTATAATTAGTGTCACAGGAATGGTTCAAAGCATAGACAGTAAGAAGAGTCAGTCTTCTTGTACTTAATTCGGCATTGTGTCTTTTGTATTTAATTTTGATGCATTTTCTGTGTTTCATCGTCAATAAGATGGTCAGAGGCATACAGTAAACCTTAAGTGAAGCATCGAAATCCATAAGTAGTGTCACAGGAATGGTTCAAAACAAAGACAGTGAGAAGAGTCAGTTTTCTTGTACTTAAGTCGGCATTTTGCTTTTGTATTTAATTCCGATGCAATTTCTGTGTTTCATCGTCAATAAGAAGGGCAGAGGGATATAGTAAACCTGAAGTGAAACATCGGAATGTGTAACTAGTATCTCAGGAATGGTTCAAAACATAGACAGTAAGAAGAGTCAGTTTTCTTGTACTTAAGTCGGCATTGTGCCTTTTCTATTTAATTCCCATGCAATTTCTGTGTTTCATCGTCGATAAGAACGTCCAAAGGATACAGTAAACATATAGTGAAGCATCGGAATGTAAAACTGGTCTCACAGGAAATGTTGAAATCATAGTCAGTAGGAGGAATCAGTCTTCGTGTACTTAAGTCGGCATTGTGCCTTTTGTATTTAATTCTGATGCAATTTCTGTGTTTCATCGTCAATAAGAAGGTCCAAGGGATACAGTAAACCTGAAGTGAAGCATCGGAATCTATATCTAGTGTCACAGGAATGGTATAAAACATAGACACGGAAGAGTCAGTCTTCTTGTACTTAAGTCGGCATTTTGCCTTTACTATTTAATTCCGATGCTATTTCTGTGTTTCGTCGTCAATAAGAAGGTCCAAGGGATACATTAAACCTGAAGTGAAGCATCGGAATCTATAAGAAGTGTCACAGAAAAGGTTGAAAACATAGACAGTAAGAAGGGTCAGTCTTATTGAACTTAAGTCGGCGTTGTTCCTTTTGTATGTAATTGCGATGCAATTTCTGTGTTTCATCGTCAATAAGAAGGTCCAAGGGGTACAGTAAACCTGAAGTGAAGCATCGGAATCTATAACTAGAGTCACAGGAATGGTTCAAAACATAGACAGTAGGAAGAGTCAGTCTTCTTGTACTTAAGTCGGCATTGTGCCTTTTTTATTTAATTCCGATGCAATTTCTGTGTTTCATCGTCAATAAGAAGGTCCAAGGGATACAGTAAACATATAGTGAAGCATCGGAATCTAAAACTGGTCTCACAGGGAACGTTCAAAACATAGTCAGTAAGAAGAGTCAGTCTTCATGTACTTAAGTCGGCATTGTGCCGCTTGTATAATTCCGATGCAATTTCTGTGTTTCATCGTCAATAAGAATGTCAGAGGGATACAGTAAACCTCAAGCGAAGCATCGGAATCTATAACTAGTGTCACAGGAATGGTTCAAATCATAGACAGTAGGAAGATTCAGTCTTCATGTACTTAAGTCGGCATTGTGCCTTTTCTATTTAATTCAAATGCAATTTCTGTGTTTCGTCGTCAATGAGAAGGTCAGAGGGATACAGTAAACCTGAAGTGAAGCATCGGAATCTATAATTAGTGTCACAGGAATGGTTCAAACATAGACAGTAAGAAGAGTCAGTTTTCTTGGACATGAGTCGGCATTGTGCCATTTCTATTTAATTCCGATGCTATTACTGTGCTTCATCGTCAATAAGAAAGTCAGAGAGATACAGTAAACCTGAAGTGAAGCAACGGAATCTGTATCTAGTGTCACAGGAATGGTTTAAAACATAGAGACGGAAGAGTCAGTCTTCTTGTACTTAAGTCGGCATTTTGCCTTTTCTATTTAATTCCGATGCAATTTCTGTGTTTCGTCGTCAATGAGAAGGTCAGAGGGATACAGTAAACCTGAAGTGAAGCATCGGAATCTATAATTAGTGACACAGGAATGGTTCAAAACATAGACAGTAAGAAGAGTCAGTTTTCTTGTTCTTAATTCGGCATTGTCCCTTTTGTATTTAATTCCGAAGCAATTTCTGTGTTTTATCGTCAATAAGAAGGTCAGAGCGATACAGTAAACCTGAAGTAAAGCATCGGAATCTATAATTAGTGTCACAGGAATGGTTCAAAGCATAGACAGTAAGAAGGGTCAGTCTTCTTGTACTTAATTCGGCATTGTGTCTTTTGTATTTAATTTTGATGCAATTTCTGTGTTTCATCGTCAATAAGAAGGTCAGAGGGATACAGTAAACCTGAAGTGAAGCATCGGAATGTGTAACTAGTATCTCAGGAATGGTTCAAAACATAGACAGTAAGAAGAGTCAGTTTTCTTGTACTTAAGTCGGCATTGTGCCTTTTCTATTTAATTCCGATGCACTTTCTGTCTTTCATCGTCGATAAGAACGTCCAAGGGATACAGTAAACATATAGTGAAGCATCGGAATGTAAAACTGGTCTCACAGGAAATGTTGAAATCATAGTCAGTAGGAGGAATCAGTCTTCGTGTACTTAAGTCGGCATTGTGGCTTTTGTATTTAATTCCGATGCAATTTCTGTGTTTCATCGTCTATAAGAAGCTCCAAGGTATACAGTAACCATATAGTGAAGCATCGGAATCTATAACTGGTCTCACAGGAAGTGTTCAAAAGATGGTCAGTAAGAAGAGTCAGTCTTGTTGTACTTAAGTCGGCATTGTGAATTTTCTATTTAATTCCGATGCAATTTCTTTGTTTCGACGTCAATAAGAAGGTCCATAGGATACAGTAAACCTGAAGTGATGCACCGGAATCTAAGGCTGGTCTCACAGGAAAGGTTCAAAACATAGTCAGTAAGAAGAGTCAGTCTTCGTGTACTTAAGTTGGCATTGTGCCTTTTCTATTTAATTCCGATGAAATTTCTGTGTTTCGTCGTCAATAAGAAGGACCAAGGGATACAGTAAACCTAATGTGAAGCATCGGAATCTAAAACCGGTCTCAGAGGAAAGCTTTATAACATAGACAGTAGGAAGAGACAGTCTACTTGTAGTTGAGTAGGCATTGTGCCTTTTCAATTTAATTCCGATGCAATTTCAGTCTTTCTTCGGCAATAAGAAGGTCAGAGGGATACAGAAAACCTGAAGTGAAGCACCGGAATCTATAACTAGTGTCACAGGAATGGTTCAAAACATAGACAGTAAGAAGAGTCAGTCTTCTTGTACTTAAGTCGGCATTGTGAATTTTCTATTTAATTCCGATGCAATTTCTTTGTTTCGACGTCTATAAGAAGGTCCAAGGGATGCAGTAAACATATAGTGAAGCATCGGAACCTACAACGGGTCTCACAGGAAATGTTAAAAGCATAGTCAGTAAGAAGAGTATGTCTTCTTGTACTTAAGTCGGCATTGGGCCTTTTCTATGTAATTCCGATGCAATTTCTGTGTTTCGACGTCAATAAGAAGGTCCACGGGATACAGTGCACCTGAAGTGAAGCATCGGAATCTATAACTGGTGTCACAGGAATGGTTCTAAATATAGACAGTGAGAAGATTTAGTCTACTTGTACGTAAGTAGAAATTGTGCCTTTTCTATTTAATTCCGATGCAATTTCTGTGTTTCGTCGTCAATAAGAAGGTCCAAGGGATACAGTAAACATACAGAAAAGCATCGGAATCTATAACTGGTCTCACAGGAAACGTTCAAAACATAGTCAGTAAGAGGAGTCAGTCTTCTTGTATTTAAGTTGGCATTGTGCCTTTTCTATTTAATTCCGCTGCAATTTCTGTGTTTCGTCGTCAATAAGAAGGACCGAGGGATACAGTAAAACTGAAGTAAAGCATTTGAATCTATAACTAGTGTCACAGGAATGGTTCAAAACATAGAGAGTAGGAAGAGTTAGTCTTCTTGAACTTAAGTCGGCATTGTGCCTTTTCTATTTAATTCCGATGCAATTTCTGTGTTTCCTCGTCAATAAGAAGGTCAAAGGGATACAGTAAACATATAGCGAAGCATCAGAACCTAAAACGGGTCTCACAGGAAATGTTCAAAACATAGTCAGTAAGAAGAGACAGTCTTCTTGCACTTAAGTCGGCATTGTGCCTTTTCTATTTAATTCCGATGCAATTTCTGTGTTTCGACGTCAATAGGATGGTCCAGGGGATACAGTGAACCTGAAGTGAAGCATCGGAATCTATAACTAGTGTCACAGGAATGGTTCAAATATATAGACAGTAAGAAGATTTAGTCAACTTGTACTTAAGTCGGCATTGTGCCTTTTCTATTTAATTCCGATGCAATATCTGTGTTTCATCGTCAATAAAAATGTCAGAGGGATACAGTAAACCTGATGTGAAGCATCGGAATCTATAACTAGTGTCTCAGGAATGTTTCAAATCATATACAGTAGGAAGAGTCAGTCTTCTTTACTTAAGTCGGCATTGTGCCTTTTCTATTTAATTCCGATGCAATTTCTGTGTTTCGTCGTCAATAAGAGGGTCCAAGAAAAGCAGTAAAACTGAATTGAAGCATCGGAATCTATAACTAGTGTCAAAGGGAAAAGTTCAAAACATACAGAGTAAGAAGAGTCAGTCTTCTTGTACTTAAGTCGGCATTGTGCCTTTTCTATTTAATTCCGATGCAATTTCTGTGTTTCGTCGTCAATAAGAAGGTCCATGGGATACAGTAAACCTGAAGTGAAGCAACGGTATCTAAAACCGATCTCACAGGTAAGGCTCAAATCATAGAGAGCAAGAAGAGCCAGTCATCTTGTATTTGAGTCGGCATTGTGCCTTTTGTATTTAATTCCGATGCAATGTCTGTGTTTCATCGTCAATAAGAAGGTCACAGGGATACAGTAAACCTGAAGTGAAGCATCGGAGTCTATAACTAGTGTCACAGGAATGGTTAAAACATAGACAGTAGGAAGAGTCAGTCTTCTTGTACTTAAGTCGGCATTGTGCCGTTTGTATTTAATTCCGATGCAATTTCTGTGTTTCATCGTCGATAAGAATGTCAGAGGGATACAGTAAACCTTAAGTGAATCATCGGAATCTATAACTAGTGTCACAGGAATGGTTCAAACATAGACAGTAGGAAGATTCAGTCTTGTTGTACTTATGTCGGCATTGTGCCTTTTCTATTTTTTTCTAATGCATTTTCTGTGTTTCGTCGTCAATAAGAAGGTCAGAGGGATACAGCAAGACCTGAAGTGAAGCATCGGAATCTATATCTAGTGTCACAGGACAGGTTCAAAACATAGACAGTAAGAAGAGTCAGTCTCCTTGGACATGAGTCGGCATTGTGCCATTTGTATTTAATTCCGATGCAATTACTGTGCTTCATCGACAATAAGATGGTCAGAGGGATACAGTAAACCTGAACTGAAGCATCGGAATCTATAACTAGTGTCACAGGAAAGGTTCTAAACATAAACAGTAAGGAGAGTCAGTCTTCTTGTACTTAAGTTGGCATTGTGCCTTTTCTATTTAATTCCGTTGCAATTTATGTGTTTCGTCATCAATAAGAAGGACCAAGGGATACAGTAAACCTGAAGTGAAGCATTGGAATCTATAACTAGTGTCACAGGAATATTTCAAAACATAAAGAGTAGGAAGAGTTAGTCTTCTTGAACTTAAGTCGGCATTGTGCCTCTTCTATTTAATTCCGATGCAATTTCTGTGTTTCGTCGTCAATAAGAAGGTCCAAGGAATACAGTAAACATATAGTGAAACATCTGAACCTAAAACGGGTCTCACAGGAAATGTTCAAAACATAGTCAGAAAGAAGAGTCAGTCTTCTTGTACTTAAGTCGGCATTGTGCCTTTTCTATTTAATTCCGATGCAATTTCCGTCTTTCGACGTCAATAAGAAGGTCCAGGGGATACAGTGAACCTGAAGTGAAGCATCGGAATCTATAACTAGTGTCACAGGAATGGTTCAAAATATAGACAATAAGAAGATTTAGTCTACTTGTACATAAGTCGGCATTGTGCCTTTTCTATTTAATTCCGATGCAACATCTGTGTTTCATCGTCACTAAGAAAGTCCAAGGGAAACAGTAAACATATAGTGAAGCATCGGAATCTAAAACTGGTCTCACAGGGAATGTTCAAAACATAGTCAGTATGAAGAGTCGGTCTTCTTGCACTTAAGTCAGCAATGTGACTTTTCTATTTAATTCTGATGCAATTTCTGTGTTTCGTCGTCAATAAGAAGGTCAGAGGGATACAGTAAACCTGAAGTGAAGCATCGGAATCTATAACTAGTGTCACAGGAATGGCTAAAACATAGACAATAGGAAGAGTCAGTCTTCTTGTACTTAAGTCGGCATTTTGCCTTTTCTATTTAATTCCGATGCAATTTCTGTGTTTCGTCGTCAATGAGAAGGTCAGAGGGATACAGTAAACCTGAAGTGAAGCATCGGAATCTATAATTAGTGACACAGGAATGGTTCAAAACATAGACAGTAAGAAGAGTCAGTTTTCTTGTTCTTAATTCGGCATTGTCCCTTTTGTATTTAATTCCGAAGCAATTTCTGTGTTTTATCGTCAATAAGAAGGTCAGAGCGATACAGTAAACCTGAAGTAAAGCATCGGAATCTATAATTAGTGTCACAGGAATGGTTCAAAGCATAGACAGTAAGAAGGGTCAGTCTTCTTGTACTTAATTCGGCATTGTGTCTTTTGTATTTAATTTTGATGCAATTTCTGTGTTTCATCGTCAATAAGAAGGTCAGAGGGATACAGTAAACCTGAAGTGAAGCATCGGAATGTGTAACTAGTATCTCAGGAATGGTTCAAAACATAGACAGTAAGAAGAGTCAGTTTTCTTGTACTTAAGTCGGCATTGTGCCTTTTCTATTTAATTCCGATGCACTTTCTGTCTTTCATCGTCGATAAGAACGTCCAAGGGATACAGTAAACATATAGTGAAGCATCGGAATGTAAAACTGGTCTCACAGGAAATGTTGAAATCATAGTCAGTAGGAGGAATCAGTCTTCGTGTACTTAAGTCGGCATTGTGGCTTTTGTATTTAATTCCGATGCAATTTCTGTGTTTCATCGTCTATAAGAAGCTCCAAGGTATACAGTAACCATATAGTGAAGCATCGGAATCTATAACTGGTCTCACAGGAAGTGTTCAAAAGATGGTCAGTAAGAAGAGTCAGTCTTGTTGTACTTAAGTCGGCATTGTGAATTTTCTATTTAATTCCGATGCAATTTCTTTGTTTCGACGTCAATAAGAAGGTCCATAGGATACAGTAAACCTGAAGTGATGCACCGGAATCTAAGGCTGGTCTCACAGGAAAGGTTCAAAACATAGTCAGTAAGAAGAGTCAGTCTTCGTGTACTTAAGTTGGCATTGTGCCTTTTCTATTTAATTCCGATGAAATTTCTGTGTTTCGTCGTCAATAAGAAGGACCAAGGGATACAGTAAACCTAATGTGAAGCATCGGAATCTAAAACCGGTCTCAGAGGAAAGCTTTATAACATAGACAGTAGGAAGAGACAGTCTACTTGTAGTTGAGTAGGCATTGTGCCTTTTCAATTTAATTCCGATGCAATTTCAGTCTTTCTTCGGCAATAAGAAGGTCAGAGGGATACAGAAAACCTGAAGTGAAGCACCGGAATCTATAACTAGTGTCACAGGAATGGTTCAAAACATAGACAGTAAGAAGAGTCAGTCTTCTTGTACTTAAGTCGGCATTGTGAATTTTCTATTTAATTCCGATGCAATTTCTTTGTTTCGACGTCTATAAGAAGGTCCAAGGGATGCAGTAAACATATAGTGAAGCATCGGAACCTACAACGGGTCTCACAGGAAATGTTAAAAGCATAGTCAGTAAGAAGAGTATGTCTTCTTGTACTTAAGTCGGCATTGGGCCTTTTCTATGTAATTCCGATGCAATTTCTGTGTTTCGACGTCAATAAGAAGGTCCACGGGATACAGTGCACCTGAAGTGAAGCATCGGAATCTATAACTGGTGTCACAGGAATGGTTCTAAATATAGACAGTGAGAAGATTTAGTCTACTTGTACGTAAGTAGAAATTGTGCCTTTTCTATTTAATTCCGATGCAATTTCTGTGTTTCGTCGTCAATAAGAAGGTCCAAGGGATACAGTAAACATACAGAAAAGCATCGGAATCTATAACTGGTCTCACAGGAAACGTTCAAAACATAGTCAGTAAGAGGAGTCAGTCTTCTTGTATTTAAGTTGGCATTGTGCCTTTTCTATTTAATTCCGCTGCAATTTCTGTGTTTCGTCGTCAATAAGAAGGACCGAGGGATACAGTAAAACTGAAGTAAAGCATTTGAATCTATAACTAGTGTCACAGGAATGGTTCAAAACATAGAGAGTAGGAAGAGTTAGTCTTCTTGAACTTAAGTCGGCATTGTGCCTTTTCTATTTAATTCCGATGCAATTTCTGTGTTTCCTCGTCAATAAGAAGGTCAAAGGGATACAGTAAACATATAGCGAAGCATCAGAACCTAAAACGGGTCTCACAGGAAATGTTCAAAACATAGTCAGTAAGAAGAGACAGTCTTCTTGCACTTAAGTCGGCATTGTGCCTTTTCTATTTAATTCCGATGCAATTTCTGTGTTTCGACGTCAATAGGATGGTCCAGGGGATACAGTGAACCTGAAGTGAAGCATCGGAATCTATAACTAGTGTCACAGGAATGGTTCAAATATATAGACAGTAAGAAGATTTAGTCAACTTGTACTTAAGTCGGCATTGTGCCTTTTCTATTTAATTCCGATGCAATATCTGTGTTTCATCGTCAATAAAAATGTCAGAGGGATACAGTAAACCTGATGTGAAGCATCGGAATCTATAACTAGTGTCTCAGGAATGTTTCAAATCATATACAGTAGGAAGAGTCAGTCTTCTTTACTTAAGTCGGCATTGTGCCTTTTCTATTTAATTCCGATGCAATTTCTGTGTTTCGTCGTCAATAAGAGGGTCCAAGAAAAGCAGTAAAACTGAATTGAAGCATCGGAATCTATAACTAGTGTCAAAGGGAAAAGTTCAAAACATACAGAGTAAGAAGAGTCAGTCTTCTTGTACTTAAGTCGGCATTGTGCCTTTTCTATTTAATTCCGATGCAATTTCTGTGTTTCGTCGTCAATAAGAAGGTCCATGGGATACAGTAAACCTGAAGTGAAGCAACGGTATCTAAAACCGATCTCACAGGTAAGGCTCAAATCATAGAGAGCAAGAAGAGCCAGTCATCTTGTATTTGAGTCGGCATTGTGCCTTTTGTATTTAATTCCGATGCAATGTCTGTGTTTCATCGTCAATAAGAAGGTCACAGGGATACAGTAAACCTGAAGTGAAGCATCGGAGTCTATAACTAGTGTCACAGGAATGGTTAAAACATAGACAGTAGGAAGAGTCAGTCTTCTTGTACTTAAGTCGGCATTGTGCCGTTTGTATTTAATTCCGATGCAATTTCTGTGTTTCATCGTCGATAAGAATGTCAGAGGGATACAGTAAACCTTAAGTGAATCATCGGAATCTATAACTAGTGTCACAGGAATGGTTCAAACATAGACAGTAGGAAGATTCAGTCTTGTTGTACTTATGTCGGCATTGTGCCTTTTCTATTTTTTTCTAATGCATTTTCTGTGTTTCGTCGTCAATAAGAAGGTCAGAGGGATACAGCAAGACCTGAAGTGAAGCATCGGAATCTATATCTAGTGTCACAGGACAGGTTCAAAACATAGACAGTAAGAAGAGTCAGTCTCCTTGGACATGAGTCGGCATTGTGCCATTTGTATTTAATTCCGATGCAATTACTGTGCTTCATCGACAATAAGATGGTCAGAGGGATACAGTAAACCTGAACTGAAGCATCGGAATCTATAACTAGTGTCACAGGAAAGGTTCTAAACATAAACAGTAAGGAGAGTCAGTCTTCTTGTACTTAAGTTGGCATTGTGCCTTTTCTATTTAATTCCGTTGCAATTTATGTGTTTCGTCATCAATAAGAAGGACCAAGGGATACAGTAAACCTGAAGTGAAGCATTGGAATCTATAACTAGTGTCACAGGAATATTTCAAAACATAAAGAGTAGGAAGAGTTAGTCTTCTTGAACTTAAGTCGGCATTGTGCCTCTTCTATTTAATTCCGATGCAATTTCTGTGTTTCGTCGTCAATAAGAAGGTCCAAGGAATACAGTAAACATATAGTGAAACATCTGAACCTAAAACGGGTCTCACAGGAAATGTTCAAAACATAGTCAGAAAGAAGAGTCAGTCTTCTTGTACTTAAGTCGGCATTGTGCCTTTTCTATTTAATTCCGATGCAATTTCCGTCTTTCGACGTCAATAAGAAGGTCCAGGGGATACAGTGAACCTGAAGTGAAGCATCGGAATCTATAACTAGTGTCACAGGAATGGTTCAAAATATAGACAATAAGAAGATTTAGTCTACTTGTACATAAGTCGGCATTGTGCCTTTTCTATTTAATTCCGATGCAACATCTGTGTTTCATCGTCACTAAGAAAGTCCAAGGGAAACAGTAAACATATAGTGAAGCATCGGAATCTAAAACTGGTCTCACAGGGAATGTTCAAAACATAGTCAGTATGAAGAGTCGGTCTTCTTGCACTTAAGTCAGCAATGTGACTTTTCTATTTAATTCTGATGCAATTTCTGTGTTTCGTCGTCAATAAGAAGGTCAGAGGGATACAGTAAACCTGAAGTGAAGCATCGGAATCTATAACTAGTGTCACAGGAATGGCTAAAACATAGACAATAGGAAGAGTCAGTCTTCTTGTACTTAAGTCGGCATTGTGGCTTTTGTATTTAATCCCGATTCAATTTCTGTGTTTCGTCGTCAATAAGAAGGTCCAAGGGATACAGTAAACCTGAACTGAAGCATCGGAATCTATAACTAGTGTCACAGGAATGGTTCAAAACATAGACAGTAAGAAGAGTCAGTATTCTTGTACTTAAGTCGGCCTTGTGCCTTTTGTATTTAATTCCGATGCTATTTCTGTGTTTCATCGTCGATAAGAAGGTCTAAGGGATACAGTAAATCTGAAGTGAAGCATCGGAATCTATAACTAGTGTCACAGGAATTGCCCAAAACATAGACAGTAAGTAGATTCAGTCTTCTTGTACTTAAGTCGGCATTGTGCCTTTTGTATTTATTTCCGATGCAAATTCTGTGTTTCATCGTCAATAAGAAGGTCCAAAGGATACAGTAAACCTGAGGTGAAGCTTCGGAATCTATAACTAGTGTCACAGGAACGGTTTACAACATAGCCAGTAAGAAGAGTGAGTCTTCTTGTACTTAAGTCGGCATTGCGCCTTATGTATTTAATTCCGATGCAATTTCTGTGTTTCAACGTCAATAAGAGTGTCAGAGGGATACAGTAAACCTGAAGTGAAGCATCGGAATCTATAACTAGTGTCACAGGAATGGTTGAAATCATAGGCAGTTGGAAGAGTCAGTCTTCTTGTACTTAAGTCGGCATTGTGCTTTTTCTATTTAATTCCGATGCAATTTCTGTGTTTCGTCGTCAATAAGAAGGTCCAAGCGATACAGTAAACCTGAAGTGAAGCATCGGAATCCGTAACTAGTGTCAGAGAAAAGGTTTAAAACATAGACAGTAAGAACTGTCAGTATTCTTGTACTTAAGTCGGCATTGT
This sequence comes from Schistocerca americana, assembly GCF_021461395.2. Classification (NCBI taxonomy): domain Eukaryota; kingdom Metazoa; phylum Arthropoda; class Insecta; order Orthoptera; family Acrididae; genus Schistocerca; species Schistocerca americana. The sequence continues at coordinate 18,976,813 of NC_060130.1, read as the reverse complement.
GCCTTGTGTATTTAATTCCGATGCAATTTCTGTGTTTCATCGTCGATAAGAAGGTCCAAGGGATACAGTAACCCTGAAGTGAAGCATCGGAATCTAAAACCGGTCTCACAGGAAAGGTTCAAAGCATAGAGAGTAAGAAGAGCCAGTCATCTTGTATTTCAGTCAGCATTGTGCCTTTTGTATTTAATTCCGATGCAATTTCTGTGTTTCATCGTCTATAAGAAGGTCAGAGGGATACAGTAAACCTGAAGTGAAACATCGTAATCTATAACTAGTGTCACAGGAATGGTTCAAAACATAGAGAGTAAGAAGAGTCAGTCTTCATGTACTTAAGTCGGCATTGCCCCTTTTGTATTTAATCCCGATGCAATTTCTGTGTTTCGTCGTTAATGAGAAGGTCCAAGGGATACAGTAAACCTCAAGTCAGGCATCGGAATCTATATCAAGTGTCACAGGAATGGTTCTAAACATAGACACGGAAGAGTCAGTCTTCTTGTACTTAAGTCGGCATTGTGCCTTTTCTATTTAATTCCGATGCAATTTCTGTGTTTCGTCGTCAATAAGAAGGTCCAATGGATACAGTAAACATATAGTGAAGCATCGGAATCTAAAACTGGTCTCACAGTAATGTTTAAATCATAGTCAGTAAGAAGAGTCAGTCCCCTCATACTTAAGTCGGCATTGTGCCTTTTGTATTTAATTCCGATGCAATTTCTGTGTTTCATCGTCAACAAGAAGGTCCAAGGGATACAGTAAACAAATAGTGAAGCATCCGAATCAAAAACTGGCCTCACAGGAAATGTTTAAATCATAGTCAGTAAGAAGAGTCAATCTTCTTGTACTTATGTCGGCATTAAGCCTTTTCTATTTAATTCCGATGCAATTTCTGTGTTTCGTCGACAATAAGAAGGTCCATGGGACACAATTATCCTGAAGTGAAGCATCGGAATCTAAAACCGGTCTCATAGGAAAGGTTCAAAACATAGTGAGTAAGAAGAGCCAGTCATCTTGTATTTGAGTCAGCATTGCGCCTTTTGTATTTAATTCCGATGCAACTTCTGTGTTTCATCGTCAATAAGAAGGTCAGAGGGATACAGTAAACCTGAGGTGAAGCATCGGAATCTATAACTAGTGTCACAGGAATGGTTAAAACATTGACAATAGGAAGAGTCAGTCTTCTTGTACTTAAGTCGGCATTGTGCCTTTTGTATTTAATCCCAATTCAATTTCTGTGTTTCGTCGTCAATAAGAAGGTCCAAGGGATACAGTAAACGTGAAGTGAAGCATCGGAATCTATAACTAGTGTCACAGGAATGGTTCAAAACATAGACAGTAAGAAGAGTCAGTCTTCTTGTACTTAAGACGGCCTTGTGCCTTTTAAATTTAATTACGATGCTATTTCTGTGTTTCATCGTCGATAAGAAAGGTCCAAGGGATACAGTAAATCTGAAGTGAATCATCGGAATCTGTAACTAGTGTCACAGGAATTGCTCAAAACATAGTCACTAAGTTGAGTCAGTCTTCTTGTACTTAAGTCGGCATTGTGCCTTTTGTATTTATTTCCGATGCAAGTTCTGTGTTTCATCGTCAATAGGAAGGTCCAAAGGATACAGTAAACCTAAAGTGAAGCTTCGGAATCTATAACTAGTGTCACAGGAATGGTTTAAAACATAGACAGTAAGAAGAGTGGGTCTTCTTGTTCTTAAGTCGGCATTGTGCCTTATGTATTTAATTCCGATGCAATTTCTGTGTTTCAACGTCAATAAGAGTGTCAGAGGGATACAGTAATCCTGAAGTGAAGCATCGGAATCTATAACTAGTGTCACAGGGATGGTTCAAATCATAGACTGTTGGAAGAGTCAGTCTTCTTGTACTTAAGTCGGCATTGTGACTTTTCTATTTAATTCCGATGCTATTTCTGTGTTTCGCGACAATAAGAAGGTAAGAGGGATACAATAAACCTGAAGTCAATAAGATGGTCCAAGGGATACAGTCAACCTGAAGTGAAGCATCGGAATCTATAACTAGAGTCACAGGAATGGATCAAAACATAGACAGTAGGAAGAGTCAGTCTTTCTGTACTTAAGTCGGCATTGTGCCTTTTCTATTTAGTTACGATGCAATTTCTGTGTTTCGTCGTGAATTAGAAGGTCAGAGGGATACAGTAAACCTGAAGTGAAGCATCGGAATCTAAAACTAGTGTCACAGGAATGGTTCAAAACATAGACAGTAGGAAGAGTCAGTCTTCTTGTACTTAAGTAGGCATTGTGCCTTTTGTATTTAATTCCGATGCAATGTCTGTGTTTCATCGTCAGTAACAAGGTCCAAGGGATACAGTAAACCTGAAGTGAAGCATCGGAATCTATAACTAGTGTCACAGTAATGGTTCAAAACATAGACAGTAAGAAGACTCTGTCTTCTTGTACTTAAGTCGGAATTGTGCCTTTTGTATTTAATTCCGATGCAATTTCTGTGATTCTTCGTCAACAAGAAGGTGCAAGGGATACAGTAAACATGTAGTGAAGCATCGGAATCTAAAACTGGTCTCACAGGAAAAGTTCAAATCATAGTCAGTAAGAAGAGCCAGTCTTCTATACTTAAGTCGGCATTGTGCCTTTTGTATTTAATTCCGATGCACTTTCTGTGTTTCATCATCAATAAGAAGGTCCAAGGGATACAGTAAACATATAGTGAAGCATCGGAATCTAAAACTGGTCTCACAGGAAAAGTTCAAATCATAGTCAGTAAGAAGAGTCAGTCTTCTTATACTTAAGTCGGCATTGTGCCTTTTGTATTTAATACCGATGCAATTTCAGTGTTTCTTCGTCAATAAGAAGGTCCAAGGGATACAGTAAACATATAGTGAAGCATCGGAATCTAAAACTGGTCTCACACGAAATGTTCAAATCATAGTCAGTAAGAAGAGTCAGTCTTCTTGTACTTATGTCGGCATTGTGCCTTTTCTATTTAATTCCGATGCAATTTCTGTGTTTCGTCGTCAATAAGAATGTCTAAGGGATACAATAAACCTGAAGTGAAGCATTGGAATCTATATCTAGTGTCACAGGAAAGGTTCAAAAAATAGACAGTAAGAAGAGTCAGTCTTCTTGTACATGAGTCGGCATTGTGCATTTTGTATTTAATTCCGATGCAATTACTGTGTTTCGTCGTCAATAAGAATGTCCAATAGATACAATAAACGTGAAGTGAAGCATTGGAATCTATATCTAGTGTCATGGGAAAGGTTCAAAAAATAGACAGTAAGAAGAGTCAGTCTTCTTGTACTTAACTCGGCATTGTGCCTTTTGTATTTAATTCCGATGCAATTTCTGTGTTTCATCGTCAACAAGAAGGTCCAAGGGATACAGTATACCTGAAGTTAAGCATCGGAATCTGTAACTAGTATGAGAGAAAAGGTTCAAAAGATAGACAGTAAGAAGAGTCAGTCATCCTGTACTTAAGTCGGCATTGTCCCTTTTGTACTTAATTCCGATGCAATTACTGTGTTTTATCGTCAATAAGAATGTCAGAGGGATACAGTGAACCTGAAGTGAAGCATCGGAATCTATAAGTAGTGTCACAGGAATGGTTCAAAACATAGACAGTAGGAAGAGTCAGTCTTCTTGTTTTAAGTCGGGATTGTGCCTTTTCTATTTAATTCCGATGCAATTTCTGTGTTTCATCGTCCTTAAGAATGTCCAAGGGATACAGTAAACCTGAAGTGAAGAATCGGAAACTATATCTAGTGTCACAGGTAAGGTTCAAAACATAGACAGTAAGAGGAGTCAGTCTTCTTGTACATGAGACGGCATTGTGCATGTTGTATTTAATTCGGATGCGATTACTGTGTTTCATCGTCAATAAGAAGGTCAGAGGGATACAGTAAACCTGAAGTGAAGCATCGGAATCTATAACTAGTGTCACAGGAATGGTTCAAAACATACACAGCAAGAAGAGTCAGTCTTCTTGTACTTATGTCTGTATTGTGCCTTTTCTATTTACTTCGGATGCAATTTCTGTGTTTCGTCGTCAATCCGGAGGTCCAAGGGATACAGTAATCCTGAAGTGAAGCATCGGAATCTAAAACCGGTCTCACAGGAAAGGTTCAAAACATTGAGAGTAAGAAGAGCCATCATCTAGTATTTGAGTCGGCATTGTACCTTTTGTATTTAATTCCGATGCAATTTCTGTGTTTCATCGTCAATAAGAAGGTCAGAGGGATACAGTAAACCTGAAGTGTAGCTTCGGAATCTAAAACTAGTGTCACAGGAATGGTTCAAATCATAGACAGTAAGAAGAGTCAGTCTTCTTGTACTTAAGTCAGCATTGTGCCTTTTGTATCTAATTCCGATGCAATTTCCGTGTTTCATCGTCAATAAGAAGGTCAGAGGGATACAGAAAACCTGAAGTGAAGCCTCGGAATCTATAAGTAGTGTCACAGGAATGGTTTAAAGCGTAGATGGTAAGAAGAGTGAGTCTTCTTGTACCTAAGTCGGCATTGTGCTTTTTGTATTTAATCCCGATTCAATTTCTGTGTTTCGTCGTCAATAAGAAGGTCCAAGGGATACAGTAAACATATAGTGAAGCCTCGGAATCTAAAACTGGTCTCACAGGAAATGTTCAAAACATAAACAGTAAGAAGAGTCAGTCTTCTTGTACTTAAGTCGACACTGTGCCGTCTGTATTTAAATCCGATGCAATTTCTGAGTTTCATCGTCAATAAGAATGTCAGAGGGATACGGTAAACCTGAAGTGAAGCATCGGAATCTATAAGTAGTGTCACAGGAATGGTTCAAAACATAGACAGTAGGATGAGTCAGTCTTCTTGTTTTAAGTTGGCATTGTGAATTTTCTATTTCATTCCGATGCAATTTTTGTGTTTCGTCTTTAATAAGAATGTCCAAGGGATACAGTAAACCTGAAGTGAAGAATCGGAATCTATATCTAGTGTCACATTAAAAGTTCAAAACATAGACAGGAAGAAGAGTCAGTCTTCTTGTACATTAGACGGGATTATGCATTTTGTATTTAATTCCGATGCAATTACTGTGTTTCATCGTCAATAAGAAGGTCAGAGGGATACAGTAAACCTGAAGTGAAGCATCGGAATCTATAACTAGTGTCACAGGTTTGGTTAGTACATAGACAGTAGGAAGAGTCAGTCTTCTTGTACTTAAGTCGGCATTGTGCCTTATGTTTTTAATCCCGACTCAATTTCTGTGTTTCGTCGTCAATAAGAAGGTCCAAGGGATACAGTAAACCTGAAGTGAAGCATCGGAATCTATAACTAGTGTCAATGGGATTGCTGAAAACATAGACAGTAAGAAGAGTCAGTCTTCTTGTACTTAGGTCGGCATTGTACTTTTTGTATTTAATTCCAATTCAAATTCTGTGTTTCATCGTCAATAGGAGTGTCAGAGGGATACAGTAAACCTGAAGTGAAGCATTGGAATCTATAACTAGTGTCACAGGAATGGTTCATAACATAGACATTTGGAAGAGTCAGTCTTCTTGTACTTAAGTCGGCATTGTGCCTTTTCTATTTAATTCCGATGCAATTTCTGTGTTTCATCGTCAAGAAGAGTGTCAGAGGGATACAGTAAACCTGATGTGAAGCATCGGAATCAATAGCTAGTGTCACAGGAATGGTTCAAAACATAGACAGTAGGAAGAGTCAGTGTTCTTGTACTTAAGTCGGCATTGTGCCTTATGTTTTTAATCCCGACTCAATTTCTGTGTTTCGTCGTCAATAAGAAGGTCCAAGGGATACAGTAAACCTGAAGTGAAGCATCGGAATCTATAACTAGTGTCAATGGGATTGCTGAAAACATAGACAGTAAGAAGAGTCAGTCTTCTTGTACTTAGGTCGGCATTGTACTTTTTGTATTTAATTCCAATTCAAATTCTGTGTTTCATCGTCAATAGGAGTGTCAGAGGGATACAGTAAACCTGAAGTGAAGCATCGGAATCTATAACTAGTGCCACAGGAATGGTTCATAACATAGACATTTGGAAGAGTCAGTCTTCTTGTACTTAAGTCGGCATTGTGCCTTTTCTATTTAATTCCGATGCAATTTCTGTGTTTCATCGTTAAGAAGAGTGTCAGAGGGATACAGTAAACCTGATGTGAAGCATCGGAATCAATAGCTAGTGTCACAGGAATGGTTCAAAACATAGACAGTAGGAAGAGTCAGTCTTCTTGTACTTAAGTCGGCATTGTGCCTTTTGTATTTAATTCCGATGCAATTTCTGTGTTTCAACGTCAATAAGAGTGTCAGAGGGATACAGTAAACCTGAAGTGAAGCATCGGAATCCATAACTAGTGTCACAGGAATGGTTCAAAACATAGACACGGACGAGTCAGTCTTCCTGTACTTAAGTCGGCATTGTGCGTCTTCTATTTAATTCCGATGCAAATTCTGTGTTTCGTCGTCAATAAGATGGGCCAAGGGATACAGTAAAAATGAAGTGAAGCATCGGAATCTTTAACTAGTGTCACAGAAAAGGTTCAAAACATACACTGTAAGAAGAGTCAGTCTTCTTGTACATAAGTCGGCATTGTGCCTTTTGTATTTAATTCCGATGCAATTTCTGTGTTTCATCGTCAATAAGGAGGTCAGAGGGATACAGAAAACCTGAAGTGAAGCTTCGGAATCTATAACTAGTGTCACAGGAATGGTTTAAAACATAGACAGTAAGAAGAGTGAGTCTTCTTGTACTTAAGTCGGCATTGTGCTTTTTGTATTTAATCACGATTCAATTTCTGTGTTTCGTCGTCAATAAGAAGGTCCAGGGGATACTGAAAACCTGAAGTTAAGCATCGGAATCTATATCAAGTGTCACAGGAATGGTTCTAAACATAGTCACGGAAGAGTCAGTCTTCTTGTACTTAAGTCGGCATTGTGAATTCTCTATTTAATTCCGATGCACTTTCTGTGTTTCACCATCAATAAGAAGGTCCAAGGGATACAGTAAACATATAGTGAAGCATCGGAATCTAAAACTGGTCTCATAGGAAATGTTCACAACGTAGTCAGTAAGAAGAGTCATTCTTCTTGTACTTAAGTCGGCACTGTGCCGTTTGTATTTAATTCCGATGCAATTACTGTGTTTCATCGTCAATAACAAGGTGAGAGGGATACAGTAAACCTGAAGTGAAGCATCGGAATCTATAACTAGTGTCACAGGAATGGTTCAAAACATACACAGCAAGAAGAGTCAGCCTTTTTGTACTTATGTCGGTATTGTGCCTTTTCTATTTACTTCCGATGCAATTTCTGTGTTTCGTCGTCAATATGGAGGTCCAAGGGATGCAGTAATCCTGAAGTGAAGCATCGGAATCTAAAACCAGTCTCACAGGAAAGGTTCAAAACATAGAGAGTAAGAAGAGCCAGTCATCTAGTATTTGAGTCGGCATTGTACCTTCTGTATTTAAATCCGATGCAATTTCTGTGTTTCATCGTCAATAAGAAGGTCAGAGGGATACAGTATACCTGAAGTGAAGCATCGGAATCTATAACTAGTGCCACAGGAATGGTTAATACATAGACATTAGTAAGAGTCAGTCCTCTTGTACTTAAGTCGGCATTGTGCCTTTTGTATTTAATTCCGATGCCATTTCTGTGTTTCATCGTCGATAAGAAGGTCCAAGGGATACAGTGAACCTGAAGTGAAGCATCGGAATCTATAACTAGTGTCAATGGAATTGCTCAAAATATAGACAGTAAGAAGAGTCAGTCTTCATGTACTTCAGTCGGCATTGTACTTTTTGTATTTAATTCCGATGCAAATTCTGTGTTTCATCGTCAATAAGAAATTCCAAGGGATACAGTAAACCTGAAGTGAAGCTTCGAAATCTATAACTAGTGTCACAGGAATGGTTCAAAACCTAGACAGTAAGAAGGGTCAGTCTTCTTGTACTTAAGTCGGCATTGTGCCTTTTGTATTTAATTACGATGCAATTTCTGTGTATCATCGTCAATAGGAGTGTCAGAGGGATACAGTAAACCTGAAGTGAAGCATCGGAATCTATAACTAGTGTCACAGGAATGGTTCATAACATAGACATTTGGAAGAGTCAGTATTCTTGTACTTACGTCGGCATTGTGAATTTTGAATTTAATTCCGACGCAATTTCTGTGTTTCATCGCCAATAAGGGTGTCAGAGGTATACAGTTAACCTGATGTGAAGCATCGGAATCAATAAGTAGTGTCACAGGAATGGTTCAAAACATAGACAGTAAGAAGAGTCAGTCTTCTTGTACTTAAGTCGGCATTGTGCCTTTTGTACTTAATTCCGATGCAATTTCTGTGTTTCAACGTCAATAAGAGTGTCAGAGGGATACAGTAAACCTGAAGTGAAGCATCGGAATCTATAACTAGTGTCACAGGAATGGTTCAAAACATAGACACAGACGAGTCAGTCTTCTTGTACTTAAGTCGGCATTGTGCCTCTTCTATTTAATTCCGATGCAATTTCGGTATTCGTCGTCAATAAGATGGTCCAAGGGATACAGTAAAAATGAAGTGAAGCATCGGAATCTATAACTAGTGTCACAGAAAACGTTCAAAACATACACTGTAAGAAGAGTCAGTCTTCTTGTACATTAGTCGGCATTGTGCCTTTTGTATTCAATTCCGATGCAATTTCTGTGTTTCATCGTCAATAAGAAGGTCAGAGGGATACAGAAAACCTGAAGTGAAGCTTCGGAATCTATAACTAGTGTCACAGGAATGGTTTAAAGCATAGACAGTAAGAAGAGTGAGTCTTCTTGTACTTAAGTCGGCATTGTGCTTTTTGTATTTAATTCCGATTCAATTTCTGTGTTTCGTCGTCAATAAGAAGGTCCAAGGGATACTGAAAACCTGAAGTTAAGCATCGGAATCTATATCCAGTGTCACAGGAAAGGTTCTAAACATAGACACGGAAGAGTCTGTCTTCTTGTACTTAAGTCGGCATTGTGAATTCTCTATTTAATTTCGATGCACTTTCTGTGTTTCATCATCAATAAGAAGGTCCAAGGGATACAGTAAACATATAGTGAAGCATCGGAATCTAAAACTGGTCTCATAGGAAATGTTCACAACGTAGTCAGTAAGAAGAGTCAGTCTTCTTGTACTTAAGTCGGCACTGTGCCGTTTGTATTTAATTCCGATGCAATCTCTGTGTTTCATCGTCAATAAGAAGGTCCAAGGGATACAGAAACCCTGAAGTGAAGCATCGGAATCTGTATCAAGTGTCACAGGAACGGTTCTAAACATAGACACGGAAGAGTCAGTCTTCTTGTACTTAAGTCGGCATTGTGAATTCTCTATTTAATTCCGATGCACTTTCTGTGTTTCATCATCAATAAGAAGGTCCAAGGGATACAGTAAACATATAGTGAAGCATCGGAATCTAAAACTGGTCTCACAGGAAATGTTCTAAGCATAAACAGTAAGAAGAGTCAGTCTTCTTGTACTTAAGTCGACACTATGCCGTCTGTATTTAAATCCGATGCAATTTCTGAGTTTCATCGTCAATAAGAATGTCAGAGGGATACAGTAAACCTGAAGTGAAGCATCGGAATCTATAAGTAGTGTCACAGGAATGGTTCAGAACATAGACAGTAGGAAGAGTCAATCTTCTTGTTTTAAGTTGGCATTGTGCCTTTTCTATTTAATTCCGATGCAATATATGTGTTTCGTCTTTAATAAGAATGTCCAAGGGATACAGCAAACCTGAAGTGAAGAATCGGAATCTATATCTAGTGTCACATTAAAGGTTTAAAACATAGACAGGAAGAAGAGTCAGTCTTCTTGTACATTAGACGGGATTATGCATTTTGTATTTAATTCCGAAGCAATTACTGTGTTTCATCGTCAATAAGAAGGTCAGAGGGATACAGTAAACCTGAAGTGAAGCATCGGAATCTATAACTAGTGTCACAGGAATGGTTCAAAACATACACAGCAAGAAGAGTCAGTCTTCTTGTACTTATGTCGGTATTGTCCTTTTTCTATTTACTTCCGATGCAATTTCTGTGTTTCGTCGTCAATATGGAGGTCCAAGGGATACAGTAATCCTGAAGTGAAGCATCGGAATCTAAAACCGGTCTCACAGGAAAGGTTCAAAACATAGAGAGTAAGAAGAGCCAGTCATCTAGTATTTGAGTCGGCATTGTACCTTTTGTATTTAATTCCGATGCAATTTCTGTGTTTCATCGTCAATAAGAAGTTCAGTGGGATACAGTAAACCTGAAGTGCAGCATCGGATTCTATAACTAGTGCCACAGGAATGGTTAACACAGAGACAGTAGGAAGAGTCAGTCTTCTTGTACTTAAGTCGGCATTGTGCCTTATGTATTTAATCCCGATTCAATTTCTGTGTTTCGTCGTCAATAAGAAGGTCCAAGGGATACAGTAAACCTGAAGTGAAGCATCGGAATCTATAACTAGTGTCAATGGGATTGCTGAAAACATAGACAGTAAGAAGAGACAGTCTTCTTGTACTTAGGTCGGCATTGTACTTTTTGTATTTAATTCCAATTCAAATTCTGTGTTTTATCGTCAGTAAGAAGGTCCAAGGGATACAGTAAACCTGAAGTGAAGCTTCGGAATCTATAACTAGTGTCACAGGAATGGTTCAAAACCTAGACAGTAAGAAGAGTCAGTCTTCTTGTACTTAAGTCGGCATTGTGCCTTTTGTATTTAATTACGATGCAATTTCTGTGTATCATCGTCAATAGGAGTGTCAGAGGGATACAGTAAACCTGAAGTGAAGCATCGGAATCTATAACTAGTGTCACAGGAATGGTTCATAACATAGACATTTGGAAGTGTCAGTCTTCTTGTACTTAAGTCGGCATTGTGCCTTTACTATTTAATTCCGATGCAATTTCTGTGTTTCATCGTCAAGAAGAGTGTCAGAGGGATACAGTAAACCTGATGTGAAGCATCGGAATCAATAGCTAGTGTCACAGGAATGGTTCAAAACATAGACAGTAGGAAGAGTCAGTCTCCTTGTACTTAAGTCGGCATTGTGCCTTTTGTATTTAATTCCGATGCAATTTCTGTGTTTCATCGTCAAGAAGAGTGTCAGAGGGATACAGTAAACCTGATGTGAAGCATCGGAATCAATAGCTAGTGTCACAGGAATGGTTCAAAACATAGACAGTAGGAAGAGTCAGTCTTCTTGTACTTAAGTCGGCATTGTGCCTCTTCAATTTTATTCCGATGCAATTTCTGTATTCGTCGTCAATAAGATGGTCCAAGGGATACAGTAAAAATGAAGTGAAGCATCGGAATCTATAACTAGTGTCACAGAAAACGTTCAAAACATACACTGTAAGAAGAGTCAGTCTTCTTGTACATAAGTCGGCATTGTGCCTTTTGTATTTAATTCCGATGCAATTTCTGTTTTTCATCGTAAATAAGAAGGTCAGAGGGATACAGAAAACCTGAAGTGAAGCTTCGGAATCTATAACTAGTGTCACAGGAATGGTTTAAAGCACGGACAGTAAGAAGAGTGAGTCTTCTTGTACTTAAGTCGGCATTGTGCTTTTTGTATTTAATCCCGATTCAATTTCTGTGTTTCGTCGTCAATAAGAAGGTCCAAGGCATACTGAAAACCTGAAGTTAAGCATCGGAATCTATATCAAGTGTCACAGGAATGGTTCTAAACATAGACACGGAAGAGTCAGTCTCCTTGTGCTTAAGTCGGCATTGTGAATTCTCTATTTAATTCCGATGCACTTTCTGTGTTTCATCATCAATAAGAAGGTCCAAGGGATACAGTAAACATATAGTGAAGCATCGGAATCTAAAACTGGTCTCACAGGAAATGTTCAAAACATAAACAGTAAGAAGAGTCAGTCTTCTTGTACTTAAGTCGACACTCTGCCGTCTGTATTTAAATCCGATGCAATTTCTGAGTTTCATCGGCAATAAGAATGTCAGAGGGATACAGTAAACCTGACGTGAAGCATCGGAATCTATAAGTAGTGTCACAGGAATGGTTCAAAACATAGACAGTAGGAAGAGTCAGTCTTCTTGTTTTAAGTTGGCATTGTGCCTTTTCTATTTAATTCCGATGCAATTTTTGTGTTTCGTCTTTAATAAGAATGTCCAAGGGATACAGTAAACCTGAAGTGAAGAATCGGAATCTGTATCTAGTGTCACAGGAAAGGTTCTAAGCATAGACAGGAAGAAGAGTCAGTCTTCTTGTACATGAGACGGAATTGTGCATTTTGTATTTAATTCCGATGCAATTACTGTGTTTCATCGTCAATAACAAGGTGAGAGGGATACAGTAAACCTGAAGTGAAGCATCGGAATCAATAACTAGTGTCACAGGAATGGTTCAAAACATACACAGCAAGAAGAGTCAGTCTTTTTGTACTTATGTCGGTATTGTGCCTTTTCTATTTACTTCCGATGCAATTTCTGTGTTTCGTCGTCAATATGGAGGTCCAAGGGATGCAGTAATCCTGAAGTGAAGCATCGGAATCTAAAACCAGTCTCACAGGAAAGGTTCAAAACATAGAGAGTAAGAAGAGCCAGTCATCTAGTATTTGAGTCGGCATTGTACCTTTTGTATTTAATTCCGATGCAATTTCTGTATTTCATCGTCAATACGAAGGTCAGAGATATACAGTAAACCTCAAGTGAAGCATCGGAATCTATAACTAGTGCCACAGGAATGGTTAATACATAGACATTAGTAAGAGTCAGTCTTCTTGTACTTAAGTCGGCATTGTGCCTTTTGTATTTAATTCCGATGCTATTTCTGTGTTTCGTCGTCGATAAGAAGGTCCAAGGGATACAGTGAACCTGAAGTGAAGCATCGGAATCTACAACTAGTGTCAATGGAATTGCTCAAAACATAGACAGTAAGAAGAGTCAGTCTTCTTGTACTTCAGTCGGCATTGTACTTTTTGTATTTAATTCCGATGCAAATTCTGTGTTTCATCGTCAATAAGAAATTCCAAGGGATACAGTAAACCTGAAGTGAAGCTTCGGAATCTATAACTAGTGTCACAGGAATGTTTCAAAACCTAGACAGTAAGAAGAGTCAGTCTTCTTGTACTTAAGTCGGCATTGTGCCTTTTGGATTTAATTACGATGCAATTTCTGTGTATCATCGTCAATAGGAGTGTCAGAGGGATACAGTAAACCTGAAGTGAAGCATCGGAATCTATAACTAGTGTCACAAGAATGGTTCATATCATAGACATTTGGAAGAGTCAGTCTTCTTGTACTTAAGTCGGCATTGTGCCTTTTGTATTTAATTCCGACGCAATTTCTGTGTTTCATCGTCAATAAGGGTGTCAGAGGTATACAGTAAACCTGATGTGAAGCATCGGAATCAATAAGTAGTGTCACAGGAATGGTTCAAAACATAGACAGTAAGAAGAGTCAGTCTTCTTGTACTTAAGTCGGCATTGTGCCTTTTGTATTTAATTCCGATGCAATTTCTGTGTTTCAACGTCAATAAGAGTGTCAGAGGGATACAGTAAACCTGAAGTGAAGCATCGGAAACTATAACTAGTGTCACAGGAATGGTTCAAAACATAGACACGGACGAGTCAGTCTTCTTGTACTTAAGTCGGCATTGTGCCTCTTCTATTTAATTCCGATGCAATTTCTGTATTCGTCGTCAATAAGATGGTCCAAGGGATACAGTAAAAATGAAGTGAAGCATCGGAATCTATAACTAGTGTAACAGAAAAGGTTCAAAACATACACTGTAAGAAGAGTCAGTCTACTTGTACATAAGTCGGCATTGTGCCTTTTGTATTTAATTCCGATGCAATTTCTGTGTTTCATCGTCAATAAGAAGGTCAGAGGGATACAGAATACCTGAAGTGAAGCTTCGGAATCTATAACTAGTGTCACAGGAATGGTTTAAAGCATAGACAGTAAGAAGAGTGAGTCTTCTTGTACTTAAGTCGGCATTGTGCTTTTTGTATTTAATCCCGATTCAATTTCTGTGTTTCGTCGTCAATAAGAAGGTCCAAGGCATACTGAAAACCTGAAGTTAAGCATCGGAATCTATATCAAGTGTCACAGGAATGGTTCTAAACATAGACACGGAAGAGTCAGTCTTCTTGTACTTAAGTCGGCATTGTGAATTCTCTATTTAATTTCGACGCACTTTCTGTGTTTCATTATCAATAAGAAGGTCCAAGGGATACAGTAAACATATAGTGAAGCATCGGAATCTAAAACTGGTCTCATAGGAAATGTTCACAACGTAGTCAGTAAGAAGAGTCAGTCTTCTTGTACTTAAGTCGGCACTGTGCCGTTTGTATTTAATTCCGATGCAATCTCTGGGTTTCATCGTCAATAAGAACGTCAGACGGATACAGTAAACCTGAAGTGAAGCATCGGAATGTATAACTAGTGTCACAGGAATGGTTCAAAGCATAGACAGTAGGAAGAGTCAGTCTTCTTGTACTTATGTCGGCATTGTGCCTTTTCTATTTGATTCCGATGCAATTTCTGTGTTTCGTCGTCAATAAGAAGGTCCATGGGATACAGTAAACCTGAAGTGAAGCATCGGAATCTATATCTAGTGTCACAGGAAAGGTTCAAAACATAGACAGTAAGAAGAGTCAGTCTTCTTGTACATCAGTCGGCATTGTGCCTTTTGTATTTAATTCCGATGCAATTACTGTGTTTCATCGTCAACAAGAAGGTCAGAGGAATACAGTAAACCTGAAGTGAAGCAACGGAATCTATAACTAGTGTCACAGGAATGGTTTAAAACATACACAGCAAGAAGAGTCAGTCTTCTTGTACTTGAGTCGGCATTGTGCCTTTTGTTTGTAATTCCGATGCAATTTCTGTGTTTCATCGTCAACAAGAAGGCCCAAGGGATACAGTAAACATATAGTAAAGCATCGGAATTTAAAACTGGTCTCACAGGAAATGTTCAAATCATAGTCAGTAAGAAGAGTCAGTCTTTTTGTACTTATGTCGGTATTGTGTCTATTTCTATTTACTTCCGATGCAATTTCTGTATTTCGTCGTCAATATGGAGGTCCAAGGGATGCAGTAATCCTGAAGTGAAGCATCGGAATCTAAAACCAGTCTCACAGGAAAGGTTCAAAACATAGAGAGCTAGAAGAGCCAGTCATCTAGTATTTGAGTCGGCATTGTACCTTTTGTATTTAATTCCGATGCAATTTCTGTGTTTCATCGTCAATACGAAGGTCAGAGGGATACAGAAAACCTGAAGTGAAGCATCGGAATCTATAACTAGTGCCACAGGAATGGTTAATCCATAGACATTAGTAAGAGTCAGTCTTCCTGTACTTAAGTCGGCATTGTGCCTTTTGTATTTAATTCCGATGCTATTTCTGTGTTTCATCGTCGATAAGAAGGTCCAAGGGATACAGTGAACCTGAAGTGAAGCATCGGAATCTATAACTAGTGTCAATGGAATTGCTCAAAACATAGACAGTAAGAAGAGTCAGTCTTCTTGTACTTCAGTCGGCATTGTACTTTTTGTATTTAATTACGATGCAAATTCTGTGTTTCATCGTCAATAAGAAATTCCAAGGGATACAGTAAACCTGAAGTGAAGCTTCGGAATCTATAACTAGTGTCACAGGAATGGTTCAAAACCTAGACAGTAAGAAGAGTCAGTCTTCTTGTACTTAAGTCGGCATTGTGCCTTTTGTATTTAATTACGATGCAATTTCTGTGTATCATCGTCAATAGGAGTGTCAGAGGGATACAGTAAACCTGAAGTGAAGCATCGGAATCTATAACTAGTGTCACAAGAATGGTTCATATCATAGACATTTGGAAGAGTCAGTCTTCTTGTACTTAAGTCGGCATTGTGCCTTTTGTATTTAATTCCGACGCAATTTCTGTGTTTCATCGTCAATAAGGGTGTCAGAGGTATACAGTAAACCTGATGTGAAGCATCGGAATCAATAGGTAGTGTCACAGGAATGGTTCAAAACATAGACAGTAAGAAGAGTCAGTCTTCTTGTACTTAAGTCGGCATTGTGCCTTTTGTATTTAAGTCCGATGCAATTTCTGTGTTTCAACGTCAATAAGAGTGTCAGAGGGATACAGTAAACATGAAGTGAAGCATCGGAAACTATAACTAGTGTCACAGGAATGGTTCAAAACATAGACACGGACGAGTCAGTCTTCTTGTACTTAAGTCGGCATTGTGCCTCTTCTATTTAATTCCGATGCAATTTCTGTATTCGTCGTCAATAAGATGGTCCAAGGGATACAGTAAAAATGAAGTGAAGCATCGGAATCTATAACTAGTGTAACAGAAAAGGTTCAAAACATACACTGTAAGAAGAGTCAGTTTTCATGTACATAAGTCGGCATTGTGCCTTTTGTATTTAATTCCGATGCAATTTCTGTGTTTCATCGTCAATAAGAAGGTCAGAGGGATACAGAAAACCTGAAGTGAAGCTTCGGAATCTATAACTAGTGTCACAGGAATGGTTTAAAGCATAGACAGTAAGAAGAGTGAGTCTTCGTGTACTTAAGTCGGCATTGTGCTTTTTGTATTTAATCCCGATTCAATTTCTGTGTTTCGTCGTCAATAAGAAGGTCCAAGGCATACTGAACACCTGAAGTTAAGCATCGGAATCTATATCAAGTGTCACAGGAATGGTTCTAAACATAGACACGGAAGAGTCAGTCTTCTTGTACTTAAGTCGGCATTGTGAATTCTCTATTTAATTTCGATGCACTTTCTGTGTTTCATTATCAATAAGAAGGTCCAAGGGATACAGTAAACATATAGTGAAGCATCGGAATCTAAAACTGGTCTCATAGGAAATGTTCACAACGTAGTCAGTAAGAAGAGTCAGTCTTCTTGTACATGAGTCGGCATTGTGCCTTTTGTATTTAATTCCGATGCAATTACTGTGTTTCATCGTCAACAAGAAGGTCAGAGGAATACAGTAAACCTGAAGTGAAGCAACGGAATCTATAACTAGTGTCACAGGAATGGTTTAAAACATACACAGCAAGAAGAGTCAGTCTTCTTGTACTTCAGTCGGCATTGTGCCTTATGTTTTTAATTCCGATGCAATTTCTGTGTTTCATCATCAATAAGAAGGTTCAAGGGATATAGTAAACATATAGTGAAGCATCGGCATCAAAAACTGGTCTCATAGGAAATGTTCACAACATAGTCAGTAAGAAGAGTCGGTCTTCTTGTACTTAAGTCGGCACTTTGTTGTTTGTATTTAATTCCGATGCAATTTCTGTGTTTCATCGTCAATAAGAATGTCAGAGGGATACAGTAAACCTGAAGGGAAGCATCGGAATCTATAACTAGTGTCACAGGAATGGTTCAAAGCATTGACAGTAGGAAGAGTCAGTCTTCTAGTACTTAAGTCGGCATTGTGCCTTTTCTATTTAATTCCGATGCTATTTCAGTGTTTCGTCGTCAATAAGAAGGTAAGAGGAATACAATAAACCTGAAGTGAAGCAACGGAATGTATATCTAGTGTCACAGGAAAGGTTCAAAACATAGACAGTAAGAAGAGCCAGTTTTCTTGTACATGAATCGGCATTGTGCCTTTTGTATTTAAATCCGATGCAATTACTGTATTTCATCGTCAATAAGAAGGTCAGAGGGATACAGTAAACCTGAAGTGAAGCATCGGAATCTATAACTAGTGTCACAGGAATGGTTCAAATCATACACAGCAAGAAGAGTCAGTCTTTTTGTACTTAAGTCGGCATTGACCCTTTTGTATTTAATTCCGATGCAATTTCTGTGTTTCTTCGTCAATAAGATGGTCCAAGGGATACAGTAAACATATAGTGAAACATCGGAAGTTAAAACTGGTCTCACAGGAATGTTCAAATCATAGTCAGTAAGAAGAGTCAGTCTTCTTATACTTAAGTCGGCATTGTGCCTTTTGTATTTAATTCGATGCACTTTCTGTGTTTCATCATCAATAAGAAGGTCCAAGGGATACAGTAAACATATAGTGAAGCATCGGAATCTAAAACTGGTCTCACAGGAAATGTTTACAACATAGTCAGTAAGAAGAGTCAGTCTTCTTGCACTTAAATCGGCACTGTGCCGTTTGTATTTAATTCCGAAGCAATTTCTGTGTTTCATTGTCAATAAGAATGTCAGAGGGTTACAGTAAACCTGAGGTGAAGCATCGGAATCTATAACTAGTGCCCCAGGAATGGTTCAAAACATAGACAGTAGGAAGAGTCAATCTTGTTGTACTTAAGTCGGCATTGTGCATTTTCTATTTAATTTTGATGCAATTTCTGTGTTTCATCGTCAACAAGAATGTCAGAGGGATACAGTAAACCTGAAGTGAAGCATCGGAATCTATAACTAGTGTCACAGGAATGGTTCAAAACATACACAGCAAGAAGAGTCAGTCTTCTTGTACTTAAGTCGGCATTGTGCCTTTTGTATTTAATTCCGATGCAATTTCTGTGTTTCATCGTCAATAAGATTGTCAGAGGGATACAGTAAATCTGAAGTGAAGCATCGTAATCTATAACTAGAGTCACAGGAATGGTTAAAAGCATAGACAGTAGGAAGAGTCAGTCTTCTTGTACTTAAGTCGCCATTGTGCCTTTTGTATTTAATTCCGATGCAATTTCTGTGTTTCATGAGTCAATAAGATTGTCAGAGGGATACATTAAACTTGAAGTGAAGCATCGGAAACTATAACTAGTGTCACAGGAATGGTTCAAAACATAGACACGGACGAGTCAGTCTTCTTGTACTTAAGTCGGCATTGTGCCTCTTCTATTTAATTCCGATGCAATTTCTGTATTCGTCGTCAATAAGATGGTCCAAGGGATACAGTAAAAATGAAGTGAAGCATCGGAATCTATAACTAGTGTAACAGAAAAGGTTCAAAACATACACTGTAAGAAGAGTCAGTCTACTTGTACATAAGTCGGCATTGTGCCTTTTGTATTTAATTCCGATGCAATTTCTGTGTTTCATCGTCAATAAGAAGGTCAGAGGGATACAGAATACCTGAAGTGAAGCTTCGGAATCTATAACTAGTGTCACAGGAATGGTTTAAAGCATAGACAGAAAGAAGAGTGAGTCTTCTTGTACTTAAGTCGGCATTGTGCTTTTTGTATTTAATCCCGATTGAATTTCTGTGTTTCGTCGTCAATAAGAAGGTCCAAGGCATACTGAAAACCTGAAGTTAAGCATCGGAATCTATATCAAGTGTCACAGGAATGGTTCTAAACATAGACACGGAAGAGTCAGTCTTCTTGTACTTAAGTCGGCATTGTGAATTCTCTATTTAATTTCGACGCACTTTCTGTGTTTCATTATCAATAAGAAGGTCCAAGGGAAACAGTAAACATATAGTGAAGCATCGGAATCTAAAACTGGTCTCATAGGAAATGTTCACAACGTAGTCAGTAAGAAGAGTCAGTCTTCTTGTACTTAAGTCGGCACTGTGCCGTTTGTATTTAATTCCGATGCAATCTCTGGGTTTCATCGTCAATAAGAACGTCAGACGGATACAGTAAACCTGAAGTGAAGCATCGGAATCTATAACTAGTGTCACAGGAATGGTTCAAAACATAGACAGTATTAAGAGTCAGTCTTCTTGTACTTATGTCGGCATTGTGCCATTTCTATTTGATTCCGATGCAATTTCTGTGTTTCGTCGTCAATAAGAAGGTCCATGGGATACAGTAAACCTGAAGTGAAGCATCGGAATCTATATCTAGTGTCACAGGAAAGGTTCAAAACATAGGCAGTAAGAAGAGTCAGTCTTCTTGTACATCAGTCGGCATTGTGCCTTTTGTATTTAATTCCGATGCAATTACTGTGTTTCATCGTCAACAAGAAGGTCAGAGGAATACAGTAAACCTGAAGTGAAGCAACGGAATCTATAACTAGTGTCACAGGAATGGTTTAAAACATACACAGCAAGAAGAGTCAGTCTTCTTGTACTTGAGTCGGCATTGTGCCTTTTGTTTGTAATTCCGATGCAATTTCTCTGTTTCATCGTCAACAAGAAGGCCCAAGGGATACAGTAAACATATAGTAAAGCATCGGAATTTAAAACTGGTCTCACAGGAAATGTTCAAATCATAGTCAGTAAGAAGAGTCAGTCTTTTTGTACTTATGTCGGTATTGTGTCTATTTCTATTTACTTCCGATGCAATTTCTGTATTTCGTCGTCAATATGGAGGTCCAAGGGATGCAGTAATCCTGAAGTGAAGCATCGGAATCTAAAACCAGTCTCACAGGAAAGGTTCAAAACATAGAGAGTAAGAAGAGCCAGTCATCTAGTATTTGAGTCGGCATTGTACCTTTTGTATTTAATTCCGATGCAATTTCTGTGTTTCATCGTCAATACGAAGGTCAGAGGGATACAGTAAACCTGAAGTGAAGCATCGGAATCTATAACTAGTGCCACAGGAATGGTTAATACATAGACATTAGTAAGAAACAGTCTTCCTGTACTTAAGTCGGCATTGTGCCTTTTGTATTTAATTCCGATGCTATTTCTGTGTTTCATCGTCGATAAGAAGGTCCAAGGGATACAGTGAACCTGAAGCGAAACATCGGAATCTATAACTAGTGTCAATGGAATTGCTCAAAACATAGACAGTAAGAAGAGTCAGTCTTCTTGTACTTCAGTCGGCATTGTACTTTTTGTATTTAATTCCGATGCAAATTCTGTGTTTCATCGTCAATAAGAAATTCCAAGGGATACAGTAAACCTGAAGTGAAGCTTCGGAATCTATAACTAGTGTCACAGGAATGGTTCAAAACCTAGACAGTAAGAAGAGTCAGTCTTCTTGTACTTAAGTCGGCATTGTGCCTTTTGTATTTAATTACGATGCAATTTCTGTGTATCATCGTCAATAGGAGTGTCAGAGGGATACAGTAAACCTGAAGTGAAGCATCGGAATCTATAACTAGTGTCACAAGAATGGTTCATATCATAGACATTTGGAAGAGTCAGTCTTCTTGTACTTAAGTCGGCATTGTGCCTTTTGTATTTAATTCCGACGCAATTTCTGTGTTTCATCGTCAATAAGGGTGTCAGAGGTATACAGTAAACCTGATGTGAAGCATCGGAATCAATAAGTAGTGTCACAGGAATGGTTCAAAACATAGACAGTAAGAAGAGTCAGTCTTCTTGTACTTAAGTCGGCATTGTGCCTTTTGTATTTAAGTCCGATGCAATTTCTGTGTTTCAACGTCAATAAGAGTGTCAGAGGGATACAGTAAACATGAAGTGAAGCATCGGAAACTATAACTAGTGTCACAGGAATGGTTCAAAACATAGACACGGACGAGTCAGTCTTCTTGTACTTAAGTCGGCATTGTGCTTCTTCTATTTAATTCCGATGCAATTTCTGTATTCGTCGTCAATAAGATGGTCCAAGGGATACAGTAAAAATGAAGTGAAGCATCGGAATCTATAACTAGTGTAACAGAAAAGGTTCAAAACATACACTGTAAGAAGAGTCAGTTTTCATGTACATAAGTCGGCATTGTGCCTTTTGTATTTAATTCCGATGCAATTTCTGTGTTTCATCGTCAATAAGAAGGTCAGAGGGATACAGAAAACCTGAAGTGAAGCTTCGGAATCTATAACTAGTGTCACAGGAATGGTTTAAAGCATAGACAGTAAGAAGAGTGAGTCTTCGTGTACTTAAGTCGGCATTGTGCTTTTTGTATTTAATCCCGATTCAATTTCTGTGTTTCGTCGTCAATAAGAAGGTCCAAGGCATACTGAAAACCTGAAGTTAAGCATCGGAATCTATATCAAGTGTCACAGGAATGGTTCTAAACATAGACACGGAAGAGTCAGTCTTCTTGTACTTAAGTCGGCATTGTGAATTCTCTATTTAATTTCGATGCACTTTCTGTGTTTCATTATCAATAAGAAGGTCCAAGGGATACAGTAAACATATAGTGAAGCATCGGAATCTAAAACTGGTCTCATAGGAAATGTTCACAACGTAGTCAGTAAGAAGAGTCAGTCTTCTTGTACATGAGTCGGCATTGTGCCTTTTGTATTTAATTCCGATGCAATTACTGTGTTTCATCGTCAACAAGAAGGTCAGAGGAATACAGTAAACCTGAAGTGAAGCAACGGAATCTATAACTAGTGTCACAGGAATGGTTTAAAACATACACAGCAAGAAGAGTCAGTCTTCTTGTACTTGAGTCGGCATTGTGCCTTTTGTTTGTAATTCCGATGCAATTTCTGTGTTTCATCATCAATAAGAAGGTCCAAGGGATATAGTAAACATATAGTGAAGCATCGGCATCAAAAACTGGTCTCATAGGAAATGTTCACAACATAGTCAGTAAGAAGAGTCGGTCTTCTTGTACTTAAGTCGGCACTTTGTTGTTTGTATTTAATTCCGATGCAATTTCTGTGTTTCATCGTCAATAAGAATGTCAGAGGGATACAGTAAACCTGAAGGGAAGCATCGGAATCTATAACTAGTGTCACAGGAATGGTTCAAAGCATTGACAGTAGGAAGAGTCAGTCTTCTAGTACTTAAGTCGGCATTGTGCCTTTTCTATTTAATTCCGATGCAATTTCTGTGTTTCGTCGTCAATAAGAAGGTAAGAGGAATACAATAAACCTGAAGTGAAGCAACGGAATGTATATCTAGTGTCACAGGAAAGGTTCAAAACATAGACAGTAAGAAGAGCCAGTTTTCTTGTACATGAATCGGCATTGTGCCTTTTGTATTTAAATCCGATGCAATTACTGTATTTCATCGTCAATAAGAAGGTCAGAGGGATACAGTAAACCTGAAGTGAAGCATCGGAATCTATAACTAGTGTCACAGGAATGGTTCAAATCATACACAGCAAGAAGAGTCAGTCTTTTTGTACTTAAGTCGGCATTGAGCCTTTTGTATTTAATTCCGATGCAATTTCTGTGTTTCTTCGTCAATAAGATGGTCCAAGGGATACAGTAAACATATAGTGAAACATCGGAATCTAAAAGTGGTCTCACAGGAAATGATCAAATCATAGTCAGTAAGAAGAGTTAGTCTTCTTGTACTTATGTCGCCATTGTGCCTATTCTATTTAATTCCGATGCAATTTCTGTGTTTCGTCGTCATTAAGAAGGGCCAAGGGATACAGTAAACCTGAAATGAAGCATCGGAATCTATAACTAGTGTCACAAAAGTGGGTCAAATCATAGACAGTAAGAGGTGTCAGTCTTCTTGTACTTAAGTCTGCATTGTGCCTTTTGTATCTATTCCGATGCAATTTCTGTGTTTCTTCGTCAATAAGAAGGTACAAGAGATACAGTAAACATATAGTGAAACATCGGAAGTTAAAACTGGTCTCACAGGAATGTTCAAATCATAGTCAGTAAGAAGAGTCAGTCTTCTTATACTTAAGTCGGCATTGTGCCTTTTGTATTTAATTCCGATGCACTTTCTGTGTTTCATCATCAATAAGAAGGTCCAAGGGATACAGTAAACATATAGTGAAGCATCGGAATCTAAAACTGGTCTCACAGGAAATGTTTACAACATAGTCAGTAAGAAGAGTCAGTCTTCTTGTACTTAAATCGGCACTGTGCCGTTTGTATTTAATTCCGATGCAATTTCTGTGTTTCATTGTCAATAAGAATGTCAGAGGGTTACAGTAAACCTGAGGTGAAGCATCGGAATCTATAACTAGTGCCCCAGGAATGGTTCAAAACATAGACAGTAGGAAGAGTCAATCTTGTTGTACTTAAGTCGGCATTGTGCATTTTCTATTTAATTTTGATGCAATTTCTGTGTTTCATCGTCAACAAGAATGTCAGAGGGATACAGTAAACCTGAAGTGAAGCATCGGAATCTATAACTAGTGTCACAGGAATGGTTCAAAACATACACAGCAAGAAGAGTCAGTCTTCTTGTACTTAAGTCGGCATTGTGCCTTTTGTATTTAATCCCGATTCAATTTCTGTGTTTCGTCGTAAATAAGAAGGTCCAAGGGATACAGTAAACCTGAAGTGAAGCATCGGAATCTATGACTAGTGACACAGGAATGGTTCAAAACATAGACAGTAAAAAGAGTCAGTCTTCTTGTACATAAGTCGGCATTGTGCCTTTTGTATTTAATTCCGAAGCTATTTCTGATTTTCATCGTCGATAAGAAGGTCAAGGGATACAGTAAACCTGAATTGAAGCATCGGAATCTATAACTAGTGTCACAGGATTGGTTCAAAACATAGACATTTGGAAGAGTCAGTCTTCTTGTACTTAAGTCGGCATTGTGCCTTTTGTATTTAATTCCGATGCAATTTCTGTGTTTCATCGTCAATAAGATTGTCAGAGGGATACAGTAAATCTGAAGTGAAGCATCGTAATCTATAACTAGAGTCACAGGAATGGTTAAAAGCATAGACAGTAGGAAGAGTCAGTCTTCTTGTACTTAAGTCGCCATTGTGCCTTTTGTATTTAATTCCGATGCACTTTCTGTGTTTCATGAGTCAATAAGAGTGTCAGAGGGATACAGTAAACCTGAAGTGAAGCATCGGAATCCACTCCTAGTGGCACAGGAATGGTTCAAAACATAGGCATTTGGAAGAGTCAGTCTTCTTGTACTTAAGTCGCCATTGTGCCTGATGTATTTAATTCCGAGGCAATTTCGGTGTTTCATCGTCAACAAGAGTGTCAGAGGGATACAGTAAACCTGAAGTGAAGCATCGGAATCTATAACTAGAGTCATGGGAATGGTTCAAAACATAGACACGGACGAGTCAGTCTTCTTGTACTTAAGTCGGCATTGTGCCTCTTCTATTTAATTCAGATGCAATTTCTGTGTTTCGTCGTCAATAAGATGGTCCAAGGGATACTGTAAACCTGAAGTGAAGCATCGGAATCTATAACTAGTGTCACAGGAATGGTTCAAAACATACACAGCAAGTAGAGTCAGTCTTGTTGTACTTAAGTCGGCATTGTGCGTTTTGTATTTAATTCCGATGCAAGTTCTGTGTTTCATCGTCAATAAGAAGGTCCAAGGGATACAGTAAACCTGAAGTGTTGCATCGGAATCCATAACTAGTGTCACAGGAATGGTTCAAATCATAGACAGTAGGAAGAGTCAGTCTTCTTGTACTTAAGTCGGCATTGTTTCTTTTGTATTTAATTCCGATGCAATTTCTGTGTTTCATCGTCAATAACAAGGTCCAAGGGATACAGTAAACCTGAAGTGAAGCATCGGAATTTATAACTAGTGTCACAGAAATGGTTCAAAACATAGACAGTAAGAGGAGTCAGTCTTCTTGTACTTAAGTCTGCATTGTGCCTTTTGTATTTAATTCCGATGCAATTTCTGTGTTTCTTCGTCAATAAGAAGGTCCAAGAGATACAGTAAACGTATAGTGAAACATCGGAATCTAAAACTGGTCTCAAAGGAATGTTCAAATCATAGTCAGTAAGAAGAGTCAGTCTTCTTATACTTAAGTCGGCATTGTGCCTTTTGTATTTAATTCCGATGCTATTTCTGATTTTCATCGTCGATAAGAAGTTCCAAGGGATACAGTATACCTGAAGTGAAGCATGGGAATCTATAACTAGTGTCAATGGAATTGCTCAAAACATAGACAGTAAGAAGAGTCAGTCTTCTTGCACTTAAGCCGGCATTGTTCCTTTTGTATTTAATTCCGATGCAAATTTTGTGATTCATCGTCAATAAGAAGGTCCAAAGGATACAGTAAACCAGAAGTGAAGCTTCGGAATCTATAACTAGTGTCACAGGAATGGTTGAAAGCATAGACAGTAATAAGAGTCAGTCTTCTTGTACTTAAGTCGGCATTGTGCCTTTTGTATTTAATTCCGATGCTATTTCTGTGTTTCATCGTCAATAAGGGTGTCAGAGGGATATGGTAAACCTGAAGTGAAGCATCGGAATCTATAACTAGTATCACAGGAGTGGTTCAAAACATAGACATTTGGAAGAGTCAGTCTTCTTGTACTTAAGTCGGCATTGTGCCTTTTGTACTTAATTCCGATGCAATTTCTGTGTTTCATCGTCAATAAGAGTGTCAGAGGGATACAGTAAACCTGAAGTGAAGCATCGGAATCTATAACTAGTGTCACAGAAAAGGTACAAATCATAGACAGTAAGAGGAGTCAGTCTTCTTGTACTTAAGTCGGCATTGTGCCTTTTGTATTTAATTCCGATGCAATTTCTGTGTTTCATCATCAATAAGATGGTCCAAGGGATACAGTAAACCTGAAGTGAAGCATCGGAATCTATAACTAGAGTCACAGGAATGGTTCAAAACATGACAGTAGGAAGAGTCAGTCTTCCTGCACTTAAGTCGGCATTGTGCCTTTTCTATTTAATTCCGATGTAATTTCTGTGTTTCGTCGTCAATAAGAAGGTCAGCGGGATACAGTAAACCTGAAGTGAAGCATCGGAATCTATAACTAGTGTCACAGGAATGGTTCAAAACATACACAGCAAGAAGAGTCAGTCTTGTTGTACTTAAGTCGGCATTGTGCCTTTTGTATTTAATTCCGATGCAAGTTCTGTGTTTCATCGTCATTACGAAGGTCCAAGGGATACAGTAAACCTGAAGTGTTGCATCGGAATCCATAACTAGTGTCACAGGAATGGTTCAAATCATAGACAGTAGGAAGAGTCAGTCTTCTTGTACATAAGTCGGCATTGTGCCTTTTGTATTTAATTCCGATGCAACTTCTGTGTTTCGTCGTCAATAACAAGGTCCAAGTGATACAGTAAACCTGAAGTGAAGCATCGGAATCTTTAACTAGTGTCACAGAAATGTTTCAAATCATAGTCAGTAAGAAGAGTCAGTCTTCTTATACTTAAGTCGGCATTGTGCCTTTTGTATTTAATTCCGATGCACCTTCTGTGTTTCATCATCAATAAGAAGGTCCAAGGGATACAGTAAACATATAGTGAAGCATCGGAATCTAAAACTGGTCTCACAGGAAATGTTTACAACATAGTCAGTAAGAAGAGTCAGTCTTCTTGTACTTAAGTCGGCACTGTGCCGTTTGTTGTTAATTCCGATGCAATTTCTGTGTTTCATCATAAATAAGAATGTCAGAGGGTTACAGTAAACCTGAGGTGAAGCATCGGAATCTATAACTAGTGTCACAGGAATGGTTCAAAACATAGACAGTAGGAAGAGACAATCTTGTTGTACTTAAGTCGGCATTGTGCTTTTTCTATTTAAATCCGATGCAATTTCTGTGTTTCATCGTCAATAAGAATCTCAGAGGGATACAGTAAACCTGAGGTGAAGCATCGGAATCTATAACTAGTGTCACAGAAAAGGTACAAAACATAGACAGTAAGAAGAGTCAGTCTTCTTGTACTAAAGTCGGCATTGTGCCTTTTGTCTTTAATTCCGATGCTATTTCTGATTTTCATCGTCGATAAGAAGGTCCAAGGGATACAGTAAACCTGAAGTGAAGCATGGGAATCTATAACTAGTGTCAATGGAATTGCTCAAAACATAGACAGTAAGAAGAGTCAGTCTTCTTGTACTTAAGCCGGCATTGTTCCTTTTGTATTTAATTCCGATAGAAATTCTGTGTTTCATCGTCAATAAGAAGGTCCAAAGGATACAGTACACCTGAAGTGAAGCTTCGGAACCTATAACTAGTGTCACAGGAATAGTTCAAAGCATAGACAGTAATAAGAGTCAGTCTTCTTGTACTCAAGTCGGCATTGTGCCTTTTGTATTTAATTCCGATGCTATTTCTGTGTTTTATCGTCAATAAGAGTGTCAGAGGGATACAGTAAACCTGAAGTGAAGCATCGGAATCCATAACTAGTGTCACAGGAATGGTTCAAAACATAGTCATTTGGAAGAGTCAGTCTTCTTGTACTTAAGTCGGCATTGTGCCTTTTGTATTTAATTCCGATGCAATTTCTGTGTTTCATCGTCAATAAGAGTGTCAGAGGGATACAGTAAACCTGAAGTGAAGCATCGGAATCTATAACTAGTGTCACAGGAATGGTTCAAAACATAGACAGTGGGAAGAGTCAGTCTTCTTGTACTTACGTCGGCATTGTGCCTTTTGTATTTAATTCCGATGCAATTTCTGTGTTTCATGAGTCAATAAGAGTGTCAGAGGGATACAGTAAACCTGAAGTGAAGCATCGGAATCTATAACTAGTGTCACAGGAATGGTTCAAAACATAAACATTTGGAAGTGTCAGTCTTCTTGTACTTAAGTCGGCATTGTGCCTTTTGTATTTAATTCCGATGCAATTTCTGTGTTTCATCGTCAATAAGAAGGTCCAAGGGATACAGTAAACCTGAAGTGATGCATCGGAATCTATAACTAGTGTCACAGGAATGGTTCAAAACATAGAAAGTAGGAAGAGTCAGTCTTCTTGTACATAAGTCGGCATTGTGCCTGTTGTATTTAATTCCGATGCAATTTCTGTGTATCATCGTCAATAAGAAGGTCCAAGGGATACAGTAAACATATAGTGAAGCATCGGAATCTAAAACTGGTCTCACAGGAAATGTTCAAATCATAGTCAGTAAGAAGAGACAGTCTTCTTATACGTAAGTCGGCTTTGTGCCTTTTGTATTTAATTCCGATGCAATTTCTGTGTTTCATCGTCAATGAGAAGGTCCAAGGGATACAGTAAACAATTAGTGAAGCATCGGAATCTAAAACTGGTCTCACAGGAAATGTTCACAACTTAGTCAGTAAGAAGAGTCAGTCTTCTTGTACTTAAGTCGGCACTGTGCCGTTTGTATTTAATTCCGATTCAATTTCTGTGTTTCATCGTCAATAAGAATGTCAGAGGGATACAGTAAACCTGAAGTGAAGCATCCGAATCTATAACTAGTGTCACAGAAATGGTTGAAAACATAGACAGTAGGAAGAGTCAGTGTTCTTGTACTTAAGTCGGCATTGTGCCTTTTGTATTTAATTCCGAAGCAATTTCTGTGTTTCGCCTTCAATAAGAAGGTCCAAGGGATACAGTAAACCTGAAGTGAAGCATCGGAATCTATATCTAGTGTGACAGGAAAGGTTCAAAACATAGACAGTTAGAAGTGTCAGTCTTCTTGTACATGAGTCGGCATTGGGCCTTTTGTATTTAATTCCGATGCAATTACTGTGTTTTATCGTCAATAAGAAGGTCAGAGGGATACAGTAAACCTGAAGTGAAGCATCGGAATCTATAACTAGTGTCACAGGAATGGTTCAAAACATACACAGCAAGAAGAGTCAGTGCTCTTGTACTTAAGTCGGCATTGTGCTTTTTGTATAGAATTCCGATGCAATTTCTGTGTTTCATCGTAAACAAGAAGGTCCAAGGGATACAGTAAACATATAGTGAAGCATCGGAATCTAAATCTGGTCTCACAGGAAATGTTCAAATCATAGTCAGTAAGAAGAGTCTGTCTTCTTTTACTTAAGTCGGCATTGTGCCTTTTGTATTTAATTCCGATGCAATTTCTGTGTTTCGTCGTCAACAAGACGGTCAGAGGGATACAGTAAACCTGTAGTGAAGCATCGGAATCTATAACTAGTGACACAGGAATGGTTAAAACATAGACAGTAAGAAGGGTCAGTCTTCTTGTACTTAAGTCGGGATTGTGCCTTTGGATTTTATCCTGATTCAATTTCTGTGTTTCGTCGTCAATAAGATGGTCCAAGGGATACAGTAAACCTGAAGTGAAGCATCGGAATCTATAACTAGTGTCACAGGAATGGTTCAAACATAGACAGTAAGAAGAGTCAGTCGTCTTGTACTTAAGTCGGCATTGTGCCTTTTGTATTTAATTCCGATCCTATTTCTGTGTTTCATCGTCAATAAGAAGGTCCAAGGGATACAGTAGACCTGAAGTGAAGCATCGGAATTTATAACTAGCGTCACAGGAATGGTTAAAACATAGACAGTAGGAAGAGTCAGTCTTCTTGTACTTAAGTCGGCATAGTGCCTTTTGCATTTAATTCCGATGCAATTTCTGTGTTTCATCGTCAATAAGAAGGTCAGAGGGATACAGTACACGTGAAGTGTAGCATCGGAATCTATAACTAGTGTCACAGGAATGGTTCAAAACATAGACAGTAGAAAGAGTCAGTCTTCTTGTACTTAAGTCGGCATTGTGCCTTTTCTAATTAATTCCGATGCAATTTCTGTGTTTCGTCGTCAATAAGAAGGTCAGGGGGATACAGTAAATCTGAAGTGAAGCATCGGAATCTATAACTAGATTTACAGGAATGGTTCAAAACATACACAGCAAGAAGAGTCAGTCGTCTTGTACTTAAGTCAGCATTGTGCATTTTGTATTTAATTCCGATGCAATTTCTGTGTTTCATCGTCAATATAATGTCCAAGGGATACAGTAAACCTGAAGTGATGCATCGGAATCTATAACTAGTGTCACAGGAATGGTTCAAAAAATAGACTGTCGGAAGAGTCAGTCTTCTTGTTCTGAAGTCGGCATTGTGCCTGTTGTATATAATTCCGATGCAATTTCTGTGTTTCATCGTCAACAAGAAGGTCAATGGGATACAGTAAACATATAGTGAAGCATCGGAATGTATAACTGGTCTCACAGGAAATGTTCAAATCATAGTCAGCAAGAAGAGTCAGTCTTCTTGTACTTATGTCTGCATTGTGCCTTTTCTATTTAATTCCGATGCAATTTCTGTGTTTCGTCGTCAATAAGAAAGTCCAAGGGATAGAGTGAACCTGAAGTTAAGCATCGGAATCTAAAACCCGTCTCCCAGGAAAAGGTCAAAGCAAAGAGAGTAAGAAGAGCCAGTCATCTTGTATTTGAGTCGGCATTGTGCCTTTTGTATTTAATTCCGATGCAATTTCTTTGTTCCATCGTCAATAAGAAGGCCAGAGGGATACAGTAAACCTATAGTGAAGCATCGGAATCTATAACTACTGTCACAGGAATGGTTAAAACATAGACAGTAGGAAGAGTCAGTCTTCCTGTACTTAAGTCGGCATTGTGCCTTTTGTATTTAATCCTGATTCAATTTCTGTGTTTAGTCGTCAATAAGATGGTCCAAGGGATACAGTAAACCTGAAGTGAAGCATCGGAATCTATAACTAGTGTCACAGGAATGGTTCAAAACATAGACAGTAAGAAGAGTCAGTCTTCTTGTACTTAAGTCGGCATTGTGCCTTTTGTATTTAATTCCGATCCAAATGTTGTGTTTCATTGTCAATAAGACGGTCCAAAGGATACAGTAAACCTGAAGTGAAGCTTCGGAATCTATAACTAGTTTCACAGGAATGGTTCAAAACATACACAGCTAGAAGAGTCAGTCTTCTTGTACTTATATCGGCATTGTGCATTTTGTATTTAATTCCGATGCAATTTCCGTGTTTCATCGTCAATAAGCAGGTCCAAGGGATACAGTAAACCTGAAGTGATGCATCGGAATCTATAACTAGTGTCACAGGAATGGTTCAAAACACAGACAGTCGGAAGAGTCAGTCTTCTTGTACTTAAGTCGGCATTGTGTCTTTTGTATTTAATTCCGATGCAATTTCTGTGTTTCATCGTCAATAACAAGGTCCAAGGGATACAGTAAACCTGGTGTGAAGCATCGGAATCTATAACTAGTGTCACAGGAATGGTTCAAAACATGGACAGTAAGAAGAGTCAGTCTTCTTGTACCTAAGTCGGCCTTGTGACTTTTGTATTTAATTCCGATGCAATTTCTGTGTTTCATCGACAATAAAATGGTCCAAAGGATACAGTAAACATATAGTGAAGAATCGGCATCTAAAACTGGTCTCACAGGAAATGTTCAAATCATAGTCAGTAAGAAGAGTCAGTCTTGTTATACTTAAGTCGGCTTTGTGCCTTTTGTGTTTAATTCTGAGGCAAGTTCTGTGTTTCATCGTCAATAAGAAGGTCCAAGGGATACAGTAAACGTATAGTGAAGCATCGGAATCTAAAACTGGTCTCACAGGAAATGTTCACAACATAGTCAGTAGGAAGAGTAAGTCTTCTTGTACTTAAGTCAGCACTGTGCCGTTTGCATTTAATTCCAATGCAATTTCTGTGTTTCATCGTCAATTAGAATGTCAGAGGGATACAGTAAACCTGAAGTGAAGCATCGGAGCCTTTAACTAGTGTCACAGGAATTGCTCAAATCATAGACAGTAAGAAGAGTCATTCTTCTTGTACTTAAGTCGGCATAGTGCCTTTTTTATATAATTCAGATGCAAATTCTGTGTTTCATCGTCAATAAGAAGGTCCAAAGGATACAGTAAACCTGAAGTGAAGTTTCGGAAGCTATAACTAGTGTCACAGGAATAGTTGAAAACATAGACAGTAAGAAGAGTCAGTCTTCTTGTACTTAAGTGGGCATTGAGCCCTTTGTATTTAATTCCGATGCAATTTCTGTGTTTCATCCTCAATAAGAAGGTCGGAGGGATACAGTAAACGTGAAGTGAAGCATCGGAATCTATAACTAGTCACAGGAGTGGTTCAAAACATAGACAATAGGAAGAGTCAGTCTTCTTGTACTCAAGTCGGCATTGTGCCTTTTCTATTTAATTCCGATGCAATTTCTGTGTTTTAGAGTCAATAAGAGGGTCAGAGGGATACAGTAAACCTGAAGTGAAGCATCGGAATCTATAACTAGTGTCACAGGAATGGTTCAAAACATACACAGCAAGAAGAGTCAGTCTTCTCGTACTTAAGTCGGCATTGTGCCATTTGTATTTAAATCCGATGCAATTTCTGTGTGTCATCGTCAATACGAATGTCCAAGGGATACAGTAAAACTGAAGTGATGCATCGGAATCTATAACTAGTGTCACAGGAATGGTTCAAAACATAGACACTAAGAAGAGTCAGTCTTGTTGTACTTAAGTCGGCATTGTGCCTTACCTCATTAATGCCGATGCAATTTCTGTGTTTCGTCGTCTATAAGAAGGTCCAAGGGATACAGTAAACCTGAAGTGAAGGATCGGAATCTAAAACCGGTCTCACAGGAAACGTTCAAAACATAGAGAGTAAGAAGAGCCAGTCATCTTGTATTTGATTCGGCATTGTGCCTTTTGTATTTAATTCCGATGCAATTTCTGTGTTTCATCGTCAATCCGAAGGTCCAAGGGATACAGTAAACCTGAAGTGATGCATCGGAATCTATAACTAGTGTCACAGGAATGGTTAAAACATAGACAGTAGGAAGAGTCAGTCTTCTTGTACTTCAGTCCGCATTGTGCCTTTTGTATTTAAGTCCGATGCAATTTCTGTGTTTCGTCGTCAATAAGAAGGTCCAAGGGATACAGTAAACCTGAACTGAAGCATCGTAATCTATAACTAGTGTCACAGGAATGGTTCAAAACATAGAGAGTAAGAAGAGTCAGTCTTCATGTACTTAAGTCGGCATTCTGCCTTTTGTATTTAATTCCGATGCTATTTCTGTGTTTCATCGTCGATAAGAATGTCCAAGGGATACAGTAAACCTTAAGTGAAGCATCGGAATTTATAACTAGTGTCACAGGAACTGCTCAAAACATAGACAGTAAGAAGAGTCAGTCTTCTTGTACTTAAGTCGGCATTGTGCCTTTTGTCTTTAATTCCGATGCAATTTCTGTGTTTCATCGTCAATAAGAGTGTCAGAGGGATACAGTAAACCTGAAGTGAAGCACCGGAATCTATAACTAGTATCACAGGAATGGTTCAAAACATAGACAGTTGGAAGAGTCAGTCTTCTTGTACTTAAGTCGGCATTGTGCCTTTTCTATTTAATTCCGATGCAATTGCTGTGTTTCGTCGTCAATACGAAGGTCCAAGGGATACAGTAAACCTGAAGTGAAGCATCGGAATCTATAACTAGTGTCACAGAATAGGTTCAAATCATAGACAGTAAGAAGAGTGAGTCTTCTTGTACTTAAGTCGGCATTGTGTCTTTTATATTTAATTCCGATGCAATTTCTGTGTTTCATCGACAATAACAAGGTCCAAGGGGTACAGTAAACCTGAAGTGAAGCATCGGAATCTATAACTAGTGTCACAGGAATGGTTCAAAACATAGACAGTAAGAAGAGTCAGTCTTCTTGTACCTAAGTCGGCCTTGTGCCATTTGTATTTAATTCCGATGCAATTTCTGTGTTTCATCGTCAATATGAAGGTCCAAGGGATACAGTAAACATATAGTGAAGCATCGGAATCTAAAACTGTTCTCACAGGAAATGTTCAAATCATAGTCAGTAAGAAGAGTCAGTCTTGTTATACTTAAGTCGGCTTTGTGCCTTTTGTGTTTAATTCTGAAGCAAGTTCTGTGTTTCATCGTCAATAAGAAGGTCCAAGGGATACAGTAAACGTATAGTGAAGCATCGGAATCTAAAACTGGTCTCACAGGAAATGTTCACAACATAGTCAGTAGGAAGAGTAAGTCTTCTTGTACTTAAGTCAGCACTGTGCCGTTTGCATTTAATTCCAATGCAATTTCTGTGTTTCATCGTCAATTAGAATGTCAGAGGGATACAGTAAACCTGAAGTGAAGCATCGGAGCCTTTAACTAGTGTCACAGGAATTGCTCAAAACATAGACAGTAAGAAGAGTCATTCTTCTTGTACTTAAGTCGGCATAGTGCCTTTTTTATATAATTCAGATGCAAATTCTGTGTTTCATCGTCAATAAGAAGGTCCAAAGGATACAGTAAACCTGAAGTGAAGCTTCGGAATCTATAACTAGTGTCACAGGAATGGTTGAAAACATAGACAGTAAGAAGAGTCAGTCTTCTTGTACTTAAGTGGGCATTGAGCCCTTTGTATTTAATTCCGATGCAATTTCTGTGTTTCATCCTCAATAAGAAGGTCGGAGGGATACAGTAAACGTGAAGTGAAGCATCGGAATCTATAACTAGAGTCACAGGAGTGGTTCAAAACATAGACAATAGGAAGAGTCAGTCTTCTTGTACTTAAGTCGGCATTGTGCCTTTTCTATTTAATTCCGATGCAATTTCTGTGTTTCAGAGTCAATAAGAGGGTTAGAGGGATACAGTAAACCTGAAGTGAAGCATCGGAATCTATAACTAGTGCCACAGGAATGGTTCAAAACATACACAGCAAGAAGAGTCAGTCTTCTCGTACTTAAGTCGGCATTGTGCCTTTTGTATTTAAATCCGATGCAATTTCTGTGTGTCATCGTCAATACGAAGGTCCAAGGGATACAGTAAACCTGAAGTGATGCATCGGAATCTATAACTAGTGTCACAGGAATGGTTCAAAACATAGACACTAAGAAGAGTCAGTCTTCTTGTACTTTAGTCGGCATTGTGCCTTTTCTCATTAATGCCGATGCAATTTCTGTGTTTCGTCGTCAATAAGAAGGTCCAAGGGATACAGTAAACCTGAAGTGAAGGATCGGAATCTAAAACCGGTCTCACAGGAAACGTTCAAAACATAGAGATTAAGAAGAGCCAGTCATCTTGTATTTGATTCGGCATTGTGCCTTTTGTATTTAATTCCGATGCAATTTCTGTGTTTCATCGTCAATACGAAGGTCCAAGGGATACAGTAAACCTGAAGTGATGCATCGGAATCTATAACTAGTGTCACAGGAATGGTTAAAACATAGACAGTAGGAAGAGTCAGTCTTCTTGTACTTCAGTCCGCATTGTGCCTTTTGTATTTAATTCCGATGCAATTTCTGTGTTTCGTCGTCAATAAGAAGGTCCAAGGGATACAGTAAACCTGAACTGAAGCATCGGAATCTATAACTAGTGTCACAGGAATGGTTCAAAACAAAGAGAGTAAGAAGAGTCAGTCTTCTTGTACTTAAGTCGGCATTCTGCATTTTTTATTTAATTCCGATGCTATTTCTGTGTTTCATCGTCGATATGAAGGTCCAAGGGATACAGAAAACCTGAAGTGAAGCATCGGAATCTATAACTAGTGTCACAGGAACTGCTCAAAACATAGACAGTAAGAAGCGTCAGTCTTCTTGTACGTAAGTCGGCATTGTGCCTTTTGTATTTAATTCCGATGCAATTTCTGTGTTTCATCGTCAATAAGAGTGTCAGAGGGATACAGTAAACCTGAAGTGAAGCACCGGAATCTATAACTAGTATCACAGGAATGGTTCAAAACATAGACAGTTGGAAGAGTCAGTCTTCTTGTACTTAAGTCGGCAATGTGCCTTTTCTATTTAATTCCGATGCAATTTCTGTGTTTCGTCGTCAATACGAAGGTCCAAGGGATACAGTAAACCTGAAGTGAAGCATCGGAATCTATAACTAGTGTCACAGAAAAGGTTCAAATCATAGACAGTAAGAAGAGTGAGTCTTCTTGTACTTAAGTCGGCATTGTGCCTTTTATATTTAATTCCGATGCAATTTCTGTGTTTCATCGACAATAACAAGGTCCAAGGGATACAGTAAACCTGAAGTGAAGCATCGGTATCTATAACTAGTGTCACAGGAATGGTTCAAAACATAGACAGTAAGAAGTGTCAGTCTTCTTGTAACTAAGTCGGCCTTGTGCCATTTGTATTTAATTCCGATGCAATTTCTGTGTTTCATCGTCAATAAGAAGGTCCAAGAGATACAGTAAACATATAGTGAAGCATCGGAATCTAAAACTGTTCTCACAGGAAATGTTCAAATCATAGTCAGTAAGAAGAGTCAGTCTTCTTATACTTATGTCGGCTTTGTGATTTTTCTACATAATTCCGATGCAATTTCTGTGTTTCGTCGTCAATAAGAAGGTCAGAGGGATACAGTAAACCTGAAGTGAAGCATCGGAATCTATAACTAGTTTCACAGGAATGGTTCAAAACATACACAGCAATAAGAGTCAGTCTTCTCGTACTTAAGTCGGCATTGTGCTTTTTGTATTTAATTCCGATGCAATTTCTGTGTTTCATCGTCAATAAGAAGGTCCAAGGGATACAGTAAACATATAGTGAAGCATCGGAATCTAAAACTGGTCTCACAGGAAATGTTCAAATCATAGTCAGTAAGAAGAGTCAGTCTTCTTATACTTAAGTAGGCTTTTTGCCTTTTGTATTCGATCCCGAAGCAATTTCTGTGTTTCATCGTCAATAGGAAGGTACAAGGGATACAGTACACTTATAGTGAAGCATCGGACTCTAAAACTGGTCTCACAGGAAATGTTCAAATCATAGTCAGTAAGAAGAGTCAGTCTTGTTGTACTTAAGTCGGCACTGTGCCGTTTGCATTCAATTCCGATGCAATTTCTGTGTTTCGTCGTCAATAAGAAGGTCAGAGGGATACAGTAAACCTGAAGTGAAGCATCGGAATCTATAACTAGTGTCACAGGAATGGTTCAAAACATACACAGCAAGATGAGTCTGTCTTCTTGTACTTAAGTCGACATTGTGCCTTTTGTATTTAATTCCGATGCAATTTCTGTGTTTCATCGTCAGTAAGAGTGTCAGGGGGATACAATAAACCTGAAGTGAAGCATCGGAATCTATAACTAGTATCACAGGAATGGTTCAAAACATAGACAGTTGGAAGAGTCAGTCTTCTTGTACTTATGACGGCATTGTGCCTTTTCTATTTAATTCCGATGCAATTTCTGTGTTTCGTCGTCAATACGAAGGTTCAAGGGATACAAAAACCTGAAGTGAAGCATTGGAATCTATATCTTTTGTCACAGGAATGGTTGAAATCATAGCCACGGAAGAGTCAGTCTTCTTGTGCTTAAGTCGGCATTGTGCATTTGTATTTAATTCCGATGCAATTTCTGTGTTTCGTCGTCAATACGAAGGTCTAAGGGATACAGTAAACGTATAGTGAAGCATCGGAATCTAAAACTGGTCTCACTGGAAATGTTCACAACATAGTCAGTAAGAAGAGTCAGTCTTCTTGTACTTAAGTCGGCACTGTGCCGTTTGCATTCAATTCCGATGCAATTTCTGTGTTTCGTCGTCAATAAGAAGGTCAGAGGGATACAGTAAACCTGAAGTGAAGCATCGGAATCTATAACTAGTGTCACAGGAATGGTTCAAAACATACACAGCAAGATGAGTCTGTCTTCTTGTACTTAAGTCGACATTGTGCCTTTTGTATTTAAATCCGATGCAATTTCTGTGTGTCATCGTCAATACGAAGGTATAAGGGATACAGTAAACCTGAAGTGATGCATCGGAATCTATAACTAGTGTCACAGGAATGGTTCAAAGCATAGTCTGTCGGAAGTGTCAGTCTTCTTGTACTTAAGTCGGCATTGTGCCTTTTGTATTTAATTCCGATGCAATTTCTGTGTTTCATCGTCAATAACAAGTTCCAAGGGATACAGTAAACCTGAAGTGATGCATCGGAATCTATAACTAGTGTCACAGGAATGGTTCAAAAAATAGACTGTCGGACGAGTCAGTCTTCTTGTTCTTAAGTCGGCATTGTGCCTTTTGTATATAATTCCGATGCAATTTCTGTGTTTCATCGTCAACAAGAAGGTCAATGGGATACAGTAAACATATAGTGAAGCATCGGAATGTAAAACTGGTCTCACAGGAAATGTTCAAATCATAGTCAGTAAGAAGAGTCAGTCTTCTTGTACTTATGTCTGCATTGTGCCTTTTCTATTTAATTCCGATGCAATTTCTGTGTTTCGTCGTCAATAAGAAAGTCCAAGGGATAGAGTGAACCTGAAGTTAAGCATCGGAATCTAAAACCCGTCTCCCAGGAAAAGGTCAAAGCAAAGAGAGTAAGAAGAGCCAGTCATCTTGTATTTGAGTCGGCATTGTGCCTTTTGTATTTAATTCCGATGCAATTTCTTTGTTCCATCGTCAATAAGAAGGCCAGAGGGATACAGTAAACCTGTAGTGAAGCATCGGAATCTATAACTACTGTCACAGGAATGGTTAAAACATAGACAGTAGGAAGAGTCAGTCTTCCTGTACTTAAGTCGGCATTGTGCCTTTTGTATTTAATCCTGACTCAATTTCTGTGTTTAGTCGTCAATAAGATGGTCCAAGGGATACAGTAAACCTGAAGTGAAGCATCGGAATCTATAACTAGTGTCACAGGAATGGTTCAAAACATAGACAGTAAGAAGAGTCAGTCTTCTTGTACTTAAGTCGGCATTGTGCCTTTTGTATTTAATTCCGATCCAAATGTTGTGTTTCATTGTCAATAAGAAGGTCCAAAGGATACAGTAAACCTGAAGTGAAGCTTCGGAATCTATAACTAGTGTCACAGGAATGGTTCAAAACATACACAGCAAGAAGAGTCAGTCTTCTCGTACTTAAGTCGGCATTGTGCCTTTTGTATTTAAATCCGATGCAATTTCTGTGTGTCATCGTCGATAAGAAGGTCCAAGGGATACAGTAAACCTGAAGTGAAGCATCATTATCTATTACTAGTGTCACAGGAATTGCTCAAAGCATAGACAGTAAGAAGAGTCAGTCTTCTTGTACTTAAGTCGGCATTGTGCCTTTTGTATTTAATTCCGATGCAATTTCTGTGTTTCATAGTCAATAAGAGTGGCAGAGGGATACAGTAAACCTGAAGTGAAGCATCGGAATCCTTAACTAGTGTCACAGGAATGGTTCAAAACATAGACAGTTGGAAAAGTCTGTCTTCTTGTACTTAAGTCGGCATTGTGACTATTCTATTTAATTCCGATGCAATCTCTGTGTTTCGTCGTCAAAAAGAAGCTCCAAGGGATACAGTAAACCTGAAGTGGAGCATCGTAATCTATATCTAGTGTCACATGAATTGTTGAAAACATAAACATGGAAGAGTCAGTCTTCTTGTACTTATGTCGGCATTGTAACTTTTGTAATTAATTCCGATGCAATTTATGTATTTCGTCGTCAAGAAGAAGTCAGAAGGATACAGTAAACCTGAAGTGAAGCATCGGAATCTATAACTAGTTTCACAGGAATGGTTCAAAACATACACAGCTAGAAGAGTCAGTCTTCTTGTACTTAAATCGGCATTGTGCATTTTGTATTTAATTCCGATGCAATTTCCGTGTTTCATCGTCAATAAGCAGGTCCAAGGGATACAGTAAACCTGAAGTGATGCATCGGAATCTATAACTAGTGTCACAGGAATGGTTCAAAACACAGACAGTCGGAAGAGTCAGTCTTCTTGTACTTAAGTCGGCATTGTGTCTTTTGTACTTAATTCCGATGCAATTTCTGTGTTTCATCGTCAATAACAAGGTCCAAGGGATACAGTAAACCTGGTGTGAAGCATCGGAATCTATAACTAGTGTCACAGGAATGGTTCAAAACATGGACAGTAAGAAGAGTCAGTCTTCTTGTACCTAAGTCGGCCTTGTGACTTTTGTATTTAATTCCGATGCAATTTCTGTGTTTCATCGACAATAAAATGGTCCAAGGGATACAGTAAACATATAGTGAAGAATCGGCATCTAAAACTGGTCTCACAGGAAATGTTCAAATCATAGTCAGTAAGAAGGGTCAGTCTTGTTATACTTAAGTCGGCTTTGTGCCTTTTGTGTTTAATTCTGAAGCAAGTTCTGTGTTTCATCGTCAATAAGAAGGTCCAAGGGATACAGTAAACGTATAGTGAAGCATCGGAATCTAAAACTGGTCTCAAAGGAAATGTTCACAACATAGTCGGTAGGAAGAGTAAGTCTTCTTGTACTTAAGTCAGCACTGTGCTGTTTGCATTTAATTCCAATGCAATTTCTGTGTTTCATCGTCAATTAGAATGTCAGAGGGATACAGTAAACCTGAAGTGAAGCATCGGAGCCTTTAACTAGTGTCACAGGAATTGCTCAAAACATAGACAGTAAGAAGAGTCATTCTTCTTGTACTTAAGACGGCATAGTGCCTTTTTTATATAATTCAGATGCAAATTCTGTGTTTCATCGTCAATAAGAAGGTCCAAAGGATACAGTAAACCTGAAGTGAAGCTTCGGAATCTATAACTAGTGTCACAGGAATGGTTGAAAACATAGACAGTAAGAAGAGTCAGTCTTTTTGTACTTAAGTGGGCATTGAGCCCTTTGTATTTAATTCCGATGCAATTTCTGTGTTTCATCCTCAATAAGAAGGTCGGAGGGATACAGTAAACGTGAAGTGAAGCATCGGAATCTATAACTAGAGTCACAGGAGTGGTTCAAAACATAGACAATAGGAAGAGTCAGTCTTCTTGTACTTAAGTCGGCATTGTGCCTTTTCTATTTAATTCCGATGCAATTTCTGTGTTTCAGAGTCAATAAGAGGGTCAGAGGGATACAGTAAACCTGAAGTGAAGCATCGGAATCTATAACTAGTGCCACAGGAATGGTTCAAAACATACACAGCAAGAAGAGTCAGTCTTCTCGTACTTAAGTCGGCATTGTGCCTTTTGTATTTAAATCCGATGCAATTTCTGTGTGTCATCGTCAATACGAAGGTCCAAGGGATACAGTAAACCTGAAGTGATGCATCGGAATCTATAACTAGTGTCACAGG
This sequence comes from Schistocerca americana, assembly GCF_021461395.2. Taxonomy (NCBI): domain Eukaryota; kingdom Metazoa; phylum Arthropoda; class Insecta; order Orthoptera; family Acrididae; genus Schistocerca; species Schistocerca americana. The sequence goes on along the minus strand of NC_060130.1, from coordinate 18,935,456 downwards.
AATGGTTCAAAACATAGACACTAAGAAGAGTCAGTCTTCTTGTACTTAAGTCGGCATTGTGCCTTTTCTCATTAATGCCGATGCAATTTCTGTGCTTCGTCGTCAATAAGAAGGTCCAAGGGATACAGTAAACCTGAAGTGAAGGATCGGAATCTAAAACCGGTCTCACAGGAAACGTTCAAAACATAGAGAGTAAGAAGAGCCAGTCATCTTGTATTTGATTCGGCATTGTGCCTTTTGTATTTAATTCCGATGCAATTTCTGTGTTTCATCGTCAATACGAAGGTCCAAGGGATACAGTAGACCTGAAGTGATGCATCGGAATCTATAACTAGTGTCACAGGAATGGTTAAAACATAGACAGTAGGAAGAGTCAGTCTTCTTGTACTTCAGTCCGCATTGTGCCTTTTGTATTTAATTCCGATGCAATTTCTGTGTTTCGTCGTCAATAAGAAGGTCCAAGGGATACAGTAAACCTGAACTGAAGCATCGGAATCTATAACTAGTGTCACAGGAATGGTTCAAAACATAGAGAGTAAGAAGAGTCAGTCTTCTTGTACTTAAGTCGGCATTCTGCCTTTTTTATTTAATTCCGATGCTATTTCTGTGTTTCATCGTCGATATGAAGGTCCAAGGGATACAGAAAACCTGAAGTGAAGCATCGGAATCTATAACTAGTGTCACAGGAACTGCTCAAAACATAGACAGTAAGAAGAGTCAGTCTTCTTGTACTTAAGTCGGCATTGTGCCTTTTGTCTTTAATTCCGATGCAAATTCTGTGCTTCATTGTCAATAAGAAGCTGCAAAGGATACAGTAAACCTGAAGTGAAGCTTCGGAATCCATAACTAGTGTCACAGGAATGGTTCAAATCGTAGACAGTAAGAAGCGTCAGTCTTCTTGTACGTAAGTCGGCATTGTGCCTTTTGTATTTAATTCCGATGCAATTTCTGTGTTTCATCGTCAATAAGAGTGTCAGAGGGATACAGTAAACCTGAAGTGAAGCACCGGAATCTATAACTAGTATCACAGGAATGGTTCAAAACATAGACAGTTGGAAGAGACAGTCTTCTTGTACTTAAGTCGGCATTGTGCCTTTTCTATTTAATTCCGATGCAATTTCTGTGTTTCGTCGTCAATACGAAGGTCCAAGGGATACAGTAAACCTGAAGTGAAGCATCGGAATCTATAACTAGTGTCACAGAAAAGGTTCAAATCATAGACAGTAAGAAGAGTGAGTCTTCTTGTACTTAAGTCGGCATTGTGCCTTTTATATTTAATTCCGATGCAATTTCTGTGTTTCATCGACAATAACAAGAGCCAAGGGATACAGTAAACCTGAAGTGAAGCATCGGTATCTATAACTAGTGTCACAGGAATGGTTCAAAACATAGACAGTAAGAAGAGTCAGTCTTCTTGTAACTAAGTCGGCCTTGTGCCATTTGTATTTAATTCCGATGCAATTTCTGTGTTTCATCGTCAATAAGAAGGTCCAAGGGATACAGTAAACATATAGTGAAGCATCGGAATCTAAAACTGTTCTCACAGGAAATGTTCAAATCATAGTCAGCAAGAAGAGTCAGTCTTCTTATACTTATGTCGGCTTTGTGATTTTTCTACATAATTCCGATGCAATTTCTGTGTTTCGTCGTCAATAAGAAGGTCAGAGGGATACAGTAAACCTGAAGTGAAGCATCGGAATCTATAACTAGTTTCACAGGAATGGTTCAAAACATACACAGCAATAAGAGTCAGTCTTCTTGTACTTAAGTCGGCATTGTGCTTTTTGTATTTAATTCCGATGCAATTTCTGTGTTTCATCGTCAATAAGAAGGTCCAAGGGATACAGTAAACATATAGTGAAGCATCGGAATCTAAAACTGGTCTCACAGGAAATGTTCAAATCATAGTCAGTAAGAAGAGTCAGTCTTCTTATACTTAAGTAGGCTTTTTGCCTTTTGTATTCGATCCCGAAGCAATTTCTGTGTTTCATCGTCAATAGGAAGGTACAAGGGATACAGTACACTTATAGTGAAGCATCGGACTCTAAAACTGGTCTCACAGGAAATGTTCAAATCATAGTCAGTAAGAAGAGTCAGTCTTGTTATACTTAAGTTGGCTTTGTGCCTTTTGTATTTAATTCCGATGCAAATTCTGTGCTTCATCGTCAATAAGAAGGTGCAAAGGATACAGTAAACCTGAAGTGAAGCTTCGGAATCTATAACTAATGTCACAGCAATGGTTCAAAACATAGTCAGTAAGAAGCGTCAGTCTTCTTGTACTTAAGTCGGCATTGTGCCTTTTGTATTTAATTCCGATGCAATTTCTGTGTTTCATCGTCAGTAAGAGTGTCAGGGGGATACAATAAACCTGAAGTGAAGCATCGGAATCTATAACTAGTATCACAGGAATGGTTCAAAACATAGACAGTTGGAAGAGTCAGTCTTCTTGTACTTATGACGGCATTGTGCCTTTTCTATTTAATTCCGATGCAATTTCTGTGTTTCGTCGTCAATACGAAGGTTCAAGGGATACAAAAACCTGAAGTGAAGTATTGGAATCTATATCTTTTGTCATAGGAATGGTTGAAATCATAGCCACGGAAGAGTCAGTCTTCTTGTCCTTAAGTCGGCATTGTGCATTTGTATTTAATTCCGATGCAATTTCTGTGTTTCGTCGTCAATACGAAGGTCTAAGGGATACAGTAAACGTATAGTGAAGCATCGGAATCTAAAACTGGTCTCACTGGAAATGTTCACAACATAGTCAGTAAGAAGAGTCAGTCTTCTTGTACTTAAGTCGGCACTGTGCCGTTTGCATTCAATTCCGATGCAATTTCTGTGTTTCGTCGTCAATAAGAAGGTCAGAGGGATACAGTAAACCTGAAGTGAAGCATCGGAATCTATAACTAGTGTCACAGGAATGGTTCAAAACATACACAGCAAGATGAGTCTGTCTTCTTGTACTTAAGTCGACATTGTGCATTTTGTATTAAAATCCGATGCAATTTCTGTGTGTCATCGTCAATACGAAGGTCCAAGGGATACAGTAAACCTGAAGTGATGCATCGGAATCTATAACTAGTGTCACAGGAATGGTTCATAGCATTGTCTGTCGGAAGTGTCAGTCTTCTTGTACTTAAGTCGGCATTGTGCCTTTTGTATTTAATTCCGATGCAATTTCTGTGTTTCATCGTCAATAACAAGGTCCAAGGGATACAGTAAACCTGAAGTGATGCATCGGAATCTATAACTAGTGTCACAGGAATGGTTCAAAGCATTGTCTGTCGGAAGTGTCAGTCTTCTTGTACTTAATACGGCATTGTGCCTTTTCTATCTAATTCCGATGCAATTTCTGTGTTTCATCGTCAATAAGAAGGTCAGAGGGATACAGTAAACCTGAAGTGAAGCATCGGAATCTATAACTAGTGTCACAGGAATGGTTCAAAACATAGACAGTAAGAAGCGTCAGTCTTCTTGTACTTAAGTCGGCATTGTGCCTTTTGTATTTAATTCCGATGCTATTTCTGTGTTTCATCGGCGATAAGAAGGTCCAAGGGATACAGTAAACCTGAAGTGAAGCATCGGAATCTATAACTAGTGTCACAGAATAGGTTCAAAGCATAGACAGTAAGAAGAGTGAGTCTTCTTGTACTTAAGTCGGCATTGTGCCCTTTGTATTTAATTCCGATGCAATTTCTGTGTTTCATCGACAATAACAAGGTACAAGGGATACAGTAAACCTGAAGTGAAGCATCGGTATCTATAACTAGTGTCACAGGAATGGTTCAAAACATAGACAGTAAGAAGAGTCAGTCTTCTTGTACCTAAGTCGGCCTTGTGCCATTTGTATTTAATTCCGATTCAATTTCTGTGTTTCATCGTCAATAGGAAGGTCCAAGGGATACAGTAAACATATAGTGGAGCATCTGAATCTAAAACTGGTCTCACTGGAAATGTTCAAATCACAGTCAGTAAGAAGAGTCAGTCTTCTTATACTTAAGTCGGCTTTGTGCCTTTTCTACATAATTCCGATGCAATTTCTGTGTTTCATCGTCAATAAGAAGGACCAAGGGATACAGTAAACATATAGTGAAGCATCTGAATCTAAAACTGGTCTCACTGGAAATGTTCAAATCATAGTCAGTAAGAAGAGTCAGTCTTCTTATACTTAAGTCGGCTTTGTGCCTTTCTACATAATTCAGATGCAATTTCTGTGTTTCGACGTCACTAAGAAGGTCAGAGGGATACAGTAAACCTGAATTGAAGCATCGGAATCTATAACTATTGTCACAGGAATGGTTCAAAACATACACAGCAATAAGAGTCAGTCTTCTTGTACTTAAGTCGGCACTGTGCCGTTTGCATTTAATTCCGATGCAATTTCTGTGTTTCATCGTCAATAAGAATGTCAGAGGGATACAGTAAACCTGAAGTGAAGCATCGGGATCTATACCTAGTGTCACAGGAATGGTTCAAAACACACACAGCAAGAAGAGTCAGTCTTCTTGTACTTAAGTCGACATTGAGCCTTTTGTATTTAAATCCGATGCAATTTCTGTGTGTCATCGTCAATACGAAGGTCCAAGGGATACAGTAAACCTGAAGTGATGCATCGGAATCTATAACTAGTGTCACAGGAATGATTCAAAGCATAGTCTGTCGGAAATGTCAGTCTTCTTGTACTTAAGTCGGCATTGTGCCTTTTGTATTTAATTACGATGCAATTTCTGTGTTTCATCGTCAGTAAGAGTGTCAGAGGGATACAGGAAACCTGAAGTGAAGCCTCGGAATCTATAACTAGTGTCACAGGAATTTTTCAAAACATAGCCAGTTGGATGAGTCAGCCTTCTTGTACTTAAGTCGGCATTGTGCCTTTTCTATTTAATGCCGATGCAATTTCTGTGTTTCGTCGTCAATAAGAAAGTCCAAGGGATACAGTAAACCTGAAGTGAAGCATCGGAATCTAAAACCGGTCTCACAGGAAAGGTTCAAAACATAGAGAGTAAGAAGAGCCAGTCATCTTGTATTTGAGTCGGCAATGTGCCTTTTGTATTAATTCCGATGCAATTTCTGTGTTTCATCGTCAATAAGAAGGTCAGAGGGATACAGTAAACCTGAAGTGAAGCATCGGAATCTATTACTAGTGTCACAGGAATGGTTAAAACATAGACAGTAGGAAGAGTCAGTCTTCTTGTACTTAAGTCCGCATTGTGCCTTTTCTATTTAATCCCGATGGAATTTCTGTGTTTCGTCGTCAATAAGAAGGTCCAAGGGATACAGTAAACCTGAACTGAAGCATCGGAATCTATAACTAGTGTCACAGGAATGGTTCAAATCATATAGAGTAAGAAGAGTCAGTCTTCTTGTACTTAAGTCGGCATTGTGCCTTATGTATTTAATTCCGATGCTATTTCTGTGTTTCATCGTCGATAAGACGGTCCAAGGGATGCAGTAATTCTGAAGTGAAGCATCGGAATCTATAACTAGTGTCACAGGAATGGTTCAAAACATAGACAGTAAGAAGCGTCAGTCTTCTTGTACTTAAGTCGGCATTGTGCCTTTTGTATTTAATTCCGATGCAATTTCTGTGTATCATCGTCAATAAGAGTGTCAGAGGGATACAGTAAATCTGAAGTGAAGCATCGGAATCAATAACTAGTATCACAGGAATGGTTCAAAACATAGACAGTTGGAAGAGTCAGTCTTCTTGTACCTAAGTCGGCCTTGTGCCATTTGTATTTAATTCCGATGCAATTTCTGTGTTTTATCGTCAATAAGAAGGTCCAAGGGATACAGTAAACCTGAAGTGAAGCATCGGAATCTAAAACCGGTCTCACAGGAAAGGTTCAAAACATAGAGAGTAAGAAGAGCCAGTCATCTTGTATTTGAGTCGGCATTGTGCCTTTTGTATTTAATTCCGATGCAATTTCTGTGTTTCATTGTCAATAAGAAGGTCAGAGGGATACAGTAAACCTGTAGTGAAGCATCGGAATCTATAACTAGTGTCACAGGAATGGTTAAAACATAGACAGTAGGAAGAGTCAGTCTTCTTGTACTTAAGTCCGCATTGTGATTTTTGTATTTAATCCCGATGCAATTTCTGTGTTTGGTCGTCAATAAGAAGGTCCAAGGGATACAGTAAACCTGAACTGAAGCATCGGAATCTATAACTAGTGTCACAGGAATGGTTCAAAACATAGAGAGTAAGAGGAGTCAGTCTTCTTGTACTTAAGTCGGCATTGTGCCTTATGTATTTAATTCCGATGCTATTTCTGTGTTTCATCGTCGATAAGACGGTCCAAGGGATACAGTAAACCTGAAGTCAAGCATCGGAATCTATAACTAGTGTCACAGGAATGGTTCAAAACATAGACAGTAAGAAGAGTCAGTCTTCTTGTACTTAAGTCGGCCTTGTGCCTTTTGCATTTAATTCCGATGCAATTTCTGTGTTTCATCGTCAATATGAAGGTACAAGGGATACAGTACACTTATAGTGAAGCATCAGAAGCTAAAACTGGTCTCACAGGAAATGTTCAAATCATAGTCAGTAAGAAGAGTCGGTCTTGTTATACTTAAGTCGGCTTTGTGCCTTTTGTATTTAATTCTGAAGCAATTTCTGTGTTTCATCGTCAATAAGAAGGTCAATGGGATACAGTAAATTAGAAGTGAAGCATCGGAATCTGTAACTATTGTTACAGGAATTATTCAATACATAGACTGTAAGTAGAGTCAGTCCTCTTGTACTTAATACGACATTGTGTTTTTTCTATCTAATTCCGATGCAATTTCTGTGTTTCATCGACAATAAGAATGTCAGAGGGATACAGTAAACCTGAAGTGAAGCATCGGAATCTATAACTAGTGTCAAGGAATGGTTCAAAACATAGACAGTATAAAGAGTCAGTCTTCTTGTACTTAAGTCGGCACTGTGCCTTTTGTATTTAATTCCGATGCAATTTCTGTGTTTCATCGTCCGTAAGAGTGTCAGAGGGATACAGTAAACCTGAAGTGAAGCCTCGGAATCTATAACTAGTGTCACAGGAATTTTTCAAAACATAGCCAGTTGGATGAGTTAGCCTTCTTGTACTTAAGTCGGCATTGTGCCTTTTCTATTTAATGCCGATGCAATTTATGTGTTTCGTCGTCAGTAAGAAGGTCCAAGGGATACAGTAAACCTGAAGTGAAGCATCGGAATCTAAAACCGGTCTCACAGGAAAGGTTCAAAACATAGAGAGTAAGAAGAGCCAGTCATCTTGTATTTGAGTCGCCATTGTGCTTTTTGTATTAATTCCGATGCAATTTCTGTGTTTCATCGTCAATAAGAAGGTCAGAGGGATACAGTAAACCTGAAGTGAAGCATCGGAATCTATTACTAGTGTCACAGGAATGGTTAAAACATAGACAGTAGGAAGAGTCAGTCTTCTTGTACTTAAGTCCGCATTGTGCCTTTTGTATTTAATCCCGATGGAATTTCTGTGTTTCGTCGTCAATAAGAAGGTCCACGGGATACAGTAAACCTGAACTGAAGCATCGGAATCTATAACTAGTGTCACAGGAATGGTTCAAAACATAGACAGTAAGAAGCGTCAGTCTTCTTGTACTTAAGTCGGCATTGTGCCTTTTGTATTTAATTCCGATGCAATTTCTGTGTATCATCGTCAATAAGAGTGTCAGAGGGATACAGTAAACCTGAAGTGAAGCATCGGAATCTATAACTAGTATCACAGGAATGGTTCAAAACATAGACAGTTGGAAGAGTCACTCTTGTTGTACTTAAGTCGGCATTGTGCCTTTTCTATTTAATTCCGATGCAATTTCTGTTTTTCCTCGTCAATACGAAAGTCCAAGGGATACAGTAAACCTGAAGTGAAGCATTGGAATCTATATCTAGTTTCACAGGAATGGTTGAGAACATAGACACGGAAGAGTCAGTCTTCTTGTGCTTAAGTCGGCCTTGTGCCATTTGTATTTAATTCCGATGCAATTTCTGTGTTTCATCGTCAATAAGAATGTCAGAGGGATACAGTAAACCTGAAGTGAAGCATCGGGATCTATACCTAGTGTCACAGGAATGGTTCAAAACATACACAGCAAGAAGAGTTAGTCTTCTTGTACTTAAGTCGACATTGAGCCTTTTGTATTTAAATCCGATGCAATTTCTGTGTGTCATCGTCAATACGAAGGTCCAAGGGATACAGTAAACCTGAAGTGATGCATCGGAATCTATAACTAGTGTCACAGGAATGATTCAAAGCATAGTCTGTCGGAAGTGTCAGTCTTCTTGTACTTAAGTCGGCATTGTGCCTTTTGTATTTAATTCCGATGCAATTTCTGTGATTCATCGTCAATAACAAGGTCCAAGGGATACAGTAAATCTGAAGTGAAGCATCGTAATCTATAACTAGTGTCACAGGAATGGTTCAAAACATAGACAGTAAGAATAGTCACTCTTGTTATACTTAAGTCGGCTTTGTGCCTTTTGTATTTAATTCTGAAGCAATTTCTGTGTTTCATCGTCAATAAGAAGGTCAATGGGATACAGTAAATTAGAAGTGAAGCATCGGAATCTATAACTATTGTTACAGGAATTATTCAATACATAGACTGTAAGAAGAGTCAGTTTTCTTGTACTCAATACGGCATTGTGCCTTTTCTATCTAATTCCGATGCAATTTCTGTGTTTCATCGACAATAAGAATGTCAGAGGGATACAGTAAACGTGAAGTGAAGCATTGGAATCTATAACTAGTGTCACAGGAATGGTTCAAAACATAGACAGTAAGAAGAGTCAGTCTTCTTGCTCGTAAGTCGGCCCAGTGCCTTTTGTATTTAATTACGATGCAATTTCTGTGTTTCATCGTCAGTAAGAGTGTCAGAGGGATACAGTAAACCTGAAGTGAAGCCTCGGAATCTATAACTAGAGTCACAGGAATTTTTCAAAACATAGCCAGTTGGATGAGTCAGCCTTCTTGTACTTAAGTCGGCATTGTGCCTTTTCTATTTAATGCCGATGCAATTTCTGTGTTTCGTCGTCAATAAGAAAGTCCAAGGGATACAGTAAACCTGAAGTGAAGCATCGGAATCTAAAACCGGTCCCACAGGAAAGGTTCAAAACATAGAGAGTAAGAAGAGCCAGTCATCTTGTATTTGAGTCGGCAATGTGCCTTTTGTATTAATTCCGATGCAATTTCTGTGTTTCATCGTCAATAAGAAGGTCAGAGGGATACAGTAAACCTGAAGTGAAGCATCGGAATCTATTACTAGTGTCACAGGAATGGTTAAAACATAGAGAGTAGGAAGAGTCAGTCTTCTTGTACTTAAGTCCGCATTGTGCCTTTTGTATTTAATCCCGATGGAATTTCTGTATTTCGTTGTCAATAAGAAGGTTCAAGGGATACAGTAAACCTGAACTGAAGCATCGGAATCTATAACTAGTGTCACAGGAATGGTTCAAAACATATAGAGTAAGAAGAGTCAGTCTTCTTGTACTTAAGTCGGCATTGTGCCTTTTCTATTTAATTCCGATGTAATTTCTGTGTTTCGTCGTCAATATGAAGGTCCAAGGGATACAGTAAACCTGAAGTGAAGCATCGGAATCTATAACTAGTGTCACAGAAAAGGTTCAAAACATAGACAGTAAGAAGAGTGAGTCTTCTTGTACTTAAGTCGGCATTGTGCCCTTTGTATATAATTCCGATGCAATTTCTGTGTTTCATAGTCAATAAGAAGGTCCAAGGGATACAGTAACCCTGAAGTGAAGCATCGGAATCTATGACTAGTGTCACAGGAATGGTTCAAAACATAGACAGTAAGAAGAGTCAGTCTTCTTCTACATAAGTCGGCCTTGTGCCTTTTGCATTTAATTCCGATGCAATTTCTGTGTTTCATCGTCAATATGAAGGTACAAGGGATACAGTACACTTATAGTGAAGCATCAGAAGCTAAAACTGGTCTCACAGGAAATGTTCAAATCATAGTCAGTAAGAAGAGTCAGTCTTGTTATACTTAAGTCGGCTTTTTGCCTTTTGTATTTAATTCTGAAGCAATTTCTGTGTTTCATCGTCAATAAGAAGGTCAATGGGATACAGTAAATTAGAAGTGAAGCATCGGAATCTGTAACTATTGTTACAGAAATTATTCAATACATAGACTGTAAGTAGAGTCAGTCCTCTTGTACTTAATACGGCATTGTGTTTTTTCCATCTAATTCCGATGCAAATTCTGTGTTTCATCGACAATAAGAATGTCAGAGGGATACAGTAAACCTGAAGTGAAGCATCGGAATCTATAACTAGTGTCAAGGAATGGTTCAAAACATAGACAGTGAGAATAGTCAGTCTTCTCGTACTTCAGTCGGCCTTGTGCCTTTTGTATTTAATTCCGAAGCAATTTCTGTATTTCATCGTCAATAGGAAGGTACAAGGGATACAGTACACTTATAGTGAAGCATCGGACTCTAAAACTGGTCACACAGGAAATGTTCAAATCATAGTCAGTAATAAGAGTCAGTCTTGTTATACTTAAGCCGGCTTTGTGCCTTTTGTATTTAATTCTAAAACAATTTCTGTGTTTCATCGTCAATAAGAAGGTCCAAGGGATACAGTAAACCTGAAGTGAATCATCGGAATCTAAAACCGGTCTCACTGGAAATGTTCAAATCATAGTCAGTAAGAAGAGTCAGTCTTCTTATACTTAAGTCGGCTTTGTGCCTTTTCTACATAATTCCGATGCAATTTCTGTGTTTCGACGTCACTAAGAAGGTCAGAGGGATACAGTAAACCTGAATTGAAGCATCGGAAACTATAACTAGTGTCACAGGAATGGTTCAAAACATACACAGCAACAAGAGTCAGTCTTCTTGTACTTAAGTCGGCACTGTGCCGTTTGCATTTACTTCCGATGCAATTTCTGTGTTTCATCGTCAATAAGAATGTCAGAGGGATAGAGTAAACCTGAAGTGAAGCATCGGAATCTATAACTAGTGTCACAAGAATGGTTCAAAACATACACAGCAACAAGAGTCAGTCTTCTTGTACTTAAGTCGACATTGTGCCTTTTGTATTTAAATCCGATGCAATTTCTGTGTGTCATCGTCAATACGAAGGTCCAAGGGATACAGTAAACCTGAAGTGATGCATCGGAATCTATAACTAGTGTCACAGGAATGATTCAAAGCATAGTCTGTCGGAAAAGTCAGTCTTCTTGTACTTAAGTCAGCATTGTGCCTTTTGTATTTAATTTCGATGAAATTTCTGTGATTCATTGTCAATAACAAGGTCCAATGGATACAGTAAATCTGAAGTGAAGCATCGTAATCTATAACTAGTGTCACAGGAATGGTTCAAAACATAGACAGTGAGAATAGTCAGTCTTCTCGTACTTCAGTCGGCCTTGTGCCTTTTGTATTTAATTCCGAAGCAATTTCTGTGTTTCATCGTCAATAGGAAGGTACAAGGGATACAGTACACTTATAGTGAAGCATCGGACTCTAAAACTGGTCACACAGGAAATGTTCAAATCATAGTCAGTAATAAGAGTCAGTCTTGTTATACTTAAGTCGGCTTTGTGCCTTTTGTATTTAATTCTAAAGCAATTTCTGTGTTTCATCGTCAATAAGAAGGTCCAAGGGATACAGTAAACCTGAAGTGAATCATCGGAATCTAAAACCGGTCTCACAGGAAAGGTTCAAAACATAGAGAGTAAGAAGAGCCAGTCATCTTGTATTTGAGTCGGCATTGTGCCTTTTGTATTTAATTACGATGCGATTTCTGTGTTTCATCGTCAATAAGAAGGTCAGAGGGATACAGTAAACCTGAAGTGAAGCATCGGAATCTATAACTAGTGTCACAGGAATGGTTAAAACTTAGACAGTAGGAAGAGTCAGTCTTCTTGTACTTAAGTCCGCATTGTGATTTTTGTATTTAATCCCGATGCAATTTCTGTGTTTCGTCGTCAATAAGAAGGTCAAAGGGATACAGTAAACCTGAACTGAAGCATCGGAATCTATAACTAGTGTCACAGGAATGGTTCAAAACATAGAGAGTAAGAGGAGTCAGTCTTCTTGTACTTAGGTCGGCATTGTGCCTTATGTATTTAATTCCGATGCTATTTCTGTGTTTCATCGTCGATAAGACGGTCCAAGGGATACAGTAAACCTGAGGTGAAGCATCGGAATCTATAACTAGTGTCACAGGAATGGTTCAAAACATAGACAGTAAGAAGCGTCAGTCTTCTTGTACCTAAGTCGGCCTTGTGCCATTTGTATTTAATTCCGATGCAATATCTGTGTTTCATCGTCAATAAGAAGGTCCAAGGGATACAGTAAACATATAGTGAAGCATCGGACTCTAAAACTGGTCACACAGGAAATGTTCAAATCATAGTCAGTAATAAGAGTCAGTCTTGTTATACTTAAGCCGGCTTTGTGCCTTTTGTATTTAATTCTAAAACAATTTCTGTGTTTCATCGTCAATAAGAAGGTCCAAGGGATACAGTAAACCTGAAGTGAATCATCGGAATCTAAAACCGGTCTCACTGGAAATGTTCAAATCATAGTCAGTAAGAAGAGTCAGTCTTCTTATACTTAAGTCGGCTTTGTGCCTTTTCTACATAATTCCGATGCAATTTCTGTGTTTCGACGTCACTAAGAAGGTCAGAGGGATACAGTAAACCTGAATTGAAGCATCGGAAACTATAACTAGTGTCACAGGAATGGTTCAAAACATACACAGCAACAAGAGTCAGTCTTCTTGTACTTAAGTCGGCACTGTGCCGTTTGCATTTACTTCCGATGCAATTTCTGTGTTTCATCGTCAATAAGAATGTCAGAGGGATAGAGTAAACCTGAAGTGAAGCATCGGAATCTATAACTAGTGTCACAAGAATGGTTCAAAACATACACAGCAACAAGAGTCAGTCTTCTTGTACTTAAGTCGACATTGTGCCTTTTGTATTTAAATCCGATGCAATTTCTGTGTGTCATCGTCAATACGAAGGTCCAAGGGATACAGTAAACCTGAAGTGATGCATCGGAATCTATAACTAGTGTCACAGGAATGATTCAAAGCATAGTCTGTCGGAAAAGTCAGTCTTCTTGTACTTAAGTCAGCATTGTGCCTTTTGTATTTAATTTCGATGAAATTTCTGTGATTCATTGTCAATAACAAGGTCCAATGGATACAGTAAATCTGAAGTGAAGCATCGTAATCTATAACTAGTGTCACAGGAATGGTTCAAAACATAGACAGTGAGAATAGTCAGTCTTCTCGTACTTCAGTCGGCCTTGTGCCTTTTGTATTTAATTCCGAAGCAATTTCTGTGTTTCATCGTCAATAGGAAGGTACAAGGGATACAGTACACTTATAGTGAAGCATCGGACTCTAAAACTGGTCACACAGGAAATGTTCAAATCATAGTCAGTAATAAGAGTCAGTCTTGTTATACTTAAGTCGGCTTTGTGCCTTTTGTATTTAATTCTAAAGCAATTTCTGTGTTTCATCGTCAATAAGAAGGTCCAAGGGATACAGTAAACCTGAAGTGAATCATCGGAATCTAAAACCGGTCTCACAGGAAAGGTTCAAAACATAGAGAGTAAGAAGAGCCAGTCATCTTGTATTTGAGTCGGCATTGTGCCTTTTGTATTTAATTACGATGCGATTTCTGTGTTTCATCGTCAATAAGAAGGTCAGAGGGATACAGTAAACCTGAAGTGAAGCATCGGAATCTATAACTAGTGTCACAGGAATGGTTAAAACTTAGACAGTAGGAAGAGTCAGTCTTCTTGTACTTAAGTCCGCATTGTGATTTTTGTATTTAATCCCGATGCAATTTCTGTGTTTCGTCGTCAATAAGAAGGTCAAAGGGATACAGTAAACCTGAACTGAAGCATCGGAATCTATAACTAGTGTCACAGGAATGGTTCAAAACATAGAGAGTAAGAGGAGTCAGTCTTCTTGTACTTAGGTCGGCATTGTGCCTTATGTATTTAATTCCGATGCTATTTCTGTGTTTCATCGTCGATAAGACGGTCCAAGGGATACAGTAAACCTGAGGTGAAGCATCGGAATCTATAACTAGTGTCACAGGAATGGTTCAAAACATAGACAGTAAGAAGCGTCAGTCTTCTTGTACCTAAGTCGGCCTTGTGCCATTTGTATTTAATTCCGATGCAATATCTGTGTTTCATCGTCAATAAGAAGGTCCAAGGGATACAGTAAACATATAGTGAAGCATCGGAATCTAAAACTGGTCTCACAGGAAATGTTCAAATCATAGTCAGTAAGAAGAGTCAGTCTCCTTATACTTAAGTCGGCTTTGTGCCTTTTCTACATAATTCCGATGCAATTTCTGTGTTTCATCATCAATAAGAAGGTCAGAGGGATACAGTAAACCTGAAGTGAAGCATCGGAATCTATAACTAGTTTCACAGGAATGGTTCAATACATACACAGCAATATGAGTCAGTCCTCTTGTACTTAAGTCGGCATTGTGCTTTTTGTATTTAATTCCAATGCAATTTCTGTGTTTCATCGTCAATAAGAAGGTCCAAGGGATACAGTAAACATATAGTGAAGCATCGGAATCTAAAACTGGTCTCACAGGAAATGTTCAAATCATAGTCAAAAAGAAGAGTCAGTCTTCTTATACTTAAGTCGGCTTTGTGCCTTTTGTATTCAATTCCGAAGCAATTTCTGTGTTTCATCGTCAATAAGAAGGTCTAAGGGATACAGTAAACGTATAGTGAAGCATCGGAATCTAAAACTGGTCTCACTGGAAATGTTCACAACATAGTCAGTAAGAAGAGTCAGTCTTCTTGTACTTATGTCGGCACTGTGCCGTTTGCATTTAATTCCGATGCAATTTCTGTGTTTCATCGTCAATAAGAAGGTCAGAGGGATACAGTAAACCTGTAGTGAAGCATCGGAATCTATAACTAGTGTCACACGAATGGTTAAAACATAGACAGTAGGAAGAGTCAGTCTTCTTGTACTTAAGTCCGCATTGTGATTTTTGTATTTAATCCCGATGCAATTTCTGTGTTTGGTCGTCAATAAGAAGGTCCAAGGGATACAGTAAACCTGAACTGAAGCATCGGAATCTATAACTAGTGTCACAGGAATGGTTCAAAACATAGAGAGTAAGAGGAGTCAGTCTTCTTGTACTTAAGTCGGCATTGTGCCTTATGTATTTAATTCCGATGCTATTTCTGTGTTTCATCGTCGATAAGACGGTCCAAGGGATACAGTAAACCTGAAGTCAAGCATCGGAATCTATAACTAGTGTCACAGGAATGGTTCAAAACATAGACAGTAAGAAGAGTCAGTCTTCTTGTACATAAGTCGGCCTTGTGCCTTTTGCATTTAATTCTGATGCAATTTCTGTGTTTCATCGTCAATATGAAGGTACAAGGGATACAGTACACTTATAGTGAAGCATCAGAAGCTAAAACTGGTCTCACAGGAAATGTTCAAATGATAGTCAGTAAGAAGAGTCAGTCTTGTTATACTTAAGTCGGCTTTGTGCCTTTTGTATTTAATTCTGAAGCAATTTCTGTGTTTCATCGTCAATAAGAAGGTCAATGGGATACAGTAAATTAGAAGTGAAGCATCGGAATCTGTAACTATTGTTACAGGAATTATTCAATACATAGACTGTAAGTAGAGTCAGTTCTCTTGTACTTAATACGGCATTGTGTTTTTTCTAACTAATTCCGATGCAATTTCTGTGTTTCATCGACAATAAGAATGTCAGAGGGATACAGTAAACCTGAAGTGAAGCATCGGAATCTATAACTAGTGTCAAGGAATGGTTCAAAACATAGACAGTATAAAGAGTCAGTCTTCTTGTACTTAAGTCGGCACTGTGCCTTTTGTATTTAATTCCGATGCAATTTCTGTGTTTCATCGTCCGTAAGAGTGTCAGAGGGATACAGTAAACCTGAAGTGAAGCCTCGGAATCTATAACTAGTGTCACAAGAATTTTTCAAAACATAGCCCGTTGGATGAGTTAGCCTTCTTGTACTTAAGTCGGCATTGTGCCTTTTCTATTTAATGCCGATGCAATTTCTGTGTTTCGTCGTCAGTAAGAAGGTCCAAGGGATACAGTAAACCTGAAGTGAAGCATCGGAATCTAAAACCGGTCTCACAGGAAAGGTTCAAAACATAGAGAGTAAGAAGAGCCAGTCATCTTGTATTTGAGTCGGCATTGTGCTTTTTGTATTAATTCCGATGCAATTTCTGTGTTTCATCGTCAATAAGAAGGTCAGAGGGATACAGTAAACCTGAAGTGAAGCATCGGAATCTATTACTAGTGTCACAGGAGTGGTTAAAACATAGACAGTAGGAAGAGTCAGTCTTCTTGTACTTAAGTCCGCATTGTGCCTTTTGTATTTAATCCCGATGGAATTTCTGTGTTTCGTCGTCAATAAGAAGGTCCAGGGGATACAGTAAACCTGAACTGAAGCATCGGAATCTATAACTAGTGTCACAGGAATGGTTCAAAACATCGAGAGTAAGAAGAGTCAGTCTTCTTGTACTTAAGCCGGCATTGTGCCATATGTATTTAATTCCGATGCTATTTCTGTGTTTCAACGTCGATAAGACGGTCCAAGGGATACAGTAAACCTGAAGTGAAGCATCGGAATCTATAACTAGTGTCACAGGAATGGTTCAAAACATAGACAGTAAGAAGCGTCAGTCTTCTTGTACTTAAGTCGGCATTGTGCCTTTTGTATTTAATTCCGATGCAGATTCTGTGTATCATCGTCAATATGAGTGTCAGAGGGATACAGTAAACCTGAAGTGAAGCATCGGAATCTATAACTAGTATCACAGGAATGGTTCAAAACATAGACAGTTGGAAGAGTCACTCTTGTTGTACTTAAGTCGGCATTGTGCCTTTTCTATTTAATTCCGATGCAATTTCTGTTTTTCCCCGTCAATACGAAAGTCCAAGGGATACAGTAAACCTGAAGTGAAGCATTGGAATCTATATCTAGTTTCACAGGAATGGTTGAGAACATAGACACGGAAGAGTCAGTCTTCTTGTGCTTAAGTCGGCATTGTTCATTTGTATTTAATTCTGATGCAATTTCTGTGTTTCGTCGTCAATATGAAGGTCCAAGGGATACAGTAAACCTGAAGTGAAGCAACGGAAACTATAACTAGTGTCACAGAAAAGGTTCAAAACATAGGCAGTAAGAAGAGTGAGTCTTCTTGTACTTAAGTCGGCATTGTGCCCTTTGTATTTAATTCCGATGCAATTTCTGTGTTTCATAGTCAATAAGAAGGTCCAAGGGATACAGTAAACCTGAAGTGAAGCATCGGAATCTATGACTAGTGTCACAGGAATGGTTCAAAACATAGACAGTCAGAAGAGTCAATCTTCTTGTACTTAAGTCGGCATTGTGCCTTTTGTATTTAATTCCGATGTAAATTCTGTGTTTCATCGACAATGGCAAGATCCAAGGGATACAGTAAACCTGAAGTGAAGCATCGGAATCTATAACTAGTGTCACAGGAATGGTTCAAAACATAGACAGGAAGGAGAGTCAGTCTTCTTGTACCTAAGTCGGCCTTGTGCCATTTGTATTTAATTCCGATGCAATTTCTGTGTTTCATCGTCAATAAGAAGGTCCAAGGGATACAGTAAACATATAGTGAAGCATCGGAATCTAAAACTGGTCTCACTGGAAATGTTCAAATCATAGTCAGTAAGAAGAGTCAGTCTTCTTATACTTAAGTCTGCTTTGTGCCTTTTCTACATAATTCCGATGCAATTTCTGTGTTTCGACGTCACTAAGAAGGTCAGAGGGATACAGTAAACCTGAATTGAAGCATCGGAAACTATAACTAGTGTCACAGGAATGGTTCAAAACATAGACAGTCGGAAAAGTCAGTCTTCTTGTACTTAAGTCAGCATTGTGCCTTTTGTATTTAATTCCGATGAAATTTCTGTGATTCATTGTCAATAACAAGGTCCAATGGATACAGTAAATCTGAAGTGAAGCATCGTAATCTATAACTAGTGTCACAGGAATGGTTCAAAACATAGACAGTGAGAATAGTCAGTCTTCTCGAACTTCAGTCGGCCTTGTGCCTTTTGTATTTAATTCCGAGGCAATTTCTGTGTTTCATCGTCAATAGGAAGGTACAAGGGATACAGTTCACTTATAGTGAAGCATCGGACTCTAAAACTGGTCTCACAGGAAATGTTCAAATCATAGTCAGTAAGAAGAGTCAGTCTTGTTATACTTAAGTCGGCTTTGTGCCTTTTGTATTTAATTCTAAAGCAATTTCTGTGTTTCATCGTCAATAAGAAGGTCCAAGGGATACAGTAAACCTGAAGTGAAGCATCGGAATCTAAAACCGGTCTCACAGGAAAGGTTCAAAACATAGAGAGTAAGAAGAGCCAGTCATCTTGTATTTGAGTCGGCATTGTGCCTTTTGTATTTAATTACGATGCGATTTCTGTGTTTCATCGTCAATAAGAAGGTCAGAGGGATACAGTAAACCTGAAGTGAAGCATCGGAATTTATAACTAGTGTCACAGGAATGGTTAAAACTTAGACAGTAGGAAGAGTCAGTCTTCTTGTACTTAAGTCCGCATTGTGATTTTTGTATTTAATCCCGATGCAATTTCTGTGTTTCGTCGTCAATAAGAAGGTCCAAGGGATACAGTAAACCTGAACTGAAGCATCGGAATCTATAACTAGTGTCACAGGAATGGTTCAAAACATAGAGAGTAAGAGGAGTCAGTCTTCTTGTACTTAGGTCGGCATTGTGCCTTATGTATTTAATTCCGATGCTATTTCTGTGTTTCATCGTCGATAAGACGGTCCAAGGGATACAGTAAACCTGAGGTGAAGCATCGGAATCTATAACTAGTGTCACAGGAATGGTTCAAAACATAGACAGTAAGAAGCGTCAGTCTTCTTGTACCTAAGTCGGCCTTGTGCCATTTGTATTTAATTCCGATGCAATATCTGTGTTTCATCGTCAATAAGAAGGTCCAAGGGATACAGTAAACATATAGTGAAGCATCGGAATCTAAAACTGGTCTCACAGGAAATGTTCAAATCATAGTCAGTAAGAAGAGTCAGTCTTCTTATACTTAAGTCGGCTTTGTGCCTTTTCTACATAATTCCGATGCAATTTCTGTGTTTCATCATCAATAAGAAGGTCAGAGGGATACAGTAAACCCGAAGTGAAGCATCGGAATCTATAACTAGTTTCACAGGAATGGTTCAATACATACACAGCAATATGAGTCAGTCCTCTTGTACTTAAGTCGGCATTGTGCTTTTTGTATTTAATTCCAATGCAATTTCTGTGTTTCATCGTCAATAAGAAGGTCTAAGGGATACAGTAAACGTATAGTGAAGCATCGGAATCTAAAACTGGTCTCACTGGAAATGTTCACAACATAGTCAGTAAGAAGAGTCAGTCTTCTTGTACTTATGTCGGCACTGTGCCGTTTGCATTTAATTCCGATGCAATTTCTGTGTTTCATCGTCAATAAGAATGTCAGAGGGATACAAGTAAACCTGAAGTGAAGCATCGGAATCTATAACTAGTGTCACAGGAATGGTTCAAAACATAGACAGTAAGAATAGTCAGTCTTCTTGTACTTCAGTCGGAATTGTGCCTTTTGTATTTAATTGCGATGCAATTTCTGTGTTTCATCGCCGATAAGAAGGTCCAAGGGACACGGTAAACCTCAAGTGGAGTTTCGGAATCTATAACTAGTGTCACAGGAATTTTTCAAAACATAGACAGTTGGAAGAGTCAGTTTTCTTGTACTTAAGTCGGCATTTTGCCTTATCTATTTAATTCCGATGCAATTTCTGTGTTTCGTCGTCAATAAGAAAGTCACAGGGATACAGTAAACCTGAAGTGAAGCATCGGAATCTGTAACTAGTTTCACAGGAATGGTTCAAAACATAGAGAGTAAGAAGTGTCAGTCTTCTTGTACTTAAGTCGACATTGTGCCTTTTATATTAAATTCCGATGCTATTTCTGTTTCATTGTCGATAAGAAGGTCCAAGGGATACAGTAAACCTGAAGTGAAGCAACGTAATCTATAACTAGTGTCACAGGAATTGCTCAAACCATAGACAGTAAGAAGAGTCATTCTTCTTGTACTTAAGTCGGCATTTTGCCATTTTTATATAATTCAGATGCAAATTCTGTGTTTCATCGTCAATAAGAAAGTCCAAAGGATACAGTAAACCTGACGTGAAGCTTCGGAATCTATAACTAGTGTCACAGGAATGGTTCAAAACGTAGACACTAAGGAGTGTCAGTCTTCTTGTACTTAAGTCGGCATTGTGCCTTTTGTATTTAATTCCGATGCAATTTCTGTGTTTCATCGTCAATAAGAGTGTCAGAGGGTGACAGTAAACCTGAAGTGAAGCATCGGAATCTATAACTAGTATCACAGGAATGGTTCAAAACATAGACAGTTGGAAGACTCACTCTTCTTGTACTTAAGTCGGCATTGTGCCTTTTGTATTTAATTCCGATGCAAATTCTGTGTTTTATCGTCTATAAGAAGGTCCAAAGGATAGAGTAAACCTGAAGTAAAGCTTCGGAATCTGTAACTAGTGTCACAGGAATGGTTCAAAACATAGGCCGTAAGAAGAGTAAGTCTTCTTGTACTTAAGTCGGCACTGTGCCGTTTGCATTTAATTCCGATGCAATTTCTCTGTTTCAACGTCAATAAGAATGTCAGAGGCATACAGTAAACCTGAAGTGAAGCATCGGAATCTATAATTAGTGTCACAGGAATGGTTCAAAACATACACAGCAAGAAGAGTCAGTCTTCTTGTACTTAGGTCGGCATTGTGCCTTTTGTATTTAATACCGATGCAATTTCTGTGTTTCATCGTGTATACGAAGGTCCAAGGGATACAGTAAACCTGAAGTGATGCATCTGAATCCATAACTAGTGCCACAGGAATGGTTCAAAACATAGACAGTCGGATGAGTCAGTCTTCTTGTACTTAAGTCGGCATTGTGCCTTTTGTATTTAATTCCGAAGCAATTTCTGTGCTTCATCGTCAATAAGAAGGTCCAAGGGATACAGTAAGAGTATAGTGAAGCATCGGAATCTAAAACTGGTCTCACAGGAAATATTCAAAACATAGTCAGTAAGAAGAGTCAGTCTTCTTGTACTTAAGTCGGCACTGTGCCGTTTGCATTTAATTCCGAGGCAATTTCTCTGTTTCAACGTCAATAAGAATGTCAGAGGCATACAGTAAACCTGAAGTGAAGCATCGGAATCTATAACTAGTGTCACAGGAGTGGTCCAAAACATAGACAGTAAGAAGAGTCAATCTTCTTGTACTTATGTCGGCATTGTGCCTTTTTTATATAATTCAGATGCAAATTCTGTGTTTCATCCTCAATAAGAAGGTCAGAGGGATACAGTAAATGTAAAGTGAAGCATCGGAGTCTATAACTAGAGTCACAGGAATGGTTCAGAACATAGACAGTAGGAGGAGTCAGCCTTCTTGTACCAAAGTCGGCATTGTGCCTTTTCAATTTAATTCCGATGCAAATTCTGTGTTTCATCGTCAATGAGAAGGTCCAAAGGATACAGATATCCTGAAGTAAAGCTTCGGAATCTGTAACTAGTGTCACAGGAATGGTTCAAAACATAGACAGTAAGAAGAGTCAGTCTTCTAGTACATAAGTCGGCATTGTGCCTTTTGTATTTAATTCCGATGAAATTTCTGTGTTTCATCCTCATTAAGAAGGTCAGAGGGATACAGTAAACGTGAAGTGAAGCATCGGAATCTGTAACTAGAGTCACAGGAATGGTTCAAAACATAGACAGTGGGTAGAGTCAGCCTTCTTGTACTAAAGTCGGCGTTGTGCCTTTTCAATTTAATTCCGATGCAATTTCTGTGTTTCGTCGTCAATAAGAAGGTCAGAGAGATACAGTAAATCTGAAGTGAAGCATCGTAATCTATAACTAGTGTCACAGGAATGGTTCAAAACATAGACAGTAAGAAGAGTTAGTCTTCTTGTACTTAAGTCGGCCTTGTGTCTTTTGCATTTAATTCCGATGCAATTACTGTGTTTCATCGTCAATATGAAGGTACAAGGGATACAGTACACTTATAGGGAAGCATCAGAAGCTAAAACTGGTCTCACAGGAAATGTTCAAATCATAGTCAGTAAGAAGAGTCAATCTTCCTGTACATAATTCGGCATTGTGCCTTTTGCATTCAGTTACGATGCAATATCTGTGTTTCATCGTCGATAAGAAGGTCCAAGGGATACAGTAAACCTGAACTGAAACATCGGAATCTGTAACTAATGCCACAGGAATGGTTCAAAACATACAACAATAAGAAGAGTCAGTCTTCTTCCACTTAAGTCGGCATTGTGCCCTTTGTATTTAATTCCGATGCAATTACTGTGTTTCATCGTCAATATGAAGGTCAGAGGGATACAGTAAATTTGAAGTGAAGCATCGGAATCTATAACTATTGTTACAGGAATTTTTCAAAACATAGACTGTAAGAAGAGTCAGTCTTCTTGTACTTAATACTGCATTGTGCCTTTTCTATCTAATTCCGTTGCAATTTCTGTGTTTCATCGACAATAAGCTTGTCAGAGGGATACAGAAAACCTGAATTGAAGCATCGGAATCTTTAACTAGTGTCACAGGAACGGTTCAAAACATAGACACTAGGAAGTGTCAGTCTTCTTGTACTTATTCAGCATTGTGCCTTTTCTATTTAATGCCGATGCAATTTCAGTGTTTCGTCGTCAATAAGAAGGTCCAAGGGATCCAGTAAACCTGAAGTGAAGCATCGGAATCTAAAACCGGTCTCACAGGAGAGGTTCAAAACATAGAGAGTAAGAAGAGCCAGTCATCTTGTATTTGAGTCGGCATTGTGCCTTTTGTATTAATTTCCGATGCAATCTCTGTGATTCATCGTCAATAAGAAGGTCCAAGGGATACAGTAAACGTATAGTGAAGCATCGGAAACTAAAACTGGTCTCACAGGAAATATTCAAAACATAGTCAGTAAGAAGAGTCAGTCTTCTTGTACTTAAGTCTGCACTGTGCCGTTTGCATTTAATTCCGATGCAATTTCTGTGTTTCATCGTCAATAAGAATGTCAGAGGGATTCAGTAAACCTGAAGTGAAGCATCGGAATCCATAACTAGTGTCACAGGAATGGTTCAAAACATAGACACTAAGAAGAGTCAGTCTTCTTGTACTTATGTCGGCATTGTGCCTTTTGTATTTAATTCCGATGCTATTTCTGTGTTCCGATGCTATTTCTGTGTTTCATCGTCGATAAGAAGGTCCAAGGGATACAGTAAACCTGAAGTGGAGCATCGGAATCTATAACTAGTGTCACAGGAATTTTTAAAAACATAGACAGTTATAAGAGTCAGTCTTCTTGTACTTAAGTCGGCATTGTGCCTTTTCTATTTAATTCCGATGCAATTTCTTTGTTTCGTCGTCAATAAGAAGGTCAGCGGGATACAGTAAACCTGAAGTGAAGCATCGGAATCTATAACTAGTGTCACAGGAATGGTTCAAAACATAGAGAGTAAGAAGAGTCAGTCTTCTTGTACTTAAGTCGACATTGTGCCTTTTGTATTAAATTCCGATGCTATTTCTGTTTCATCGTCGATAAGAAGGTCCAAGGGATACAGTAAACCTGAAGTGAAGCAACGTAATCTATAACTAGTGTCACAGGAATTGCTCAAAACATAGACAGTAAGAAGAGTCATTCTTCTTGTACTTAAGTCGGCATTGTGCCTCTTTTTTATAATTCAGATGCAAATTCTGTGTTTCATCGTCAATAAGAAGGTCCAAAGGATACAGTAAACCTGAAGTGAAGCTTCGGAATCCATAACTAGTGTCACAGGAATGGTTGTAAACATAGACAGTAAGAAGAGTCAGTCTTCTTGTACTTAAGTCGGCATTGTGCCTTTTGTATTTAATTCCGATGCAATTTCTGTGTTTCATCGTCAATAAGAATGTCAGAGGGATTCAGTAAACCTGAAGTGAAGCATCGGAATCCATAACTAGTGTCACAGGAATGGTTCAAAACATAGACAGTAGGAAAAGTCAGTCTTCTTGTACTTAAGTCGGCATTGTGCCTTTTGTATTCAGTTCCGATGCTATTTCTGTGTTTCATCGTCAATAAGAAGGTCCAAGGGATACAGTAAACCTGAAGTGGAGCATCGGAATCTATAACTAGTGTCACAGGAATTTTTAAAAACATAGACAGTTATAAGAGTCAGTCTTCTTGTACTTAAGTCGGCATTTTGCCTTTTCTATTTAATTCCGATGCAATTTCTGTGCTTCGTCGTCAATACGAAGGTCACAGGGATACAGTAAACCTGAAGTGAAGCATCGGAAACTGTAACTAGTGTCACAGGAATGGTTCAAAACATAGAGAGTAAGAAGAGTCAGTCTTCTTGTACTTAAGTCGGCGTTGTGCCTTTTGTATTAAATTCCGATGCTATTTCTGTTTCATCGTCGATAAGAAGGACCAAGGGATACAGTAAACCTGAAGTGAAGCATCGGAATCTGAAACCGGTCTCACAGGAAAGGTTCAAAACATAGAGAGTTAGAAGAGCCAGTCATCCTGTATTTGAGTCGGCATTGTGCCTTTTGTATTTAAGTCCGATGCAATTTCTGTGTTTCATCGTCAATACGAAAGTCAGAGGGATACAGTAAACCTGAAGTGAAGCATCGGAATCTGTAACTAGTGTCACAGGAATGGTTAAAACATAGACAGTAGGAAGAGTCAGTCTTCTTGTACTTAAGTCCGCATTGTGCCTTTTGTATTTAATCCCGATGCAATTTCTGTGCTTCGTCGTCAATAAGAAGGTCCAAGGGATACAGTAAACCTGAAGTAAAGCATCGGAATCTACAACTAGTGTCACAGGAATTGCTCAAAACATAGACACTAGGAAGAGTCAGTCTTCTTGTACTTATGTCGGCATTGTGCCTTTTCATTTTGATTCCGATGCAATTTCTGTGTTTCATCGTCAATAAGAAGGTCCAAAGGACACAGTACACCTGAAGTGAAGCTTCGGAATCTATAACTAGTGTCACAGGAATGGTTCAAAACATAGACAATAAGAAGAGTCTGTCTTCTTGTACTTAAATCGGCACTGTACCTTTTGTATTTAATTCCGATGCAATTTCTGTGTTTCATCGTCCGTAAGAGTGTCAGAGGGATACAGTAAACCTGAAGTGAAGCATCGGAATTTCAAACTAGTGTCACAGGATTTTTTCAAAACATAGACAGTTGGATGAGTCAGTCTTCCTGTACTTAAGTGGGCATTTTGCCTTTTCTATTCAATGCCGATGCAATTTCTGTGATTCGTCGTCAATAAGAAGGTCCAAGGGATACAGTAAACCTGAAGTGAAGCATCGGAATCTAAAACCGGTCCCACAGGAGAGGTTCAAAACATAGAGAGTAAGAAGAGCCAGTCATCTTGTATTTGAGTCGGCATTGTGCCTTTTGTATTTAATTCCGATGCAATTTCTGTGTTTCATCGTCAATAAGAAGGTCAGAGGGATACAGTAAACCTGAAGTGAAGCATCGGAATCTGTAACTAGTGTCACAGGAATGGTTAAAACATAGACAGTAGGAAGAGTCAGTCTTCATGTACTTAAGTCCGCATTGTGCCATTTGTATTTAATCCCGATGCAATTTCTGTGTTTCATCGTCAATAAGAAGATCAGAGAGATACAGTAAATTTGAAGTGAAGCATCGGAATCTATAACTATTGTTACAGGAATTTTTCAAAACATAGACTGTAAGAAAAGTCAGTCTTCTTGTGCTTAATACGGCATTGTGCCTTTTCTATTTATTTCCGATGCAATTTCTGGGTTTCATCGACAACAAGAATGTCAGAGGGATACAGTAAATCTGGAGTGAAGCATCGGAATCTATAACTAGTGTCACATGAACGGTTCCAACATAGACACTAGGAAGAGTCATTCTTCATGTACTTAAGTCGGCATTGTGCCTTTTACATTTAATTCCGATGCAATTTCTGTGTTTCATCGTCAATAAGAGATTCAGAGGGATACAGTAATCACGAAGTGAAGCATCGGAATCTATAACTAGTATCACAGGAATGGTTCAAAACATAGACAGTTGGAAGAGTCAGTCTTCTTGTACTTAAGTCGGCATTGTGTCTATTCTATTTAATTCCGATGGAATTTCTGTGTTTCGTCGTCAATAAGAAGGTCCAAGGGATACAGTAATCCTGAAGTGAAGCATCTGAATCTATACTTAGTGTCACAGGAATGGTTGAAAACATAGACACGGAAGTGTCAGGCTTCTTGTACTTAAGTCGGCATTGTGCCTTTTGTATTTAATTCCCATGCAATTTCTGTGATTCGTCGTCAATAAGAAGGTCCAAGGGATGCAGTAAACCTGAAGTGAAGCATCGGAATGTAAAACCGGTGTCACAGGAAAGGTTCAAAACATAGAGTGTAAGAAGAGCCAGCCATTTTGTAATTCAGTCGGCATTGTGCCTTTTGTATTTAATTCCGATGCAATTTCTGTGTTTCATCGTCAATAAGATGGTCAGAGGGATACAGTAAACCTGAATTGCAGCATCGGAATCTATAACTAGTGTCACAGGAATGGTACGAAACAGAGACAGTAGGAAGAGTCAGTCTTCTTGTACTTAAGTTGGCATTGTGCCTTTTGTATTTAATTCCGATGCTAGTTCTGTGTTTCGTCGTCGATAAGATGGTCCAAGGGATACAGTAAACCTAAAGTGAAACATCGGAATCTATAACTAGTGTCACAGGATTTGTTAAAAGCATAGGCAGTAAGAAGAGTCAGTCTTCTTGTACTTAAGTCGGCATTGTGCCTTTTGTATTTAATTCCGATGCTATTTCTGTGTTTCACCGTCGATAAGAAGGTCCAAGGGATACAGTAAACCTGAAATGAAGCATCCGAATCTATAACTAGTGTCACAGGAATTGCTCAAAACATAGACAGTAAGAAGAGTCAGTCTTCTTGTACTTAAGTCGGCATTGTGCCTTTTGTATTTAATTCCGATGCAAATTCTGTGTTTCATCGTCAATAAGAAGATCCAAAGGATACAGAATACCTGAAGTGAAGCTTCGGAATCTATAACTAGTGTCACAGGAATGGTTCAAAACATAGACAGTACGAAGAGTCAGTCTTCTTGTACTTTAATCGGCATTGTGCCGTTTGTATTTAATTCCGATGCAATTTCTGTGTTTCATCGCCAATAAGAGTGTCAGAGGGATACAGTAAACCTGAAGTGAAGCTTCGGAATCTATAAGTAGTATCACAGGAATGGTTCAAAACATAGACAGTTGGAAGAGTCAGTCTTCTTGTACTTGAGTCGGCATTGTGCTTTTCTATTTAATTCCGATTCAATTTCTGTGTTTCGTCGTCAATAAGAATGTCCAAGGGATACAGTAAACCAGAAGTGAAGCATCGGAATCTATATCTAGTGTCACAGGAATGGTTGAAAACATAGACACGGAAGAGTCAGTCTTCTTGTACTTAAGTCGGCATTGCGCTTTTTGTATTTAATTCCGATGCAATTTCTGTGTTTCGTCGTCAATAAGAAGGTCCAAGGGATACAGTAAACCTGAAGTGAAGCATCGGAATCTATAACTAG
Source organism: Schistocerca americana (assembly GCF_021461395.2). Lineage (NCBI taxonomy): Eukaryota > Metazoa > Arthropoda > Insecta > Orthoptera > Acrididae > Schistocerca > Schistocerca americana. The sequence goes on along the minus strand of NC_060130.1, from coordinate 18,907,794 downwards.
TGTCACAGGAGTGGTCCAAAGCATACACAGCAAGAAGAGTCAATCTTCTTGTACTTAAGGCGGGCTTGTGCCTTTTGTATTTAATTCCGATGCAATTTCTGTGTTTCATCGTCGATAAGAAGGTCCAAGAGATACAGTAATTATATAGTGAAGCATCGGTATCTAAAACTGGTCTCACAGGAAATGTTCAAATCATAGTCAGTAAGAAGATTCAGTCTTCTTGTACATAAGTCGGATTGTGCCTTTCCTACTTAATTCCAATGCAATTTCTGTGTTTCGTCGTCAATAAGAAGGTCCACGGGATACAGTAAACCTGAAGTGAAGCATCGGATTCTAAAATCGGTCTCACAGTAAAGGTTCAAAACATAGGGAGCAAGAAGAGCCAGTCATCTTGTATTTGAGTCGGCATTGTGCCATTTGTATTTAATTCCGATGCAATTTCTGTGCTTCATCGTCAATAAGTAGGTCAGAGGGATACAGTAAACCTGAAGTGAAGCATCGGAATCTATAACTAGTGTCACAGGAATGGTTCTAAACATAGACAGTAAGAAGAGTCAGTCTTCGTGTACTTAAGTCGTCCTTGTGTTTTTTGTATTTATTTCCGATGGAATTTCTGTGTTTCATCGTCAATTAGAAGGTCCAAGGCATACAATAAATGTATAGTGAATCATCGGAATCCAAAACTGGTCTCACAGGAAGTGTTCACAACATACTCAGAAAGAAGAGTCAGTCTTCTTGTACTTAAGTCGGCATTGTGCCTTTTGTATTTAATTCCGATGGAATTTCTGTGTTTCATCGTCTATAAGAAGGACAGAGGGATTCAGTAAACCGGAAGTGAAGCATCGGAATCTATAACTTGTCGCACAGGAATGGTACGAAACAGAGACAGTAGGAAGAGTCAGTCTTCTTGTACTTAAGTCGGCATTGTGCTTTTCTATTTAATTCCGATGCCAATTCTCTGTTTCGTCGTCAATAAGAAGGTCCAAGGGAAACAGTAAACCTGAAGTGAAGCATCGGAATCTATAACTAGTGTCACAGGAGTGGTTCAAAACATAGACAGTAAGAAGAGTCAGTCTTCTTGTACTTAAGTCGGCATTGTGCCTTTTCTTCTTAATTCCGATGCAATTTCTGTGTTTTATCGTCAACAAGAAGGTCAGAGGGATACAGTAAACCTGAAGTGAAGCATCGGAATCCATAACTAGTGTCACAGGAATGGTTCAAAACGTAGACAATTGGAAGAGTCAGTCTTCTTGTACTTAAGTCGGCATTGTGCCTTTCCTATTTAATTCCATTGCAATTTCTGTGTTTCGTCGTCAATAAGAAGGTCCACGGGATACAGTAAACATGAAGTGAAGCATCGGAATCTATAACTAGTGTCACAGGAATGGTTCAAAACTTAGACAGTAAGATGATTCAGTCTCCTTCCACGTAAGTGGGCATTGTGCTTTTTCTATTTAATTCCGAAGCAATATCTGTGTTTCATCGTCAATATAAAGGTCCAAGGGATACAGTAAACATATAGTGGAGCATCGGTATCTAAAACTGGTCTCACAGGAAATGTTCAATTCATAGTCAGTAAGAAGAGTCAGTCTTCTTATACTTAAGTCGGCATTGTGCCTTTCCTACTTAATTCCTATGGAATTTCTGTGTTTCGTCGTCAATAACAAGGGTCATGGGATGCAGTAAACCTGAAGTGAAGCATCAGAATCCATAACTAGTGTCACAGGAATGGTTCAAAACATAGACAGTAAGAAGAGTCAGTCCTCTTGTACTTAAGTCATCATTGTGCCCTTTGTATTTAATTCCGATGCAATATCTGTGTTTCATCGTCAATAAGAAGGTCAGAGGGATACAGTAAACCTGAAGTGAAGCATCGGAAACTATAACTAGTGTCACCGGAATGGTTCAAATCATAGACTGTAAGAAGAGTCAGTCTTCTTGTACATAAGTCGGCATTGTGCCTTTTGTATTTAATTCCGATGCAATTTCAGTGTTTCATCGTAAATAAGAAAGTCAGAGGGATACAGTAAGCCTGAAGTGAAGCATCGGAATCTATAACTAGTGTCACAGGAATGGTTCTAAACATAGACAGTAAGAAGAGTCAGTCTTCTTGTTATTAAGTCGGCCTTGTGCCCTTTGTATTTAATTCCGATGGAATTTCTGTGTTTCATCGTCAATTAGAAGGTCCAAGGGATACAATAAATATATAGTGAAGCATCGGAATCCAAAACTGGTCTCACAGGAAATGTTCACAACATAGTCAGTAAGAAGAGTCAGTCTTCTTGTACATAAGTCGGCATTGTGCCTTTTGTATTTAATTCCGATGGAATTTCTGTGTTTCATCGTCAATAAGAAGGTCAGAGAGATTCAGTAAACCTGAAGTGAAGCATCGGAATCTATAACCAGTGTCACTGGAATGGTACGAAACAGAGACAGTTGGAAGAGTCAGTCTTCTTGTACTTAAGTCGGCATTGTGCCTTTTCTTTTTAATTCCGATGCAATTTCTGCGTTTCATCGTCAATAAGATGGTCAGAGGGATACAGTAAACCTGAAGTGAAGCATCGGAATCAATAACTAGTGTCACAGGAATGGTCAAAACATAGACAATTGGAAGAGTCAGTCTTCTTGTACTTAAGTCGGCATTGTGCCTTTCCTATTTAATTCCGATGCAATTTCTGTGTTTCGTCGTCAATAAGAAGGGTCATGGGATGCAGTAAACCTGAAGTGAAGCATCGGAATCCATAACTAGTGGCACAGGAATGGTTCAAAACATAGACAGTAAGAAGAATCAGTCCTCTTGTACTTAAGTCGGCATTGTGCCCTTTGTATTTAATTCCGATGCAATATCTGTGTTTCATCGTCAATAAGAAGGTCAGAGGGATACAGTAAACCTCAAGTGATGCATCGGAATCTATAAATAGTGTCATGGGAACGGTTCAAAACATAGACAGCGGGAACAGTCGGTCATCTTGTACTTAAGTTGGTATTGTTCCTTTTCTATTTAATTCCGATGCAATTTCTGTGTTTCGTCGTCATTAAGAAGGTCCCAGGGATACAGTAAACCTGAAGTGAAGCATCGGAATCTATAACTAGTGTCACAGGAATGGTTCAAACCTTAGACAGTAAGATGAGTCAGTCTCCTTGTACGTAAGTCGGCATTGTGCCCTTTGTATTTAATTCCGAAGCAATTTCTGTGTTTCATCGTCAATATGAAGGTCAGAGGGATACAGTAAACCTGAAGTGAAGCATCGGAATCTATAACTAGAGTCACGGGAATGGTTCAAAACATAGAGAGTAGGAAGAGTCAGTCTTCTTATACTTAAGTCGGCACTGTGCCTTTTTTATTTAATTCCGAAGATATTTCTGTGTTTCATCGTCAATAAGAGGGTCAGAGGGATACAGTAAACCTGAAGTGAAGAATCAGAATGTATAACTAGTGTCACAGGAATGGTTCAAAACATAGACAGTAGGAAGAGTCAGTCTTCTTGTACTTAAGTCTGCATTGTGCCCTATGTATTTAATTCGGATCCAATTTCTGTGTTTCATCGTCAATAAGAAGGTCCAAGGGAAACAGTAAACCTGAAGTAAAGCATAGGAAACTATAACTAGTGTCACAGGAATGGTTCAAAACATATTTAGTAAGAAGAGTCAGTCTTCTTGTACTTAAGTCGGCACTGTGCCTATTCTGTTTAATTCCGATGCAATTTCTGTGTTTCATCGTCAATAAGAATGTCAGATGGATACAGTAAACCTGAAGTGAAGCATCGGAATCTCTAACTAGTGTCACAGGGATGGTTCAAAACATAGACAGTAGGAAGAGTCAGTCTTCTTGTACTTAAGTCGGCATTGTGCCTTTTGTAATTAATTCCGATGCAATTTCTGAGATTCATCGTCAATAAGAAGGTCAGAGGGATATAGTAAAACTGAAGTGAAGCATCAGAATCTATAACTAGTGTCACAGGAATGGTTCAAACTTCGACAGTAAGAAGAGTCAGTCTACTTGTACTTAAGTCGTCATTCTGCCTTTTGTATTTAATCCCGATGCAATTTCTGTGTTTCATCGTCAATAAGAAGGTCCAAGGGATACAGTACACCTGAAGTGATGCATCGGAATCTGTAACTAGTGTCACAGGAATGGATCAAATCATAGACCGTAAGAAGAGTCAGTCTTCATGTACTTAAGTCGGCATTGTGTCTTTAGTATTAAATTTCGATGCAATTTCTGTGTTTCATCGTCAATAAGAAGGTCCAAGGGATACAGTAAAAACACATAGTGAAGCATCGCAATCTGAAACTGGTCTCACAGGAAGTGTTCAAATCACAGTCAGTAAGAAGCGTCAGTCTTCTTGTACTTAAGTCGCCATTGTGCCTTTTGTATTTAATTCCGAAGCAATTTCTGTGTTTCATCGTCAATAAGAAGTTCTGAGGGATACAGTAAACCTGAAGTGAAGCAACGGAATCTATAACATGTGTCACAGGAATGGTTTAAAACATAGACAGTAGGATGAGTCAGTCTTCTTGTACTTAGGTCGGCATTGTGCCTTTTGTATTTAATTTTGATGCATTTTCTGTGTTTCATCGTCAATAAGTAGGTCCAAGGGATACAGTAAAAACACATAGTGAAGCATCGCAATCTGAAACTGGTCTCACAGGATGTGTTCAAATCATAGACAGTAAGAAGAGTCAGTCTTCTGGTACTAAAGTCGGCATTGTGCCTTTTGAATTTAATTCCGATACAATTTCTGTGTTTCATCGACAATAATAAGGTCCAAGTGATACAGTAAACCTGAAGTGAAGCATCTGAAACTATAGCTAGTGTCACCGGAATGGTTCAAAGTATTGACAGTAAGAAGAATCAGTCTTCTTGTACTTAAGTCGGCATTGTGCCTGTTGTATTTAATTCTGATGCAATTTCTGTGTTTCATCGTAAATAAGAAGGTCCAAGGGATACAGTAAACCTGAAGTGAAGCATCGGAATCTATAACTAGTGTCACAGGAATGATTCAAAACATAGACAGTAAGAAGAGTCAGTCTTCTTGTACTTAAGTCGGCATTGTGCCTTTTGTATTTAATTCCGATGCAATTTCTGTGTTTCATCGTCAATAAGAAGGTCCAAGTGATACAGTAAACCTGAAGTGAATCATCGGAAACTATAACTAGTGTCACCGGAATGGTTCACAACATAGACAGTAAGAAGAGTAAGTCTTCTTGTACTTAAGTCGGCATTGTGCGTTTTGTATTTAATTCCGATGCAATTTCTGTGTTTCATCGTAAATAGGAAGGTCAGAGGGATACAGTAAACCTGAAGTGAAGCATCGGAATCTATAACTAGTGTCACAGGAATGGTTTGAAACATAGACAGTAAGAAGAGTCAGTCTTCCAGTACTTAAGTCGGCATTGTGTCTTTAGTATTTAATTTCGATGCAATTTCTGTGTTTCATCGTCAATAAGAAGGTCCAAGGGATACAGTAAACACATAGGGAAGCATCGCAATCTAAAACTGGTCTCACAGGAATTGTTCAAATCATAGTCAGTAAGAAGAGTCAGTCTTCTTGTACTTAAGTCGCCATTGTGCCTTTTCTATTTAATTCAGATGCAATTTCTGTGATTCATCATCAAGAAGAAGGTCAGAGGGATGCAGTGAACCTGAAGTGAAGCATCGGAATCTAAAACTAGTGTCACAGAAAAGGTTCAAAACATAGACAGTAAGAAGAGTCTGTCGTCTTGTACTTAAGTCGACATTGTGCCTTTTGTATTTAATTCCGATGCAATTTCTGTGTTTCATCGTCAATAAGAAGTTCTGGGGGATACAGTAAACCTGAAGTGAAGCATCGAAATCTATAACTAGTGTCACAGGAATGGTGAAAAGCATAGACAGTAGGAAGAGTCAGTCTTCTTGTACTTAAGTCGGCATCGTGCGTTTTGTATTTAATTCCGATGCAATTTCTGTGTCTCATCGTAAATAAGAAGGTCAGAGGGATACAGTAAACCTTAAGTGAAGCATCGGAATCTATAACTTGTGTCAAAGGAATGGTTCAAAACATACACAGCAAGAAGAGTCAGTTTTCTTGTACTTATGTCGGCATCGTGCCTTTTGTATTTAATTTTTATGCAATATCTGAGTTTCATCGTCATTAAGAAGGTCCAAGGGATACAGTAAACACATAGTGAAGCATGGGAATCCAAAACTGGTCTCACAGGAAATGTTCAAATCATAGTCAGTAAGAAGAGTCAGTCTTCTTGTACTTAAGTCGGCATTGTGCCTTTTCTATGTAATTCCGATGCAATTTCTGCGTTTTATCGTCAATAAGAACGTCCAAGGGATACAGTAAACCTGAAGTGAAGCACCGGAATCCAAAATCGGTCTCTGAGGAAAGCTTCAAAACTTAGAGAGTAAGAAGAGCCAGTCATCTTGTATTTGAGTCGGCATTGTGCCTTTTGAATTTAATTCCGATGCAGTTTCTGTGTTTCATCGACAATAAGAAGGTCAGAGGGAATCAGTAAACCTGAAGTGAAGCATCGGAATCTATAACTAGTGTCACAGGAATGGTTAAAACATAGACAGTAGGAAGAGTCAGTCTTGTTGTACTTAAGTCGGCATTGTGCCTTTTCTAATTAATTCCGATGCAAGTTCTGTGTTTCATCGTCAATAAGAAGGTCCAAGGGATACAGTAAACATATAGTGAAGCATCGGAATCTAAAACTTGTCTCACAGGAAATGTTCACAACATAGTCAGTAAGAACAGTCAGTCTTCTTGTACTTAAGTCGGCATTGGGCATTTTGTATTTAATTCTGATGCAATTTCTGTGTTTCATCATCAATAAGAAGGTCAGAGGGATACAGTAAACCTGAAGTGAAGCACCGGAATCTATAACTAGTGTCACAGGAATGGTTCAAAACATAGACAGTAGGAAGAGTCAGTCTTCTTGTACTTAAGTCGGCATTGTGCCTTTTCTATTTAATTCCGATGCAATTTCTGTGTTTCATCGCCGATAAGAAGGTCCAAGGGATACAGTAATCCTGAAGTGAAGCATCGGAATCTATAACTAGTGTCACAGGAATTGTTCAAAACATAGACAGTAAGAAGAGTCAGTCTTCTAGTACTAAAGTCGGCATTGTGCCTTTTGAATTTAATTCCGATGCAATTTCTGTGTTTCATCGTCAATAAGAAGGTCCATGTGATACAATAAACCTGAAGTGAAGCATCGTAAACTATAACTACTGTCACCGAAATGGTTCAAAACATAGACAGTAAGAAGAGTCAGTCTTCTTGTACTTAAGTCGGCATTTTGCCTTTTGTATTTAATTCCGATGCAATTTCTGTGTTTCATCGTAAATAAGAAGGTCAGAGGGATACAGTAAACCTGAAGTGAAGCACCGGAATCTATAACTAGTGTCACAGGAATGGTTCAAAACATAGACAGTAGGAAGAGTCAGTCTTCTTGTACTTAAGTCGGCATTGTGCCTTTTGTATTTAATTCCGATGCAGTTTCTGTGTTTCATCGTCAACAAGAAGGTCAGAGGGATACAGTAAACCTGAAGTGAAGCATCGGAATCTATAACTAGTGTCACAGGAAGGGTTCAAAACAGAGACAGTAGGAAGAGTCAGTCTTCTTGTACTTAAGTCGGCATTGTGCCTTTTGTATTTAATTCCGATGCAAATTCTGTGTTTCGTCGTCAATAAGAAGGTCCAAGGGATACAGTAAACCTATAGTGAAGCATCGGAATCTGTAACAAGTGTCACAGGAATGGTTCAAATCATGGACAGTAAGAAGAGTCAGTCTTCTTGTACTTAAGTCGGCATTGTGCCTTTTCTATTTAATTCCGATGCAATTTCTGTGTTTCATCGTCAATAACAGGGTCAGAGGGATACAGTAAACTTGAAGTGAAGCATCGGATCCTATAACTAGTGTCACAGGAATGGTTCAAAACCTAGACAATAGGAAGGGTCAGTCTTCTTGTACTTAAGCCGGCATTGTGCCTTTCCTATTTAATTCCGATGCAATTTCTGTGTTTCGTCGACAATAAGAAGGTCCAAGGGATGCAGTAAACCTAAAGTGAAGCATCGGAATCTATAACTAGCGTCACAGGAATGGTTCAAACATAGACAGTAGGAAGTGTCAGTCTTCTTGTACTTAAGTCGGCATTGTGCTTTTTGTATTTAATTCCGATGCAATTTGTGTGTTTCATCGTCAATAAGAAGGTCCAAGGGAGACAGTAAACCTGAAGTGAAGCATCGGAGTCTATAACTAGTGTCACAGGAATGGTTCAAAACATAGACAGTAAGAAGAGTCTTTCTTCTTGTACTTAAGTCGGCATTGTGCCTTTTGTATTTAATTTCGATGCAATTTCTGTGTTTCATCGTCAATAAGAAGGTCCAAGGGATACAGTAAACACATAGTGAAGCATCGGAATCTAAAACTCGTCTCACAGGAAATGTTCAAATCATAGTAAATAAGAAGAGTCAGTCTTCTTGTACTTAAGTCGGCATTGTGCCTTTTCTATGTAATTTTGATGCAATTTCTGTGTTTCGTCGTCAATAAGAAGGTTCAAGGGATACAGTAAACATGAAGTGAAGCACCGGAATCTAAAACCGGTCTCTCAGGAAAGGTGCAAAGCATAGCGAGTAAGAAAAGCCAGCCATCTTGTATTTTAGTCGGCGTTGTGCCTTTTGTATTTAATTCCGATGCAGTTTCTGTGTTTCATCGTCAATAAGAAGGTCAGAGGGAATCAGTAAACCTGAAGTGAAGCATCGGAATCTATGACTAGTGGCACAGGAATTGTTAAAACATAGACAGTAGGAAGAGTCAGTCTTCTTGTACTTATGTCGGCATTGTGCCGTTTCTATTTAATTCCGATGCAATGTATGTGTTTCATCGTCAATAAGAAGGTCCAAGGGATACAGTAAACATATAGTGAAGCATCGGAATCTAAAACTGGTCTCACAGGAAATGTTCACATTATAGTCAGTAAGAAGAGTCAGTCTTCTTGTACTTAAGTCGGCATTGAGCCCTTTGTATTTAATTCCGATGCAGTTTCTGTGTTTCATCGTCAACAAGAAGGTCAGAGGGATACAGTAAACCTGAAGTGAAGCATCGGAATCTATAACTAGTGTCACAAGGATGGTTCAAAACAGAGACAGTAGGAAGACTCAGTCTTCTTGTACTTAAGTCGGCATTGTGCCTTTTTTATTTAATTCCGATGCAAATTCTTTGTTTCGTAGTCAATAAGAAGGTCCAAGGGATACAGTAAACCTGAAGTGAAGCATCGGAATCTGTAACTAGTGTCACAGGAATGGTTCAAATCATAGACAGTAAGAAGAGTCAGTTTTCTTGTACTTAAGTCGGCATTGTGCCTTTTCTATTTAATTCCGATGCAATTTCTGTGTTTCATCGTCAGTAACAGGGTCAGAGGAATACAGTAAACTTGAAGTGAAGCATCGGATCCTATAACTAGTGTCACAGGAATGGTTCAAAACCTAGACAATAGGAAGTGTCAGTCTTCTTGTACTTAAGCCGGCATTGTGCCTTTCCTATTTAATTCCGATGCAATTTCTGTGTTTCGTCGTCAATAATAAGGTCCAAGGGATGCAGTAAACCTGAAGTGAAGCATCGGAATCTACAACTAGCGTCACAGGAATGGTTCAAAACATAGACAGTAAGAAGAGTCAGTCCTCTTGTACTTAAGTCGGCATTGTGCCTTTTGAATTTAATTCCGATGCAATTTCTGTGCTTCATCGACAATTAGAAGGTCAGAGGGATACAGTAAACCTGAAGTGAAGCAACGGAATCTATAACTGGTGTCACAGAAAAGGTTCAAAACATAGACAGTAAGAAAAGTCTGTCGTCATGTACTTAAGTCGACATTGTGCCTTTTGTATTTAATTCCGATGCAATAACTGTGTTTCATCGTCACTAAGAAGGTCTGAGGGATACAGTAAACCAGAAGTGAGGCATCGGAATCTATAACTAGTGTCACAGGAATGGTGCAAAGCATGGACAGTAGGAAGAGTCAGTCTTCTTGTACTTAAGTCGGCATTCTGCTTTTCTATTTAATTCCGATGCAGTTTCTGTGTTTCGACGCCAAATACGAAGGTCAGAGGGATAGAGTAAACCTTAAGTGAAGCATCGAAATCTGCAACTAGTGTGACAGGAATTGTTCAAAACATACACAGCATGAAGAGTCAGTCTTCCTGTACTTAAGTCGGCATTGTGCCTTTTGCAATTAATTCCGATACAATTTGTGTGTTTCATCGTCAATAAGAAGGTCCAAGCGATACAGTAAACCTGAAGTGATGCATCGGAATCTATAACTAGTAGCACAGGAATGGTTCAAAGCATAGTCAGTAGGAAATTCAGTCTTCTTGTACTTAAGTCGGCATAGTGCTTTTTGTATTTAATTCCGATGCAATTTCTGTGTTTCATCGTCAATAAGAAGGTCCAAGGGATACAGTAAACCTGAAGTGAAGCATCGGAGTCTATAACTAGTGTCACAGGAATGGTTCAAAACATAGACAGTAAGATGAGTCATTTTTCTTGTACTTAAGTCGGCATTGTGCCTTTTGTATTTAATTTCGATGCAATTTCTGTGTTTCATCGTCAATAAGAAGGTCCAAGGGATACAGTAAACACATAGTGAAGCATCGGAATCTAAAACTGGTCTCACAGGAAATGTTCAAATCATAGAAAATAAGAAGAGTCGGTCTTCTTGTACTTAAGTCGGCATTGTGCCTTTTCTATTTAATTCCGATGCAATGTATGTGTTTCATCGTCAATAAGAAGGTCCAAGGGATACAGTAAACATATGGTGAAGCATCGGAATCTAAAACTGGTCTCACAGGAAGTGTTCACATCATAGTCAGTAAGAAGAGTCAGTCTTCTTGTGCTAAGTCGGCATTGTGCATTTCGTATTTAATTCCGGTGCAGTTTCTGTGTTTCGTCGTCAATACGAAGGTCAGAGGGGGACAGTAACCCTTAAGTGAAGCATCGAAATCTATAACTAGTGTCACAGGAATGGTTCAAAAAATAGACATCAAGATGAGTCAGTTTTCTTGTACGTAAGTCGGCATTGTGCCTTTTCTATTCAATTTCGGTGCAAATTCTGTGTTTCATCATCAAGAAGAAGGTCAGAGGGATGCAGTAAACCAGAAGTGAAGCATCGGAATCTATAACTGGTGTCACAGAAAAGGTTCAAAACATAGACAGTAAGAAAAGACTGTCGTCTTGAACTTAAGTCGACATTGTGCCTTTTGTTTTTAATTCCGATGCAATTTCTGTGTTTCATCGTCAATAAGAAGGTCTGAGGGATACAGTAAACCTGAAGTGAAGCATCGGAATCTATAACTTATGTCACATGAATGGTGCAAAGCATAGACAGTAGGAAGAGTAAGTCTTCTTGTACTTAAGTCGGCATTGTGCCTTTTCTATTTAGTTCCGATGCAGTTCTGTGTTTCGTCGTCAATACGAAGGACAGATGGATAGAGTAAACCTTAATTGAAGCATCGGAATCTATAACTAGTGTCACAGGAATGGTTTCAAACATACACAGCAAGGAGAGTCAGTCTTCTTGTACTTAGGTTGGCATTGTGTTATTTGTATTTATTTCCGATGCAATTTGTGTGTTTCATCGTCAATAACAGGGACAGAGGGATACAGTAAACTTTAAGTGAAGCATCGGATCCTATAACTAGTGTCACAGGAATGGTTCAAAACCTAGACAATAGGAAGGGCCAGTCTTCTTGTACTTAAGCCGGCATTGTGCCCTTCCTATTTAATTCCGATGCAACTTCTGTGTTTCATCGTCAATATGAAGGTCCAAGGGATGCAGTAAACCTGAAGTGAAGCATCGGAATCTATAACTAGTGTCACAGGAATGGTTCAAAACATACACAGCATGAAGAGTCAGTCTTCTCGTACATAAGTCGGCATTGTGCCTTTTGTATTTAATTCCGATGCAATTTCTGTCTTTCATCGTCAATAAGAAGGTCCAAGGGATACAGTAAACCTGAAGTGAAGCATCGGAATCTTAACTAGTGTCACAGGAATGGTTCAAAACATAGATAGTAAGAAGAGTCATTCTTCTTGTACTTAAGTCGGCATTGTGCCTTTTGTATTTAATTTCGATCCAATTTCTGTGTTTCATCGTCAATAAGAAGGTCCAAGGGATACAGTAAACACATAGTGAAGCATCGGAATCTAAAACTGGTCTCACTGGAAATGTTCAAATCATAGTAAATAAGAAGAGTCAGTCTTCTTGAACTTAAGTCGGCATTGTGCCTTTTCTATGTAATTTTGATGCACTTTCTGTGTTTCGTCGTCAATAAGAAGGTCCAAGGGATACAGTAAACATTAAGTGAAGCACCGGAATCTATAACCGGTCTCTCAGGAAAGGTTCAAACATAGAGAGTAAGAAGGGCCAGTCATCTTGTATTTGAGTCGCCATTGTGCCTTTTGTATTTAATTCCGATGCAGTTTCTGTGTTTCATCGTCAATAAGAAGGTCAGAGGGAATCAGTAAACCTGAAGTGAAGCATCGGAATCTATAACTAGTGTCACAGGAATGGATAAAACATAGACAGTAGCAAGAGTCAGTCTTCTTGTACTTAAGTCGGCATTGTGCCTTTTGTATTTACTTCCGATGCAATTTGTGTGTTTCATCGTCAATAGGAAGGTCCAATGGATACAGTAAACCTGAAGTGATGCATCGGAATCTATAACTAGTGTCACGGGAATGGTTCATGACATAGACAGTAGGAAGTGTCAGTTTTCTTGTACTTCAGTCGGCATTGTGCCTTTTGTATTTCATTCCGAAGCAATTTTTGTGTTTCATCGTCAATAAGAAGGTCCAAGGGATACAGTACACCAGAAGTGAAACATCGGGATCTATAACTAGTGTCACAAGAATGGTTCAAATCATAGACAGTAAGAAGAGTCAGTCTTCTTGTACTTAAGTCGGCATTGTGCCTTTTGTATTTAATTTCGATGCAATTTCTGTGTTTCATCGTCAATAAGAAGGTCCAAGGGATACAGTAAACACATAGTGAAGCATCGGAATCTAAAACTGGTCTCACAGGAAATGTTCAAATCATAGTAAGTAAGAAGGGTCAATCTTCTTTTACTTAATTCGGCATTGGGCCTTTTCTATGTAATTTTGATGCAATTTCTGTGTTTCGTCGTCAATAAGAAGGTCCAAGGGATACAGTAAACCTGAAGTGAAGCACCGGAATCTAAAACCGGTCTCTCAGGAAAGGTGCAAAACATAGAGAATAAGAAGAGCCAGTCTCCTTGTATTTGAGTCAGCATTGTGCCTTTTGTATATAATTCTGATGCAGTTTCTGTGTTTCATCGTCAATAAGAAGGTCAGAGGGAATCAGTAAACACGAAGTGAAGCATCGGAATCTATAACTAGTGTCACAGGAATGGTTAAAACATAGACAATAGGAAGAGTCTGTCTTCTGGTATTTAAGTCGGCATTGTGCCATTTCTATTTAATTCCGATGCAATGTATGTGTTTCATCGTCAATAAGAAGGTCTAAGGGATACAGTAAACGTATAGTGAAGCATCGGAATCTAAAACTGGTCTCACAGGAAATGTTCACAACATAGTCAGTAAGAAGAGTCAGTCTACTTGTACTTAAGTCGGCATTGTGCATTTTGTATTTAATTCCGATGCAATTTCTGTGTTTCATCATCAATAAGAAGGTCAGAGGGATACAGTAAACCTGAAGTGAAGCAACGGAATCCATAACTAGTGTCACAGGAATGGTTCAAACGTAGACAGTAGGAAGAGTCAGTCTTCTTGTACTTAAGTCAGCATTGTGCCTTTTCTATTTAATTCCGATGAACTTCTGTGTTTCGTCGTCAATAAGAAGGTCAATATTATACAGTAAACCTAAAATGAAGCATCGGAATCTATAACTAGTGTCACAGGAATGGTTCAAAACATAGACAGTAAGAAGAGTCAGTATTCTTGTACTTGAATCGGCATTGTGTCTTTTGTATTTAATTCCGATGCTATTTCTGTGTTTCATCGTCAATAAGAAGGTCCAAGTGATACAGTAAACCTTAAGTGAAGCATCGGAATCTTTAACTAGTGTCACAGGAATGGTTCAAAACATAGATAGTAGGAAGAGTCATTCTTCTTGTACTTAAGTCGGCATTGTGCCTTTTGTATTTAATTTCGATCCAATTTCTGTGTTTCATCGTCAATAAGAAGGTCCAAGGGATACAGTAAACACATAGTGAAGCATCAGAATCTAAAACTGGTCTCACAGGAAATGTTCAAATCATAGTAAATAAGAAGAGTCAGTCTTCTTGTACTTAAGTCGGCATTGTGCCTTTTCTATGTAATTTTGATGCACTTTCTGTGTTTCGTCGTCAAGAAGAAGGTCCAAGGGATACAGTAAACATTAAGTGAAGCACCGGAATCTATAACCGGTCTCTCAGGAAAGGTTCAAACATAGAGAGTAAGAAGAGCCAGTCATCTTGTATTTGAGTCGCCATTGTGCCTTTTGTATTTAATTCCGATGCAGTTTCTGTGTTTCATCGTCAAAAAGAAGGTCAGAGGGAATCAGTAAACCTGAAGTGAAGCATCCGAATCAATAACTAGTGTCACAGGAATGGATAAAACATAGACAGTAGGCAGAGTCAGTCTTCTTGTACTTAAGTCGGCATTGTGCCTTTTCTATTTAATTCCGATGCAATGTATGTGTTTCATCGTCAATAAGAAGGTCCAAGGGGTACAGTAAACAATAGTGAAGCATCGGAATCTAAAACTGGTCTCACAGGAAATGTTCACAACATAGTCAGCAACAAGAGTCAGTCTTCTTGTACATAAGTCGGCATTGTGCATTTTGTATTTAATTCCGATGCAGTTTCTGTGTTTCGTCGTCAATACGAAGGTCAGAGGGAGACAGTAAACCTTAATTGAAGCATCGGAATCTATAACTAGTGTCACAGGAATGGTTCAAAACATACACAGCAAGAAGAGTCAGTCTTCTTGTACTTAAGTCGGCATTGTGCCTTTTGTATTTACTTCTGATGCAATTTGTGTCTTTCATCGTCAATAAGAAGGTCCAAGGGATACAGTAAACCTGAAGTGATGCATCGGAATCAATAACTAGTGTCACGGGAATGGTTCATGACATAGACAGTAGGAAGTGTCAGTTTTCTTGTACTTCAGTCGGCATTGTGCCTTTTGTATTTAATTCCGAAGCAATTTCTGTGTTTCATCATCAATAAGAAGGTCAGAGGGATACAGTAAACCTGAAGTGAAGCAACGGAATCCATAACTAGTGTCACAGGAATGGTTCAAACATAGACAGTAGGAAGAGTCAGTCTTCTTGTACTTAAGTCGGCATTGTGCCTTTTCTATTTAATTCCGATGAACGTCTGTGTTTCGTCGTCAATAAGAAGGTCCAAGGGATACAGTAAACCTGAAGTGAAGCACCGGAATCTAAAACCGGTCTCTCAGGAAAGGTGCAAAACATAGAGAGTAAGAAGAGCCAGTCTTCTTGTATTTGAGTCAGCATTGTGCCTTTTGTATATAATTCCGATGCAGTTTCTGTGTTTCATCGTCAATAAGAAGGTCAGAGGGAATCAGTAAACCTGAAGTGAAGCATCGGAATCTATAACTAGTGTCACAGGAATGGTTAAAACATAGACAGTAGGAAGAGTCAGTCTTCTTGTACTTAAGTCGGCATTGTGCATTTTCTATTTAATTCCGATGCAATGTATGTGTTTCATCGTCAATAAGAATGTCTAAGGGATACAGTAAACGTATAGTGAAGCATCGGAATCTAAAACTGGTCTCACAGGAAATGTTCACAACATAGTCAGTAAGAAGAGTCAGTCTACTTGTACTTATGTCGGCATTGTGCATTTTGTATTTATTCCGATGCAATTTCTGTGTTTCATCGGCAATAAGAAGGTCCAAGTGATACAGTAGACCTGAAGTGAAGCATCGGAATCTATAACTAGTGTCACAGGAATAGTTCAAATCATTGACAGTAAGAAGAGTCAGTCTTCTTGTACTTAAGTCGGCATTGTGCCTTTTGTATTTGAGTCCGATGCAATTTCTGTGTTTCATCGTCAATAAGAAGGTCAGAGGGATACAGTAAACCTGAAGTGAAGCATCGGAATGTCACAAGAATGGTTCAAAACATAGACAGTAGGAAGAGTCAGTCTTCTTGTACTTGAATCGGCATTGTGTCTTTTGTATTTAATTCCGATGCTATTTCTGTGTTTCATCGTCAATAAGAAGGTCCAAGTGATACAGTAGACCTGAAGTGAAGCATCGGAAACTATAACTAGTGTCACCGGAATGGTACAAAAAATAGACAGTAAGAAGAGTCAGTCTTCTTGTACTTAAGTCGGCATTGTGCCTTTTGTATTTAATTTCGATCCAATTTCTGTGTTTCATCGTCAATAAGAAGGTCCAAGGGATACAGTAAACACATAGTGAAGCATCGGAATCTAAAGCTGGTCTCACAGGAAATATTCAAATCATAGTAAATAAGAAGAGTCAGTCTTCTTGTACTTAAGTCGGCATTGTGCCTTTTCTATGTAATTTTGATGCACTTTCTGTGTTTCGTCGTCAATAAGAAGGTCCAAGGGATACAGTAAACATGAAGTGAAGCACCGGAATCTAAAACCGGACTCTCAGGAAAGGTTCAAAACATAGAGAGTAAGAAGAGCCAGTCATCTTTTATTTTTGCCGGCATTGTGCCTTTTGTATTTAATTCCGATGCAGTTTCTGTGTTTCATCGTCAATAAGAAGGTCAGAGGGAATCAGTAAACCTGAAGTGAAGCATCGGAATCAATAACTACTGTCACAGGAATGGTTAAAACATAGACAGTAGGAAGCGTCAGTCTTCTTGTACTTAAGTCGGCATTGTGCCTTTTCTATTTAATTCCGATGCAAATTCTGTGTTTCATCATCAAGAAGAAGGTCAGAGGGATGCAGTAAAAACCTGAAGTGAAGCATCGGAATCTATAACTGGTGTCACAGAAAAGGTTCAAAACATAGACAGTAAGAAAAGTCTGTCGTCTTGAACTTAAGTTGACATTGTGCCTTTTGTATTTAATTCCGATGCTATTTCTGTGTTTCATCGTCAATAAGAAGGTCTGAGGAATACAGTAAACCTGAAGTGAAGCATCGGAATCTGTAACTAGTGTCACAGGAATGGATAAAACATAGACAGTAGGAATACTCAGTCTTCTTGTACTTAAGTCGGCATTGTGCCTTTTCTATTTAATTCCGATGCAATGTATGTGTTTCATCGTCAATAAGAAGGTCCAAGGGGTACAGTAAACAATAGTGAAGCATCGGAATCTAAAACTGGTCTCACAGGAAATGTTCACAACATAGTCAGTAAGAAGAGTCAGTCTTCTTGTACATAATTCGGCATTGTGCATTTTGTATTTAATTCCGATGCAGTTTCTGTGTTTCGTCGTCAATACTAAGGTCAGAGGGAGACAGTAAACCTTAAGTGAAGCATCGGAATCTATAACTAGTGTCACAGGAATGGTTCAAAACATACACAGCAAGAAGAGTCAGTCTTCTTGTACTTAAGTCGGCATTGTGCCTTTTGTATTTACTTCCGATGCAATTTGTGTGTTTCATCGTCAATAAGAAGGTCCAAGGGATACAGTAAACCTGAAGTGATGCATCGGAATCTATAACTAGTGTCACGGGAATGGTTCATGACATAGACAGTAGGAAGTGTCAGTTTTCTTGTACTTCAGTCGGCATTGTGCCTTTTGTATTTAATTCCGAAGCAATTTCTGTGTTACATCGTCAATAAGAAGGTCCAAGGGATACAGTAAACCAGAAGTGAAACATCGGGATCTATAACTAGTGTCACAAGAATGGTTCAAAACATAGACAGTAAGAAGAGTCAGTCTTCTTGTACTTAAGTCGGCATTGTGCCTTTTGTATTAAATTTCGATGCAATTTCTGTGTCTCATCGTCAATAAGAAGGTCCAAGGGATACAGTAAACACATAGTGAAGCATCGGAATCTAAAACTGGTCTCACAGGAAATGTTCAAATCATAGTAAGTAAAAGGGTCAGTCTTCTTTTACTTAAGTCGGCATTGTGCCTTTCCTATGTAATTTTGATGCAATTTCTGTGTTTCGTCGTCAATAAGAAGGTCCAAGGGATACAGTAAAACTGAAGTGAAGCACCGGAATCTAAAACCGGTCTCTCAGGAAAGAAGCAAAACATAGAGAGTAAGAAGAGCCAGTCTTCTTGTATTTGAGTCAGCATTGTGCCTTTTGTATATAATTCCGATGCAGTTTCTGTGTTTCATCGTCAATAAGAAGGTCAGAGGGAATCAGTAAACCTGAAGTGAAGCATCGGAATCTATAACTAGTGTCACAGGAATGGTTAAAATAAACAGTACAGTAGGAAGAGTCTGTCTTCTGGTATTTAAGTCGGCATTGTGCCTTTTCTATTTAATTCCGATGCAATGTATGTGTTTCATCGTCAATAAGAAGGTCTAAGGGATACAGTAAACGTATAGTGAAGCATCGGAATCTCACTGGTCTCACAGGAAATGTTCACAACATAGTCAGTAAGAAGAGTCAGTCTACTTGTACTTAAGTCGGCATTGTGCATTTTGTATTTAATTCCGATGCAATTTCTGTGTTTCATCATCAATAAGAAGGTCAGAGGGATACAGTAAACCTGACGTGAAGCAACGGAATCCATAACTAGTGTCACAGGAATGGTTCAAACATAGACAGTAGGAAGAGTCAGTCTTCTTGTACTTAAGTCGGCATTGTGCCTTTTCTATTTAATTTCGATGAACTTCTGTGTTTCGTCGTCAATAAGAAGGTCAAAAGGATACAGTAAACCTAAAATGAAGCATCGGAATCTATAACTAGTGTCACAGGAATGGTTCAAAACATAGACAGTAAGAAGAGTCAGTATTCTTGTACTTATGTCGGCATTGTGCCTCTTGTATTTAATTCCGATGCAATTTCTGTGTTTCATCGTCGATAAGAAGGTCCAAGGGATACAGTAAACCTGAAGTGAAGCATCGGAATCTATAACTAGTGTCACAGGAATAGTTCAAATCATTGACAGTAAGAAGAGACAGTCTTCTTGTACTTAAGTCGCCATTGTGCCTTTTGTATTTAATTCCGATGCAATTTCTGTGTTACATCGGCAATAAGAAGGTCCACGTGATACAGTAGACCTGAAGTGAAGCATCTGAAACTATAACTAGTGTCACCGGTATGGTTCAAAACATAGACAGTAAGAAGAGTCGGTCTTCTTGTACTTAAGTCGGCATTGTGCCTTTTGTATTTGAGTCCGATGCAATTTCTGTGTTTCATCGTCAATAAGAAGGTCCAAGGGATACAGTAAAACTGAAGTGAAGCACCGGAATCTAAAACCGGTCTCTCAGGAAAGGTGCAAAACATAGAGAGTAAGAAGAGCCAGTCTTCTTGTATTTGAGTCAGCATTGTGCCTTTTGTATATAATTCCGATGCAGTTTCTGTGTTTTATCGTCAATAAGAAGTTCAGAGGGAATCAGTAAACCTGAAGTGAAGCATCGGAATCTATAACTAGTGTCACAGGAATGGTTAAAACATAGACAGTAGGAAGAGTCTGTCTTCTGGTATTTAAGTCGGCATTGTGCCTTTTCTATTTAATTCCGATGCAATGTATGTGTTTCATCGTCAATAAGAAGGTCTAAGGGATACAGTAAACGTATAGTGAAGCATCGGAATCTAAAACTGGTCTCACAGGAAATGCACACAACATAGTCAGAAAGAAGAGACAGTCTTCTTGTACTTAAGTCGGCATTGTGACTTTTGTATTTAATTCCGATGCAATTTCTGTGTTTCATCGTCAATAAGAAGGTCAGAGGGATACAGTAAACCTGAAGTGAAGCATCGGAATGTCATAAGAATGGTTCAAAACATAGACAGTAGGAAGAGTCAGTCTTCTTGTACTTGAATCGGCATTGTGTCTTTTGTATTTAATTCCGATGCTATTTCTGTGTTTCATCGTCAATAAGAAGGTCCAAGTGATACAGTAAACCTGAAGTGAAGCATCGGAAACTATAACTAGTGTCACCGGAATGGTTCAAAAAATAGACAGTAAGAAGAGTCAGTCTTCTTGTACTTAAGTCGGCAATGTGCTTTTTGTATTTAATTCCGATGCAATTTCTGTGTTTCATCGTCAATAAGAAGGTCCAAGGGATACAGTAAACCTGAAGTGAAGCATCGGAATCTATAACTAGTGTCACAGGAATGGTTCAAAACATAGATAGTAAGAAGAGTCATTCTTCTTGTACTTAAGTCGGCATTGTGCCTTTTGTATTTAATTTCGATCCAATTTCTGTGTTTCATCGTCAATAAGAAGGTCCAAGGGATACAGTAAACACATAGTGAAGCATCGGAATCTAAAACTGGTCTCACAGGAAATGTTCAAATCATAGTAAATAAGAAGAGTCAGTCTTCTTGTACTTAAGTCGGCATTGTGCCTTTTCTATGTAATTTTGATGCACTTTCTGTGTTTCGTCGTCAATAAGAAGGTCCAAGGGATACAGTAAACATGAAGTGAAGCACCGGAATCAAAAACCGGACTCACAGGAAAGGTTCAAAACATAGAGAGTAAGAAGAGCCAGTCATCTTTTATTTTTGTCGGCATTGTGCCTTTTGTATTTAATTCCGATGCAGTTTCTGTGTTTCATCGTCAATAAGAAGGTCAGAGGGAATCAGTAAACCTGAAGTGAAGCATCGGAATCTATAACTAGTGTCACAGGAATGGTTAAAACATAGACAGTAGGAAGAGTCAGTCTTCTTGTACTTAAGTCGGCATTGTGCCTTTTCTATTTAATTCCGATGCAAATTCTGTGTTTCATCATCAAGAAGAAGGTCAGAGGGATGCAGTAAAAACCTGAAGTGAAGCATCGGAATCTATAACTGGTGTCACAGAAAAGGTTCAAGACATAGACAGTAAGAAAAGTCTGTCGTCTTGAACTTAAGTCGACATTGTGGCTTTTGTATTTAATTCCGATGCTATTTCTGTGTTTCATCGTCAATAAGAAGGTCTGAGGGATACAGTAAACCTGAAGTGAAGCATCGGAATCTATAACTAGTGTCACAGGAATGGTGCAAACCATAGACAGTAGGAAGAGTCAGTCTTCTTGTACTTAAGTCGGCATTGTGCCTTTTCTATTTAATTCCGATGCAGTTTTTGTGTTTCGTCGTCAATGCGAAGGTCAGATAGACAGAGTAAACCTTAAGTGAAGCATCGGAATCTATAACTAGTGTCACAGGAATGGTTCCAAACATACACAGCAAGGAGAGTCAGTCTTCTTGTACTTAAGTCGGCATTGTGCTTTTTGTATTTAATTCCGATGCAATTTGTGTGTTTCATCGTCAACAAGAAGGTCCAAGGGGTACAGTAAACCTGATGTGATGCATCGGAATCTATAACTAGTGTCACAGGAATGGTTCAAACATAGACAGTGGGAAGTGTCAGTCTTCTTGTACTTAAGTCGGCATTGTGCCTTTCCTATTTAATTCCGATGAACTTCTGTGTTTCGTCGTCAATAAGAAGGTAAAAAGGATACAGTAAACCTAAAATGAAGCATCGGAATCTATAACTAGTGTCACAGGAATGGTTCAAAACATAGACAGTAAGAAGAGTCAGTATTCTTGTACTTACGTTGGCATTGTGCCTCTTGTATTTAATTCCGATGCCATTTCTGTGTTTCATCGTCGATAAGAAGGTCCAACGGATACAGTAAACCTGAAGTGAAGCATCGGAATCTATAACTAGTGTCACAGGAATTGTTCAAATCATTGACAGTAAGAAGAGACAGTCTTCTTGTACTTGAGTCGCCATTGTGCATTTTGTATTTAATTCCAATGCAATTTCTGTGTTTCATCGGCAATAAGAAGCTCCAAGTGATACAGTAGACCTGAAGTGAAGCATCTGAAACTATAACTAGTGTCACCGGAATGGTTCAAAACGTAGACAGTAAGAAGTGTCAGTCTTCTTGTACTTAAGTCGGCATTGTGCCTTTTGTATTTAATTCCGATGCAATTTCTGTCCTCCATCGTAAATAAGAAGGTCATAGGGATACAGTAAACCTGAAGTGAAGCATCGCAATTTATAACTATTGTCACGTTAATGGTTCTAAACATAGACAGTAAGTAGTGTCAGTCTTCTTGTACTTAAGCCGGCATTGTGCCTATTGTATTAAATTGCGATTCAATTTCTGTGTTTCATCGTCAATAAAAAGGTCCAAGGGATACAGTAAACATATAGTGAAGCATCGGAATCTAAAACTGGTCTCACAGGAAATGTTCACAACATAGTCAGTATGAAGAGTCAGTCTTCTTGTACTTAAGTCGGCATTGTGCATTTTGTATTTAATTGCGATGCAGTTTCTGTGTCTCGTCGTCAATACGAAGGTCAGAGGGAAACAGTAAACCTTAAGTGACGCATCGGAATCTATAACTAGTGTCACAGGAATGGTTCAAAAAATAGACAGTAAGAAGAGTCAGTCTTCTTGTACTTAAGTCGGCATTGTGCTTTTTGTATTTAAATCCGATGCAATTTCTGTGTTTCATCGTCAATAAGAAGGTCAGAGGGAATCAGTAAACCTGAAGTGAAGCATCGGAATCTATAACTAGTGTCACAGGAATGGTTAAAACATAGACAGTAGGAAGAGTCAGTCTTCTTGTACTTAAGTCGGCATTGTGCCTTTTCTATTTAATTCCGATGCAATGGATGTGTTTCATCGTCAATAAGAAGGTCCAAGGGATACAGTAAACATATAGTGAAGCATCGGAATCTAAAACTGGTCTCACAGGAAATGTTCACAACATAGTCAGTATGAAGAGTCAGTCTTCTTGTACTTAAGTCGGCATTGTGCATTTTGTATTTAATTGCGATGCAGTTTCTGTGTCTCGTCGTCAATATGAAGGTCAGAGGGAGACAGTAAACCTTAAGTAAAGCATCGGAATCTACAACTAATGTCACAGGAATGGTTCAAAACACACACAGCAAGAAGAGTCAGTCCTCTTGTACTTAAGTCTGCATTGTGCCTTTTGTATTTAATTCCGATGCAATTTGTGTGATTCATCGTCAATAAGATGGTCCAAGGGATACAGTAAAAATGAAGTGATGCATCGGAATCTATAATTAGTGTCACAGGAATGGTTAATAACATAGACAGTAGGAAGTGTCAGTCTTCTTGTACTTAAGTCGGCATTGTGCCTTTTGTATTTCATTCCGATGCAGTTTCTGTGTTTCGTCGTCAATACGAAGGTCAGAGGGAGACAGTAAACCTTAAGTGACGCATCGGAATCTATAACTAGTGTCACAGGAATGGTTCAAAAAAATAGACAGTAAGATGAGTCGGTCTTCTTGTACGTAAGTCGGCATTGTGCCTTTTCTATTAAATTCCGATGCAGATTCTGTGTTTCATCATCAAGAAGAAGGTCAGAGGGATGAAGTAAACTTGAAGTGAAGCATCGGAATCTATAACTGGTGTCACAGAAAAGGTTCAAAACATAGACAGTAAGAAAAGTCTGTCGTATTGTACTTAAGAAGACCTTGTGCCTTTTGTATTTAATTCCGATGCAATTTCTGTGTTTCATCGTCAATAAGAAGGTCTGAGGGATACAGTAAACCTGAATTGAAGCATCGGAATCTATGACTAGTGTCACAGGAATAGTGCAAAGCATAGACAGTAGGAAGAGTCAGTCATCTTGTACTTAAGTTGGCATTGTGCTTTTCTATTTAATTCCGATGCAGTTTCTGTGTTTCGTCGTCAATAAGAAGGTCAGAGGTAATCAGTAAACCTGAAGTGAAGCATCGGAATCTATAACTAGTGTCACAGGAATGGATAATACATAGACAGTAGGAAGAGTCAGTCTTCTTGTACTTAAGTCGGCATTGTGCTTTTTCTATTTAATTCCGATGCAATGTATGTGTTTCATCGTCAATAAGAAGGACCAAGGGATACAGTAAACATATAGTGAAGCATCGGAATCTAAATCTGGTCTCACAGGAAATGTTCACAACATAGTCAGTAAGAAGAGTCAGTCTTCTTGTACTTAAGTCGGCATTGTGCATTTTGTATTTAATTCCGATGCAGTTTCTGTGTTTCGTCGTCAATACGAAGGTCAGAGGGAGTCAGTAAACCTTAAGTGAAGCATCGAAATCTATAACTAGTGTCACAGGAATGGTTCAAAACATACACAGCAAGAAGAGTCAGTCCTCTTGTAATTAAGTCGGCATTGTGCCTTTTGTATTTAATTCCGATGCAATTTGTGTGTTTCATCGTCAATAAGAAGGTCCAAGGGATACAGTAAACCTGAAGTGATGCATCGGAATCTATAACTAGTGTCACAGGAATGGTTCATAACATAGACAGTAGGAAGTGTCAGTCTTCTTGTACTTAAGTCGGCATTGTGCATTTTTTATTTAATTCCGATGCAATTTCTGTGTTTCATCGTCAAAAAAAAGTCCAAGGGATACAGTAAGCCAGAAGTGAAACATCGGAATCTATAACTAGTGTCACAAGAATGGTTCAAAACATAGACAGTAAGAAGAGTCAGTCTTCTTGTACTTAAGTCGGCATTGTGCCTTTTGTATTTAATTTCGATGCAATTTCTGTGTTTCATCGTCAATAAGAAGGTCCAAGGGATACAGTAAACACATAGTGAAACATCGGAATCCAAAACTGGTCTCACAGGAAATGTTCAAATCATAGTAAGTAAGAAGGGTCAGTCTTCTTTTACTTAAGTCGGCATTGTGCCTTTTCTATGTAATTTTGATGCAATTTCTGTGTTTCGTCGTCAATAAGAAGGTCCAAGGAATACAGTGAACCTGAAGTGAAGCACCGGAATCTTAAACCGGTCTCTCAGGAAAGGGGCAAAACATAGAGACTAAGAAGAGCCAGTCATCTTGTATTTGAGTCGGCATTGTGCCTTTTGTATTTAATTCGGACGCAGTTTCTGTGTTTCATCGTCAATAAGAAGGTCAGATGGAATCAGTAAACCTGAAGTGAAGCATCGGAATCTATAACTAGTGTCACAGGAATGGATAAAACATAGACAGTAGGAAGAGTCAGTCTTCTTGTACTTAAGTCGGCATTGTGCTTTTTCTATTTAATTCCGATGCAATGTATGTGTTTCATCGTCAATAAGAAGGTCCAAGGGATACAGTAAACATATAGTGAAGCATCGGAATCTAAATCTGGTCTCACAGGAAATGTTCACAACATAGTCAGTAAGAAGAGTCAGTCTTCTTGTACTTAAGTCGGCATTGTGCATTTTGAATTTAATTCCGATGCAGTTTCTGTGTTTCGTCGTCAATACGAAGGTCAGAGGGAGTCAGTAAACCTTAAGTGAAGCATCGAAATCCATAACTAGTGTCACAGGAATGGTTCAAAACATACACAGCAAGAAGAGTCAGTCCTCTTGTAATTAAGTCGGCATTGTGCCTTTTGTATTTAATTCCGATGCAATTTGTGTGTTTCATCGTCAATAAGAAGGTCCAAGGGTTTACAGTAAACCTGAAGTGATGCATCGGAATCTATAACTAGTGTCACAGGAATGGTTCATAACATAGACAGTAGGAAGTGTCAGTCTTCTTGTACTTAAGTCGGCATTGTGCATTTTTTATTTAATTCCGACGCAATTTCTGTGTTTCATCGTCAATAGAAAGGTCCAAGGGATACAGTAAGCCAGAAGTGAAACATCGGAATCTATAACTAGTGTCACAAGAATGGTTCAAAACATAGACAGTAAGAAGAGTCAGTCTTCTTGTACTTAAGTCGGCATTGTGCCTTTTGTATTTAATTTCGATGCAATTTGAGCGTTTCATCGTCAATAAGAAGGTCCAAGGGATACAGTAAACCTGAAGTGATGCATCGGAATCTATAACTAGTGTCACAGGAATGGTTCAAAACACACACAGCAAGAAGAGTCAGTCCTCTTGTACTTAAGTCTGCATTGTGCCTTTTGTATTTAATTCCGATGCAATTTGTGTGATTCGTCGAAAATAAGATGGTCCAAGGGATACAGTAAAAATGAAGTGATGCATCGGAATCTATAACTAGTGTCACAGGAATGGTTCATAACATAGACAGTAGGAAGTGTCAGTCTTCTTGTACTTAAGTCGGAATTGTGCTTTTTGTATTTAATTCCGATGCAGTTTCTGTGTTTCGTCGTCAATACGAAGGTCAGAGGGAGACAGTAAACCTTAAGTGACGCATCGGAATCTATAACTAGTGTCACAGGAATGGTTCAAAAAAATAGACAGTAAGATGAGTCGGTCTTCTTGTACGTAAGTCGGCATTGTGCCTTTTCTATGAAATTCCGATGCAAATTCTGTGTTTCATCATCAAGAAGAAGATCAGAGGGATGCAGTAAACCTGAAGTGAAGCATCGGAATCTATAACTGGTGTCACAGAAAAGGTTCAAAACATAGATAGTAAGAAAAGTCTGTCGTCTTGTACTTAAGACGACATTGTGCTTTTGTATTTAATTCCGATGCAATTTCTGTGTTTCATCGTCAATAAGAAGGTCTGAGGGATACAGTAAACCTGAATTGAAGCATCGGAATCTATAACTAGTGTCACAGGAATAGTGCAAAGCATAGACAGTAGGAAGAGTCAGTCATCTTGTACTTAAGTTGGCATTGAGCTTTTCTATTTAATTCCGATCTAGTTTCTGTGTTTCGTCGTCAATACGAAGGTCAGAGGGATAGAGTAAACCTTAAGTGAAGCATCGGAATCTATGACTAATGTCACAGGAATGGTTCAAAACATACACAGCAAGAAGAGTCCGTCTTCCTGTACTTAAGTCGGCATTGTGCCTTTTGTATTTAATTCCGATGCAATTTCTGTGTTTCATCGTCAATAAGAAGGTCAGATGGAATCAGTAAACCTGAAGTGAAGCATCGGAATCTATAACTAGTGTCACAGGAATGGATAAAACATAGACAGTAGGAAGAGTCAGTCTTCTTGTACTTAAGTCGGCATTGTGCTTTTTCTATTTAATTCCGATGCAATGTATGTGTTTCATCGTCAATAAGAAGGTCCAAGGGATACAGTAAACATATAGTGAAGCATCGGAATCTAAATCTGGTCTCACAGGAAATGTTCACAACATAGTCAGTAAGAAGAGTCAGTCTTCTTGTACTTAAGTCGGCATTGTGCATTTTGTATTTAATTCCGATGCAGTTTCTGTGTTTCGTCGTCAATACGAAGGTCAGAGGGAGTCAGTAAACCTTAAGTGAAGCATCGAAATCTATAACTAGTGTCACAGGAATGGTTCAAAACATACACAGCAAGAAGAGTCAGTCCTCTTGTAATTAAGTCGGCATTGTGCCTTTTGTATTTAATTCCGATGCAATTTGTGTGTTTCATCGTCAATAAGAAGGTCCAAGGGATACAATAAACCTGAAGTGATGCATCGGAATCTATAACTAGTGTCACAGGAATGGTTCATAACATAGACAGTAGGAAGTGTCAGTCTTCTTGTACTTAAGTCGGCATTGTGCATTTTTTATTTAATTCCGATGCAATTTCTGTGTTTCATCGTCATTAAAAAGGTCCAAGGGATACAGTAAGCCAGAAGTGAAACATCGGAATCTATAACTAGTGTCACAAGAATGGTTCAAAACATAGACAGTAAGAAGAGTCAGTCTTCTTGTACTTAAGTCGGCATTGTGCCTTTTGTATTTAATTTCGATGCAATTTCTGTGTTTCATCGTCAATAAGAAGGTCCAAGGGATACAGTAAACACATAGTGAAACATCGGAATCTAAAACTGATCTCACAGGAAATGTTCAAATCATAGTAAGTTAGAAGGGTCAGTCTTCTTTTACTTAAGTCGGCATTGTGCCTTTTCTATGTAATTTTGATGCAATTTCTGTGTTTCGTCGTCAATAAGAAGGTCCAAGGAATACAGTGAACCTGAAGTGAAGCACCGGAATCTTAAACCGGTCTCTCAGGAAAGGGGCAAAACATAGAGACTAAGAAGAGCCAGTCATCTTGTATTTGAGTCGGCATTGTGCCTTTTGTATTTAATTCGGACGCAGTTTCTGTGTTTCATCGTCAATAAGAAGGTCAGATGGAATCAGTAAACCTGAAGTGAAGCATCGGAATCTATAACTAGTGTCACAGGAATGGATAAAACATAGACAGTAGGAAGAGTCAGTCTTCTTGTACTTAAGTCGGCATTGTGCTTTTTCTATTTAATTCCGATGCAATGTATGTGTTTCATCGTCAATAAGAAGGTCCAAGGGATACAGTAAACATATAGTGAAGCATCGGAATCTAAATCTGGTCTCACAGGAAATGTTCACAACATAGTCAGTAAGAAGAGTCAGTCTTCTTGTACTTAAGTCGGCATTGTGCATTTTGTATTTAATTCCGATGCAGTTTCTGTGTTTCGTCGTCAATACGAAGGTCAGAGGGAGTCAGTAAACCTTAAGTGAAGCATCGAAATCTATAACTAGTGTCACAGGAATGGTTCAAAACATACACAGCAAGAAGAGTCAGTCCTCTTGTAATTAAGTCGGCATTGTGCCTTTTGTATTTAATTCCGATGCAATTTGTGTGTTTCATCGTCAATAAGAAGGTCCAAGGGTTTACAGTAAACCTGAAGTGATGCATCGGAATCTATAACTAGTGTCACAGGAATGGTTCATAACATAGACAGTAGGAAGTGTCAGTCTTCTTGTACTTAAGTCGGCATTGTGCATTTTTTATTTAATTCCGATGCAATTTCTGTGTTTCATCGTCAATAAAAAGGTCCAAGGGATACAGTAAGCCAGAAGTGAAACATCGGAATCTATAACTAGTGTCACAAGAATGGTTCAAAACATAGACAGTAAGAAGAGTCAGTCTTCTTGTACTTAAGTCGGCATTGTGCCTTTTGTATTTAATTTCGATGCAATTTGAGCGTTTCATCGTCAATAAGAAGGTCCAAGGGATACAGTAAACCTGAAGTGATGCATCGGAATCTATAACTAGTGTCACAGGAATGGTTCAAAACACACACAGCAAGAAGAGTCAGTCCTCTTGTACTTAAGTCTGCATTGTGCCTTTTGTATTTAATTCCGATGCAATTTGTGTGATTCATCGACAATAAGATGGTCCAAGGGATACAGTAAAAATGAAGTGATGCATCGGAATCTATAACTAGTGTCACAGGAATGGTTCATAACATAGACAGCCGGCCGAAGTGGCCGTGCGGTTAAAGGCGCTGCAGTCTGGAACCGCAAGACCGCTACGGTCGCAGGTTCGAATCCTGCCTCGGGCATGGATGTTTGTGATGTCCTTAGGTTAGTTAGGTTTAACTAGTTCTAAGTTCTAGGGGACTAATGACCTCAGCAGTTGAGTCCCATAGTGCTCAAAGCCATAACATAGACAGTAGGAAGTGTCAGTCTTCTTGTACTTAAGTCGGAATTGTGCCTTTTGTATTTAATTCCGATGCAGTTTCTGTGTTTCGTCGTCAATACGAAGGTCAGAAGGAGACAGTAAACCTTAAGTGACGCATCGGAATCTATAACTAGTGTCACAGGAATGGTTCAAAAAAATAGACAGTAAGATGAGTCGGTCTTCTTGTACGTAAGTCGGCATTGTGCCTTTTCTATGAAATTCCGATGCAAATTCTGTGTTTCATCATCAAGAAGAAGGTCAGAGGGATGCAGTAAACCTGAAGTGAAGCATCGGAATCTTTAACTGGTGTCACAGAAAAGGTTCAAAACATAGATAGTAAGAAAAGTCTGTCGTCTTGTACTTAAGACGACATTGTGCTTTTGTATTTAATTCCGATGCAATTTCTGTGTTTCATCGTCAATAAGAAGGTCTGAGGGATACAGTAAACCTGAATTGAAGCATCGGAATCTATAACTAGTGTCACAGGAATAGTGCAAAGCATAGACAGTAGGAAGAGTCAGTCATCTTGTACTTAAGTTGGCATTGAGCTTTTCTATTTAATTCCGATCTAGTTTCTGTGTTTCGTCGTCAATACGAAGGTCAGAGGGATAGAGTAAACCTTAAGTGAAGCATCGGAATCTATGACTAATGTCACAGGAATGGTTCAAAACATACACAGCAAGAAGAGTCCGTCTTCCTGTACTTAAGTCGGCATTGTGCCTTTTGTATTTAATTCCGATGCAATTTCTGTGTTTCATCGTCAATAAGAAGGTCAGATGGAATCAGTAAACCTGAAGTGAAGCATCGGAATCTATAACTAGTGTCACAGGAATGGATAAAACATAGACAGTAGGAAGAGTCAGTCTTCTTGTACTTAAGTCGGCATTGTGCTTTTTCTATTTAATTCCGATGCAATGTATGTGTTTCATCGTCAATAAGAAGGTCCAAGAAATACAGTAAACATATAGTGAAGCATCGGAATCTAAATCTGGTCTCACAGGAAATGTTCACAACATAGTCAGTAAGAAGAGTCAGTCTTCTTGTACTTAAGTCGGCATTGTGCATTTTGTATTTAATTCCGATGCAGTTTCTGTGTTTCGTCGTCAATACGAAGGTCAGAGGGAGTCAGTAAACCTTAAGTGAAGCATCGAAATCTATAACTAGTGTCACAGGAATGGTTCAAAACATACACAGCAAGAAGAGTCAGTCCTCTTGTAATTAAGTCGGCATTGTGCCTTTTGTATTTAATTCCGATGCAATTTGTGTGTTTCATCGTCAATAAGAAGGTCCAAGGGATACAGTAAACCTGAAGTGATGCATTGGAATCTATAACTAGTGTCACAGGAATGGTTCATAACATAGACAGTAGGAAGTGTCAGTCTTCTTGTACTTAAGTCGGCATTGTGCATTTTTTATTTAATTCCGATGCAATTTCTGTGTTTCATCGTCAATAAAAAGGTCCAAGGGATACAGTAAGCCAGAAGTGAAACATCGGAATCTATAACTAGTGTCACAAGAATGGTTCAAAACATAGACAGTAAGAAGAGTCAGTCTTCTTGTACTTAAGTCGGCATTGTGCCTTTTGCATTTAATTTCGATGCAATTTCTGTGTTTCATCGTCAATAAGAAGGTCCAAGGGATACAGTAAACACATAGTGAAACATCGGAATCTAAAACTGGTCTCACAGGAAATGTTCAAATCATAGTAAGTTAGAAGGGTCAGTCTTCTTTTACTTAAGTCGGCATTGTGCCTTTTCTATGTAATTTTGATGCAATTTCTGTGTTTCGTCGTCAATAAGAAGGTCCAAGGAATACAGTGAACCTGAAGTGAAGCACCGGAATCTTAAACCGGTCTCTCAGGAAAGGGCCAAAACATAGAGACTAAGAAGAGCCAGTCATCTTGTATTTGAGTCGGTATTGTGCCTTTTGTATTTAATTCCGATGCAATTTCTGTGTTTCATCGTCAATAAGAAGGTCAGAGGGAATCAGTAAACCTGAAGTGAAGCATCGGAATCTATAACTAGTGTCACAGGAATGGTTAAAACATAGACAGTAGGAAGAGTCAGTCTTCTTGTACTTAAGTCGGCATTGTGCCTTTTCTATTTAATTCCGATGCAATGGATGTGTTTCATCGTCAATAAGAAGGTCCAAGGGATACAGTAAACATATAGTGAAGCATCGGAATCTAAAACTGGTCTCACAGGAAATGTTCACAACATAGTCAGTATGAAGAGTCAGTCTTCTTGTACTTAAGTCGGCATTGTGCGTTTTGTATTTAATTCCGATGCAGTTTCTGTGTTTCGTCGTCAATATGAAGGTCAGAGGGAGACAGTAAACCTTAAGTGAAGCATCGGAATCTACAACTAATGTCACAGGAATGGTTCAAAACACACACAGCAAGAAGAGTCAGTCCTCTTGTACTTAAGTCTGCATTGTGCCTTTTGTATTTAATTCCGATGCAATTTGTGTGATTCAACGTCAATAAGATGGTCCAAGGGACACAGTAAAAATGAAGTGATGCATCGGAATCTATAACTAGTGTCACAGGAATGGTTCGTAACATAGACAGTAGGAAGTGTCAGTCTTCTTGTACTTAAGTCGGCATTGTGCCTTTTGTATTTAATTCCGATGCAGTTTCTGTGTTTCGTCGTCAATACCAAGGTCAGAGGGAGACAGTAAACCTAAAGTGACGCATCGGAATCTATAACTAGTGTCACAGGAATGGTTCAAAAAAATAGACATTAAGATGAGTCGGTCTTCTTGTACGTAAGTCGGCATTGTGCCTTTGCTATTTAATTCCGAGCAAATTCTGTGTTTCATCATCAAGAAGAAGGTCAGAGGGATGCAGTAAACCTGAAGTGAAGCATCGGAATCTATAACTGGTGTCACAGAAAAGGTTCAAAACATAGACAGTAAGAAAAGTCTGTCGTCTTGTACTTAAGACGACATTGTGGCTTTTGTATTTAATTCCGATGCAATTTCTGTGTTTCATCGTCAATAAGAAGGTCTGAGGGATACAGTAAACCTGAATTGAAGCATCGCAATCTATAACTAGTGTCACAGGAATGGTGCAAAGCATAGACAGTAGGAAGAGTCAGTCATCTTGTACTTAAGTCGGCATTGTGCCTTTTCTATTTAATTCCGATGCAGTTTCTGTGTTTCGTCGTCAATACGAAGGTCAGAGGGATAGAGTAAACCTTAAGTGAAGCATCGGAATCTATAACTAATGTCACAGGAATGGTTCAAAACATACACAGCAAGAAGAGTCCGTCTACCTGTACTTAAGTCGGCATTGTGCCTTTTGTATTTAATTCCGATGCAATTTGTGTGTTTCATCGACAATAAGAAGGTCCAAGGGATACAGTAAACCTGAAGTGATGCATCGGAATCTATAACTAGTGTCACAGGAATGGTTCAAACATAGACAGTAGGAAGTGTCAGTCTTCTTGTACTTAAGTCGGCATTGTGCCATTTGTATTTAATTCCGATGCAATTTCTGTGTTTCATCGTCAATAAGAGGGTCCAAGGGATACAGTAAACCTGAAGTGAAGCATCGATATCTATAACTAGTGTCACAGGAATGGTTCAAAACATAGACAGTAAGAAGAGTCATTCTTCTTGTACTTAAGTCGGCATTGTGCCTTTTGTATTTAATTTCGATGCATTTTCTGTGTTTTATCGTCAATAAGAAGGTCCAAGGGATACAGTAAACACATAGTGAAGCATCGGAATCTAAAACTGGTCTCACAGGAAATGTTCAAATCATAGTAAGTAAAAAGCGTCAGTCTTCTTCCACTTAAGTCGGCATTGTGCCTTTTCTATGTAATTGTGATGCAATTTCTGTGTTTCGTCGTCAATAAGAAGGTCCAAGGGATACAGTAAACATGAAGTGAAGCACCGGGATCTAAAACCGGTCTCTTAGGAAAGGTTCAAAACATAGAGAGTAAGAAGAGCCAGTCATCTTGTATTTGAGTCTTCATTTTGCCTTTTGTATTTAATTCCGACGCAGTTTCTGTGTTCCATAGTCAATAAGAACGTCAGAGGGAATCAGTAAACCTGAAGTGAAGCATCGGAATCTATAACTAGTGTCACAGGAATGGTTCATAACATAGACAGTAGGAAGTGTCAGTCTTCTTGTACTTAAGTCGGCATTGTGCATTTTTTATTTAATTCCGATGCAATTTCTGTGTTTCATCGTCAATAAAAAGGTCCAAGGGATACAGTAAACCAGAAGTGACACATCGGAATCTATAACTAGAGTCACAAGAATGGTTCAAAACATAGACAGTAAGAAGAGTCAGTCTTCTTGTACTTAAGTCGGCATTGTGCCTTTTGTATTTAGTTTCGATGCAATTTCTGTGTTTCATCGTCAATAAGAAGGTCCAAGGGCTACACTAAACAAATAGTGAAGCATCGGAATCTAAAACTGGTCTCACAGGAAATGTTCAAATCATAGTAAGTAAGAAGAGTCAGTCTCCTTTTACTTAAGTCGGCATTGTGCCTTTTCTATGTAATTTTGATGCAATTTCTGTCTTTCGTCGTCAAAAAGAAGGTCCAAGGGATACAGTGAACCTGAAGTGAGGCACCGGAATCTAAAAGCAGTCTCTCAGGAAAGGTGCAAAACATAGAGAGTAAGAAGAGCCAGTCATCTTGTATTTGAGTCGGCATTGTGCCTTTTGTATATAATTCCGATGCAGTTTCTGTGTTTCATCGTCAATAAGAAGGTCAGAGGGAATCAGTAAACCTGACGTGAAGCATCGGAATCTATAACTAGTGTCACAGGAATGGATAAAACATAGACAGTAGGAAGAGTCTGTCTTCTGGTACTTAAGTCGGCATTGTGCCTTTTCTATTAAATTACGTTGCAATGTATGTGTTTCATCGTCAATAAGAAGGTCCAAGGGATACAGTAAACATATAGTGAAGCATCGGAATCTAAAACTGGTCTCACAGGAACTGTTCACAACATAGTCAGTAGGAAGAGTCAGTCTACTTGTACTTAAGTCGGCATTGTGCATTTTGTATTTATTTCCGATGCAATTTCTGTGTGTCATCATCAATAAGAAGGTCAGAGAGATACAGTAAACCTGAAGTGAAGCAACGGAATCTATAACTAGTGTCACATGAATGGATCAAACATAGACAGTAGGATGAGTCAGTCTTCTTGTACTTAAGTCGGCATTGTGCCTTTTGTATTTAATTCCGATGCAATTTCTGTGTTTCATCGTCAATAAGAAGGTCCAAGCGATACAGTAAACCTGAAGTGAAGCATCTGAAACTATAACTAGTGTCACCGGAATGGTTCAAAGCATAGACAGTAAGAAGAGTCGGTCTTCTTGTACTTAAGTCGGCATTGTGCCTTTTGTATTTGATTCGGATGCAATTTCTGTGTTTCATCGTCAATACGAAGGTCCAAGTGATACAATAAACCTGAAGTGAAGCACCGGAAACTATAACTAGTGTCACCGGAATGGTTCAAAACGTAGACAGTAAGAAGTGTCAGTCTTCTTGTGCTTAATTCGGCATTGGGCCTTTTGTATTTAATTCCGATGCAATTTCTGTGTTTCGTCGTCAATTAGAAGGTCAGAGGGATACAGTAAACCTAAAGTGAAGCATCGTAATCTATAAGTAGTGTCACAGGAATTGTTCTAAACATAGACAGTAAGTAGAGTCAGTCTTCTTGTACTTAAGTCGGCATTGTTCCTTTTGTATTTAATTGCGATGCAATTTCTGTGTTTCATCGTCAATAAGAAAGTCAAAGAGATACAATAAACATATAGTAAAGCATCAGAATCTAAAACTGGTCTCACAGGATATGCACACAACATAGTCAGAAAGAAGAGACAGTCTTCTTGTACTTAAGCCGGCATTGTGCCTTTTGTATTTCATTCCGATGCAATATCTGTGTTTCATCGTCAATAAGAAGGTCAGAGGGATACAGTAAACCTGAAGTGAAGCATCGGAATGTCACAAGAATGGTTCAAAACATAGACAGCAGGAAGAGTCAGTCTTCTTGTACATGAATCGGCATTGTGTCTTTTGTATTTAATTCCGATGCAATTTCTGTGTTTCATCGTCAATAAGAAGGTCCAAGTGATACAGTAAACCTGAAGTGAAGCATCGGAAACTATAACTAGTGCCACCGGAATGGTTCAAAAAATAGACAGTAAGAAGAGTCAGTCTTTCTGTACTTAAGTCGGCATTGTGCCTTTTCTATATAATTCCGATGTAATTTCTGTGTTTCATCGTAAATAAGAATGTCAGAGGGATACAGTAAACCTGAAGTGAAGCATCGGAATCTATAACTAGTGTCACAGGAATGGTTTTAAACATAGACTGTAAGAAGAGTCAGTCTACCTGTACTAAAGTCGGCATTGTGCCTTCTGAATTTAATTCCGACGCAATTTCTGTGTTTCATCGTCAATAAGAAGGTCCAAGGGATACAATAAAGATATAGTGAAGCATCGGAATCAAAAACTGGTCTCACAGGAAATGTTCACAACATAGTCAGAAAGAAGAGACAGTCTTCTTGTACTTAAGTCGGCATTGCGCCTTGTGTATTTAATTCCGATGCAATTTCTGTGTTTCATCGTCAATTAGAAGGTCAGAGGGTTACAGTAAACCTGAAGTGAAGCATCGGAATCTATAACTAGTGTCACAGAAATGGTTCAAAACAGAGACAGTAGGAAGAGTCAGTCTTCTTGTACTTAAGTCGGCAATGTGCCTTTTCTTATTAATTCCGATGCAAATTCTGTGTTTCGTTGTCAGTAAGAAGATCCAAGGGATACAGTAAACCTGAAGTGAAATATCGGAATCTATAACTAGTGTCACAGTAATGGTTCAAAACATAGACAGTAAGAAGAGTCAGTCTCCTTGTACTTAAGTCGGCATTGTGAATTTTCTATTTAATTCCGATGCAATTTCTGTGTTTCATCGTCAATAAGAGGGTCAGAGGGATACAGTAAACCTGAAGTGAAGCATCGGAATCTATAACTAAAGTTACAGGAATCGTTCAAAGCATAGACAAAAGGAAGAGTCAGTCTTCTTGTACTTAAGTCGGAATTGTGCCTTTCCTATTTTATTCCGAAGCAATTTCTGTCTTTCGTCGACAATAAAAAGGTCCAAGGGATGCAGTAAACCTGAAGTGAAGCATCGGAATCGATAACTAGTGTCACAGGAATGGTTCAAAACATAGACAGTTGGAAGAGTCAGTCTTCTTGTACTTAAGTCGGCATTGTGCCCTTTCTATTTAATTCCGATGCAAATTCTTTGTTTCGTCGTCAATAAGAAGGTCCAAGGGATACAGTAAACCTGAAGTGAAGCATCGGAATCTATAACTAGTGTCACAGGAAAGGTTCAAAACAGAGACAGTAAGAAAAGTCAGTCTTCCTGTACTTAAGTCGGCATTGTGCCTTTTCTATTTAATTCCGATGCAATTTCTGTGTTTCATCGTCAATAAGAAGGTCAGAGGGATACAGTAAACTTGAAGTGAAGCATCGGAATCTATAACAAGTGTCATAGGAATGGTTCAAATAATAGACGGTAGGAAGAGTCAGTCTTCTTGTACTTAAGTCGGCATTGTGCTTTTTGTATTTAATTCCGATGCAATTTCTGTGTTTCATCGTCAGTAAGATGGTCCAAGGGATACAGTAAACCTAACGTGAGGCATCGGAATCTATAAGTAGTGTCACAGGAATGTTTCAAAACATAGACAGTAGGAAGAGTGAGTCTTCTAGTACTTAAGTCGGCATTGTGCCTTTTGTATTTAATTCCGATGCAATTTCTGTGTTTCATCATCAATAAGAAGGTCAGAGGGATACAGTAAACCTGAAGTGAGGCATCGGAATGTATAACTAGTGTCACAGGAATCGTTCAAAACATAGTCAGTAAGAAGAGTCAGTCATCTTGTACTTAAGTCGGCATGGTGCCTTTTGTATTTATTTCCGATGCAATTTCTGTGTTTCTACGTCAATAAGAAGGTCCACGGGATACAGTAAACCTGAAGTGAAGCATCGGAATCTATAACTAGTGTCACAGGAATGGTTCAAAACTTAGACAGAAGGATGAGTCAGTCTTCATGTACGTAAGTCGGCATTGTGCTTTTTGTATCTAATTCCGATGCAATTTCTGTGTTTCATCGTCAATACGAAGATCAGAGGAATACAGTAAACCTAAAGTGAAGCATCGGAATCTATAACTAATGTCACAGGAATGGTTCAAAGCATAGAAAGTTGGAAGAGTCAGTCTTATTGTACTTGAGTCGGCGTTGTGCCTTTTGTATTTAATTCCGATGCAATTTCTGTGTTTCGTCGTCAATAAGAAGGTCCAAGGGATACAGTAACCTTAAGTGAAGCATCGGAATCTAATACCGGACTCACAGGAAAGGTTCATAGCATAGAGAGTAAGAAGAGCCAGTCATCTTGTATTTGAGTCGGCATTGTGCCTTTTGTATGTAATTCCGATGCAATGTCTGTGTTTCATCGTCAATAAGAAGGTCAGAGGGCTACAGTAAACCTTAAGTGAAGCATCGGAATCTATAGCTGGTGTCACAGGAATGGTTCAAAACATAGTCAGTAAGAAGAGTTAGTCCTCTTGTACTTAAGTCGGCATTGCGCCTTTTGTATTTAAATCCGATGCAATTTCTGTGTTTCATCGACAATAAGAAGGTCAGAGGGATACAGTAAACCTGAAGTGAAGCATCGGAATCTATAACTAGTATCACGGGAATGGTTCAAAACATAGTGATTAGGAAGAGTCAGGCTTCCTATACTTAAGTCGGCACTGTGCCTTTTGTATTTAATTCCGATGTAATTTCTGTGTTTCATCGTCAATAAGAAGGTCCAAGGGATACAGTAAACATATAGTGAAGCATCGGAATCTAAAACTGGTCTCACTGGAACTGTTCACAACATAGTCAGTAGGAAGAGTCAGTCTACTTGTATTTAAGTCGGCATTGTGCATTTTGTATTTAATTCCGATGCAATTTCTGTGTGTCATCATCAATAAGAAGGTCAGAGGGATACAGTAAACCTGAAGTGAAGCAACGGAATCTATAACTAGTGTCACATGAATGGTTCAAACATAGACAGTAGGATGAGTCAGTCTTCTTGTACTTATATCGGCATTGTGGCTTTTGTATTTAATTCCGATGCAATTTCATGTTTCATCGTCAATAACAAGGTCCAAGCGATACAGTAAACCTGAAGTGAAGCATCTGAAACTATAACTAGTGTCACGGGAATGGTTCAAAGCATAGACAGTAAGAAGAGTCGGTCTTCTTGTACTTAAGTCGGCATTGTGCCTTTTGTATTTGATTCGGATGCAATTTCTGTGTTTCATCGTCAATACGAAGGTCCAAGTGATACAGTAAACCTGAAGTGAAGCACTGGAAACTATAACTAGTGTCACCGGAATGGTCCAAAACGTAGACAGTAAGAAGGGTCAGTCTTCTTGTACTTAAGTCGGCATGGTGCCTCTTGTATTTAATTCCGATGCAATTTCTGTGTTTCATCGTCAATAAGAAGGTCAGAGGGATACAGTAAACCTGAAGTGGGGCACCGGAATCTATAACTAGTATCACAGGAATGGTTCAAAACATAGACAGTAGGGAGAGACAGTCTTCTTGTACTTAAGTCGGCATTGTGCCTTTTGTATTTAATTCCGATCCAATTTCTGTATTTCATCGTCAATAAGAAGGTCAGAGGGATACAGTAAAATTGAAGTGAAGCATCAGAATCTATAACTAGTGTCACAGGAATGGTTCAAAACATAGTCAGTAAGAAGGGTCAGTCTTCTTGTACATAAGTCGGCATGGTGCCTCTTGTATTTAATTCCGATGCAATATCTGTGTTTCATCGTCAATGAGAAGGTCCAAGATATACAGTAAACAAATAGTGAAGCGTTGGAAACTAAAACTGGTCTCACAGGAAATGTTCAAAGCATAGTCAGTATGAAGAGTCATTCTTCTTGTACTTATGTAGACATTGTGCCATTTCTATTTAATTCCGAAGAAATTTCTGTGTTTCGTCGTCAATAAGATGGTCCAAGGGATACAGTAAACCTGAAGTGAAGCTTCGGAATCTATAACTAGTGTCACAGGGATGGTTCAAAACGTAGACAGTAGTAAGAGTCAGCCTTCTTGTATTTAAACTGGCATTGTGCCTTTTGTATTTAATTCCGATGCAATTTCTGTCTTTCATCGGCAATAAGAAGGTCCAAGGGATACAGTAAACCTGAAGTGAGGCATCGGAATCTATAAGTAGTGTCACAGGAATGGTTCAAAACATAGACAGTAGGAAGAGACTGTCTTCTTGTACTTAAGTCGGCATTGTGCCTTTTGTATCTAATACCGATACAATTTCTGTGATTCATCGTCAATAAGAAGGTCAGAGGGATACAGTAAAACTGAAGCGAAGCATCGGAATCTATAACTAGTGACACAGGAATGGTTCAAAGCATAGACAGTGAGAAGAGTCAGTCTTCTTGTACTTAAGTCAGCATTGTGCATTTTCTAATTAATTCCGATGCAATTTCTCTGTTTCATCGTCAATAAGAATGTCAGAGGGATACTGTAAGCCTGAAGTGAAGCATCGGAATCTATAACAAGTGTCACATGAATGGTTCAAACATAGTCAGTAAGATGAGTCAGCCTTCTTGTACCTAAGTCGGCATGGTGCCTTTTGTATTTAATTCCGATGCAATTTCTGTGTTTCATCGTCAATATGAAGGTCGAAGGGATACAGTAAACATATAGTGAAGCATCGGAATCTAAAACTGGTCTCACAGGAAATGTGCAAAACATTGTCAGTAAGAAGAGTCAGTCTACTTGTACTTAAATCGGCATTGTGCCTTTTCTATTAAATTCCGATGCAATTTCTGTGTTTCGTCGTCAATAAGGAGGTCCAAGGGATACAGTAAACCTGAAGTGAAGCATCGGAATCTAAAACCGGTCTCACAGTAAAGGTTCAAAACATAGAGATTAAGAAGAGCCAGTCATCTTGTATTAGAATCGGCATTGTCCCTCTTGTATTTAATTCCGATGCAATTTCTAAGTTTCATCGTCAATAAGGCGGTCAGAGGTATACAGCAAACCCGAAGTGACGCATCGGAATCTATAACTAGTGCCACAGGAATGGTTAAAAACATAGTCAGTAAGAAGAGTCAGTCTTCTTGTACTTAAGTCAGCATTGAGCCTTTTCTACTTAATTCCGATGCAATTTCTGTGTTTTATCATCAATAAGAAGGTCAGAGGGATACAATAAACCTGAAGTGAGGCATCGGAATCTATAACTAGTGTCACAGGAATGGTTCAAAACGTAGACAGTAAGGAGAGTCAGTCTTCTTGTACTTAAGTCAGCATTGTGCATTTTCTATTTAATTCCGATGCAATTTCTGTGTTTCATCGTCAATAAGAAGGTCAGAGGGATACAGTAAACCAGAAGTGGGGCACCGGAATCTATAACTAGTATCACAGGAATGGTTCAAAACATAGACAGTAGGGAGAGACAGTCTTCTTGTACTTAAGTCGGCATTGCGCCTTTTGTATTTAATTCCGATGCAATTTCTGTGTTTCATCGTCAAA
Source organism: Schistocerca americana (assembly GCF_021461395.2). NCBI lineage: Eukaryota > Metazoa > Arthropoda > Insecta > Orthoptera > Acrididae > Schistocerca > Schistocerca americana. The sequence continues at coordinate 18,866,789 of NC_060130.1, read as the reverse complement.
AAGAAGGTCAGAGGGATACAGTAAAATTGAAGTGAAGCATCAGAATCTATAACTAGTGCACAGGAATGGTTCAAAACATAGTCAGTAAGAAGGGTCAGTCTTCTTGTACTTAAGTCGGCATGGTGCCTCTTGTATTTAATTCCGATGCAATTTCTGTGTTTCATCGTCAATAAGAAGGTCCAAGATATACAGTAAACATATAGTGAAGCATCGGAATCTAAAACTGGTCTCACAGGAAATGTTCAAAGCATAGTCAGTAAGAACAGTCATTCTGCTTGTACTTATGTCGACATTGTGCCATTTCTATTTAATTCCGATGAAATTTCTGTGTTTCGTCGTCAATAAGAAGGTCCAAGGGATACAGTAAACCTGAAGTGAAGCATCGGAACCTAATACCGGTCTCACAGGGAAGGTTCAAAGCATAGTGAGCAAGAAGAGCCAGTCATCTTGTATTTCAGTCGGCATTGTGCCTTTTGTATTTAATTCCGTTGCAATTTCAGTGTATGTCATCGAAAAGAAGGTCCAAGGGATACAGTAAACCTGAAGTGAAGCATCGGAATCTAAAACCGGTCTCACAGGAGAGGTTCAAAGCATAGTGAGTAAGAAGAGGCAGACGTCTTGTATTTGAGTCGGCATTGTGCCTTTTGTATTTAATTCCGATGCAATTTCTGTGTTTCATCGTCAATAAGAAGGTCAAAGTGATACAGTAAAACTAAAGTGAAGCATCGGAATCTATAACTAGTGTCACAGGAATGGTTCAAATCATAGACAGTAAGAATGGTCAGTCTTCTTGTACTTAAGTCGGCATTGTGCCTTTTCTAATTTAATTCCGATGCAATTTCTGGGTTTCATCATCAAGAAGAAGGTCAGAGGGATACAGTAAACCTGAAGTGAGACATCGTAATCTATAACTAGTGTCACAGGAATGGTTCAAAACATAGACAGTAGGAAGAGTCAGTCTTCTTGTACTTAAGTCGGCATTGTGCCTTTTGTATTTAATTCCGATGCAGTTTCTGTGTTTCATCATCAATACGAAGGTCCAAGGGATACAGTAAACCTGAAGTGAGGCATCGGAATCTATAACTAGTGTCACAGGAATGGTTCAAAACATAGTCAGTAAGAAGAGTCAGTCTTCTTGTACTTAAGTCGGCATGGTGCCTTTTGTATTTAATTCCGATGCAATTTCTGTGTTTCATCGTCAATAAGAAGGTCCAAGATATACAGAAAACATATAGTGAAGCATCGGAATCTAAAACTGGTCTGACAGGAAATGTTCAAAGCATAGTCAGTAAGACGAGTCAGTCTTCATGTGCTTATGTCGGCATTGTGATTTTTCTGTTTAATTCCGATGAAATTTCTGTGTTTCGTCGTCAATAAGAAGGTCCAAGGGATACAGTAAACCTGAAGTGAAGCATCGGAATCTAATACCGGTCTCACAGGAAAGGTTCAAAGCATAGTGAGTAAGAAGAGCCAGTCATCTTGTATTTGAGTCGGCATTGTGCCTTTTGTATTTAATTCCGATCTATTTTATAAGTTTCATCGTCAATAAGAAGGTCAGAGGAATACAGTAAACCTGTAGTGAAGCATCGGAATCTATAACTAGTCTCACAGGAATGGTTAAAGCATTGACAGTAGAGAGAGTCAGTCTTCTTGTACTTAAGTCGGCATTTTGCCTTTTGTATTTTATTCTGATTAAATTTCTGTGTTTCATCGTCATTAAGAAGGTCCAAGTGATACAGTAAACCTAAAGTGAAGCATCGGAATCTACAACTAGTGTCACAGGAATGGTTAAAAACATTGACAGTAAGAAGAGTCAGTCATCTTGTACTTAAGTCGGCATTGTGCCTTTTGTATTTAATTCCGATGGAATCTCTGTGTTTCATCGTCAATAAGAAGGTCCATGTGATACAGTAAACCTAAAGTGAAGCATCGGAATCTATAACTAGTGTCACAGGAATGGTTCAAAACATAGTCAGTAAGAAGAGTCAGTCCTCTTGTACTTAAGTCAGCATTGAGCCTTTTCTATTTAATTCCGATGCAATTTCTGTGTTTTATCATCAATAAGAAGGTCAGAGGGATACAGAAAGCATGAACTGAATCATCGGAATCTATAACTTGTGTCACAGGGATGGTTCCAAACGTACACAGTAAGAAGAGTCAGTCTTCTTGTAGTTAAGTCGGCATTGTGATTTTTGTATTTAAATCCGATGCAATTTCTGTGTTTCATCGTCAATAAGAGGGTCAGAGGGATACAGTGAACCTGAAGTGAGGCATCTGAATCTATAACTAGTGTCACAGGAATGGTTCAAAGCATAGACAGTAGGAAGAGTCAGTCTTCTTGTACTTAAGTCGGCATTGTGCCTTTTGTATTTAATTCCGATGCAACTTCTGTGTTTCATCTTCAATAAGAAGGTCCAAGGGATACAGTAAACCAGAAGTGAGGCATCGGAATCTATAACTAGTGTCACAGGAATGGTTCAAAACGTAGACAGTAAGGAGAGTCAGTCTTCTTGTACTTAAGTCAGCATTGTGCATTTTCTATTTAATTCCGATGCAATTTCTGTGTTTCATCGTCAATAAGAACGTCAGAGGGATACAGTAAACCTGAAGTGGGGCACCGGAATCTATAACTAGTATCACAGGAATGGTTCAAAACAAAGACAGTAGGGAGAGACAGTCTTCTTGTACTTAAGTCGGCATTGTGCCTTTTGTATTTAATTCCGATGCAATTTCTGTGTTTCATCGTCAATAAGAAGGTCAGAGGGATACAGTAAAATTGAAGTGAAGCATCAGAATCTATAACTAGTGAACAGGAATGGTTCAAAACATAGTCAGTAGGAAGGGTCAGTCTTCTTGTACTTAAGTCGGCATGGTGCCTCTTGTATTTAATTCCGATGCAATTTCTGTGTTTCATCGTCAATAAGAAGGTCCAAGATATACAGTAAACATATAGTGAAGCATCGGAATCTAAAACTGGTCCACAGGAAATGTTCAAAGCATAGTCAGTATGAAGAGTCATTCTTCTTGTACTTATGTCGACATTGTGCCATTTCTATTTAAGTCCGATGAAATTTCTGTGTTTCGTCGTCAATAAGAAGGTCCAAGGGATACAGTAAACCTGAAGTGAAGCATCGGAATCTAATACCGGTCTCACAGGGAAGGTTCAAAGCATAGTGGGCAAGAAGAGCCAGTCATCTTGTATTTCAGTCGGCATTGTGCCTTTTGTATTTAATTCCGATGCAATTTCAGTGTATGTCATCAATAAGAAGGTCCAAGGGATACAGTAAACCTGAAGTGAAGCATCGGAATCTAAAACCGGTCTCACAGGAGAGGTTCAAAGCATAGTGAGTTAGAAGAGGCAGACGTCTTGTATTTGAGTCGGCATTGTGCCTTTTGTATCTAATTCCGATGCAATTTCTGTGTTTCATCGTCAATATGAAGGTCCAAGGGATACAGTAACCATACAGTGAGCATCGGAATCTAAAACTGGTCTCACAGGAAATGTTCAAAACATAGTAAGTAAGAAGAGTCAGTCTTCTTGTACTTAAGTCGGCAATGTGCCTTTCCTAATTGAATTCCGATGCGATTTCTGGGTTTCATCATCAAGAAGAAGGTCAGAGGGATACAGTAAACCTGAAGTGAGACATCGTAATCTATAACTAGTGTCACAGGAATGGTCCAAAACATAGAAAGTAAGAAGAGTCAGTCTACTTGTACTTAAGTCGGCATTGTGCCATTTGTATTTAATTCCGATGCAATTTCTGTATTTCATCGTCAATAAGAACGTCAGAGGGATACAGTTAAACTGAAGTGAGGCATCAGAATCTATAACGAGAGTCACAGGAATGGTTCAAAACATAGACAGTAAGAAGAGTCAGTCTACTTGTACTTAAGTCGGCATTGTGCCTTTTGTATTTAATCCCGATGCAATATCTGTGTTTCATCGTCAATAAGAAGGTCCAAGGGATACAGTACACCTAAAGTTAAGCATCGGAATCTATAACTAGTGTCACAGGAATGGTTCAAATCATAGACAGTAAGAAGAGTCAGTCTTCTTGTACTTGAGTCGGCATTGTGCCTTTTGTATTTAATTCCGATGCAATTACTGTGTTACATCGTCAATAAGAGGGTCAGAGGGATACAGTAAACCAGAATTGAGGCATCAGAATCTATAACTAGTGCCACAGGAATGGTTCAAAACATAGACAGTAAGAAGAGTCAGTCTACTTGTACTTAATTCGGCATTGTGCCTTTTCTATTTAATTCCGATGCAATTTCTATGTTTCATCGTCAATAAGAAGGTCAGAGGGATACAGTAAACATGAAGTGAAGCATCGGAATCTATAACTAGTGTCACAGGAATGGTTCGAAACATAGAGAGTTGGAAGAGTCAGTCTTCTTGTACTTAAATCGGCATTGTGCCTTTTGTATTTAATTAGGATGCAACTTCTGTCTTTCATCGTCAATACGATGGTCCGAGGGATACAGTAAACCTGAAGTGAGGCATCGGAATCTATAACTAGTGTCACAGGAATGGTTCAAACCATAGACAGTAAGAAGAGTGAGTTTTCTTGTACTTAAGTCGGCATTGTGCTTTTGTATTTAATTCCGATGCAATTTCTGTGTTTCATCATCAATACGAAGGTCCAAGGGATACAGTAAACCTGAAGTGAGGCATCGGAATCTATAACTAGTGTCACAGGAATGGTTCACAACATAGTCAGTAAGAAGAGTCAGTCTTCTTGTACTTAAGTCGGCATGGTGCCTTTTGTATTTAATTCCGATGCAATTTCTGTGTTTCATCGTCAATAAGAAGTTCCAAGATATACAGAAAACATATAGTCAAGCATCGGAATCTAAAACTGGTCTCACAGGAAATGTTCAAAGCATAGTCAGTAAGAAGAGTCAGTCTTCATGTACTTATGTCGGCATTGTGCCTTTTCTGTTTAATTCCGATGAAATTTCTGTGTTTCGTCGTCAATAAGAGGGTCCAAGGGATACAGTAAACCTGAAGTGAAGCATCGGAATCTAATACCGGTCTGACAGGAAAGGTTCAAAGCATAGTGAGAAAGAAGAGCCAGTCATTTTGTATTTGAGTCGGCATTGTGCCTTTTGTATTTAATTCCGATCTATTTTATAAGTTTCATCGTCAATAAGAAGGTCAGAGGAATACAGTAAACCTGAAGTGAAGCATCGGACTCTATAACTAGTCTCACAGGAATGGTTAAAGCATTGACAGTAGAAGTAGTCAGTCTTCTTGTACTTAAGTCGGCATTTTGCCTTTTGTATTTAATTCTGATGAAATGTCTGTGTTTCATCGTCAATAAGAAGGTCCATGTGATACAGTAAACCTAAAGTGAAGCATCGGAATCTATAACTAGTGTCACAGGAATGGTTCAAAACATAGTCAGTAAGAAGAGTCAGTCTTCTTGTACTTAAGTCAGCATTGAGCCTTTTCTATTTAATTCCGATGCAATTTCTGTGTTTTATCATCAATAAGAAGGTCAGAGGGATACAGAAAGCTTGAAGTGAATCATCGGAATCTATAACTTGTGTCACAGGGATGGTTCCAAACATACACAGTAAGAAGAGTCAGTCTTCTTGTAGTTAAGTCGGCATTGTGATTTTTGTATTTAAATCCGATACAATTTCTGTGTTTCATCGTCAGTAAGAGGGTCAGAGGGATACAGTGAACCTGAAGTGAGGCATCTGAATCTATAACTAGTGTCACAGGAATGGTTCAAATCATAGACAGTAAGAAGGGTCAGTCTTCTTCTACTTAAGTCGGCATTGTGCCTTTTCTAATTTAATTCCCATGCAATTTCTGGGTTTCATCATCAAGAAGAAGGTCAGAGGGATACAGTAAACCTGAAGTGAGACATCGTAATCTATAACTAGTGTCACAGGAATGGTTCAAAACATAGAAAGTAGGAAGAATCAGTCTTCTTGTACTTAAGTCGGCATTGTGCCTTTTCTATTTAATTCCGATGCAATTTTTGTGTTTCATCATCAATACGAAGGTCCAAGGGATACAGTACACCTGAAGTGAGGCATCGGATTCTATAACTAGTGTCACAGGAATGGTTCAAAACATAGTCAGTAAGAAGAGTCAGTCTTCTTGTACTTAAGTCGGCATGGTGCCTTTTGTATTTAATTCCGATGCAATTTCTGTCTTTCATCGTCAATAAGAAGGTCCAAGATATACAGAAAACATATAGTGAAGCATCGGAATCTAAAACTGGTCTCACAGGAAATGTTCAAAGCATAGTCAGTAAGAAGAGTCAGTCTTCATGTACTTATGTAGGCATTGTGCCTTTTCTGTTTAATTCCGATGAAATTTCTGTGTTTCGACGTCAATAAGAAGGTCCAAGGGATACAGTAAACCTAAAGTGAAGCATCGGAATCTAATACCGGTCTCACAGGAAAGGTTCAAAGCATAGTGAGTAAGAAGAGCCAGTCATCTTGTATTTGAGTCGGCATTGTGCCTTTTGTATTTAATTCTGATGAAATTTCTGTGTTTCATCGTCAATAAGAAGGTCCATGTGATACAGTAAACCTAAAGTGAAGCATCGGAATCTATAACTAGTGTCACAGGAATGGTTCAAAACATAGTCAGTAAGAAGAGTCAGTCTTCTTGTACTTAAGTCAGCATTGAGCCTTTTCTATTTAATTCCGATGCAATTTCTGTGTTTCATCGTCAATAAGAAGGTCCAAGGGATACAGTACACCTGAAGTGAAGCATCGGAATCTATAACAAGTGTCACAGGAATGGTTCAAATCATAGACAGTAAGAAGAGTCAGTCTTCTTGTACTTAAGTCGGCATTGTGCCTTTTCTGTTTAATTCCGATGCAATTTCTGGGTTTCATCATCGAGAAGAAGGTCAGAGGGATACAGTAAACCTGAAATGAAGCATCGGAATGTATAACTAGTCTCACAGGAATGGTTCAAAACATAGACAGTAGGAAGTGTCAGTCTTCTTGTACTTGAGTCGGCATTGTGCCTTTTGTATTTAATTCCGATGCAATTTCTGTGTTTCATCGTCAATAAGGAGGTCAGAGGGATACAGTAAACCTGAAGTGAAGCATCGGAATCTATAACTAGCGTCACAGGAATGGTTCAAAACATTGACAGTATTAAGAGTCAGTCTTCTTGTACTTAAGTCGAGATTGTGCCTTTTCTATTTAATTCCGATGCAATTTCTCTGTTTCATCGTCAATAGGAATGTCCAAGGGATACAGTACAACTGAAGTTAAGCATCGGAATCTATAACTAGTGTCACAGGAGTGGTTTAAATCAAAGACAGTAAGAAGAGTCAGTCTTCTTGTACTTAAGTCGGCATTGTGCCTTTTCTATTTAGTTCCGATGCAATTTCTGGGTTTCATCATCAAGAAGAGGGTCAGAGGGATACAGTAAACCTGAAGTGAAGCATCGGAATGTATAACTAGTCTCACAGGAATGGTTCAAAACATAGACAGTAGGAAGAGTCAGTCTTCTTGTACTTGAGTCGGCATTGTGCCTTTTGTATTTAATTCCGATGCAATTACTGTGCTTCATCGTCAATAAGAGGGACAGAGGGATACAGTAAACCTCAAGTGAGGCATTAGAATCTATAACTAGTGTCACAGGAATGGTTCAAAACATAGACAGTAAGAAGAGTCAGTCTACTTGTACTTAATTCGGCATTGTGCCTTTTCTATTTAATTCCGATGCAATTTCTATGTTTCATCGTCAATAAGAAGGTCAGAGGGATACAGTAAACCTGAAGTGAAGCATCGGAATCTATAACTAGTGTCACAGGAATGGTTCGAAACATAGACAGTAGGAAGAGTCAGTCTTCTTGTACTTAAATCGGCATTGTGCCTTTTGTATTTAATTAGGATGCAACTTCTGTCTTTAATCGTCAATAAGAAGGTCCGAGTGATACAGTAAAACTGAAGTGAGGCATCGGAATCTATAACTAGTCTCACAGGAATGGTTAAAGCATTGACAGTAGAAAGAGTCAGTCTTCTTGTACTTAAGTCGGCATTTTGCCTTTTGTATTTAATTCTGATGAAATTTCTGTGTTTCATCGTCATTAAGAAGGTCCAAGTGATACAGTAAACCTAAAGTGAAGCATCGGAATCTACAACTAGTGTCACAGGAATGGTTAAAAACATTGACAGTAAGAAGAGTCAGTCATCTTGTACTTAAGTCGGCATTGTGCCTTTTGTATTTAATTCCGATGGAATTTCTGTGTTTCATCGTCAATAAGAAGGTCCATGTGATACAGTAAACCTAAAGTGAAGCATCGGAATCTATAACTAGTGTCACAGGAATGGTTCAAAACATAGTCAGTAAGAAGAGTCAGTCTTCTTGTACTTAAGTCAGCATTGAGCCTTTTCTATTTAATTCCGATGCAAGTTCTGTCTTTTATCATCAATAAGAAGGTCAGAGGGATACAGAAAGCTTGAAGTGAATCATCGGAATCTATAACTTGTGTCACAGGGATGGTTCCAAACGTACACAGTAAGAAGAGTCAGTCTTCTTGTAGTTAAGTCGGCATTGTGATTTTTGTATTTAAATCCGATGCAATTTCTGTGTTTCATCGTCAATAAGAGGGTCAGAGGGATACAGCGAACCTGAAGTGAGGCATCTGAATCTATAACTAGTGTCACAGGAATGGTTCAAAGCATAGACAGTAGGAAGAGTCAGTCTTCTTGTACTTAAGTCGGCATTGTGCCTTTTGTATTTAATTCCGATGCAACTTCTGTGTTTCATCTTCAATAAGAAGGTCCAAGGGATACAGTAAACCTGAAGTGAGGCATCGGAATCTATAACTAGTCTCACAGGAATGGTTCAAAACGTAGACAGTAAGGAGAGTCAGTCTTCTTGTACTTAAGTCAGCATTGTGCATTTTCTATTTAATTCCGATGCAATTTCTGTGTTTCATCGTCAATAAAAAGGTCAGAGGGATACAGTAAACCTGAAGTGGGGCACCGGAATCTTTAACTAGTATCACAGGAATGGTTCAAAACATAGACAGTAGGGAGAGACAGTCTTCTTGTACTTAAGTCGGCATTGTGCCTTTTGTATTTAATTCCGATGCAATTTCTGTGTTTCATCGTCAATAAGAAGGTCAGAGGGATACAGTAAAATTGAAGTGAAGCATCAGAATCTATAACTAGTGCACAGGAACGGTTCAAAACATAGTCAGTAAGAAGGGACAGTCTTCTTGTACTTAAGTCGGCATGGTGCCTCTAGTATTTAATTCCGATGCAACTTCTGTGTTTCATCGTCAATAACAAGGTCCAAGATATACAGAAAACATATAGTGAAGCATCGGAATCTAAAACTGGTCTCACAGGAAATGTTCAAAGCATAGTAAGTAAGAAGAGTCAGTCTTCTTGTACTTAAGTCGGCAATGTGCCTTTTCTATTTAATTCCGATGCAATTTCTGTGTTTCATCGTCAATAAGAAGGTCAGAGGGATACAGTAAACCTGAAGTGAGACATCGTAATCTATAACTAGTGTCACAGGAATGGTTCAAAACATAGAAAGTAGGAAGAGTCAGTCTTCTTGTACTTAAGTCGGCATTGTGCCTTTTGTATTTAATTCCGATGCAATTTCAGTGTTTCATCATCAATACGAAGGTCCAGGGGATACAGTAAACCTGAAGTGAGGCATCGGAATCTATAACTAGTGTCACAGGAATGGTTTAAAACATAGTCAGTAAGAAGAGTCAGTCTTCTTGTACTTAAGTCGGCATGGTGCCTTTTGTACTTAATTACTTTGCAATTTCTGTGTTTCATCGTCAATAAGAAGGTCCAAGATATACAGAAAACATATAGTGAAGCATCGGAATCTAAAACTGGTGTCACAGGAAATGTTTAAAGCATAATCAGTAAGAAGAGTCAGTATTCATGTACTTATGTCGGCATTGTGCCTTTTCTGTTTAATTCCGATGAAATTTCTGTGTTTCGTCGTCAATAAGAAGGTCCAAGGGATACAGTAAACCTAAAGTGAAGCATCGGAATCTAATACCTTTCTCACAGGAAAGGTTCAAAGCAGAGTGAGTAAGAAGAGCCAGTCATCTTGTATTTGAGTCGGCATGTTGCCTTTTGTATTTAATTCTGATGAAATTTCTGTGTTTCATCGTCATTAAGAAGGTCCAAGTGATACAGTAAACCTAAAGTGAAGCATCGGAATCTACAACTAGTGTCACAGGAATGGTTCAAACATAGTCAGTAAGAAGAGTCAGTCTTCTTGTACTTAAGTCAGCATTGTGCCTTTTCTATTTAATTCCGATGCAATTTCTGTGTTTTATCGTCAATAAGAAGGTCAGAGGGATACAGTAAACATGAAGTGAAGCATCGGAATCTATAACTAGTGTCCCCGGGGTGGTTCAAAACGTAGACAGTATGAAGAGTCAGTCTTCTTGTCCTTAAGTCGACATTTTGCATTTTGTATTTAATTCCGATGCAATTTCTGTGCTTCATCGTCAATAAGAGGGACAGAGGGATACAGTAAACCAGAAGTGAGGCATCAGAATCTATAACTAGTGTCACAGGAATGGTTCAAAACATAGACAGTAAGAAGAGTCAGACTACTTGTACCAAATTCGGCATTGTGCCTTTTCTATTTAATTCCGATGCAATTTCTATGTCTCATCGTCAATAAGAAGGTCAGAGGGATACAGTAAACCTGAAGTGAAGCATCGGAATCTATAACTAGTGTCACAGGAATGGTTCGAAACGTAGACAGTAGGAAGAGACAGTCTTCTTGTACTTAAATCGGCATTGTGCCTTTTGTATTTAATTAGGATGCAACTTCTGTCTTTCATCGTCAATAAGAAGGTCCGAGGGATACAGTGAACCTGAAGTGAGGCATCGGAATCTATAACTAGTGTCACAGGAATGGTTCAAACCACAGACAGTAAGAAGAGTGAGTTTTCTTGTACTTAAGTCGGCATTGTGCCTTTTCCGTTTAATTCCGATGCAATTTCTGTCTTTCATCGTCAATAAGAAGGTCCAAGGGATACAGTAAACCTGAAGTGAGGCATCGGAATCTATAACTAGTGTCACAGGAATGGTTCAAAACATTTACAGTAGGAAGAGACAGTCTTCTTGTACTTAAGTCGGCATTGTGCCATTTGTATTTAATTCCGAAGCAATTTCTGTGTTTCATCGTCAATAAGAACGTCAGAAAGATACAGTTAAACTGAAGTGAGGCATCAGAATCTATAACGAGTGTCACAGGAATGGTTCAAAACATAGACAGTAAGAAGAGTCATTCTACTTGTACTTAAGTCGGCATTGTGCCTTTTGTATTTAATCCCGATGCAATATCTGTGTTTCATCGTCAATAAGAAGGTCCAAGGGATACAGTACACCTAAAGTTAAGCATCGGAATCTATAACTAGTGTCACAGGAATGGTTCAAATCATAGACAGTAAGAAGAGTCAGTCTTCTTGTACTTGAGTCGGCATTGTGCCTTTTGTATTTAATTCCGATGCAATTACTGTGTTACATCGTCAATAAGAGGGTCAGAGGGATACAGTAAACCTGAAGTGAGGCATCAGAATCTATAACTAGTGTCACAGGAATGTTTCAAAACATAGACAGTAGGAAGAGTCAGTCTACTTGTACTTAATTCGGCATTGTGCCTTTTCTATTTAATTCCGATGCAATTTCTATGTTTCATCGTCAATAAGAAGGTCAGAGGGATACAGTAAACATGAAATGAAGCATCGGAATCTATAACTAGTGTCACAGGATTGGTTCGAAACATAGACAGTAGGAAGAGTCAGTCTTCTTGTACTTAAATCGGCATTGTGCCTTTTGTATTTAATTAGGATGCAACTTCTGTCTTTCATCGTCAACACGATGGTCCGAGGGATACAGTAAACCTGAAGTGAGGCATCGGAATCTATAACTAGTGTCACAGGAATGGTTCAAACCTTAGACAGTAAGAAGAGTGATTTTTCTTGTACTTAAGTCGGCATTGTGCCTTTTCTGTTTAATTCCGATGCAATTTCTGTCTTTCATCGTCAATTAGAAGGTCCAAGGGATACAGTAAACCTGAAGTGAGGCATCGGATTCTATAACTAGTGTCACAGGAATGGTTCAAATCATAGACAGTAGGAAGAGACAGTCTTCTTGTACTTATGTCGGCATTGTGCCTTTTCTATTTAATTCCGATGCAATTTCTGTGTTTCATCGTCAATAAGATGGTCAGAGGTATACAGTTAAACTGAAGTGAGGCATCAGATACTATTACGAGTGTCACAGGAATGGTTCAAAACATTGACAGTAAGAAGAGTCAGTCTACTTGTACTTAAGTCGGCATTGTGCCTTTTGTAGTTAATCCCGCTGCAATATCTGTGTTTCATCGTCAATAAGAATGTCCAAGGGATACAGTACAACTGAAGTTAAGCATCGGAATCTATAACTAGTGTCACAGGAGTGGTTCAAATCATAGCCAGTAAGAAGAGTCAGTCTTCTTGTACTTAAGTCGGCATTGTGCCTTTTCTATTTAGTTCCGATGCAATTTCTGGGTTTCATCATCAAGAAGAGGGTCAGAGGGATACAGTAAACCTGAAGTGAAGCATCGGAATGTATAACTAGTCTCACAGGAATGGTTCAAAACATAGACAGTAGGAAGAGTCAGTCTTCTTGTACTTGAGTCGGCATTGTGCCTTTTGTATTTAATTCCGATGCAATTACTGTGCTTCATCGTCAATAAGAGGGACAGAGGGATACAGTAAACCTGAAGTGAAGCATTAGAATCTATAACTAGTGTCACAGGAATGGTTCAAAACATAGACAGTAGGAAGAGTCAGTCTACTTGTACTTAATTCGGCATTGTGCCTTTTCTATTTAATTCCGATGCAATTTCTATGTTTCATCGTCAATAAGAAGGTCAGAGGGATACAGTAAACCTGAAGTGAAGCATCGGAATCTATAACTAGTGTCACAGGAATGGTTCGAAACATAGACAGTAGGAAGAGTCAGTCTTCTTGTACTTAAATCGGCATTGTGCCTTTTGTATTTAATTAGGATGCAACTTATGTCTTTAATCGTCAATAAGAAGGTCCGAGTGATACAGTAAACCTGAAGTGAGGCATCGGAATCTATAACTAGTGTCACAGGAATGGTTCAAACAATAGACAGTAAGAAGAGTGAGTTTTCTTGTACTTAAGTCGGCATTGTGCCTTTTCTGTTTAATTCCGATGCAATTTCTATGTTTCATCGTCAATAAGAAGGTCCAAGGGATACAGTAAACCTAAAGTGAAGCATCGGAATCTAATACCGGTCTCACAGGAAAGGTTCAAAGCATAGTGAGCAAGAAGAGCCAGTCATCTTGTATTTCAGTCGGCATTGTGCCTTTTGTATTTAATTCCGATGCAATTTCAGTGTTTCGTCATCAATAAGAAGGTCCAAGGGATACAGTAAACCTGAAGTGAAGCATCGGAATCTAAAACCGGTCTCACAGGAAAGGTTAAAAGCATAGTTAGTATGAAGAGGCAGACATCTTGTATTTGTGTCGGCATTGTGCCTTTTGTATTTAATTCCGATGCAATTTCTGTGTTTCATCGTCAATAAGAAGGTCCAAGGGATACAGTACACCTGAAGTGAAGCATCGGAATCTATAACAAGTGTCACAGGAATGGTTCAAATCATAGACAGTAAGAAGAGTCAGTCTTCTTGTACTTAGGTCGGCATTGTGCCTTTTCTGTTTAATTCCGATGCAATTTCTGGGTTTCATCATCAAGAAGAAGGTCAGAGGGATACAGTAAACCTGAAGTGAAGCATCGGAATGTATAACTAGTCTCACAGGAATGGTTCAAAACATAGACAGTAGGAAGTGTCAGTCTTCTTGTACTTGAGTCGGCATTGTGCCTTTTGTATTTAAATCCGATGCAATTTCTGTGTTTCATCGTCAATAAGGAGGTCAGAGGGATACAGTTAAACTGAAGTGAGGCATCAGATACTATAACGAGTGTCACAGGAATGGTTCAAAACATAGACAGTAAGAAGAGTCAGTCTACTTGTACTTAAGTCGGCATTGTGCCTTTTGTATTTAATCCCGATGCAATATCTGTGTTTCATCGTCAATAAGAAGGTCCAAGGGATACAGTACACCTGAAGTTAAGCATCGGAATCTATAACTAGTGTCACAGGAATCGTTCGAAACATAGACAGCAAGAAGAGTTAGTCTTCTTGTACTTAAATCGGCATTGTGCCTTTTGTATTTAATTAGGATGCAACTTCTGTCTTTCATCGTCAATAAGAATGTCCGAAGGATACAGTAAACCTGAAGTGATGCATCGGAATCTATAACTAGTGTCACAGGAATGGTTCAAACCATAGACAGTAACAAGGGTGAGTTTTCTTGTACTTATGTCGGCATTGTGCCTTTTCTGTTTAATTCCGATGAAATTTCTGTCTTTCATCGTCAATAAGAAGGTCCAAGGGATACAGTACACCTGAAGTTAAGCATCGGAATCTATAACTAGTGTCACAGGAATGGTTCAAATCATAGTCAGTAAGAAGAGTCAGTCTTCTTGTACTTAAGTCGGCATTGTGCCTTTTCTATTTAGTTCCGATGTAATTTCTGGGTTTCATCATCAAGAAGATGGTCAGAGGGATACAGTAAACCTGAAGTGAAGCATCGGAATGTATAACTAGTCTCACAGGAATGGTTCAAAACATAGACAGTAGGAAGAGTCAGTCTTCTTATACTTGAGTCGGCATTGAGCCTTTTGTATTTAATTCCGATGCAATTACTGTGTTTCATCGTCAATAAGAGGGTCAGAGGGAAACAGTAAACCTGAAGTGAGGCATCAGAATCTATAACTAGTGTCACAGGAATGGTTCAAATCATAGGCAGTAAGAAGAGTCAGTCTACTTGTACTTAATTCGGCATTGTGCCTTTTCTATTTAATTCCGATGCAATTTCTATGTCTCATCGTCAATAAGAATGTCAGAGGGATACAGTAAACCTGAAGTGAAGCATCGAAATCTGTAACTAGTGTCACAGGAATAGTTCGAAACATAGACCGTAGGAAGGGTCACTCTTCTTGTACTTAAATCGGCATTGTGCCTTTTGTATTTAATTAGGATGCAACTTCTGTCTTTCATCGTCAATAAGAAGGTCCGAGGGATACAGTAAACCTGAAGTGAGGCATCGGAATCTATAACTAGTGTCACAGGAATGGTTCAAACCATAGACAGTAAGAAAAGTGAGTTTTCTTGTACTTAAGTCGGCATTGTGCTTTTCCGGTTTAATTCCGATGCAATTTCTGTCTTTCATCGTCAATACGAAGGTCCAAGGAATACAGTAAACCTTAAGTGAGGCATCGGAATTTATACCTAGTGTCACAGGAATGGTTCAAAGCATAGACAGTAGGAAGAGACAGTCTTCTTGTACTTAAGTCGGCATTGTGCCTTTTGTATTTCATTCCGACGCAATTTCTGTGTTTCATCGTCAATAAGAAGGTCAGAGGGATACAGTTAAACTGAAGTGAGGCATCAGATACTATAACG
The DNA here is from genome assembly GCF_021461395.2 of Schistocerca americana. NCBI lineage: Eukaryota > Metazoa > Arthropoda > Insecta > Orthoptera > Acrididae > Schistocerca > Schistocerca americana. Next base: position 18,851,264 of record NC_060130.1, on the reverse strand, counting down.
AGTGTCACAGGAATAGTTCAAAACATAGACAGTAAGAAGAGTCAGTCTACTTGTACTTAAGTCGGCATTGTGCCATTTGTATTTAATCCCGATGCAATATCTGTGTTTCATCGTCAATAAGAAGGTCCAAGGGATACAGTACAACTGAAACTAAGCATCAGAATCTATAACTAATGTCACAGGAATGGTTCAAATCATAGACAGTAAGAAGAGTCAGTCTACTTGTACTTGAGTCGGCATTGTGCATTTTGTATTTAATTCCGATGCAATTACTGTGCTTCATCGTCAATAAGAGGGACAGAGGGATACAGTAAACCTGAAGTGAGGCATCAGAATCTATAACTAGTGTCACAGGAGTGGTTCAAAACATAGACAGTAAGAAGAGTCAGTCTACTTGTACTTAATTCGGCATTGTGCCTTTTCTATTTAATTCCGATGCAATTTCTATGTTTCATCGTCAATAAGAAGGTCAGAGGGATACAGTCAACCTGAAGTGAAGCATCGGAATCTATAACTAGTGTCACAGGAATCGTTCGAAACATAGACAGTAGGAAGAGTCAGTCTTCTTGTACTTAAATCGGCATTGTGCCTTTTGTATTTAATTAGGATGCAACTTCTGTCTTTCATCGTCAATAAGAAGGTCCGAATGATACAGTAAACCTGAAGTGAGGCATCGGAATCTATAACTAGTGTTACAGGAATGGTTCAAACCATAGACAGTAACAAGAGTGAGTTTTCTTGTACTTAAGTCGGCATTGTGCCTTTTCTGTTTAATTCCGATGCAATTTCTGTCTTTCATCGTCAATAAGAAGGTCCATGGAATACAGTAAACCTGACGTGAGGCATCGGAATCTATAACTAGTGTCACAGGAATGGTTCAAACCATAGACAGTAAGGAGAGTCAGTCTACTTGTACTTAAGTCGGCATTGTGCCTTTTGTATTTAATCCCGATGCAATATCTGTGTTTCATCGTCAATAAAAAGGTCCAAGGGATACAGTAAACCTGAAGTGAAGCATCGGAATCTATAACTAGTGTCACAGGAATGGTTCAAAACATTAACAGTAGGAAGAGTCCGTCTTCTTGTACTTAAGTCGGCTTTGTGCCTTTACTATTTAATCCGATGCAATTTCTCTGTTTCATCGTCAATAAGAGAGTCAGAGGGATACAGTAAACCTGAAGTGAAGCATCGAATCTATAACAAGTGTCACAGGATTGGTTCAAGACATAGTAAGTAAGAAGAGTCAGTCTTCTTGTACTTAAGTCGGCATGGTGCCTTTTGTATTTAATTCCGATGCAATGTCTGTGTTTCATCGTCAAAAAGAAGGTCCAAGGGATACAGTAAACATACAGTGAAGCATCGGAATCTAAAATAGGTCTCACAGCAAATGTTCAAAACATAGTAAGTAAGAAGAGTCAGTCTTCTTGAACTTAAGTCGGCAATGTGCCTCTTCTATTTAATTCCGATGCAATTTCTGTGTTTCGTCATCAATAAGAAGGTCCAAGCGATACAGTAAACCTGAAGTGAAGCATGGGAATCTAAAACCGGTCACACTGGAAAGGTTCAAAACATAGAGAGTTAGAAGAGCCAGTCTTCTTGTACTTAAGTCAGCATTGTGCCTTTTGTATTTAATTCCGATGCAATTTCTGTGTTTTATCGTCAATAAGAAGGTCAGAGGGATACAGTAAACTTGAGGTGAAGCATCGGAATCTATATCTAGTGTCACAGGAATGGTTCAAAACATTGACAGTAGGAAGAGTCAGTTTTCTTGTACTTAAGTCGGCATTGTGCCGTTTGTATTTAATTCCGATGCAATTTCTAAGTTTCATCGTCAATAAGAAAGTCAGTGGGATACAGTATACCTGAAGTGAAGCATCGGAATCTATAACTAGTGTCACAGGAATGGTTAAAAACATTGACAGTAAGAAGAGTCAGTCTTCCTGCACTTAAGCCGGCATTGTGCCTTTTCTATTTCATTCCGATGCAATATCTGTGTTTTATCGACAATAAGAAGGTCAGAGGGATACAGTAGATTTGAAGTGAAGCATCGGAATCTATAACTAGTCTCACAGGTATGGTTCAAAACGTAGACAGTAGGAAGAGTCAGTCTTCTTGTACTTCAGTCGGCATTGTGATTTTTGTATTTAATTCCGATGCAATTTCTGTGTTTCATCGTCAATAAGAAGGTCCGAGGGATACAGCACACCTGAAGTGAAGAATCGGTATCTATAACTAGTGTCACAGGAATGGTTCAAATCATAGACAGTAAAAAGAGTCAGTCTTCTTGTACTTATGTCGGCATTGTGCCTTTTCTATTTATTTCCGATGCAATTTCTGTGTTTCATCGTCAATAAGAAGGTTAGAGGGATACAGTATACATGAAGTGAATCATCGGAATCTATAATTAGTGTCACAGGAATGGTTCTAAACATAGACAGTAGGAAGAGTCAGTCTACTTTTACTTAAGTCGGCATTGTGCCTTTTGTATTTAATTCCAATGCAACGTCTGTGTTTCATCGTCAATAAGAAGGTCCAAGGGATACAGTAAACCTGAAGTGAGGCATCGGAATCTATTACTACTGTCACAGGAATGGTTCAAAACATAGACAGTAAGAAGAGTCAGTCTTCTTGTACATAAGTCAGCATTGTGCCTTTTCTATTAATTTCCGATGCAATTTCTGTGTTTCATCGTCAATAAGAGGGTCAGAGGGATACAGTAAACCTGAAGTGAGGCATCAGCATCTGAAACTAGTGTCACAGGAATGGTTCAAAGCATAGACAGTAAGAAGCGACAGTCTCCTTGTACTTAAGTCGGCATTGTGCCTTTTGTATTTAATTTCGATGCAATTTCTGTGTTTCATCGTCAATAAGAAGGTCCAAGGGATACAGCACACCTGAAGTGAAGAATCGGAATCTATAAGTAGTGTCACAGGAATGGTTCAAATCATAGACAGTGAGAAGAGTCAAGCTTCTTGTACTTATGTCGGCATTGTGCCTTTTCTATTTAAATCCGATGCAATTTCTGTGTTTCACCGTCAATAAGAGGGTCAGAGGGATACAGTAAACCTGAAGTGAAGCATCGGAATGTATAACTAGTCTCACAGGAATGGTTCAAAACATAGACAGTAGGAAGTGTCAGTCTTCTTGTACTTGAGTCGGCATTGTGCCTTTTGTATTTAATTCCGATGCAATTTCTGTGTTTCATCGTCAATAAGGAGGTCAGAGGGACACAGTAAACCTGAAGTGAAGCATCGGAATCTATAACTAGCGTCACAGGAATGGTTCAAACATTGACAGTAGGAAGAGTCAGTCTTCTTGTACTTGAGTCGGCATTGTGATCTTTGTACTTAATTCCGTTGCAATTTCTGTGTTTCATCGTCAATAAGAGGGTCAGAGGCATACAGTGAACCTGAAGTAAGGCATCAGAATCTGTAACTAGTGTCACAGGAATGATTCAAACATAGACAGTAGGAAGAGTCAGTCATCATGTACTTAAGTCGGCATTGTGCCTTTTGTATTTAATTCCGATGCTACTTCTGTGTTTCATCTTCAATAAGAAGGTCCAAGGGATACAGTAAAAATGAAGTGAGGCTTCGGAATCTATAACTAGTGTCACAGGAATGGTTCAAAACATAGACAATAAGAAGAGTCAGTCTTCTTGTACTTAAGTCAGCATTGTGCGTTTTCTATTTAATTCCGATGCAATTTCTGTGTTTCATCGTCAATACGAAGGACAGAGGGATACGGTAAACCTGAAGTGAAGCATCGGAATCTATAACTAGTGTCACAGGGATGGTTCAAAACATAGACAGTAAGAAGAGTCAGTCTACTTGTACTTAAGTCGGCATTGTGCCTTTTGAATTTAATCCCGATGCAATTTCTGTGTTTCATCGCCAATACGAAGGTCCAAGGGATACAGTACACCTGAAGTGAAGCATCGGAATCTATAACTAGTGTCACAGAAATGGTTCAAATCATAAACAGTAAGAACAGTCAGTCTTCTTGTATTTAAGTCGGCATTGTGCCTTTTCTATTTAATTCCGATGAAATTTCTGTGTTTCGTCGTCAATAAGAAGGTCCAAGGGATACATTAAACCTGAAGTGAAGCATCGGAATGTAATACCGGTCTCACAGGAAAGGTTCAAAGCATAGTGAGTAAGAAGAGCCAGTCATCTTGTATTTGAGTCGGCATTGTGCCTTTTGTATTTAATTCCGATGCAACTTCAAAGTTTCATCGTCAATAAGAAGGTCAGGGGGATACAGTAAACCTGAAGTGGAGCATCGGAATCTATAACTAGTGTCACAGGAATGGTTCGAAACATAGACAGTAGGAAGAGACAGTCTTCTTGTACTTAAGTCAGCATTGTGCCTTTTCTATTTAATTCCGATGCAATTTTTGTGTTTCATCGTCAATAAGAAGGTCAGAGGGATACAGTAAACCTGAAGTGAAGCATCGGAATCTATAACTAGTGTCACAGGGATGGTTCAAAACGTAGACAGTAGGAAGAGTCAGTCTTCTTGTACTGAAGTCGGCATTTTGCCTTTTCTATTTAATTCCGATGCAATTTCTGTCTTTCATCGTCAATAAGAAGGTCCAAGAGATACAGTAAAACTGAAGTGAAGCATCAGAATCTATAACTAGTGTCACAGGAATGGTTCAAAACATTGACAGTAGGAAGAGCCAGTGTTCTTGTACTTAAGTCGGCATTGTGCATTTTGTATTTAATTCCGATGCAATTTCTGTGTTTCATCGTCAATAAGAAGGTCCAAGGGATACAGCACACCTGAAGTGAAGAATCGGAAACTATTACAACTGTCACAGGAATGGTTCAAAACATAGACAGTAAGATGAGTCAGTCTTCATGTACATAAGTCTGCATTGTGCCTTTTCTATTAATTTCCGTTGCAATTTCTGTGTTTTATCGTCAATAAGAAGGTCAGAGGGATACAATAAACCTGAAGTGAAGCATCGGAATCTACAACTAGTGTCACAGGGATGGTTCAAAACGTAGACAGTAGGAAGAGTCAGTCTTCTTGTACTTAAGTCGGCATTGTGCATTTTGTATTTAATTCCGATGCAATTTCTGTGTTCATCGTCAATAAGACGGTCAGAGATATACAGTAAACCTTAAGTGAGGCATCAGAATCTATAACTAGTGTCACAGGAATGGTTCAAAACATTGACAGTAGGAAGAGTCAGTCTTCTTGTACTTAAGTCGGCATTGTGCCTTTTGTATTTAATTCCGATGCAATTTCTGTGTTTCGTCGTCAATAAGAAGGACCAAGGGATACAGTAAACCTCAAGTGAAGCATCAGAATCTAAAACCAGTCTCACAGGAAAGGTTCAAATCATAGAGAGTAAGAAGAGCCGTTCATCTTGTATTTGCGTCGGCATTGTGCCTTTTGTATTTAATTCCGATGCAATTTCTAAGTTTCATCGTCAAAAAGAAGGTCAGAAGGATACAGTACACCTAAAGTGGAGCATCGGAATCTATAACTAGTGTCACAGGAATGGTTAAAAACATAGACAGTAAGAAGAGTCAGTCTTCTTGTACTGAAGTCGGCATTGTGCCTTTTCTATTTAATTCCGATGCAATATCTGTGTTTTATCGTCAATACGAAGGTCAGAGGGATACAGTAAACCTGAAGTGAAGGATCGGGATCTATAACTAGTGTCACAGGGATGGTTCAAAACATAGACAGTAGGAAGAGTCAGTCTTCTCGTACTTGAGTCGGCATTGTGATCCTTGTATTTAATTCCGATGCAATTTCTGTGTTTCATCGTCAATAAGAGGGTCAGAGGCATACAGTGAACCTGAAGTAAGGCATCAGAATCTGTAACTAGTGTCACAGGAATGATTCAAACATAGACAGTAGGAAGAGTAAGTCATCATGTACTGAAGTCGGCATTGTGCCTTTTGTATTTAATTCCGATGCTACTTCTGTGTTTCATCTTCAATAAGAAGGTCCAAGGGATACAGTAAACCTGAAGTGAGGCTTCGGAATCTATAACTAGTGTCACAGGAATGGTTCAAAACATAGACAATAAGATGAGTCAGTCTTCTTGTACTTAAGTCAGCATTGTGCCTTTTCTATTTAATTCCGAAGCAATTTCTGTGTTTTATCGTCAATAAGAAGGTCAGAGGGATATAGTAAACTTGAAGTGAAGCATCGGAATCTGTAACTAGTGTCACAGGGATAGTTCAAAACGTAGACAGTAGGAAGAGCCAGTCTTCTTGTACTTAAGTCGGTATTGTGATTTTTGTATTTATTTCCGATGCAATTTCTGTGTTTCATCGTCAATTAGAGGGTCAGAGAGATACAGTAAACCTGAAGTGAGGCATCAGAATCTATAACTAGTGTCACTGGAATGGTTCAAAACATAGACAATAAGAAGAGGCAGTATAATTGTACTTAAGTCGGCATTGTGCATTTTGTATTTAATTCCGATGCAATTTCTGTGTTTCATCGTCAATAAGATGGTCAGAGGGATACAATAAACCTGAAGTGAAGCATCGGAATCTATAACTAGTGTCACAGGGATGGTTCAAAACGTAGACAGTAGGAAGAGTCAGTCTTCTTGTACTTAAGTCGGCATTGTGCATTTTGTATTTAATTCCGATGCAATTTCTGTGTTCATCGTCAATAAGAGGGTCAGAGATATACAGTAAATCTGAAGTGAGGCTTCAGAATCTATAACTAGTGTCACAGGAATGGTTCAAAGCATAGACAGTAAGAAGAGTCAGTCTACTTGTACTTAAGTCGGCATTGTGCCTTTTGTATTTAATTCCGATGCAACCTCTGTGTTTCATCGTCAATAAAAAGGTCCAAGGGATATAGTTAACCTGAAGTGAGGCATCGGAATCTATAACTTGTGTCACAGGAATGGTTCAAAACATAGACAGTAATAAGAGTCAGTTTTCTTGTACTTAAGTCGGCATTGTGCCTTTTCTGTTTAATTCCGATGCAATTTCTGTGTTTCGTCGTCAATAAGAAGGTCCAAGGGATACAGTAAACCTCAAGTGAAGCATCGGAATCTAAAACCAGTCTCACAGGAAAGGTTCAAATCATAGAGAGTAAGAAGAGCCGTTCATCTTGTATTTGCGTCGGCATTGTGCCTTTTGTATTTAATTCCGATGCAATTTCTAAGTTTCATCGTCAAAAAGAAGGTCAGAGGGATACAGTAAACCTAAAGTGGAGCATCGGAATCTATAACTAGTGTCACAGGAATGGTTAAAAACATAGACAGTAAGAAGAGTCAGTCTTCTTGTACTTAAGTCGGCATTGTGCCTTTTGTATTTAATTCCACTGCATTTTCTGTGTTTCATCGTCAATAAGAAGGTCCAAGGGATACAGTAAACCTAAAGTGAAGCATCGGAACCTAAAACTAGTGTCACAGGAATGGTTCAAAACATAGTCAGTAAGAAGAGTCAGTCTTCTTGTACTGAAGTCGGCATTGTGCCTTTTCTATTTAATTCCGATGCAATTTCTGTGTTTTATCGTCAATACGAAGGTCAGAGGGATACAGTAAACCTGAAGTGAAGCATCGGGATCTATAACTAGTGTCACAGGGATGGTTCAAAACATAGACAGTAGGAAGAGTCAGTCTTCTTGTACTTGAGACGGCATTGTGATCTTTGTATTTAATTCCGATGCAATTTCTGTGTTTCATCGTCAATAAGAGGGTCGGAGGCATACAGTGAACCTGAAGTAAGGCATCAGAATCTGTAACTAGTGTCACAGGAATGAATCATACATTGACAGTAGGAAGAGTCAGTCATCATGTACTCAAGTCGGCATTGTGCCTTTTGTATTTAATTCCGATGCTACTTCTGTGTTTCATCTTCAATAAGAAGGTCCAAGGGATACAGTAAACCTGAAGTGAGGCTTCGGAATCTATAACTAGTGTCACAGGAATGGTTCAAAACATAGACAATAAGAAGAGTCAGTCTTCTTGTGCTTAAGTCAGCATTGTGCCTTTTCTATTTAATTCCGATGCAATTTCTGTGTTTTATCGTCAATAAGAAGGTCAGAGGGATATAGTAAACTTGAAGTGAAGCATCGGAATCTATAACTAGTGTCACAGGGATGGTTCAAAACGTAGACAGTAGGAAGAGCCAGTCTTCTTGTACTTAAGTCGGTATTGTGATTTTTGTATTTATTTCCGATGCAATTTCTGTGTTTCATCGTCAATTAGAGGGTCAGAGAGATACAGTAAACCTGAAGTGAGGCATCAGAATCTATAACTAGTGTCACTGGAATGGTTCAAAACATAGACAATAAGAAGAGGCAGTATAATTGTACTTAAGTCGGCATTGCGCATTTTGTATTTAATTCCGATGCAATGTCTGTGTTTCATCGTCAATAAGAAGGTCCAAGGGATACAGCACACCTGAAGTGAAGAATTGGAAACTATTACTACTGTCACAGGAATGGTTCAAAACATAGACAGTAAGATGAGTCAGTCTTCTTGTACATAAGTCTGCATTGTGCCTTTTCTATTCATTTCCGTTGCAATTTCTGTGTTTTATCGTCAATAAGAAGGTCAGAGGGATACAATAAACCTGAAGTGAAGCATCGGAATCTATAACTAGTGTCACAGGGATGGTTCAAAACGTGGACAGTAGGAAGAGTCAGTCTTCTTGTACTTAAGTCGGCATTGTGCATTTTGTATTTAATTCCGATGCAATTTCTGTGTTCATCGTCAATAAGAGGGTCAGAGATATACAGTAAACCTGAAGTGAGGCATCAGAATCTATAACTAGTGTCACAGGAATGGTTCAAAGCATTGACAGTAAGAAGAGTCAGTCTACTTGTACTTAAGTCGGCATTGTGCCTTTTGTATTTAATTCCGATGCAACCTCTGTGTTTCATCGTCAATAAAAAGGTCCAAGGGATATAGTAAACCTGAAGTGAGGCATCGGAATCTATAACTTGTGTCACAGGAATGGTTCAAAACATAGACAGTAATAAGAGTCAGTTTTCTTGTACTTAAGTCGGCATTGTGCCTTTTCTGTTTAATTCCGATGCAATTTCTGTGTTTCGTCGTCAATAAGAAGGTCCAAGGGATACAGTAAACCTCAAGTGAAGCATCGGAATCTAAAACCAGTCTCACAGGAAAGGTTCAAATCATAGAGAGTAAGAAGAGCCATTCATCTTGTATTTGCGTCGGCATTGTGCCTTTTGTATTTAATTCTGATGCAATTTCTAAGTTTCATCGTCAAAAAGAAGGTCAGAGGGATACAGTAAACCTAAAGTGGAGCATCGGAATCTATAACTAGTGTCACAGGAATGGTTAAAAACATAGACAGTAAGAAGAGTCAGTCTTCTTGTACTTAAGTCGGCATTGTGCCTTTTGTATTTAATTCCACTGCATTTTCTGTGTTTCATCGTCAATAAGAAGGTCCAAGGGATACAGTGAACCTAAAGTGAAGCATCGGAACCTAAAACTAGTGTCACAGGAATGGTTCAAAACATAGTCAGTAAGAAGAGTCAGTCTTCTTGTACTGAAGTCGGCATTGTGAATTTTCTATTTAATTCCGATGCAATTTCTGTGTTTTATCGTCAATACGAAGGTCAGAGGGATACAGTAAACCTGAAGTGAAGCATCGGGATCTATAATTAGTGTCACAGGGATGGTTCAAAACATAGACAGTAGGAAGAGCCAGTCTTCTTGTACTTAAGTCGGCTTTGTGCCTTTACTATTTAATTCCGATGCAATTTCTCTGTTTCATCGTCAATAAGAGAGTCAGAGGGATACAGTAAACCTGAAGTGAAGCATCGAATCTATAACAAGTGTCACAGGATTGGTTCAAGACATAGTAAGTAAGAAGAGTCAGTCTTCTTGTACTTAAGTCGGCATGGTGCCTTTTGTATTTAATTCCGATGCAATGTCTGTGTTTCATCGTCAAAAAGAAGGTCCAAGGGATACAGTAAACATACAGTGAAGCATCGGAATCTAAAATAGGTCTCACAGCAAATGTTCAAAACATAGTAAGTAAGAAGAGTCAGTCTTCTTGAACTTAAGTCGGCAATGTGCCTCTTCTATTTAATTCCGATGCAATTTCTGTGTTTCGTCATCAATAAGAAGGTCCAAGCGATACAGTAAACCTGAAGTGAAGCATGGGAATCTAAAACCGGTCACACTGGAAAGGTTCAAAACATAGAGAGTTAGAAGAGCCAGTCTTCTTGTACTTAAGTCAGCATTGTGCCTTTTGTATTTAATTCCGATGCAATTTCTGTGTTTTATCGTCAATAAGAAGGTCAGAGGGATACAGTAAACTTGAGGTGAAGCATCGGAATCTATATCTAGTGTCACAGGAATGGTTCAAAACATTGACAGTAGGAAGAGTCAGTTTTCTTGTACTTAAGTCGGCATTGTGCCGTTTGTATTTAATTCCGATGCAATTTCTAAGTTTCATCGTCAATAAGAAAGTCAGTGGGATACAGTATACCTGAAGTGAAGCATCGGAATCTATAACTAGTGTCACAGGAATGGTTAAAAACATTGACAGTAAGAAGAGTCAGTCTTCCTGCACTTAAGCCGGCATTGTGCCTTTTCTATTTCATTCCGATGCAATATCTGTGTTTTATCGACAATAAGAAGGTCAGAGGGATACAGTAGATTTGAAGTGAAGCATCGGAATCTATAACTAGTCTCACAGGTATGGTTCAAAACGTAGACAGTAGGAAGAGTCAGTCTTCTTGTACTTCAGTCGGCATTGTGATTTTTGTATTTAATTCCGATGCAATTTCTGTGTTTCATCGTCAATAAGAAGGTCCGAGGGATACAGCACACCTGAAGTGAAGAATCGGTATCTATAACTAGTGTCACAGGAATGGTTCAAATCATAGACAGTAAAAAGAGTCAGTCTTCTTGTACTTATGTCGGCATTGTGCCTTTTCTATTTATTTCCGATGCAATTTCTGTGTTTCATCGTCAATAAGAAGGTTAGAGGGATACAGTATACATGAAGTGAATCATCGGAATCTATAATTAGTGTCACAGGAATGGTTCTAAACATAGACAGTAGGAAGAGTCAGTCTACTTTTACTTAAGTCGGCATTGTGCCTTTTGTATTTAATTCCAATGCAACGTCTGTGTTTCATCGTCAATAAGAAGGTCCAAGGGATACAGTAAACCTGAAGTGAGGCATCGGAATCTATTACTACTGTCACAGGAATGGTTCAAAACATAGACAGTAAGAAGAGTCAGTCTTCTTGTACATAAGTCAGCATTGTGTATTTTCTATTAATTTCCGATGCAATTTCTGTGTTTCATCGTCAATAAGAGGGTCAGAGGGATACAGTAAACCTGAAGTGAGGCATCAGCATCTGAAACTAGTGTCACAGGAATGGTTCAAAGCATAGACAGTAAGAAGCGACAGTCTCCTTGTACTTAAGTCGGCATTGTGCCTTTTGTATTTAATTTCGATGCAATTTCTGTGTTTCATCGTCAATAAGAAGGTCCAAGGGATACAGCACACCTGAAGTGAAGAATCGGAATCTATAAGTAGTGTCACAGGAATGGTTCAAATCATAGACAGTGAGAAGAGTCAAGCTTCTTGTACTTATGTCGGCATTGTGCCTTTTCTATTTAAATCCGATGCAATTTCTGTGTTTCACCGTCAATAAGAGGGTCAGAGGGATACAGTAAACCTGAAGTGAAGCATCGGAATGTATAACTAGTCTCACAGGAATGGTTCAAAACATAGACAGTAGGAAGTGTCAGTCTTCTTGTACTTGAGTCGGCATTGTGCCTTTTGTATTTAATTCCGATGCAATTTCTGTGTTTCATCGTCAATAAGGAGGTCAGAGGGACACAGTAAACCTGAAGTGAAGCATCGGAATCTATAACTAGCGTCACAGGAATGGTTCAAACATTGACAGTAGGAAGAGTCAGTCTTCTTGTACTTGAGTCGGCATTGTGATCTTTGTACTTAATTCCGTTGCAATTTCTGTGTTTCATCGTCAATAAGAGGGTCAGAGGCATACAGTGAACCTGAAGTAAGGCATCAGAATCTGTAACTAGTGTCACAGGAATGATTCAAACATAGACAGTAGGAAGAGTCAGTCATCATGTACTTAAGTCGGCATTGTGCCTTTTGTATTTAATTCCGATGCTACTTCTGTGTTTCATCTTCAATAAGAAGGTCCAAGGGATACAGTAAAAATGAAGTGAGGCTTCGGAATCTATAACTAGTGTCACAGGAATGGTTCAAAACATAGACAATAAGAAGAGTCAGTCTTCTTGTACTTAAGTCAGCATTGTGCGTTTTCTATTTAATTCCGATGCAATTTCTGTGTTTCATCGTCAATACGAAGGACAGAGGGATACGGTAAACCTGAAGTGAAGCATCGGAATCTATAACTAGTGTCACAGGGATGGTTCAAAACATAGACAGTAAGAAGAGTCAGTCTACTTGTACTTAAGTCGGCATTGTGCCTTTTGAATTTAATCCCGATGCAATTTCTGTGTTTCATCGCCAATACGAAGGTCCAAGGGATACAGTACACCTGAAGTGAAGCATCGGAATCTATAACTAGTGTCACAGAAATGGTTCAAATCATAAACAGTAAGAACAGTCAGTCTTCTTGTATTTAAGTCGGCATTGTGCCTTTTCTATTTAATTCCGATGAAATTTCTGTGTTTCGTCGTCAATAAGAAGGTCCAAGGGATACATTAAACCTGAAGTGAAGCATCGGAATGTAATACCGGTCTCACAGGAAAGGTTCAAAGCATAGTGAGTAAGAAGAGCCAGTCATCTTGTATTTGAGTCGGCATTGTGCCTTTTGTATTTAATTCCGATGCAACTTCAAAGTTTCATCGTCAATAAGAAGGTCAGGGGGATACAGTAAACCTGAAGTGGAGCATCGGAATCTATAACTAGTGTCACAGGAATGGTTCGAAACATAGACAGTAGGAAGAGACAGTCTTCTTGTACTTAAGTCAGCATTGTGCCTTTTCTATTTAATTCCGATGCAATTTTTGTGTTTCATCGTCAATAAGAAGGTCAGAGGGATACAGTAAACCTGAAGTGAAGCATCGGAATCTATAACTAGTGTCACAGGGATGGTTCAAAACGTAGACAGTAGGAAGAGTCAGTCTTCTTGTACTGAAGTCGGCATTTTGCCTTTTCTATTTAATTCCGATGCAATTTCTGTCTTTCATCGTCAATAAGAAGGTCCAAGAGATACAGTAAAACTGAAGTGAAGCATCAGAATCTATAACTAGTGTCACAGGAATGGTTCAAAACATTGACAGTAGGAAGAGCCAGTGTTCTTGTACTTAAGTCGGCATTGTGCATTTTGTATTTAATTCCGATGCAATTTCTGTGTTTCATCGTCAATAAGAAGGTCCAAGGGATACAGCACACCTGAAGTGAAGAATCGGAAACTATTACAACTGTCACAGGAATGGTTCAAAACATAGACAGTAAGATGAGTCAGTCTTCATGTACATAAGTCTGCATTGTGCCTTTTCTATTAATTTCCGTTGCAATTTCTGTGTTTTATCGTCAATAAGAAGGTCAGAGGGATACAATAAACCTGAAGTGAAGCATCGGAATCTACAACTAGTGTCACAGGGATGGTTCAAAACGTAGACAGTAGGAAGAGTCAGTCTTCTTGTACTTAAGTCGGCATTGTGCATTTTGTATTTAATTCCGATGCAATTTCTGCGTTCATCGTCAATAAGAGGGTCAGAGATATACAGTAAACCTTAAGTGAGGCATCAGAATCTATAACTAGTGTCACAGGAATGGTTCAAAACATTGACAGTAGGAAGAGTCAGTCTTCTTGTACTTAAGTCGGCATTGTGCCTTTTGTATTTAATTCCGATGCAATTTCTGTGTTTCGTCGTCAATAAGAAGGACCAAGGGATACAGTAAACCTCAAGTGAAGCATCAGAATCTAAAACCAGTCTCACAGGAAAGGTTCAAATCATAGAGAGTAAGAAGAGCCGTTCATCTTGTATTTGCGTCGGCATTGTGCCTTTTGTATTTAATTCCGATGCAATTTCTAAGTTTCATCGTCAAAAAGAAGGTCAGAAGGATACAGTACACCTAAAGTGGAGCATCGGAATCTATAACTAGTGTCACAGGAATGGTTAAAAACATAGACAGTAAGAAGAGTCAGTCTTCTTGTACTGAAGTCGGCATTGTGCCTTTTCTATTTAATTCCGATGCAATATCTGTGTTTTATCGTCAATACGAAGGTCAGAGGGATACAGTAAACCTGAAGTGAAGGATCGGGATCTATAACTAGTGTCACAGGGATGGTTCAAAACATAGACAGTAGGAAGAGTCAGTCTTCTCGTACTTGAGTCGGCATTGTGATCCTTGTATTTAATTCCGATGCAATTTCTGTGTTTCATCGTCAATAAGAGGGTCAGAGGCATACAGTGAACCTGAAGTAAGGCATCAGAATCTGTAACTAGTGTCACAGGAATGATTCAAACATAGACAGTAGGAAGAGTAAGTCATCATGTACTGAAGTCGGCATTGTGCCTTTTGTATTTAATTCCGATGCTACTTCTGTGTTTCATCTTCAATAAGAAGGTCCAAGGGATACAGTAAACCTGAAGTGAGGCTTCGGAATCTATAACTAGTGTCACAGGAATGGTTCAAAACATAGACAATAAGATGAGTCAGTCTTCTTGTACTTAAGTCAGCATTGTGCCTTTTCTATTTAATTCCGAAGCAATTTCTGTGTTTTATCGTCAATAAGAAGGTCAGAGGGATATAGTAAACTTGAAGTGAAGCATCGGAATCTGTAACTAGTGTCACAGGGATAGTTCAAAACGTAGACAGTAGGAAGAGCCAGTCTTCTTGTACTTAAGTCGGTATTGTGATTTTTGTATTTATTTCCGATGCAATTTCTGTGTTTCATCGTCAATTAGAGGGTCAGAGAGATACAGTAAACCTGAAGTGAGGCATCAGAATCTATAACTAGTGTCACTGGAATGGTTCAAAACATAGACAATAAGAAGAGGCAGTATAATTGTACTTAAGTCGGCATTGTGCATTTTGTATTTAATTCCGATGCAATTTCTGTGTTTCATCGTCAATAAGAAGGTCAGAGGGATACAATAAACCTGAAGTGAAGCATCGGAATCTATAACTAGTGTCACAGGGATGGTTCAAAACGTAGACAGTAGGAAGAGTCAGTCTTCTTGTACTTAAGTCGGCATTGTGCATTTTGTATTTAATTCCGATGCAATTTCTGTGTTCATCGTCAATAAGAGGGTCAGAGATATACAGTAAATCTGAAGTGAGGCTTCAGAATCTATAACTAGTGTCACAGGAATGGTTCAAAGCATAGACAGTAAGAAGAGTCAGTCTACTTGTACTTAAGTCGGCATTGTGCCTTTT
This sequence comes from Schistocerca americana, assembly GCF_021461395.2. Taxonomy (NCBI): domain Eukaryota; kingdom Metazoa; phylum Arthropoda; class Insecta; order Orthoptera; family Acrididae; genus Schistocerca; species Schistocerca americana. The sequence goes on along the minus strand of NC_060130.1, from coordinate 18,835,893 downwards.
GTATTTAATTCCGATGCAACCTCTGTGTTTCATCGTCAATAAAAAGGTCCAAGGGATATAGTTAACCTGAAGTGAGGCATCGGAATCTATAACTTGTGTCACAGGAATGGTTCAAAACATAGACAGTAATAAGAGTCAGTTTTCTTGTACTTAAGTCGGCATTGTGCCTTTTCTGTTTAATTCCGATGCAATTTCTGTGTTTCGTCGTCAATAAGAAGGTCCAAGGGATACAGTAAACCTCAAGTGAAGCATCGGAATCTAAAACCAGTCTCACAGGAAAGGTTCAAATCATAGAGAGTAAGAAGAGCCGTTCATCTTGTATTTGCGTCGGCATTGTGCCTTTTGTATTTAATTCCGATGCAATTTCTAAGTTTCATCGTCAAAAAGAAGGTCAGAGGGATACAGTAAACCTAAAGTGGAGCATCGGAATCTATAACTAGTGTCACAGGAATGGTTAAAAACATAGACAGTAAGAAGAGTCAGTCTTCTTGTACTTAAGTCGGCATTGTGCCTTTTGTATTTAATTCCACTGCATTTTCTGTGTTTCATCGTCAATAAGAAGGTCCAAGGGATACAGTAAACCTAAAGTGAAGCATCGGAACCTAAAACTAGTGTCACAGGAATGGTTCAAAACATAGTCAGTAAGAAGAGTCAGTCTTCTTGTACTGAAGTCGGCATTGTGCCTTTTCTATTTAATTCCGATGCAATTTCTGTGTTTTATCGTCAATACGAAGGTCAGAGGGATACAGTAAACCTGAAGTGAAGCATCGGGATCTATAACTAGTGTCACAGGGATGGTTCAAAACATAGACAGTAGGAAGAGTCAGTCTTCTTGTACTTGAGACGGCATTGTGATCTTTGTATTTAATTCCGATGCAATTTCTGTGTTTCATCGTCAATAAGAGGGTCGGAGGCATACAGTGAACCTGAAGTAAGGCATCAGAATCTGTAACTAGTGTCACAGGAATGAATCATACATAGACAGTAGGAAGAGTCAGTCATCATGTACTTAAGTCGGCATTGTGCCTTTTGTATTTAATTCCGATGCTACTTCTGTGTTTCATCTTCAATAAGAAGGTCCAAGGGATACAGTAAACCTGAAGTGAGGCTTCGGAATCTATAACTAGTGTCACAGGAATGGTTCAAAACATAGACAATAAGAAGAGTCAGTCTTCTTGTGCTTAAGTCAGCATTGTGCCTTTTCTATTTAATTCCGATGCAATTTCTGTGTTTTATCGTCAATAAGAAGGTCAGAGGGATATAGTAAACTTGAAGTGAAGCATCGGAATCTATAACTAGTGCCACAGGGATGGTTCAAAACGTAGACAGTAGGAAGAGCCAGTCTTCTTGTACTTAAGTCGGTATTGTGATTTTTGTATTTATTTCCGATGCAATTTCTGTGTTTCATCGTCAATTAGAGGGTCAGAGAGATACAGTAAACCTGAAGTGAGGCATCAGAATCTATAACTAGTGTCACTGGAATGGTTCAAAACATAGACAATAAGAAGAGGCAGTATAATTGTACTTAAGTCGGCATTGCGCATTTTGTATTTAATTCCGATGCAATGTCTGTGTTTCATCGTCAATAAGAAGGTCCAAGGGATACAGCACACCTGAAGTGAAGAATTGGAAACTATTACTACTGTCACAGGAATGGTTCAAAACATAGACAGTAAGATGAGTCAGTCTTCTTGTACATAAGTCTGCATTGTGCCTTTTCTATTCATTTCCGTTGCAATTTCTGTGTTTTATCGTCAATAAGAAGGTCAGAGGGATACAATAAACCTGAAGTGAAGCATCGGAATCTATAACTAGTGTCACAGGGATGGTTCAAAACGTGGACAGTAGGAAGAGTCAGTCTTCTTGTACTTAAGTCGGCATTGTGCATTTTGTATTTAATTCCGATGCAATTTCTGTGTTCATCGTCAATAAGAGGGTCAGAGATATACAGTAAACCTGAAGTGAGGCATCAGAATCTATAACTAGTGTCACAGGAATGGTTCAAAGCATTGACAGTAAGAAGAGTCAGTCTACTTGTACTTAAGTCGGCATTGTGCCTTTTGTATTTAATTCCGATGCAACCTCTGTGTTTCATCGTCAATAAAAAGGTCCAAGGGATATAGTAAACCTGAAGTGAGGCATCGGAATCTATAACTTGTGTCACAGGAATGGTTCAAAACATAGACAGTAATAAGAGTCAGTTTTCTTGTACTTAAGTCGGCATTGTGCCTTTTCTGTTTAATTCCGATGCAATTTCTGTGTTTCGTCGTCAATAAGAAGGTCCAAGGGATACAGTAAACCTCAAGTGAAGCATCGGAATCTAAAACCAGTCTCACAGGAAAGGTTCAAATCATAGAGAGTAAGAAGAGCCATTCATCTTGTATTTGCGTCGGCATTGTGCCTTTTGTATTTAATTCTGATGCAATTTCTAAGTTTCATCGTCAAAAAGAAGGTCAGAGGGATACAGTAAACCTAAAGTGGAGCATCGGAATCTATAACTAGTGTCACAGGAATGGTTAAAAACATAGACAGTAAGAAGAGTCAGTCTTCTTGTACTTAAGTCGGCATTGTGCCTTTTGTATTTAATTCCACTGCATTTTCTGTGTTTCATCGTCAATAAGAAGGTCCAAGGGATACAGTGAACCTAAAGTGAAGCATCGGAACCTAAAACTAGTGTCACAGGAATGGTTCAAAACATAGTCAGTAAGAAGAGTCAGTCTTCTTGTACTGAAGTCGGCATTGTGAATTTTCTATTTAATTCCGATGCAATTTCTGTGTTTTATCGTCAATACGAAGGTCAGAGGGATACAGTAAACCTGAAGTGAAGCATCGGGATCTATAATTAGTGTCACAGGGATGGTTCAAAACATAGACAGTAGGAAGAGTCAGTCTTCTTGTACTTGAGACGGCATTGTGATCTTTGTATTTAATTCCGATGCAATTTCTGTGTTTCATCGTCAATAAGAGGGTCGGAGGCATACAGTGAACCTGAAGTAAGGCATCAGAATCTGTAACTAGTGTCATAGGAATGAATCATACATAGACAGTAGGAAGAGTCAGTCTTCTAGTACTTAAGTCAGCATTGTGCCTTTTCTATTTAATTCCGATGCAATTTCTGTGTTTTATCGTCAATAAGAAGGTCAGAGGGATATAGTAAACTTGAAGTGAAGCATCGGAATCTATAACTAGTGTCACAGGGATGGTTCAAAACGTAGACAGTAGGAAGAGCCAGTCTTCTTGTACTTAAGTCGGTATTGTGATTTTTGTATTTATTTCCGATGCAATTTCTGTGTTTCATCGTCAATTAGAGGGTCAGAGAAATACAGTAAACCTGAAGTGAGGCATCAGAATCTATAACTAGTGTCACTGGATGGTTCAAAACATAGACAATAAGAAGAGGCAGTATAATTGTACTTAAGTCGGCATTGTGCATTTTGTATTTAATTCCGATGCAATGTCTGTGTTTCATAGTCAATAAGAAGGTCCAAGGGATACAGCACACCTGAAGTGAAGAATTGGAAACTATTACTACTGTCACAGGAATGGTTCAAAACATAGACAGTAAGATGAGTCAGTCTTCTTGTACATAAGTCTGCATTGTGCCTTTTCTATTCATTTCCGTTGCAATTTCTGTGTTTTATCGTCAATAAGAAGGTCAGAGGGATACAATAAACCTGAAGTGAAGCATCGGAATCTATAACTAGTGTCACAGGGATGGTTCAAAACGTAGACAGTAGGAAGAGTCAGTCTTCTTGTACTTAAGTCGGCATTGTGCATTTTGTATTTAATTCCGATGCAATTTCTGTGTTCATCGTCAATAAGAGGGTCAGAGATATACAGTAAACCTGAAGTGAGGCATCAGAATCTATAACTAGTGTCACAGGAATGGTTCAAAGCATAGACAGTAAGAAGAGTCAGTCTACTTGTACTTAAGTCGGCATTGTGCCTTTTGTATTTAATTCCGATACAACCTCTGTGATTCAATGTCAATAAAAAGGTCCAAGGGATATAGTAAACCTGAAGTGAGGCATCGTAATCTATAACTAGTGTCACAGGAATGGTTCAAAACATAGACAGTAATAAGAGGCAGTTTTCTTGTACTTAAGTCGGCATTGTGCCTTTTGTATTTAATTCCGATGCAACCTCTGTGATTCAACGTCAATAAAAAGGTCCAAGGGATATAGTAAACCTGAAGTGAGGCATCGGAATCTATAACTAGTGTCACAGGAATGGTTCAAAACATAGACAGTAATAAGAGTCAGTTTTCTTGTACTTAAGTCGGCATTGTGCCTTTTGTATATAATTCCGATGCAATTTCTGTGTTTCATCGTCAATAAGAAGGTCAGAGGGATACAGTAAAACTGAAGTGAAGCATCAGAATCTATAAGTAGTGTCACAGGAATGTTTCAAAACTTAGACAGTAAGAATAATCAGTCTACTTGTACTTAAGTCGGCATTGTGTCTTTTGTATTTAATCCCGATGCAATTTCTGTGTTTCATCGTCAATAAGAAGGTCCAAGGGATACAGTACACCTGAAGTGAAGCATCGGAATCAATTACTAGTGTCACGGGAATGGTTCAAATCATAGACAGCAAGATGAATCAGTATTCTTGTACTTAAGTCGGCATTGTGCCCTTTCTATTTAATTCCGATGCAATTTCTCTGTTTCATCGTCAATAAGAAAGTCAGAGGGGTACAGTAAACCTGAAGTGAAGCATCGGAATCTATAACAAGTGTCACAGGAATGGTTCAAAAAATAGACAGTAGGAAGAGTCAGTCTTCTTGTACTTAAGTCTTCAATGTGGTTTTTGTATTTAATTCCGATGCAATTTCTGTGTTTCATCGTCAATAAGAAGGTCCAAGGAATGTAGTAAACCTGAAGTGAGGCATCGGAATCTATAACAAGTGTCACAGGAATGGTTCAAAAAATTGACAGTAGGAAGAGTCAGTCTTCTTGTACTTAAGTCGGCATTGTGCCTTTTGTATTTAATTCCGATGCAATTTCTGTGTTTCATCGTCAATAAGAAGGTCCAAGGGATACAGTAAACCTGAAGTGAGGCATCAGAATCTATAACTAGTGTCACAGGAATGGTTCAAAACATAGACTGTAGGAAGAGTCAGTCTTCTTGTACTTAAGTCGGCATTGTGCATTTTGTATTTAATTCCGATGCAATTTCTGTGTTTCGTCGTCAATAAGAAGGTCCAAGGGATACAGTAAACCTCAAGTGAAGCATCGGAATCTAAAACCAGTCTCACAGGAAAGGTTCAAATCATAGAGAGTAAGAAGAGCCGTTCATCTTGTATTTGCGTCGGCATTGTGCCTTTTGTATTTAATTCCGATGCAATTTCTAAGTTTCATCGTCAAAAAGAAGGTCAGAGGGATACAGTAAACCTAAAGTGGAGCATCGGAATCTATAACTAGTGTCACAGGAATGGTTAAAAACATAGACAGTAAAAAGAGTCAGTCTTCTTGTACTTAAGTCGCCATTGTGCCTTTTGTATTTAATTCCGCTGCATTTTCTGTGTTTCATCGTCAATAAGAAGGTCCAAGGGATACAGTAAACCTAAAGTGAAGCATCGGAACCTAAAACTAGTGTCACAGGAATGGTTCAAAACATAGTCAGTAAGAAGAGTCAGTCTTCTTGTACTGAAGTCGGCATTGTGCCTTTTCTATTTAATTCCGATGCAATTTCTGTGTTTTATCGTCAATACGAAGGTCAGAGGGATACAGTAAACCTGAAGTGAAGGATCGGGATCTATAACTAGTGTCACAGGGATGGTTCAAAACATAGACAGTAGGAAGAGTCAGTCTTCTTGTACTTGAGTCGGCATTGTGATCTTTGTATTTAATTCCGATGCAATTTCTGGGTTTCATCGTCAATAAGAGGGTCAGAGGCATGCAGTGAACCTGAAGTAAGGCATCAGAATCTGTAACTAGTGTCACAGGAATGATTCAAACATAGACAGTAGGAAGAGTCAGTCATCATGTACTTAAGTCGGCATTGTGCCTTTTGTATTTAATTCCGATGCTACTTCTGTGTTTCATCTTCAATAAGAAGGTCCAAGGGATACAGTAAACCTGAAGTGAGGCTTCGGAGTCTATAACTAGTGTCACAGGAATGGTTCAAAACATAAACAATAAGAAGAGTCAGTCTTCTTGTACTTAAGTCAGCATTGTGCCTTTTCTATTTAATTCCGATGCAATTTCTGTGTTTTATCGTCAATAAGAATGTCAGAGGGATATAGTAAACTTGAAGTGAAGCATCGGAATCTATAACTAGTGTCACAGGGATGGTTCAAAACGTAGACAGTAGGAAGAGTCAGTCATCATGTACTTAAGTCGGCATTGTGCCTTTTGTATTTATTTCCGATGCAATTTCTGTGTTTCATCGTCAATTAGAGGGTCAGAGAGATACAGTAAACCTGAAGTGAGGCATCAGAATCTATAACTAGTGTCACTGGAATGGTTCAAAACATAGACATTAAGAAGAGGCAGTATAATTGTACTTAAGTCGGCATTGTGCCTTTTGTATTTAATTCCGATGCAATTTCTGTGTTTCGTCGTCAATAAGAAGGACCAAGGGATACAGTAAACCTCAAGTGAAGCATCAGAATCTAAAACCAGTCTCACAGGAAAGGTCCAAATCATAGAGAGTAAGAAGAGCCGTTCATCTTGTATTTGCGTCGGCATTGTGCCTTTTGTATTTAATTCCGATGCAATTTCTAAGTTTCATCGTCAAAAAGAAGGTCAGAGGGATACAGTAAACCTAAAGTGGAGCATCGGAATCTATAACTAGTGTCACAGGGATGGTTCAAAACGTAGACAGTAGGAAGAGTCAGTCATCATGTACTTAAGTCGGCATTGTGCCTTTTGTATTTATTTCCGATGCAATTTCTGTGTTTCATCGTCAATTAGAGGGTCAGAGAGATACAGTAAACCTGAAGTGAGGCATCAGAATCTATAACTAGTGTCACTGGAATGGTTCAAAACATAGACATTAAGAAGAGGCAGTATAATTGTACTTAAGTCGGCATTGTGCATTTTGTATTTAATTCCGATGCAATTTCTGTGTTTCATCGTCAATAAGTAGGTCAGAGGGATACAATAAACCTGAAGTGAAGCATCGGAATCTATAACTAGTGTCACAGGGATGGTTCAAAACGTAGACAGTAGGAAGAGTCAGTCTTCTTGTACTTAAGTCGGCATTGTGCATTTTGTATTTAATTCCGATGCAATTTCTGTGTTCATCGTCAATAAGAGGGTCAGAGATATACAGTAAATCTGAAGTGAGGCTTCAGAATCTATAACTAGTGTCACAGGAATGGTTCAAAGCATAGACAGTAAGAAGAGTCAGTCTACTTGTACTTAAGTCGGCATTGTGCCTTTTGTATTTAATTCCGATGCAACCTCTGTGTTTCATCGTCAATAAAAAGGTCCAAGGGATATAGTTAACCTGAAGTGAGGCATCGGAATCTATAACTTGTGTCACAGGAATGGTTCAAAACATAGACAGTAATAAGAGTCAGTTTTCTTGTACTTAAGTCGGCATTGTGCCTTTTCTGTTTAATTCCGATGCAATTTCTGTGTTTCGTCGTCAATAAGAAGGTCCAAGGGATACAGTAAACCTCAAGTGAAGCATCGGAATCTAAAACCAGTCTCACAGGAAAGGTTCAAATCATAGAGAGTAAGAAGAGCCGTTCATCTTGTATTTGCGTCGGCATTGTGCCTTTTGTATTTAATTCCGATGCAATTTCTAAGTTTCATCGTCAAAAAGAAGGTCAGAGGGATACAGTAAACCTAAAGTGGAGCATCGGAATCTATAACTAGTGTCACAGGAATGGTTAAAAACATAGACAGTAAGAAGAGTCAGTCTTCTTGTACTTAAGTCGGCATTGTGCCTTTTGTATTTAATTCCACTGCATTTTCTGTGTTTCATCGTCAATAAGAAGGTCCAAGGGATACAGTAAACCTAAAGTGAAGCATCGGAACCTAAAACTAGTGTCACAGGAATGGTTCAAAACATAGTCAGTAAGAAGAGTCAGTCTTCTTGTACTGAAGTCGGCATTGTGCCTTTTCTATTTAATTCCGATGCAATTTCTGTGTTTTATCGTCAATACGAAGGTCAGAGGGATACAGTAAACCTGAAGTGAAGCATCGGGATCTATAACTAGTGTCACAGGGATGGTTCAAAACATAGACAGTAGGAAGAGTCAGTCTTCTTGTACTTGAGACGGCATTGTGATCTTTGTATTTAATTCCGATGCAATTTCTGTGTTTCATCGTCAATAAGAGGGTCGGAGGCATACAGTGAACCTGAAGTAAGGCATCAGAATCTGTAACTAGTGTCATAGGAATGAATCATACATAGACAGTAGGAAGAGTCAGTCATCATGTACTTATGTCGGCATTGTGCCTTTTGTATTTAATTCCGATGCTACTTCTGTGTTTCATCTTCAATAAGAAGGTCCAAGGGATACAGTAAACCTGAAGTGAGGCTTCGGAATCTATAACTAGTGTCACAGGAATGGTTCAAAACATAGACAATAAGAAGAGTCAGTCTTCTAGTACTTAAGTCAGCATTGTGCCTTTTCTATTTAATTCCGATGCAATTTCTGTGTTTTATCGTCAATAAGAAGGTCAGAGGGATATAGTAAACTTGAAGTGAAGCATCGGAATCTATAACTAGTGTCACAGGGATGGTTCAAAACGTAGACAGTAGGAAGAGCCAGTCTTCTTGTACTTAAGTCGGTATTGTGATTTTTGTATTTATTTCCGATGCAATTTCTGTGTTTCATCGTCAATTAGAGGGTCAGAGAAATACAGTAAACCTGAAGTGAGGCATCAGAATCTATAACTAGTGTCACTGGAATGGTTCAAAACATAGACAATAAGAAGAGGCAGTATAATTGTACTTAAGTCGGCATTGTGCATTTTGTATTTAATTCCGATGCAATGTCTGTGTTTCATAGTCAATAAGAAGGTCCAAGGGATACAGCACACCTGAAGTGAAGAATTGGAAACTATTACTACTGTCACAGGAATGGTTCAAAACATAGACAGTAAGATGAGTCAGTCTTCTTGTACATAAGTCTGCATTGTGCCTTTTCTATTCATTTCCGTTGCAATTTCTGTGTTTTATCGTCAATAAGAAGGTCAGAGGGATACAATAAACCTGAAGTGAAGCATCGGAATCTATAACTAGTGTCACAGGGATGGTTCAAAACGTAGACAGTAGGAAGAGTCAGTCTTCTTGTACTTAAGTCGGCATTGTGCATTTTGTATTTAATTCCGATGCAATTTCTGTGTTCATCGTCAATAAGAGGGTCAGAGATATACAGTAAACCTGAAGTGAGGCATCAGAATCTATAACTAGTGTCACAGGAATGGTTCAAAGCATAGACAGTAAGAAGAGTCAGTCTACTTGTACTTAAGTCGGCATTGTGCCTTTTGTATTTAATTCCGATGCAACCTCTGTGATTCAATGTCAATAAAAAGGTCCAAGGGATATAGTAAACCTGAAGTGAGGCATCGTAATCTATAACTAGTGTCACAGGAATGGTTCAAAACATAGACAGTAATAAGAGTCAGTTTTCTTGTACTTAAGTCGGCATTGTGCCTTTTGTATTTAATTCCGATGCAACCTCTGTGATTCAACGTCAATAAAAAGGTCCAAGGGATATAGTAAACCTGAAGTGAGGCATCGGAATCTATAACTAGTGTCACAGGAATGGTTCAAAACATAGACAGTAATAAGAGTCAGTTTTCTTGTACTTAAGTCGGCATTGTGCCTTTTGTATTTAATTCCGATGCAATTTCTGTGTTTCATCGTCAATAAGAAGGTCAGAGGGATACAGTAAAACTGAAGTGAAGCATCAGAATCTATAAGTAGTGTCACAGGAATGTTTCAAAACTTAGACAGTAAGAATAATCAGTCTACTTGTACTTAAGTCGGCATTGTGTCTTTTGTATTTAATCCCGATGCAATTTCTGTGTTTCATCGTCAATAAGAAGGTCCAAGGGATACAGTACACCTGAAGTGAAGCATCGGAATCAATTACTAGTGTCACGGGAATGGTTCAAATCATAGACAGCAAGATGAATCAGTATTCTTGTACATAAGTCGGCATTGTGCCCTTTCTATTTAATTCCGATGCAATTTCTCTGTTTCATCGTCAATAAGAAAGTCAGAGGGGTACAGTAAACCTGAAGTGAAGCATCGGAATCTATAACAAGTGTCACAGGAATGGTTCAAAAAATAGACAGTAGGAAGAGTCAGTCTTCTTGTACTTAAGTCTTCAATGTGGTTTTTGTATTTAATTCCGATGCAATTTCTGTGTTTCATCGTCAATAAGAAGGTCCAAGGAATGTAGTAAACCTGAAGTGAGGCATCGGAATCTATAACAAGTGTCACAGGAATGGTTCAAAAAATTGACAGTAGGAAGAGTCAGTCTTCTTGTACTTAAGTCGGCATTGTGCCTTTTGTATTTAATTCCGATGCAATTTCTGTGTTTCATCGTCAATAAGAAGGTCCAAGGGATACAGTAAACCTGAAGTGAGGCATCAGAATCTATAACTAGTGTCACAGGAATGGTTCAAAACATAGACAGTAGGAAGAGTCAGTCTTCTTGTACTTAAGTCGGCATTGTGCATTTTGTATTTAATTCCGATGCAATTTCTGTGTTTCGTCGTCAATAAGAAGGTCCAAGGGATACAGTAAACCTCAAGTGAAGCATCGGAATCTAAAACCAGTCTCACAGGAAAGGTTCAAATCATAGAGAGTAAGAAGAGCCGTTCATCTTGTATTTGCGTCGGCATTGTGCCTTTTGTATTTAATTCCGATGCAATTTCTAAGTTTCATCGTCAAAAAGAAGGTCAGAGGGATACAGTAAACCTAAAGTGGAGCATCGGAATCTATAACTAGTGTCACAGGAATGGTTAAAAACATAGACAGTAAAAAGAGTCAGTCTTCTTGTACTTAAGTCGGCATTGTGCCTTTTGTATTTAATTCCGCTGCATTTTCTGTGTTTCATCGTCAATAAGAAGGTCCAAGGGATACAGTAAACCTAAAGTGAAGCATCGGAACCTAAAACTAGTGTCACAGGAATGGTTCAAAACATAGTCAGTAAGAAGAGTCAGTCTTCTTGTACTGAAGTCGGCATTGTGCCTTTTCTATTTAATTCCGATGCAATTTCTGTGTTTTATCGTCAATACGAACGTCAGAGGGATACAGTAAACCTGAAGTGAAGGATCGGGATCTATAACTAGTGTCACAGGGATGGTTCAAAACATAGACAGTAGGAAGAGTCAGTCTTCTTGTACTTGAGTCGGCATTGTGATCTTTGTATTTAATTCCGATGCAATTTCTGGGTTTCATCGTCAATAAGAGGGTCAGAGGCATGCAGTGAACCTGAAGTAAGGCATCAGAATCTGTAACTAGTGTCACAGGAATGATTCAAACATAGACAGTAGGAAGAGTCAGTCATCATGTACTTAAGTCGGCATTGTGCCTTTTGTATTTAATTCCGATGCTACTTCTGTGTTTCATCTTCAATAAGAAGGTCCAAGGGATACAGTAAACCTGAAGTGAGGCTTCGGAATCTATAACTAGTGTCACAGGAATGGTTCAAAACATAAACAATAAGAAGAGTCAGTCTTCTTGTACTTAAGTCAGCATTGTGCCTTTTCTATTTAATTCCGATGCAATTTCTGTGTTTTATCGTCAATAAGAATGTCAGAGGGATATAGTAAACTTGAAGTGAAGCATCGGAATCTATAACTAGTGTCACAGGGATGGTTCAAAACGTAGACAGTAGGAAGAGTCAGTCATCATGTACTTAAGTCGGCATTGTGCCTTTTGTATTTATTTCCGATGCAATTTCTGTGTTTCATCGTCAATTAGAGGGTCAGAGAGATACAGTAAACCTGAAGTGAGGCATCAGAATCTATAACTAGTGTCACTGGAATGGTTCAAAACATAGACAATAAGAAGAGGCAGTATAATTGTACTTAAGTCGGCATTGTGCATTTTGTATTTAATTCCGATGCAATGTCTGTGTTTCATCGTCAATAAGAAGGTCCAAGGGATACAGCACACCTGAAGTGAAGAATTGGAAACTATTACTACTGTCACAGGAATGGTTCAAAACATAGACAGTAAGATGAGTCAGTCTTCTTGTACATAAGTCTGCATTGTGCCTTTTCTATTCATTTCCGTTGCAATTTCTGTGTTTTATCGACAATAAGAAGGCCAGAGGGATACAATAAACCTGAAGTGAAGCATCGGAATCTATAACTAGTGTCACAGGGATGGTTCAAAACGTAGACAGTAGGAAGAGTCAGTCTTCTTGTACTTAAGTCAGCATTGTGCATTTTGTATTTAATTCCGATGCAATTTCTGTGTTCATCGTCAATAAGAGGGTCAGAGATATACAGTAAACCTGAAGTGAGGCATCAGAATCTATAACTAGTGTCATAGGAATGGTTCAAAGCATAGACAGTAAGAAGAGTCAGTCTACTTGTACTTAAGTCGGCATTGTGCCTTTTGTATTTAATTCCGATGCAACCTCTGTGTTTCAACGTCAATAAAAAGGTCCAAGGGATATAGTAAACCTGAAGTGAGGCATCGGAATCTATAACTAGTGTCACAGGAATGGTTCAAAACATAGACAGTAATAAGAGTCAGTTTTCTTGTACTTAAGTCGGCATTGTGCCTTTTCTGTTTAATTCCGATGCAATTTCTGTCTTTCATCGCCAATAGGAAGGTCCAAGGGATGCAGTAAACCTGAAGTGTGGCATCGGAATCTATAACTAGTGTCACAGGAATGGTTCAAAACATAGACAGTAGGAAGAGACAGTCTTCTTGTACTTAAGTCGGCATTGTGCCTTTTGTATTTAATTCCGATGCAATTTCTGTGTTTCATCGTCAATAAGAAGGTCAGAGGGATACAGTAAAACTGAAGTGAAGCATCAGAATCTATAAGTAGTGTCACAGGAATGTTTCAAAACTTAGACAGTAAGAATAATCAGTCTACTTGTACTTAAGTCGGCATTGTGTCTTTTGTATTTAATCCCGATGCAATTTCTGTGTTTCATCGTCAATAAGAAGGTCCAAGGGATACAGTACACCTGAAGTGAAGCAATGGAATCAATTACTAGTGTCACGGGAATGGTTCAAATCATAGACAGCAAGATGAATCAGTATTCTTGTACTTTAGTCGGCATTGTGCCCTTTCTATTTAATTCCGATGCAATTTCTCTGTTTCATCGTCAATAAGAAAGTCAGAGGGATACATTAAACCTGAAGTGAGGCATCGGAATCTATAACAAGTGTCACAGGAATGGTTCAAAACTTAGACAGTAGGAAGAGTCAGTCTTCTAGTACTTAAGTCGGCATTGTGCCTTTTCTATTTAATTCCGATGCAATTTCTCTGTTTCATCGTCAATAAGAAAGTCAGAGGAATACAGTAAACCTGAAGTGAACATCGTAATCTATAACAAGTGTCACAGGAATGGTTCAAAAAATAGACAGTAGGAAGAGTCAGTCTTCTTGTACTTAAGTCGGCATTGTGCCTTTTGTATTTAATTCCGATGCAATTTCTGTGTTTCATCGTCAATAAGAAGGTCCTAGGGATACAGTAAACCTGAAGTGAGGCATCAGAATCTATAACTAGTGTCACAGGGATGGTTCAAAACATAGACAGTAGCAAGACTCAGTCTTCATGTACTTGAGTCGGCATTGTGTCTTTTGTATTTAATTCCGATGCAATTTCTGTTTCTCATCGTCAATAAGAAGGTCCAAGGGATACAGCACACCTGAAGTGAAGAATCGGAATCTATAACTAGTGTCACAGGAATGGTTCATAACATAGTCAGTAAGAAGAGTCAGTCTTCTTGTACTGAAGTCGGCATTGTGCCTTTTCTGTTTAATTCCGATGCAATTTCTGTGTTTTATCGTCAATAAGAAAGTCAGAGGGATACAGTAAACCTGAAGTGAAGCATCCGAATCTTTAACTAGTGTCACAGGAATGGTTTAAAGCATAGACAGTTAGAAGAGTCAGTCTACTTGTACTTAAGTCGGCGTTGTGCCTTTTGTATTTAATTCCGATGCAATTTCTGTCTTTCATCGCCAATAAGAAGGTCCAAGGGATACAGTAAACCTGAAGTGTGGCATCGGAATCTATAACTAGTGTCACAGGAATGGTTCAAAACATAGACAGTAGGAAGAGACAGTCTTCTTGTACTTAAGTCGGCATTGTGCCTTTTGTATCTAATTCCGATGCAATTTCTGTGTTTTATCGTCAATAAGAAGGTCAGAGGGATACAGTAAAACTGAAGTGAAGCATCAGAATCTATAACTAGTGTCACAGGAATGTTTTAAAAAGTAGACAGTAAGAATAATCAGTCTACTTGTACTTAAGTCGGCATTTTGCCTTTTGTATTTAATCCCGATGCAATTTCTGTGTTTCATCGTCAATAAGAAGGTCCAAGGGATACAGTACACCTGAAGTGAAGCATCGGAATCTATACCTAGTGTCACGGGAATGGTTCAAATCATAGACAGTAAGATGAGTCAGTATTCTTGTACCTAAGTCGGCATTGTGCCCTTTCTATTTAATTCCGATGCAATTTCTCTGTTTCATCGTCAATAAGAAAGTCAGAGGGATACAGTAAACCTGAAGTGAAGCATCGGAATCTATAACAAGTGTCACAGGAAAGGTTCAAAAATAGACAGTAGGAAGGGTCAGTCTTCTTGTACTTAGGTCGGCAATGTGCTTTTTGTATTTGATTCCGATGCAATTTCTGTGTTTCATCGCCAATAAGAAAGTCCAAGGGATATAGTAAACCTAAGGTGACGCATCGGAATCTATAACAAGTGTTACAGGAATGGTTCAAAACTTAGACAGTATTAAGAGTCAGTCTTCTAGTACCTAAGTCGGCATTGTGCCTTTTCTATTTAATTCCGATGCAATTTCTCTGCTTCGTCGTCAATAAGAAAGTCAGAGGGATACAGTAAACCTGAAGTGAAGTATCGTAATCTATAACTAGTGTCACAGGAATGGTTCAAAACATAGACAGTGTGGAAGAGTCAGTCTTCTTGTACTTAAGTCGGCATTGTGCCTTTTGTATTTAATTGCGATGCAATTTCTGTGTTTCGTCGTCAATAAGAAGGTCCAATGGATACAGTACACCTCAAGTGAAGCATCGGAATCAAAAACCAGTCTCACAGGAAAGGTTCAAATCATAGTGAGTAAGAAGAGCCGTTCATCTTGTATTTGAGTCAGAATTGTGCCTTTTGTATGTAATTCCGATGCAATTTCTAAGTATCATCGTCAAAAAGAAGGTCAGAGGGATACAGTAAACCTAAAGTGGCGCATCGGAATCTATAACTAGTGTCACAGGAATATTTAAAAACATAGACAGTAAGAAGAGTCAGTCATCTTGTACTTAAGTCGGCATTGTGCCTTTTGTATTTAATTCCGCTGCATTTTCTGTGTTTCATCGTCAATAAGAAGGTCCAACGGATACAGTAAACCTAAAGTGAAGCATCGGAACCTAAAACTAGTGTTACAGGAATGGTTCAAAACATAGTCAGTAAGAAGAGTCAGTCTTCTTGCACTGAAGTCGGCATTGTGCCTTTTCTATTTAATTCCGATGCAATTTCTGTGTTCTATCGTCAATAAGAAAGTCAGAGGGATACAGTAAACCTGAAGTGTAGCATCGGGATCGATAACTAGTGTCACAGGGATGGTTCAAAACATAGACAGTAGGAAGACTCAGTCTTCATGTACTTGAGTCGGCATTGTGCCTTTTGTATTTAATTCCGATGCAATTTCTAAGTTTCATCGTCAAAAAGAAGGTCAGAGGGATACAGTAAACCTAAAGTGGAGCATCGGAATCTATAACTAGTGTCACAGGAATGGTTAAAAACATAGACAGTAAGAAGAGTCAGTCTTCTTGTACTTAAGTCGGCATTGTGCCTTTTGTATTTAATTCCGCTGCATTTTCTGTGTTTCATCGTCACTAAGAAGGTCCAAGGGATACAGTAAACCTAAAGTGAAGCATCGGAACCTAAAACTAGTGTCACAGGAATGGTTCAAAACATAGTCAGTAAGATGAGTCAGTCCTCTTGTACTGAAGTCGGCATTGTGCCTTTTCTATTTAATTCCGATGCAATTTCTGTGTTTTATCGTCAATACGAAGGTCAGAGGGATACAGTAAACCTGAAGTGAAGCATCGGGATCTATAACAAGTGTCACAGGTATGGTTCAAAACATAGACAGTAGGAGGACTCAGTCTTCATGTACTTGAGTCGGCCTTGTGCCTTTTTTATTTAATTCCGATGCAATTTCTGTGTCTCATCGTCAATAAGAAGGTCCAAGGGATACAGCAAACCTAAAGTGAAGCATCGGAACCTAAAACTAGTGTCACAGGAATGGTTCAAAACATAGTCAGTAAGAAGAGTCAGTCTTCTTGTACTGAAGTCGGCATTGTGCCTTTTCTTTTTAATTCCGATGCAATTTCTGTGCTTTATCGTTAATAAGGAAGTCAGAGGGATACAGTAAACCTGAAGTGAAGCATCAGAATCTTTAACTAGTGTCACAGGAATTTTTTAAAGCATAGACAGTTAGAAGAGTCAGTCTACTTGTACTTAAGTCGGCGTTGTGCCTTTTGTATTTAATTCCGATGCAATTTCTGTCTTTCATCGCCAATAAGAAGGTCCAAGGGATACAGTAAACCTGAAGTGTGGCATCGGAATCTATAACTAGTGTCACAGGAATGGTTCAAAACATAGACAGTAGGAAGAGACAGTCTTCTTGTACTTAAGTCGGCATTGTGCCTTTTGTATTTAATTCCGATGCAATTTCTGTGTTTCATCGTCAATAAGAAGGTCAGAGGGATACAGTAAAACTGAAGTGAAGCATCAGAATCTATAACTAGTGTCACAGGAATGTTTTAAAACGTAGACAGTAAGAATAATCAGTCTACTTGTACTTAAGTCGGCATTGTGCCTTTTGTATTTAATCCCGATGCAATTTCTGTGTTTCATCGTCAATAAGAAGGTCCAAGGGATACAGTACACGTGAAGTGAAACATCGGAATCCATAACTAGTGTCACGGGAGTAGTTCAAATCATAGACAGTAAGGTGAGTCAGTATTCTTGTACCTAAGTCGGCATTGTGCCTTTTGTATTTAATTCCGCTGCATTTTCTGTGTTTCATCGTCAATAAGAAGGTCCACGGGATACAGTAAACCTAAAGTGAAGCATCGGAACCTAAAACTAGTGTCACAGGAATGGTTCAAAACATAGTCAGTAAGAAGAGTCAGTCTTCTTGCACTGAAGTCGGCATTGTGCCTTTTCTATTTAATTCCGATGCAATTTCTGTGTTTTATCGTCAATAAGAAGGTCAGAGGGATACAGTAAACCTGAAGTGAAGCATCGGGATCTATAACTAGTGTCACAGGGATGGTTCAAAACAAAGAGAGTAGGAAGACTCAGTCTTCATGTACTTGAGTCGGCATTGTGCCTTTTATATTTAATTCCGATGCAATTTCTGTGTCTCATCGTCAATAAGAAGGTCCAAGGGATACAGCACACCTGAAGTGAAGAATCGGAATCTGTAACTAGTGTAACAGGAATGGTTCAAATCATTGACAGTAAGAAGAGTCAGTCTTCTTGTGCTTATGCCGGCATTGTGCCTTTTCTATTTAATTCCGATGCAATTTCTGTGTTTCATCGTCAATAAGAAGGTCTGAGGGATACAGTAAACCTGAAGTGAATCATCGGAATCTATAACTAGTGTCACAGGAATGGTTCAAAACATAGACAGTAAGAAGAGTCAGTCTTCTTGTACTTAAGTCGGCATTGTGCCTTTTGTATTTAATTTGGATGCATTTTCTGTGTTTCATCGTCAATAAGAAGGTCCAAGGGATACAGCAAACCTAAAGTGAAGCATCGGAATCTATAACTAGTGTCACAGGAATGGTTCAAAACATAGACAGTAGGAAGAGACAGTCTTCTTGTACTTAAGTCGGCATTGTGCCTTTTGTATCTAATTCCGATGCAATTTCTGTGTTTTATCGTCAATAAGAAGGTCAGAGGGATACAGTAAAACTGAAGTGAAGCATCAGAATCTATAACTAGTGTCACAGGAATGTTTTAAAAAGTAGACAGTAAGAATAATCAGTCTACTTGTACTTAAGTCGGCATTTTGCCTTTTGTATTTAATCCCGATGCAATTTCTGTGTTTCATCGTCAATAAGAAGGTCTAAGGGATACAGTACACCTGAAGTGAAGCATCGGAATCTATACCTAGTGTCACGGGAATGGTTCAAATCATAGACAGTAAGATGAGTCAGTATTCTTGTACCTAAGTCGGCATTGTGCCCTTTCTATTTAATTCCGATGCAATTTCTCTGTTTCATCGTCAATAAGAAAGTCAGAGGGATACAGTAAACCTGAAGTGAAGCATCGGAATCTATAACAAGTGTCACAGGAAAGGTTCAAAAATAGACAGTAGGAAGGGTCAGTCTTCTTGTACTTAGGTCGGCAATGTGCTTTTTGTATTTGATTCCGATGCAATTTCTGTGTTTCATCGCCAATAAGAAAGTCCAAGGGATATAGTAAACCTAAGGTGACGCATCGGAATCTATAACAAGTGTTACAGGAATGGTTCAAAACTTAGACAGTATTAAGAGTCAGTCTTCTAGTACTTAAGTCGGCATTGTGCCTTTTCTATTTAATTCCGATGCAATTTCTCTGTTTCGTCGTCAATAAGAAAGTCAGAGGGATACAGTAAACCTGAAGTGAAGTATCGTAATCTATAACTAGTGTCACAGGAATGGTTCAAAACATAGACAGTGTGGAAGAGTCAGTCTTCTTGTACTTAAGTCGGCATTGTGCCTTTTGTATTTAATTGCGATGCAATTTCTGTGTTTCGTCGTCAATAAGAAGGTCCAATGGATACAGTAAACCTCAAGTGAAGCATCGGAATCAAAAACCAGTCTCACAGGAAAGGTTCAAATCATAGTGAGTAAGAAGAGCCGTTCATCTTGTATTTGAGTCAGAATTGTGCCTTTTGTATGTAATTCCGATGCAATTTCTAAGTATCATCGTCAAAAAGAAGGTCAGAGGGATACAGTAAACCTAAAGTGGAGCATCGGAATCTATAACTAGTGTCACAGGAATATTTAAAAACATAGACAGTAAGAAGAGTCAGTCATCTTGTACTTAAGTCGGCATTGTGCCTTTTGTATTTAATTCCGCTGCATTTTCTGTGTTTCATCGTCAATAAGAAGGTCCAATGGATACAGTAAACCTAAAGTGAAGCATCGGAACCTAAAACTAGTGTTACAGGAATGGTTCAAAACATAGTCAGTAAGAAGAGTCAGTCTTCTTGCACTGAAGTCGGCATTGTGCCTTTTCTATTTAATTCCGATGCAATTTCTGTGTTCTATCGTCAATAAGAAGGTCAGAGGGATACAGTAAACCTGAAGTGTAGCATCGGGATCTATAACTAGTGTCACAGGGATGGTTCAAAACATAGACAGTAGGAAGACTCAGTCTTCATGTACTTGAGTCGGCATTGTGCCTTTTGTATTTAATTCCGATGCAATTTCTAAGTTTCATCGTCAAAAAGAAGGTCAGAGGGATACAGTAAACCTAAAGTGGAGCATCGGAATCTATAACTAGTGTCACAGGAATGGTTAAAAACATAGACAGTAAGAAGAGTCAGTCTTCTTGTACTTAAGTCGGCATTGTGCCTTTTGTATTTAATTCCGCTGCATTTTCTGTGTTTCATCGTCAATAAGAAGGTCCAAGGGATACAGTAAACCTAAAGTGAAGCATCGGAACCTAAAACTAGTGTCACAGGAATGGTTCAAAACATAGTCAGTAAGATGAGTCAGTCCTCTTGTACTGAAGTCGGCATTGTGCCTTTTCTATTTAATTCCGATGCAATTTCTGTGTTTTATCGTCAATACGAAGGTCAGAGGGATACAGTAAACCTGAAGTGAAGCATCGGGATCTATAACAAGTGTCACAGGTATGGTTCAAAACATAGACAGTAGGAGGACTCAGTCTTCATGTACTTGAGTCGGCCTTGTGCCTTTTTTATTTAATTCCGATGCAATTTCTGTGTCTCATCGTCAATAAGAAGGTCCAAGGGATACAGCAAACCTAAAGTGAAGCATCGGAACCTAAAACTAGTGTCACAGGAATGGTTCAAAACATAGTCAGTAAGAAGAGTCAGTCTTCTTGTACTGAAGTCGGCATTGTGCCTTTTCTTTTTAATTCCGATGCAATTTCTGTGCTTTATCGTTAATAAGGAAGTCAGAGGGATACAGTAAACCTGAAGTGAAGCATCAGAATCTTTAACTAGTGTCACAGGAATTTTTTAAAGCATAGACAGTTAGAAGAGTCAGTCTACTTGCACTTAAGTCGGCGTTGTGCCTTTTGTATTTAATTCCGATGCAATTTCTGTCTTTCATCGCCAATAAGAAGGTCCAAGGGATACAGTAAACCTGAAGTGTGGCAACGGAATCTATAACTAGTGTCACAGGAATGGTTCAAAACATAGACAGTAGGAAGAGACAGTCTTCTTGTACTTAAGTCGGCATTGTGCCTTTTGTATTTAATTCCGATGCAATTTCTGTGTTTCATCGTCAATAAGAAGGTCAGAGGGATACAGTAAAACTGAAGTGAAGCATCAGAATCTATAACTAGTGTCACAGGAATGTTTTAAAACGTAGACAGTAAGAATAATCAGTCTACTTGTACTTAAGTCGGCATTGTGCCTTTTGTATTTAATCCCGATGCAATTTCTGTGTTTCATCGTCAATAAGAAGGTCCAAGGGATACAGTACACGTGAAGTGAATCATCGGAATCCATAACTAGTGTCACGGGAGTAGTTCAAATCATAGACAGTAAGGTGGGTCAGTATTCTTGTACCTAAGTCGGCATTGTGCCTTTTGTATTTAATTCCGCTGCATTTTCTGTGTTTCATCGTCAATAAGAAGGTCCACGGGATACAGTAAACCTATAGTGAAGCATCGGAACCTAAAACTAGTGTCACAGGAATGGTTCAAAACATAGTCAGTAAGAAGAGTCAGTCTTCTTGCACTGAAGTCGGCATTGTGCCTTTTCTATTTAATTCCGATGCAATTTCTGTGTTTTATCGTCAATAAGAAGGTCAGAGGGATACAGTAAACCTGAAGTGAAGCATCGGGATCTATAACTAGTGTCACAGGGATGGTTCAAAACAAAGAGAGTAGGAAGACTCAGTCTTCATGTACTTGAGTCGGCATTGTGCCTTTTATATTTAATTCCGATGCAATTTCTGTGTCTCATCGTCAATAAGAAGGTCCAAGGGATACAGCACACCTGAAGTGAAGAATCGGAATCTGTAACTAGTGTAACAGGAATGGTTCAAATCATTGACAGTAAGAAGAGTCAGTCTTCTTGTGCTTATGCCGGCATTGTGCCTTTTCTATTTAATTCCGATGCAATTTCTGTGTTTCATCGTCAATAAGAAGGTCTGAGGGATACAGTAAACCTGAAGTGAATCATCGGAATCTATAACTAGTGTCACAGGAATGGTTCAAAACATAGACAGTAAGAAGAGTCAGTCTTCTTGTACTTAAGTCGGCATTGTGCCTTTTGTATTTAATTTGGATGCATTTTCTGTGTTTCATCGTCAATAAGAAGGTCCAAGCAATACAGCAAACCTAAAGTGAAGCATCGGAACCTAAAACTAGTGTCACAGGAATGGTTCAAAACATAGTCAGTAAGAAGAGTCAGTCTCCTTGTACTGAAGTCGGCATTGTGCCTTTTCTATTTAATTCCGATGCAATTTCTGTGTTTTATCGTCAATAAGAAAGTCAGAGGGATACCTGAAGTGAAGAATCGGAATCTATAACTAGTGTCACAGGAATGGTTCAAATCATAGACACTAAGAAGAGTCAGTCTTCTTGTACTTATGTCGGCATTGTGCCTTTTCTATTTAATTCCGATGCAATTTCTGTGTTTCATCGTCAAGAAGCAAGTCAGAGAGATACAGTAAACCTGAGGTGAATCATCGGAATCTATAACTATTGTCACAGGAATGGTTCAAATCATAGACAGTAGGAAGAGTCAGTCTTCTTGTACTTGAGTCGGCATTGTGCCTTTTGTATTTAAGTCCGATGCAATATCTGTTTTTCATTGTCAATAAGAAGGTCAGAGGGATACAGTAAACCTGAAGTGAAACATCGGAATTTATAACTAGTGTCACAGGAATTGTTCAAAACATAGACAGTAAGAAGAGTCAGTTTTCTTGTACTTATGTCGGCATTGTGCCTTTTCTGTCTAATTCCGATGCAATTTCTGTGTTTCATCGTCAATAAGAAGGTCCAAGGGATGCAGTACACCTGAAGTGAAGCATCGGAATCTATAACTAGTTTTACAGGAATGGTTCAAAACATAGACAGTAAGAAGAGTAGGTCTTCTTGTACTAAAGTCGGCATTGTGCCATTTCTATTTATTTCCGATGCAATTGCTGTGATTCATTGTCCATAAGAAGGTCAGAGGGATACAGTAAACCTGAGTGAGGCATCAGAATCTATAACTAGTGTCACAGGAATGGTTCAAAACATAGACAGTGTGGAAGAGTCAGTCTTCTTGTACTTAAGTCGGCATTGTGCCTTTTGTATTTAATTCCGATGCAATTTCTGTGTTTCATCGTCAATAAGAAGGTCCACGGGATACAGTAAACCTCAAGTGAAGCATCGGAATCTAAAACCAGTCTCACAGGAAAGGTTCAAATCATAGAGAGTAAGAAGAGCCGTTCATCTTGTATTTGAGTCGGCATTGTGCCTTTTGTATTTAATTCCGATGCAATTTCTAAGTTTCATCGTCAAAAAGAAGGTCAGAGGGATACAGTAAACCTAAAGTGGAGCATCGGAATCTATAACAAGTGTCACAGGAATGGTTCAAAAAATAGACAGTAGGAAGAGTCAGTCTACTTGTACTTAAGTCGGCATTGTGCCTTTTGTATTTAATTCCGATGCAATTTCTGTGTTTCATCGTCAATAAGAAGGTCCAAGGGATACAGTAAACCTGAAGTGAGGCATCAGAATCCATAACTAGAGTCACAGGAATGGTTCAAAACATAGACAGTAGGACGAGTTAGTCTTCTTGTACTTAAGTCGGCATTGTGTCTTTTGTATTTAATTCCGATGCAACTTCTGTGTTTCGTCGACAATAAGAAGGTCCAAGGGATACAGTAAACCTCAAGTGAAGCATCGGAATCTAAAACCAGTCTCACAGGAAAGGTTCAAATCATAGAGAGTAAGAAGAGCCGTTCATCTTGTATTTGAGTCGGCATTGTGCCTTTTGTATTTAATTCCGATGCAATTTCTAAGTTTCATCGTCAAAAAGAAGGTCAGAGGGATACAGTAAACCTAAAGTGGAGCATCGGAATCTATAACTAGTGTCACAGGAATGGTTAAAAACATAGACAGTAAGAAGAGTCAGTCTTCTTGTACTTAAGTCGGCATTGTGCCTTTTGTATTTAATTCCGCTGCATTTTCTGTGTTTCATCGTCAATAAGAAGGTCCAAGGGATACAGTAAACCTAAAGTGAAGCATCGGAACCTAAAACTAGTGTCACAGGAATGGTTCAAAACATAGTCAGTAAGAAGAGTCAGTCCTCTTGTACTGAAGTCGGCATTGTGCCTTTTCTATTTCATTCCGATGCAATTTCTGTGTTTTATCGTCAATACGAAGGTCAGAGGGATACAGTAAACCTGAAGTGAAGCATCGGGATCTATAACAAGTGTCACAGGGATGGTTCAAAACATAGACAGTAGGAGGACTCAGTCTTCATGTACTTGAGTCGGCCTTGTGCCTTTTGTATTTAATTCCGATGCAATTTCTGTGTCTCATCGTCAATAAGAAGGTCCAAGGGATACAGCAAACCTAAAGTGAAGCATCGGAACCCAAAACTAGTGTCACAGGAATGGTTCAAAACATAGTCAGTAGGAAGAGTCAGTCTTCTTGTACTGAAGTCGGCATTGTGCCTTTTCTTTTTAATTCCGATGCAATTTCTGTGCTTTATCGTTAATAAGGAAGTCAGAGGGATACAGTAAACCTGAAGTGAAGCATCAGAATCTTTAACTAGTGTCACAGGAGTTTTTTAAAGCATAGACAGTTAGAAGTGTCAGTCTACTTGTACTTAAGTCGGCGTTGTGCCTTTTGTATTTAATTCCGATGCAATTTCTGTCTTTCATCGCCAATAAGAAGGTCCAAGGGATACAGTAAACCTGAAGTGTGGCATCGGAATCTATAACTAGTGTCACAGGAATGGTTCAAATATAGACAGTAGGAAGAGACAGTCTTCTTGTACTTAAGTCGGCATTGTGCCTTTTGTATTTAATTCCGATGCAATTTCTGTGTTTCATCGTCAATAAGAAGGTCAGAGGGATACAGTAAAACTGAAGTGAAGCATCAGAATCTATAACTAGTGTCACAGGAATGTTTTAAAACGTAGACAGTAAGAATAATCAGTCTACTTGTACTTAAGTCGGCATTCTGCCTTTTGTATTTAATCCCGATGCAATTTCTGTGTTTCATCGTCAATAAGAAGGTCCAAGGGATACAGTACACGTGAAGTGAAACATCGGAATCCATAACTAGTGTCACGGGAGTAGTTCAAATCATAGACAGTAAGGTGAGACAGTATTCTTGTACCTAAGTCGGCATTGTGCCTTTTGTATTTAATTCCGCTGCATTTTCTGTGTTTCATCGTCAATAAGGAGGTCCACGGGATACAGTAAACCTAAAGTGAAGCATCGGAACCTAAAACTAGTGTCACAGGAATGGTTCAAAACATAGTCAGTAAGAAGAGTCAGTCTTCTTGCACTGAAGTCGGCATTGTGCCTTTTCTATTTAATTCCGATGCAATTTCTGTGTTTTATCGTCAATAAGAAGGTCAGAGGGATACAGTAAACCTGAAGTGAAGCATCGGGATCTATAACTAGTGTCACAGGGATGGTTCAAAACAAAGAGAGTAGGAAGACTCAGTCTTCATGTACTTGAGTCGGCATTGTGCCTTTTATATTTAATTCCGATGCAATTTCTGTGTCTCATCGTCAATAAGAAGGTCCAAGGGATACAGCACACCTGAAGTGAAGAATCGGAATCTGTAACTAGTGTAACAGGAATGGTTCAAATCATAGACAGTAAGAAGAGTCAGTCTTCTTGTGCTTATGCTGGCATTGTGCCTTTTCTATTTAATTCCGATGCAATTTCTGTGTTTCATCGTCAATAAGAAGGTCTGAGGGATACAGTAAACCTGAAGTGAATCATCGGAATCTATAACTAGTGTCACAGGAATGGTTCAAAACATAGACAGTAAGAAGAGTCAGTCTTCTTGTACTTAAGTCGGCATTGTGCCTTTTGTATTTAATTTGGATGCATTTTCTGTGTTTCATCGTCAATAAGAAGGTCAAAGGGATACAGCAAACCTAAAGTGAAGCATCGGAACCTAAAACTAGTGTCACAGGAATGGTTCAAAACATAGTCAGTAAGAAGAGTCAGTCTCCTTGTACTGAAGTCGGCATTGTGCCTTTTCTATTTAATTCCGATGCAATTTCTGTGTTTTATCGTCAATAAGAAAGTCAGAGGAATACCTGAAGTGAAGAATCGGAATCTATAACTAGTGTCACAGGAATGGTTCAAATCATAGACAGTAAGAAGAGTCAGTCTTCTTGTACTTATGTCGGCATTGTGCCTTTTCTATTTAATTCCGATGCAATTTCTGTGTTTCATCGTCAAGAAGCAGGTCAGAGAGATACAGTAAACCTGAGGTGAATCATCGGAATCTATAACTATTGTCACAGGAATGGTTCAAATCATAGACAGTAGGAAGAGTCAGTCTTCTTGTACTTGAGTCGGCATTGTGCCTCTTGTATTTAAGTCCGATGCAATATCTGTTTTTCATTGTCAATAAGAAGGTCAGAGGGATACAGTAAACCTGAAGTGAAACATCGGAATTTATAACTAGTGTCACAGGAATTGTTCAAAACATAGACAGTAAGAAGAGTCAGTTTTCTTGTACTTATGTCGGCATTGTGCCTTTTCTGTTTAATTCCGATGCAATTTCTGTGTTTCATCGTCAATAAGAAGGTCCAAGGGATGCAGTACACCTGAAGTGAAGCATCGGAATCTATAACTAGTTTTACAGGAATGGTTCAAAACATAGACAGTAAGAAGAGTAGGTCTTCCTGTACTAAAGTCGGCATTGTGCCATTTCTATTTATTTCCGATGCAATTGCTGTGATTCATTGTCCATAAGAAGGTCAGAGGGATACAGTAAACCTGAGTGAGGCATCGGAATCTATAACTAGTGTCACAGGAATGGTTCAAAACATAGACAGTGTGGAAGAGTCAGTCTTCTTGTACTTAAGTCGGCATTGTGCTTTTTGTATTTAATTCCGATGCAATTTCTGTGTTTCATCGTCAATAAGAAGGTCCACGGGATACAGTAAACCTTAAGTGAAGCATCGGAACCTAAAACTAGTGTCACAGGAATGATTCAAAACATAGTCAGTAAGAAGAGTCAATCTTCTTGCACTGAAGTCGGCATTGTGCCTTTTCTATTTAATTCCAATGCAATTTCTGTGTTTTATCGTCAATAAGAAGGTCAGAAGGATACAGTAAACCTGAAGTGAAACATCGGGATCTATAACTAGTGTCACAGGGATGGTTCAAAACATAGACAGTAGGAAGACTCAGTCTTCGTGTACTCGAGTCGGCATTGTGCCTTTTGTATTTAATTCCGATGCAATTTCTGTGTCTCATCGTCAATAAGAAGGTCCAAGGGATACAGCACACCTGAAGTGAAGAATCGGAATCTATAACTAGTGTCACAGGAATGGTTCAAATCATAGACAGTAAGAAGAGTCAGTCTTCTTGTACTTATGTCGGCATTGTGCCTTTTCTATTTAATTCCGATGCAATTTCTGTGTTTCATCGTCAATAAGAAGGTCTGAGGGACACAGTAAACCTGAAGTGAATCATCGGAATCTATAACTAGTGTCACAGGAATGGTTCAGAACATAGACAGTATGAAGAGTCATTCTTCTTGTACTTAAGTCGGCAATGTGCCTTTTGTATTTAATTTGGATGCATTTTCTGTGTTTCATCGTCAATAAGAAGGTCCAAGGGATACAGCAAACCTAAAGTGAAGCATCGGAACCTAAAACTAGTGTCACAGGAATGGTTCAAAACATAGTCAGTAAGAAGAGTCAGTCTTCTTGTACTGAAGTCGGCATTGTGCCTTTTGTATTTAATTCCGATGCAAGTTCTGTGTTTTATCGTCAATAAGAAAGTCAGAGGGATACCTGAAGTGAAGAATCGGAATCTATAACTAGTGTCACAGGAATGGTTCAAATCATAGACAGTAAGAAGAGTCAGTCTTCTTGTACTTGTGTCGGCATTGTGCCTTTTCTATTTAATTCCGATGCAATATCTGTGTTTCATCGTCAAGAAGAAGGTCAGAGGGATACAGTAAACCTGAAGTGAATCATCGGAATCTATAACTAGTGTCACAGGAATGGTTCAAATCATAGACAGTAGGAAGAGTCAGTCTTCTTGTACTTGAGACGACATTGTGCCTTTTGTATTTAAGTCCGATGCAATATCTGTTTTTCATTGTCAATAAGAAGGTCAGAGGGATACAGTAAACCTGAAGTGAAACATCGGAATCTATAACTAGTGTCACAGGAATTGTTCAAAACATAGACAGTAAGAAGAGTCAGTTTTCTTGTACTTAAGTCGGCATTGTGCCTTTTCTGTTTAATTCCGATGCAATTTCTGTGTTTCATCGTCAATAAGAAGGTCCAAGGGATGCAGTACACCTGAAGTGAAGCATCGGAATCTATAACTAGTTTTACAGGAATGGTTCAAAACATAGACAGTAAGAAGAGTCGGTCTTCTTGTACTTAAATCGGCATTGTGCCATTTCTATTTATTTCCGATGCAATTGCTGTGATTCATTGTCCATAAGAAGGTCAGAGGGATACAGTAAACCTGAAGTGGAGCATCGGAATCTATAAGTGGTGTCACAGGAATGGTTCAAAACATAGTCAGTAAGAAGAGTCAGTCTTCTTGCACTTAAGTCAGCATTGTGCCTTCCGTATTTAATTCCGATGCAATTTCGGTGTTTTATCGTCAATAAGAAGGTCCAAGGGATACAGTACACCTGATGTGAATCATCGGACTCTACAACTAGTGTAACAGGAATGGTTCAAATCATAGACAGTAAGAGGGGTAAGTCTTCTTTATCTTAAGTCGGCATTGTGCCTTTTGTATTTAATTCCGATGCAATTTCTGTGTTTCATTGTCAATAAGAAGGTCCAAGAGATACTGTTATCATATAGTGAAGCAACGGATTCCAAACCTGGTATCACAGGAAATTTTCAAAACATAGTCAGTAAGAAGAGTCAGTCTCCTTGTACTTAAGTCGGCATTGTGCCTTTTGTATTTAATGCTGATCCAATTTATGTGTTTCATCGTCAATAAGAAGGTCAGAGGGATACAGTAAACCTGAAGTGAAGCATCGGAACCTATAACCAGTCTCACAGGAAAGGTTCAAATCATAGAGAGTAAGAAGAGCCAGTCATCTTGTATTTCAGTCCGCATTGTGCCTTTTGTATTTAATTCCGATGCAATTTCTGTGTTTCATCGTCAATGAGGAGTTCCAAGAGATACAGTAAACCTAAAGTGAAGCATCGGAATCTATAACTAGTGTCACAGGAATGGTTCAAAACATAGTCAGTAAGAAGAGTCAGTCTTCTTGTACTTAAGTCAGCATTGTGACTTTTCTATTTAATTCCGGTGCAATTTCTGTGTTTTATCGTCAATAGGAATCTCAGAGTGATACAGTAGACCTGAAGTAAAGCATCGCAATCTATAACTAGTGTCACAGGAATGGTTCAAAACATAGACAGTAGGAGGAGTCTGTCTTCTTGTACTTAAGTCGGCATTGTGCCCTTTCTATTCAATTCCGGTGCAATTTATATGTTTCATCGTCAATAAGAAGGGCAGAGGGATACAGTAAACCTGAAGTGAAGCATCGGAATCTATAACTAGTGTCACAGGTATGGTTCAAAACATAGACAGTGGGAAGAGTCAGTCTTCTTGTACTTCAGTTGGCATTGTGCCTTTCGTATTTAATTCCGATGCAATTTCGGTGTTTCATCGTCAATAAGAAGGTTCAAGGGATACAGTAAACCTGAAGTGATGCATCGGAATCTATAACTAGTGTCACAGGTTCAGTTCAAAACATAGACAGTAAGAAGAGTCTGTCTTCTTGTACTTAAGTCGGCAATGTGCCTATTCTATTTAATTCCGAAGCAATTTCTGTGTTTCGTCATCAAAAAGAAGGTCAGAGTGTTACAGTAAACCTGAAGTGAAGCATCGGAGTCTATCGCTAGAGTCACAGGAATGGTTCAAAGCATAGTCAGTAAGAAGAGTCAGTCTTCTTGTACTTAAGTCGGCATTATGCCTTTTCTATTTAATTCCGATGCAATTTCTGTGTTTCATCGTCAATAAGAAGGGCAGAGGGATACAGTAAACCTGAAGTGAGGCATCGGAATCTATAACTAGTGTCGCAGAAATGGTTCAAAACATAGTCAGTAAGAAGAGTCAGTCATCTTGTACTTAAGTCGGCATTGTGCCTTTTGTATTTAATTCCGATGGATTTTCTGTGTTTCATCGTCAATAAGAGGGTCAGAGGGATACAGTAAACCTGAAGTGAAGCATCATAATCTATACCTAGAGTCACAGGAATGGTTCAAAACATTGACAGTAAGAAGAGTCAGTCTACTTGTACTTAAGTCGTCATTGTGCCTTTTGTATTTAATTCCGATGCAATTTCTGTGTTTCATCGTCAATAAAAAGGTCAGAGGGATACAGTAAACCTGAAGTGAAGCATCGGAATCTATAAGTGGTGTCACAGGATTGGTTCAAAACATAGTCAGTAAGAAGAGTCAGTCTTCTTGTACGTAAGTCAGCATTGTGCCTTCCGTATTTAATTCCGATGCAATTTCGGTGTTTTATCGTCAATAAGAAGGTCCAATCGATACAGTACACCTGATGTGAATCATCGGACTCTACAACTAGTGTAACAGGAATGGTTCAAATCATAGACAGTAAGAAGGGTAAGTCTTCTTTATCTTAAGTCGGCATTGTGCCTTTTGTATTTAATTCCGATGCAATTTCTGTGTTTCATTGTCAATAAGAAGGTCCAAGAGATACTGTAATCATATAGTGGAGCAACGGATTCCAAACCTGGTATCACAGGAAATTTTCAAAACATAGTCAGTAAGAAGAGTCAGTCTCCTTGTACTTAAGTCGGCATTGTGCCTTTTGTATTTAATGCTGATCCAATTTATGTGTTTCATCGTCAATAAGAAGGTCAGAGGGATACAGTAAACCTGAAGTGAAGCATCGGAATCTAAAACCAGTCTCACAGGAAAGGTTCAAATCATAGAGAGTAAAAGGAGCCAGTCATCTTGTATTTCAGTCGGCATTGTGCCTTTTGTATTTAATACCGATGCAATTTCTGTGTTTCATCGTCAATAAGGAGTTCCAAGAGATACAGTAAACCTAAAGTGAAGCATCGAAATCTATAACTAGTGTCACAGGAATGGTTCAAACCATAGTCTGTAAGAAGAGTCAGTCTTCTTGTACTTAAGTCAGCATTGTGCCTTTTCTATTTAATTCCGGTGCAATTTCTGTGTTTTATCGTCAATAGGAATCTCAGAGTGATACAGTAGACCTGAAGTAAAGCATCGCAATCTATAATTAGTGTCACAGGTTCGGTTCAAAACATAGACAGTAAGAAGAGTCTGTCTTCTTGTACTTAAGTCGGCAATGTGCCTTTTCTATTTAATTCCGAAGCAATTTCTGTGTTTCTTCATCAAAAAGAAGGTCAGAGTGTTACAGTAAACCTGAAGTGAAGCATCGGAGTCTATTGCTAGTGTCACAGGAATGGTTCAAAGCATAGTCAGTAAGAAGAGTCAGTCTTCTTGTACTTAAGTCGGCATTATGCCTTTTCTATTTAATTCCGATGCAATTTCTGTGTTTCATCGTCAATAAGAAGGGCAGAGGGATACAGTAAACCTGAAGTGAGGCATCGGAATCTATAACTAGTGTCGCAGGAATGGTTCAAAACATAGTCAGTAAGAAGAGTCACTCTCCTTGTACTTAAGTCGGCATTGTGCCTTTTGTATTTAATTCCGATGCATTTTCTGTGTTTCATCGTCAATAAGAGGGTCAGAGGGATACAGTAAACCTGAAGTGAAGCATCATAATCTATAACTAGAGTCACAGGAATGGTTCAAAACATAGACAGTAAGAAGAGTCAGTCTACTTGTACTTAAGTCGTCATTGTGCCTTTTGTATTTAATTCCGATGCAATTTCTGTGTTTCATCGTCAATAAGAAGGTCAGAGGTATACAGTACACCTGAAGTGAAGCATCGGAATCTATAACTAGTGTCACAGGAATGGTTCAAATCATAGGCAGTAAGAAGAGTCAGTCTTCTTGTACTTAAGTCGGCATTGTGCCTTTTCTATTTAATTCCGATGCAATTTCAGTGTTTCTTCGTCAATATGAAGGTCAGAGGGATACAGTAAACCTGAAGTGAAGCATCGGAATCTATAACTAGTGTCACAGGAATGGTCCAAATAATAGACAGTAGAAAGAGTCAGTCTTCTTGTACTTAAGTCGGCATTGTGCCTTTTCTGTTTATTTCCGATGCCATTTCTGTGTTTCATTGTCAATAATGAGGTCAGAGGGATACAGTAAACCTGAAGTGAGGCATCGGAATCTATAACTAGTGTCACAGGAATGGTTTAAAACATAGTCAGTAAGAAGAGTCAGTCTCCTTGTACTTAAGTCGGCATTGTGCCTTTTGTATTTATTCCGATGCAATTTCTGTGTTTCATCGTCAATAAGAAGGTCCAAGGGATACAGTAAACCTGAAATGAACCATCGGAATCTATAACTAGTGTCACAGGAGTGGTACAAAACATAGACAGTAGGAAAAGTTAGTCTACATGTACTTTAGTCGGCATTGTGCCTTTTGTATTTAATTCCGATTCAATTACTGTGTTTCACCGTCAATAAGAAAGTCAGAGGGATACAGTGAACCTGAAGTGAAGTATCGGAATCAATAACTGGTGTCAGTGGAATGGTTCAAAACATAGTCAGTAAGAAGAGTAGTCATCTTGTACTTATGTCGGTATTGTGCCTTTTGTATTTAATTCCGATGCTAATTCTGTGTTTCATCGTCAATAAGAAGGTCCAAGGGATACAGTAAACCTGAAGTGAAGCATCGGAATCTATAACTAGTGTCACAGGAATGGTTCAAAAAATAGACAGTAGCAAGAGTCAGTCTTCTTGTACTTAATTCGGCATTGTGCCTTTTGTATTTAATTCCTATGCAATTTCTGTGTTTCATCGTCAATAAGAAGGTCAAAGGGATACAGAAAACCTGGGGTGTCGCATCGCAATCTATAACTAGTGTCACAGGAATGGTTAAAATCATAGTCAGTAAGAAGAGTCAGACTTCTTGTACTTAAGTCGGCATTGCGCCTTTTGTATTTAATTCCGATGCAATTTCTGTGTTTCATCGTCAATAAGAAGGTCCAAGGGATACAGTAAACCTGAAGTGAAGCATCGGAATCTATAACTAGTGTCACAGGAATGGTTCAAAACATAGACAGTAGCAAGAGTCACTCTTCTTTTACTTAAGTCGGCATTGTGCCCATTGTATTTAATTCCGATGCAATTTCAGTGATTCATCGTCAATAAGAAGGTCCAAGGGACACAGTAAAATTGGGGTGAAGCATCGGAATCTATAAATAGTGTCACAGGCATGGTTCAAAACATGGACAGTAGGAAGAGTCAGTCTTCTTGTACTTAAGTCGGCATTGTGCCTTTTGTATTAAATTCCGATGCAATTTCTGTGTTTCATCGTCAATAAGAAGGTCAGAGGGATACAGTAAACCTGAAGTGAAGTATCGGAATCTATAACTAGTGTCAGAGGGATGGTTCAAAACATAGTCAGTAAGAAGAGTCAGTCATCTTGTACTTAAGTCAGCATTGTGCCTTTTCTATTTAATTCCGATGCAATTTCTGTGTTTTTTCGTCAATAGGAATCTCAGAGTGATACAGTAGACCTGAAGTAAAGCATCGCAAACTATAACTAGTGTCACAGGAATGGTTCAAAACATAGACAGTAGGAGGAGTCAGTCTTCTTGTACTTAAGTCGGCATTGTGCCTTTTTTATTTAATTCCGATGCAATTTCTATGTTTCATCGTCAATATGAAGGACAGAGGGATACAGTAAACCTGAAGTGAAGCATCGGAATCTATAACTAGTGTCACAGGTATGGTTCAAAACATAGACAGTGGGAAGAGTCAGTCTTCTTGTACTTCAGTTGGCATTGTGCCTTTCGTATTTAATTCCGATGCAATTTCGGTGTTTCATCGTCAATAAGAAGGTTCAAGGGATACAGTAAACCTGAAGTGATGCATCGGAATCTATAACTAGTGTCACAGGTTCGGTTCAAAACATAGACAGTAAGAAGAGTCTGTCTTCTTGTACTTAAGTCGGCAATGTGCCTTTTCTATTTAATTCCGAAGCAATTTCTGTGTTTCATCATCAAAAAGGAGGTCAGAGTGTTACAGTAAACCTGAAGTGAAGCATCGGAGTCTATTGCTAGTGTCACAGGAATGGTTCAAAGCATAGTCAGTAAGAAGAGTCAGTCTTCTTGTACTTAAGTCGGCATTATGCAATTTTCTATTTAATTCCGATGCATTTTCTGTGTTTCATCGTCAATAAGAAGGGCAGAGGGATACAGTAAACCTGAAGTGAGGCATCGGAATCTATAACTAGTGTCGCAGGAATGGTTCAAAACATAGTCAGTATGAAGAGTCAGTCTTCTTGTACTTAAGTCGGCATTGTGCCTTTTGTATTTAATTACGATGCATTTTCTGTGTTTCATCGTCAATAAGATGGTCAGAGGGATACAGTAAACCTGAAGTGAAGCATCATAATCTATAACTAGAATCACAGGAATGGTTCAAAACATAGACAGTAAGAAGAGTCAGTCTACTTGTACTTAAGTCGTCATTGTGCCTTTTGTATTTAATTCCGATGCAATTTCTGTGTTTCATCGTCAATAAGAAGGTCAGAGGTATACAGTACACCTGAAGTGAAGCATCGGAATCTATAACTAGTGTCACAGGAATGGTTCAAATCATAGGCAGTAAGAAGAGTCAGTCTTCTTGTACTTAAGTCGGCATTGTGCGTTTTCTATTTAATTCCGATGCAATTTCTGTGTTTCATCGTCAATATGAAGGTCAGAGGGATACAGTAAACCTGAAGTGAAGCATCGGAATCTATAACTAGTGTCACAGGAATGGTCCAAATAATAGACAGTAGAAAGAGTCAGTCTTCTTGTACTTAAGTCGGCATTGTGCCTTTTCTGTTTATTTCCGATGCCATTTCTTTGTTTCATTGTCAATAAGAAGGTCAGAGGGATACAGTAAACCTGAAGTGAGGCATCGGAATCTATAACTAGTGTCACAGGAATGGTTCAAAACCTAGTTAGTAAGAAGAGTCAGTCTCCTTGTACTTAGGTCGGCATTGTGCCTTTTGTATATAATTCCGATGCAATTTATGTGTTTCATCGCCAATAAGAAGGTCCAAGGGATACAGTAAACCTGAAATGAACCATCGGAATCTATAACTAGTGTCACAGGAATGGTACAAATCATAGACAGTAGGAAAAGTTAGTCTACATGTACTTTAGTCGGCATTGTGCCTTTTGTATTTAATTCCGATGCAATTACTGTGTTTCACCGTCAATAAGAAGGTCAGAGGGATACAGTAAACCTGAAGTGAAGTATCGGAATCTATAACTAGTGTCAGTGGAATAGTTCAAAACATAGTCAGTAAGAACAGTCAGTCATCTTGTACTTATGTCGGTATTGTGCCTTTTGTATTTAATTCCGATGCAAATTCTGTGTTTCATCGTCAATAAGAAGGTCCAAGGGATACAGTAAACCTGAAGTGAAGCATCGGAATCTATAACTAGTGTCACAGGAATGGTTCAAAAAATAGACAGTAGCAAGAGTCAGTCTTCTTGTACTTAATTCGGCATTATGTCCTTTTGTATTTCATTCCTTTGCAATTTCTGTGTTTCATCGTCAATAAGAAGGTCAAAGGGATACAGTAAACCTGGGGTGTCGCATCGCAATCTATAACTAGTGTCACAGGAATGGTTAAAAACATAGTCAGTAAGAAGAGTCAGACTTCTTGTACTTAAGTCGGCATTGAGCCTTTTGTATTTAATTCAGATGCAATTTCTGTGTTTCATCGTCAATAAGAAGGTCCAAGGGATACAGTAAATCTGAAGTGAAGCATCGGAATCTATAACTAGTCTCAGAGGAATGGTTCAAAACATAGACAGTAGCAAGAGTCACTCTTCTTTTACTTAAGTCG
Source organism: Schistocerca americana (assembly GCF_021461395.2). Classification (NCBI taxonomy): domain Eukaryota; kingdom Metazoa; phylum Arthropoda; class Insecta; order Orthoptera; family Acrididae; genus Schistocerca; species Schistocerca americana. The sequence goes on along the minus strand of NC_060130.1, from coordinate 18,800,337 downwards.
GCATTGTGCCTATTGTATTTAATTCCGATGCAATTTCAGTGATTCATCGTCAATAAGAAGGTCCAAGGGACACAGTAAAATTGGAGTGAAGCATCGGAATCTATAAATAGTGTCACAGGAATGGGTCAAATCATAGACAGTAGGAAGAGTCAGTCTTCTTGTACTTAAGTCGGCATTGTGCCTTTTCTATTTAATTCCGATGCAATTTCTATGTTTCATCGTCAATAAGAAGGTCCAAGGGACACAGTGAAATTGGAGTGAAGCATCGGAATCTATAACTAGTGTCAAAGGAATGGTTCAAAACATAGTCAGTAAGAAGAGTCAGTCAACTTGTACTTAAGTCAGCATTGTGGCTTTTCTATTTAATTCCGATGCAATTTCTGTGTTTTTTCGTCAATAGGAATCTCAGAGTGATACAGTAGACCTGAAGTAAAGCATCGCAATCTATAACCAGTGTCACAGGAATGGTTCAAAACATAGACAGTAGGAGGAGTCAGTCTTCTTGTACTTAAGTCGGCATTGTGCCTTTTCTATTTAATTCCGATGCAATTTCTATGTTTCATCGTCAATAAGAAGGACAGAGGGATACAGTAAACCTGAAGTGAAGCATCGGAATCTATAACTAGTGTCACAGGTATGGTTCAAAACATAGACAGTGGGAAGAGTCAGTCTTGTTGTACTTCAGTTGGCATTGTGCCTTTCGTATTTAATTCCGATGCAATTTCGGTGTTTCATCGTCAATAAGATGGTTCAAGGGATACAGTAAACCTGATGTGATGCATCGGAATCTATAACTAGTGTCACAGGTTCGGTTCAAAACATAGACAGTAAGAAGAGTCTGTCTTCTTGTACTTAAGTCGGCAATGTGCCTTTTCTATTTAATTCCGAAGCAATTTCTGTGTTTCATCATCAAAATAAGGTCAGAGTGTTACAGTAAACCTGAAGTGAAGCATCGGAGTCTATAGCTAGTGTCACAGGAATGGTTCAAAGCATAGTCAGTAAGAAGAGACAGTCTTCTTGTACTTAAGTCGGCATTATGCCTTTTCAATTTAATTCCGATGCAATTTCTGTGTTTCATCGTCAATACGAAGGGCAGAGGGATACAGTAAACCTGAAGTGAGGCATCGGAATCTATAACTAGTGTCGCAGGAATGGTTCAAAACATAGTCAGTAAAAAGAGTCAGTCTTATTGTACTTAAGTCGGCATTGTGCCTTTTCTAATTAATTCCGATGCAATTTCTATGTTTCATCGTCAATAAGAAGGACAGAGGGATACAGTAAACCTGAAGTGAAGCATCGGAATCTATAACTAGTGTCACAGGTATGGTTCAAAACATAGACAGTGGGATGGGTCAGTCTTGTTGTACTTCAGTTGGCATTGTGCCTTTCGTATTTAATTCCGAAGCAATTTCGGTGTTTCATCGTCAATAAGAAGGTCCAAGGGATACAGTAAACCTGAAGTGAAGCATCGGAATCTATAACTAGTGTCACAGGAATGGTTCAAAACATAGACAGTAGGAAGAGTCAGTCTTCTTGTACTTAAGTCGGCATTGTGCCTTTTGTATTAAATTCCGATGCAATTTCTGTGTTTCATCGTCAATAAGAAGGTCAGAGGGATACAGTAAACCTGAAGTGAAGTATCGGAATCTATAACTAGTGTCAGAGGAATGGTTCAAAACATAGTCAGTAAGAAGAGTCTGTCATCTTGTACTTATGTCGGTATTGTGCCCTTTGTATTTATTCCGATGCAAATTCTGTGTTTCATCGTCAATAGGAAGGTCAGAGGGATACTGTAAGCCTTAAGTGAAGCATCGGAATCTATTAGTGTCACAGGAATGGTTCAAAACATAGTCAGTAAGAAAAGTCAGTCTTCTTGTACTTAAGTCGGCATTGTGCCTTTTGTATTTATTTCCGATGCCATATCTGTGTTTCATCGTCAATAAGAAGGTCCAAGGGATACATTAAACCTGGAGTGAAACATCGGAATCTATAACTACAGTCAGAGGGACGGTTCAAAGCATAGACTGTAAGAAGAGTCAGTCTACGTGTACTTAATAGGCATTGTGCCTTTTGTATTTAATTCCGATGCAATTTCGGTGTTTCATCGTCAATAAGAAGAAGTCAGAGGGATACAGTAAACCTGAAGTGAAGTATCGGAATCTATAACTAGTGCCACAGGAGTGCCTCAAAACATAGTCAGTAAGAAAAGTCAGACTTCTTTTACTTAAGTCGGCATTGTGCCTTTTGTATTTAATTCCGATGCAATTTCTGTGTTTCATCGTCAATAAGAACGTCCAAGGGATTCAGTAAACCTGGAGTGAAGCATCGGAATCTATAACTAGTGTCACAGGAATGGTTCAAGCCATAGACAGTAAGAAGAGTCAGTCTTCTTGTACTTAATTCTGCATTGTGCATTGTGTATTTAATTCCGATGCAATTTCTGTGTTTCATCGTCAATAAGAAGGTCCAAGGGATACAGTAAACCTGAAGTGAAGCATCGGTATCTATAACTAGTGTCACAGAAATGGTTCAAAAAGTAGTCAGTAAGAAGAGTCACTCTTCTTGTACTTAAGTCGGCATTGTGAATTTTGTATATAATTCCGATGCAATTTCTGTGTTTCATCGTCAATAAGAAGGACCAAGGGATACAGTAAACCTGGAGTGAAGCATCGGAATCTATAACTAGTGTCACAGGGATGGTTCAAAAATTAGACAGTAAGAAGAGTTAGTCCTCTTGTACTTAAGTCGGCATTGTGCCTTTTGTATTTAGTTCCGATGCAATTTCTGTGTTTCATCGTCAATTAGAAGGTCCAAGGGAAACGGTAAACCTGGAGTGATGCATCGGAGTCTATAACTAGTGTCACAGGAATGGTTCAGACACAGTCAGTAAAAAAAGTCAGACATCTTATACTTAAGTCGGCAGTGTGCCTTTTGTATTTAATTCCGATGCAATTTCTGTGTTTCATCGTCAATAAGAAGGACCAAGGGATACAGTAAACCTGATGTGAAGCATCGGAATCATTGACTAGTGTCACAGGAATGGTTTAAAACATAGTCAGTAAAAATAGTCAGTCATCTTGTACTTACGTCAGTATTGTGCCTTTTGTATTTAATTCCGATGCAATTTTTGTGATTCATCGTCTATAAGCAGGTCCAAGGGATACAGTAAACCTGAAGTGAAGCATCGGAATCTATAACTAGTGTCACTGAAATGGTTCAAAACATAGACAGTAAAATGAGTCAGTCTTCTTGTACATAAGTCGGCATTGTGCCTTTTGTATTTAATTCCGATGCAATTTCTGTGTTTCATCGTCAATAAGAAGGTCCAAGGTATACAGTAAACCTGAAGTGAAGCATCGGAATCTATAACTAGTGTCACAGGAATGGTTCAAAGAATAGACGGTAGCAAGAATCACTCTTCTTGAACTTAAGTCGGCATTGTGCCTTTTGTATTTAATTTCGATGCAATTTCTGTGTTTCATCGACAATAAGAACGTCCAAGGGATACAGTAAACTTGGAGTGAAGCATCGGAATCTATAACTAGTGTCACAGGGACGGTTCAAAACATAGGCAGTAAGATGAGAAAGTATTCTTGTACCTAAGTCGGCATTGTGCCTTTTGTATTTAATTCCGATGCAATTTCTGTGTTTCATCGTCAATAAGAAGGTCCTAGGGATACAGTAAACCTGGAGTGAAGCATCGGAGTCTATAACTAGTGTCACAGGAATGGTTCAAAACATAGTCAGTAAGAAGAGTCAGTCTTCTTGTACTGTATTCATTATTGCGCCTTTTGTATTTAATTCCGATGCAATTTCTGTGTTTCATCGTCAATAAGAAGGTCAGAGGGATACTGTAAGCCTGAAGTGAAGCATCGGACACTATTAATGTCATAGGAATGGTTCAAAACATAGTCAGTAAGAAGAGTCAGACTTCTTGTACTTAAGACGGCATTGTGCCTTTTGTATTTAATTCCGATGCAATTACTGTGTTTCATCGTCAATAAGAAGGTTTAAGGGATACATTATACATGGAGTGAAGCATCGGAATCTATAACTACAGTCACAGGGACGGTTCAAAACATAGACTGTAAGAAGAGTCAGTCTTTTTGTACTTAATCCTGCATTGTGCCTTTTGTATTCAATTCCGATGCAATTTCTGTGTTTCATTGTCAATAAGAAGGTCCAAGGGATACAGTAAACCTGAAGTGAAGCATGGGTATCTATAACTAGTGTCACAGGAATGGTTCAAAAAATAGTCAGTAAGAAGAGTGAGTCTTCATGTACTTAAATCGGCATTGTGCATTTTGTATTTAATTCCGATGCAATTTCTGTGTTTCATCGTCAATAAGAAGGACCAAGGGATACAGTTAACCTGGAGTGAAGCATCGGAATCTATAACTAGTGTCACAGGAATTGTTCAAAACATAGTCAGTAAGAAGAGTCAGTCTTCCTGTACTTAAGTCGGCATTGTGCCTTTTGTATTTAATTCCGATGCAATTTCTGTGTTTCATCGTCAATAAGAAGGTCCACGGGATACAGTAAACCTGGTGTGAAGCATCGGAATCTATAACTAGTGTCACAGGGTTGGTTCAAAGTATACAGAGTAAGATGAGTCAGTACTCTTGTACTTAAGTCGGCATTGTGCCTCTTCTATTTATTTCCGATGCAATTTCTGTGTTTCAACTTCAATAAGAAGGTCCAAGGGATACAGTAAACCTGAAGTGAAGCATCGGAATCTATAACTAGTGTCACAGGGACGGTTGAAAACATAGACAGTAAGATGAGTCAGTATTCTTCTACTTAAGTCGGCAATGTGCTTTTTGTATTTAATTTCGATGCAATTTCTGTGTTTCATCGTCACCAGGAAGGTCAGAGGGATACAGTAATCCTGAAGTTACGCTTCGGAATCTATAACTAGTTTCACAGGAATGGTTCAAAACATAGACAGTAAGAAGAGTCAGTCTTCTTGAACTTAAGTCGGCATTGTGCCTTTTCTATTTAATTCCGATGCTGTGTTTCATCGTCAATAAGAAGGTCCAACGGATACAGTAGACCAGAATTGAAGCATCGGAATCTATAACTAGTGTCACAGGAATGGTTCAAAACATAGACAGTAAGAAGAGTCAGTCTTCTTGTACTTATGTCGGCATTGTGCCTTTTGTATTTAATTCCTGTGCAATTTCTGTGTTTCATCGTCAATAAGAAGATCAGAGGGATACAGTAAACCTGTAGTGAAGCATCGGAGTCTATAACTAGTGTCACAGGAATGGTTCAAAACATAGGCAGTAAGAAGATTCAGTCTTCTTGTACTTTAGTCGGCATTGTGCCTTTTGTATTTAATTCCGATGCAAT